>NC_087325.1:683750-1367500 GCF_037043105.1 Vanessa tameamea
CGCGAGCCGTACGAAATAAAGAATCGTTTTATCTGTAATAATGAGACCCGTATAAAAGTCTCCGACCGCCAATAATCTGAAATCAGCTTCGAGAGAATTAACACGTACAGTTACAGTTCAGGGTCGTTAGGAAGAAACTTCGAATGAACATTAGCGAAGACAAACTAATAGGGGTTATACGAAACTATCCTTATTTATTTATTTAATGTTTAAGTAGTTATGGTGACTGCCTTTCTGGTTTTATGCTTCTACGGCTGTAAGTCTGGAGGTTCCGGGAACGATTCTCGATTCAGACCAATATAATGAATATATTATAACATTGGTAGGCATAATAATATACGCCCATCGCTTAAAGACATTGCCGCTTTAAAAAATATTAAGTATTCCTTACATCATAAGTGTGCCAACGTCGTAAAGAACTAATACACCGGTTCACTCAGCCTTCAAATTAGAACACGATAATGTGATGAATGATGAGTGCAAACCTAAATAGTTACGGTGTCACCTACCCAAATTTGTTTATACTACCCTTCCACCAAGTAAGCTTACCTAACCATCACGAAAGCAAACACAATAACCAAACTAAACTGTTGTTCTCCAGTTCCGAATTTAGTTTCAAGTGATAATGAGGAATGTTGTAGTTACTGGCTTATCATTTTAATTTATTAATATTATTAAGAAATATTTTTAAACTATTAACCCTGCAGTGGGATACTTACAGTCTGTTACTTTTTTTACTATACTCCAGGAAGAACATACGATTTTTTTTTATGATGTCGGTAGGCGAACGAGCAAATGGGCCACCTGATGGTAAGTGGTCACCACCGCCCATAGACAATGGCGTTGTAAGAAATATTAACCATTTCTTACATCACCAATGCGCCACCAACCTTGGGAACTAAGATGTTACGTCCCTTGTGCCTGTAGTTACACTGGCTCACTCACCCTTCAATCCGGAACACAACAATACTGAGTACTGCTGTTTGGCGGTAGAATATATGATGAGAGGGTGGTACCTACCCAGACGGGCTTGGACAAAGCCCTACCCCCAAGAAAAATTACCACCAAGAATTTCTTGCACGGACACAATAAAGAACTAATTCTAACACGTCAAGCCGTTAGTGCATCATTTATCTCAGCTGCCACTAAATTAATTCACAATGCCTAATTAATTAAGCCATAACGGATAATTATTAGTGATTGCCTCTGATCCATCGTCGCATTAATTTGCAGCGAATTACGCTGTGAATTGCTGCATGTTATTTAGACTATATCGAATTGAGAAATCAGTTTATAGATTTGATTTTATCGAATTTTAATTGATTTTCATATTGTTTTTAATATACATACATCGTCAAATATTTTTATAGCGACATCAAAATATTATTAACAATATTTGGTACTTGCTTATTCTCGAATAGTTATACAAATAAATTAAAGGTGTACTTGTCTAGTGTTATAATATAATCATGTCCTTAACAACATTTTAATGTATCACTGCTGGGAATAGGCGTCTACTTCCTTAAAGGCGAACGATTGGCGTTTGTTTCAATTTTACGTTTATATAATTCTGTAAAATGACGATTTAAAAGTGCTTGTAAGAGCCTAATTAAATAAAGAATATTTTGAATTTGATTTAACACTAACTTACTATACTTAACCACCACATCGTGAATATAACTTGAAGCAAATCGAACCAAATCATTGTTTTACATTATTTCAGTTCATTAATAAACACACAATAACCACGGAGCAATCACAGAAGAATTTTAAATATTTAAAAAATAAATCAAATTAAAAATAAGGAAATTTCTATTCTATTTATTTATTTCCATCGTCACAGATTAAAAATACAGGTAGATATCTAAAGCCACTTAACTGCCTTCCAAGCAAACTTGACTTAACCCTTTAAGCGCGCGCAAAGACGGTGGGGCCAATCGTTAGGCCGCTTATATACCAAGCGAAAGACGTCACGAAGAAGGGCAAACTCAAATATTGACACAGCTCTCAGCGACAATGTGAATTGGAACTCACGCCCGACCAGCGCTAGTATTTTCACAATAAACACCGGTTTATTTGGTAGGGAAATGGCCCGGTTTATCTACTCAGTTGACTTTGCCAAGTAGAATCGTATTTTTATATCACCAATTTGTTAAGCGTTTCGTATGAGAATTTGTGTATATGTTACTGTAAAAGCTCGAACTACGGTACGTGTTAAGATTTTCCAGGAAAACCTAAGATTTACCGATTATGAATGGTAAATGTCCGTAAAACTTTGGGATTCGAACTTTTACCATCATTCACTTGGTAAATCTTAGGATTTACATGTTAGGTTAGGTTTTTTTTTATTATTTATTTAATTTACAACATCCACGGGCTCACAGTTGCCCGTGCCTTTTTTTACACTGTTAGGTTAGGTTAGATTGGAATGGTAAAAGTCCGAAAAAGTCGTCCCTTTATAAAAAATACTTACATTTACCAACTCATGACGCCACAAAATTATTCGTAAATATGCTTTATAGCCCGCTGTAGAACAGCATAGTGGAGCTCGCTCCATACCTTTCTTCTGAGTCTGAGAGAACTTGACTTAGAAAAGCGACGTCTATTTGCTATTTCTTTTATTTTTTATGCTGAGGATTATTATCTGACAATGAAGATAATCCGGCAGTTGGGTAATTAGAACTGATCGTAATTTTTCCGTAAGAGTGCCATGAGCTATATCAATGCTCTACTACTAAGAATCTCATGTCTTTATATCCGTTTTTCTTGAACAACTGGAATATTACATACTTAACAATAGTTTATTTATTAATTTAGAAAAAAGCCTTGGAGTATATTCTCATGTGCGTTAATAGTAGAATTTTATCCGAATCAGCATTTATAGTTTTACTCTTTACCCCTAAGTATAAATTAAGTGAATAAAAATTAATCGGGTCTAGATTTGAAACCACGAGTTTCAGGTAAAGTCCGCGTATTCTATCCAGTGCACTATATTTGGTTGTATTTATATTTATTATAAAAAATATATGAAAAATTAATTAATGACACCTACGTATTATACACCTGACAAGCGAACACGGGCATCATCCACACCACATAATTAAATCGCTTGACATCTTATTAAGGAACCCTAAAAACGGTTGAGCCGTGGAACAATTTATTCGCCGCTAGTGAATAGTGACGTCACTTCTGCGTCCTCAAGCGCACCTGGTACAATCAGTCCCCTGTCAGATTGAAGCGGGTTAAGTTAGCGATACGTAAATAAAAGACGAAATCTGGAATGCAGGCAATTACTCTGTTTACTCTATACACACTACTTTTTACCAAACGAACTCTATTTTATCTCTTTTTTCTGTCTGGCCTGAGGTAACGTGCATTCCGGAGAGTATTAGCCATTAAAACATTTTTATCGGACATTAGAGTTTTATGGAGAAAAATATAAAACTGACGGTTGTCGATTTACGTCATATAATATTACATTTTAACACAAAATAGGTATCATTACTTATTTAGACAAGGAGCGTTTAGCGCTGTCTCTCTATATATATAATATATATATAATATTTTAAGAACCGCGTGCATCTTAACCGATGATTTCGGGTTCAAGCCCAGGCAAGCACCACTGAATTTTCATGTGCAATAATGTAACAATACTTTCGTAAATTATTAATAAACTGCATATAAAAATATTATTCATTTTTTCATTCTAATACTAAATTGCTTATTCTAGGTTACAGGAAGTAATCAACGCATATTATCGCTTTTTTTTAATATATATTTTTTTCATTCAACCACCAATTATTTGATAGATCAAAGAATCTAAATTGACGAAAACCATATCCTTCACAACGCTTTCTAATACCAACTCTGATAGCATTATATTACTCGTAACTGCCACTTACTAACTAACGCAACTTGAAATTAACTTGGTAATCTAACATAAAATAAATTTATGGACTATCAAAGTCGAGTTGGGCAATACCTAGTGGCGTGTCGTGGAGCCGTTAATATTGGAAGTACCGTTTGATATTAACATAAAACTTTGTATAACAATGAGGGTACAAATGACCAGCTGAAGGCATTTGGGGGTTAAATTTGATTTGAAATTAATACATCAATTTTATTAGTTACAAAAATAATTATTATTTTCACATAGGAATAATTATAGGATTACCTATTGATTTTCTTCGTTTGTCGATTTTCGGCGATAGATTATATAATAAAAATAAATTGAAACGAATATCTGGTCCAATCGATCAATAAAAGAACATCCAAAGTTTTCATAGTAATTTGTCAAAAAATATTCATAAAGAAACTCTTCCTATAATAATAAAATTGAATAAAAAACGAGTTCAAAAATAATTTTATTATTATTCCATACCACAGCCAAGAAATCTCTCGTAGAAGAAAAGGCATATTATGAAGCAGTGAAAGTACGGTAATCAAGGAGCTGACCAAAAATTATGTTTGTGAATTTTAATTCATCTTCAGTAGCTTAGGAATCATTGACATAATACATAGCTATACATATATGTAGCTTTAATTTCATTTCATATCTTTAACTTCGTGGGCAATGACAGAACAGTTCAGTACCTTTTTCTCTACCTTTTTTTTTGTTTGTCAACCGATTTTCTTTTCTTAGAGGAATAGAAAAAAAACGTCCCAAATATGCAAATTTCATATTTATATCAATTTTACTATAATAATTTTGGTAGTTTTTTTTGTAATAAGTTCCAACAGGCTTAAGGCTCATATGATGGAAAGTGACTACATCCGCCCATGGACATCTGCAACACCAGGGGATTACAGTTGCGTCGTTGACCTCTGGAGAATGAGTAGGCCATTTATTATAGATTCATATTTTGACGCTATTCAAATAATTTAATTGATAACAATGTATTTGAGCCATATACGATCACTAAACGCAAAAAAAAACAAGAAATAAAGTCTATTAAAAAAAAACTCGTTACTTTTGTTTGGTATGGTGGTATGTTAAAGTATATCTGGTACTTATCGCATGCTACTTACTTTACGTTCGAACTATTCCAGAAACCTTCACGCAAGCGCTAACAATAATTGTTCAAAATTTTGACTCAATCAGATAAACGATGCATGAACACGTAGAATACGAACTAAAATAAGCATTAAATCAATATATACATAAGATTTAAAATTAAACAACATTGAGCTTCTGTGTTGAACTTATTAATGGTATTATAATACCCATTGTGAAGAAGTCAGTCTTGAATTTGTTATCTTTCAAGCTGAGCGGATGCATTATTAAGTCTTCAGGTAGGGCCGTAAGAAGCATCCACGCGTGAATTGAGATATGACGGAAACTGTTTTGAATAACTTTGCTCAAAATTCATCATAGATATTTTTGACGTTGAGTTTCCGATTTTATTTTCTATCTACTTAATAGATGGCAGCAATCTGTTCCATGAATTTCTTAGTAATTATTTTTGGTGATAAATTTGTCATTCAATAAATAGATGTGAGCTAGCAAAGATGTATTTTAATATCGCTAGAGCTTTAAATAAACATTTTATTATTCACTTCCGTATTAATATTTTAAGGCCTATTCCAATGGAGGTAGGATTAAAAGATTTAAGTATTTCATGCGATTTGCTAATATATTACTCAGCTATTTTATCCACTACTAAGAGTTCATGATTAATATATTTTTATTTATAATACAACACTATTACACCTTACTGCTTTATTCTACTTCCAAAATTTCGCCAAAACTCCATTTTTTCGCAAATTCATAGTGAATATCATAGATTATGCAAGCTATCGACCAATGATATCGCGTCAATATGCTGCTAAATGTTGTTTATTTGACCTTTTTCCTATTATGGTTGGAATAGAGTATATAATAAAGGTAGTAATATAATATAGGTTTAATCTTTAAATCATAAAATTTTGATAGATGACATCAGAACTGTATGAAATATTAACCATTCCTTAGATCGTCAATAATCATACGATCAAAGAAGTTATGTCCCTTGTGCCTGTAATAACACTGGCTCATTCACCCTTCAAACTGAAACACAACAGTACTGAGTTATGCTGTTTAACGGTAGAATAAACAACAAATAGATGATACTTAACAAAGCCCCAAATAGCATGTCCATTTTAATATTGACCAAAAAGGAAATCCTTGTAAAGGGTTTTTGGTAACAACTATCTTAATTAAAACAATTAATGGACTATAGCAATTAACAGTACCAAAAATTGAGCAATAGCAGGAATATCTAGCTATCTAGCTTTAAAGTTTCATCCGTTAATAATACGTTCTCTAGGTTTGTCCATTTAAATTTGTCCTACCCTCTTATTTGAACTTATCCCTTTTAAGTGAGACCTCATTTGAGACAACATCCCTCATGAAGAGGACTTACGTCTAAAGGAAATATTTACACTTTGAACAATTTATGTCTGTAATAATCTTATTTCTACTTTAGCGTTCGAGTGCATTCTACCGTCAACATTTATTATTGCTCTGTTCCGATTTGAAGGGTTGAATAAGCCAGTGTAACTACTAACAATACTACCAATGTCTATGTGCGATGGTAACCACTTACCATCAGGTGTCCCATTTGGCTTACCATAAAACACCATGAAAATACAATCCACAGCTTTCTCAACAGCAATTTATATAATATCAGTTTGCCGTACAGCTCTAAAATATAGACATATTACCTTGCAACCAAGTCGATAATCTAGTCCTTATGCAATCATAAATAAACATAATCCCTTTAATAGAACAGCCACTAGAAGTGAGACAATTTGCGTAAGATCTTCGTCATGAATATTAAACAATATAATAACAACGTTGATTATTGTCTGAGCGTTTAAACACGGAAATTGGGGGCGTGACGTCACTACAAATGGCGCCCAGACTGGGACCATCTTAGGGTCCAAAGGTATTTCTTATTACGAAGTTGAATGAGATTTTTTCTCGTGAACATCGTGAAGAATTCTAATCGATAACATGGTTACGCTAATAAAACTTAGTCTTAGCTTGTGACTCAATTTTTCATACCTTTTTTCCTTATAAGACTATTTTCCCTTATAATTTAAATATAATATTAATTTCTTAAAATGTGAGTCTATTTCAATATATATTAAATAAACTAAGAGGTGAAAAGTGAAATTTAGCAGTTAGCACCACATATCTCAAAAGCTACATTACCTCATAGTAAGGAATTATTATATACTACTAATACTATTATTACTTGGCTACCTAAAAACTTTTGATTACTTATGGACGCTTGATTTAATATTAGTCATTTGTAAAAACGATCTCTCATTTTTAGCTTAATCGTTCAACCCACAGCGCCCATTAAGTACACAGAGATGAAAATTATATTTTTAACTGGCGTATAATAAAACCCACAATATTCTTGACCCCTTTGAAAATATTTCATGATATTATTCGAGCCGCACAATAGCCAGGCATGAAAGGCGATATTTCAAACGCCGGCATAACGAGAAATCGATTTAAATTCCAAACTTCTCCACAGCGAGGACATAGGCAACCGCCGAAAAGTGCAGCCGTCAGCCCTCCGTATTAGCGTTAACGAAGCGGAGGGGCGCTGTCCCTGTCCCTCCTCAGTCCAGCGAGCTGCAATAAGAGGATTCTGCACCCTTCGACGTAGATGGGCCAAGTTATAAGAACTAAGATAATTTGTAAGCAATACCGGTATAAATAAACCAAAAAAAACATATATATTCCAGAAATTAAAAGTAAAAAAACATATTTAAAATACTTCAAATATTGACTATGTGTTTAGAGTTTGGACAAATCAATGTATTTCATATTGAATAAAACGTCTTTGCTCTTATTTATAATATAAGTTAGTTACAATAGCCTTACCTCGAAATAAATTGGTCTAATAAATAGTATATTATTAAATAAATCACCTCTAATGGAATATCCACAAAGTTTCCCAAAAACTTAAATTATCACGCTGACTCATGAAATTTAAACCGTATCGTTTAAAAGGAAATTGCATTAAATTATAAGTCGACGAGCAATCACGTTTTGTTTCCCGGTTCTTGAATTCAACGGTTTGAATAAATCTCGCTTCTTAATTAGTGAAATTTTGAACCTTACTCCGATAGATGGCGGATGTCAGCTGTCTCTAAGCCTTGACATTAAATTGACTGTGTTCCTCATTTTGCCGCCTATTACTCGATTCTTTAGTAGTAAGACGTGAAGGGTGACGGTGAAAATGTTTTAATAATATTAGAATTTATCACTTGAATGCTTTCATTTTATTTATCGCTGCTTCCATAAATTTGGCTTCTTTTAAACTCTTGATTGTTTTAAACGTACTTGATTTGCTGCTCAAATATATAAAACATTATTGTTATAAGTAACTTACTCAAGCAATAGCTTTAGGAGTATGTCATCTGTATTATAAAATTACAATCATTCTTTTATAAATACATTAAAAATATGTTTAATTAAAGAAGAAATGCAGTCCAATAAACAGAATACTTGTGCATAAGCTTATGTATATTAGGGCGCTCCCTCGTCAGGGCAGGCATTCGACTGTAAGGTAACAATACAATATTCGATTTTGTGCGCCTGGAGTCATTTCTTCTCGTTTTCATAAAGAGTGCTTGAATCTGAACTGTGAGACTGCATGCGAATTCTCCCAATGCGGGACCGTCCGTAAGGGTTTCATAGATAACTATGTAGCAATATATAAACACTGTTTACGTTTGTGACTAAATTCTATTATACAAATCTGACCAAATGAACGATGAATATGTATAATAACAGATGTCAATAAATTGAAAACCCAGGAAACCCAGGAAGTTGTCAATAGCTTTTGACTTCATTGCATAGGTGTGTAATTTCAAGATTATAATAACACGAAATACATACGAAATTATTTCTTAGCTTGGAATATTTTTCAACCAACGATTTTTGTAGTTCATGTAAGTTTTTAGTAAGTTCATCAGTTTAAGGATAGCTTCTTAAATACTCGCTTATTTTAGATTTTGACAATTGATGATCGTATCGTCCTGGCCGATTTCAGTTAGGGCGACCAACTTCAATGGAAATCAGCCAACTACGCACGATAAATTAAAAACAGGTGCACTCTCAATTCCCTCACTAAACACAATGAGCAGTCAAATTTTCAAATTTGATACATGTTGAAATAACAGATACTATAATAACAGATTTCTTCAGATCAACTTGAATATTAGAAAATTTGAATAGATGTAATAGGATGAATGAAAAATCAACAAATATAGGTACACTTTATTTTCCCTCCTCATAGACCGATGGTACACCAATCATTCCTTGACAAAAAATTAAAAAACTTAATCATCACTACTAGATCATACCAGGTCATACCAGATGACCTGGAAAGACCTAGTTACTAAAACAACGATGCAGTTCAAATACCCACGTAGTAAATGAATCCACTTGCTTTGCAAATGTCAATGTCCATCAGTAAGCCATTCAGTCAGATATCCTCACAACTTGTCTGACTTTTAAGTAATGTTAAGGAACGAATTTAATTTTTCTCTTCAAAATGCCTTAAGAAAAGTTTCAATCGGTATTTTTTAAACTCCGATATATTTAGGTATCGACAGTATATTTCCACACATTCTGAAACAAAATTAGGTCCTTGGAACATAGCCAAGTGGAAGATTAGGGTTCCAGGATTCACTCCCACGTTGTTTCGTGTTCTGATATTTTTTTGTCTCGTAATCGAATTTCGCAAGTGGAACAGCGACGTTAATGGAGTTGATGAAATTTATTTTATTTGTTAAAATAAAGTACAATCAGCTTATTTGCTATGTAATAAAATTTGTCACTAGAATATACCATTAATATTAATTGTTCTAAAATGTAAAACTCTAAAATATTCGAAATCCAAATAAAAAGTATTTTAAATATTGGTTCGATTGTGTTCTCGAATGATTCGCTTCTTGAGCAATAAAATCGCCTATTGCAGTAACCATTCCATTGATTAATTATGTACATACGTCTATCAGATGTATGCATACGATTTTTATCAATTGGAGTGCAGAAAATAATAAATAAATGAAAGTTGGAATAATATACGTCGTGGTCCCGTTATAATAGTTTTATTATAGATAATTATTGTAACAATATTGAGTTCTAAAAATATAACAGAATCTTCTATTACGGTCCGTTTAGGGTACATGAACTCTCAGCTTACTTCTATAAGTGAAAATAAGTATTTTTTAGAAATTGTCTAAAACTGTGCTCTATTTTTAGCTTCGAGATCTTATATAGTTATTTGCAAACCAAACGTAAGCGCGATTCAGATGCTTACGCTCACAAATTGACATACTGAAAAAATTATGTTATTTTTTCAATTCAAAGTTCAATTACATAATGATTCAACACAGATTATTTTAATATCTCGACTCTAAGCCTAATATTATTATACGCCTTGTGTTATAAAAAATAATATAAACGTAAGAACCAATCCGAAACGTACACTGACCTCATTATTTAAATTGTTCAATCTAAATTTTATATATAAAGACACATTTTCCTCGAGTATAAAGTTACATAATCCTATACAGGATCAAGGTCGCTTTAGATGTAAGAAAAATCACGAGGGAAACAAGTGACGAATACGTAACGAGGCAACACGAAACACAGATATAAGAATTACTTAGAAGTGGCAAAAGCTGCTTTAGATTTTGTGGTCGAGTAGTGTGTACACCGGTTTTCATGGGTGCGGCCAGGAATCGAACGAATTTGATGTAGATAAAGTTCTTTAGTTTTCTATGTTGTCTTGGGCCCAGACCCAAGTTGTCTGTGGAACCGTCGTTACTTCTGATTTTCCATAACACAAGCGATTAAGCTACTTACATTGGGATCAGAGTAATATATGTGATGTTGTCTAATATTTATTTAATTTATTGCTGTCTAATATGTTTTCAAAGTGTGCTTTATTAAAACTATTTCATAAATCTACATTCTGTAAATATGTATAACATTAAAATTTCTGTATAATTAATATAAAAGAGGTAGAGGTGAAGTTAGACAACTAACTAACTGATATTGATACCGCTCGTCTAGTGTATTTTGGTTATTTTCACAGTATTATGTCATATGGCATATTACTGTGGGGTAATGCTGCAGATATTGAATCTGTTTTTATTTTACAAAAGAGAGCAATCCGGTCTATTTATAATCTTGGAGCTAGAGACTCTCTTCGGGATGTTTTTAACAAAGTAGGAATACTCACTGTTGCCTCACAGTATATTTACAACAATATTATGTATATTCACAGTAGCATTGATCACTTTGATAAAATCAGTGATAATCGTTGTATGTGCACGAGAAGGAAGGATAAGCTTAGAACGCCAAGTTTCCGACTCCGCAAAGTCAATAAATCATTCTTGGGGCAAGGTATCCGCTTCTATAATAAAATTCCGCAGACATTTTTAACTTTGCTGTTTCATAGATTTAAGTCAATTGTAAAAAATACATTGGTAAAGAAGGCATATCATTCGACACAAGATTATATTGGTGCTAAAAAAACATGCAGTTAACGCTTGTTGACTTCTAGGCAGGAGACATAACATACATATATAATTGTATTTAACTAACATGACTGTATTTTTATATATTGAAAAAGAGTAACTACTGAGCTTCTTGTCGGTTCTTCTCGGTAGGATCTACATTCCGAACCGGTGGTAGCTTTACTTTAAATTGTTTGTTAAATGACGATTCAAAAGTGCTTCTAAAAGCCTACTTGAATAAAGTATATTTTGATTTGATTTGATACATACACGAAATTAAACAGAAACAAATAAAACAAAAAGTATATTTACCTTTAGAAAGATGCCTTTCGAAGAAAAAAAAATAAGTAACACACATAGAACCATACAAGATCTGGCCTATGTTAAATTATTATCGAAGCCCGTCTTTAACAGAGACATAACAGAAGATGTCACTTCTATTATAATATAAGTACATCCGATATCTTTGTACGCGTTGAAGAAACTTTTATCGCATTTAATATACTGTTACATTTAAATAATTAAGACTGAAAAAAAATTAGTTAGTTATCTGCGAGACTATTTTATATAAGTAAAATATTATGTCAATGACTTTTTATATTTATAAGAAATCTTACATAGTACTTTTCATAGTCAACGATGAAGACTGTAAATATCGTTTAAATTTAATGTAAATAGTCATACTAGCAACTGATGGTAAGTGGTCACAGACACTGGCATTTTTAAGCATCCCTCTTTATAACATCGTCAATGCACCACAAATCTTGGGAGCTAAGATGTTATGACATTTATCAATTGTAACTTTCGGTACATTGACTCATTCAACCTTCAAACCGGAATATAACAATACAGAATCTTCATCTTACAACCTAATTGATTATAAAAAATGGACATAATTCGACATTGAAATATGAGTTTGAAATTCAGCTCTGTCTCAAGATTGTATTTAAACGGAAATAGATTATTTTATTACTGAAGTGATGGTAAGTAATCTAAGTAGTATTATCTTAGCCATAAGTAATTATAAAGGTTTATCAACAGAATACTAAACACTATTAGTAATAAAAAGTAGTCGTGCTCTATGTGAACATAATATTCAACTATAATATAAATGTCAGTTTAAATAAGTTGGATTAATAATTTAATTGTTTCTGAAATATATATTTTTTTAATTCATGTAGTATAGATTATACCCATTTACCATTTTTTATAGACATGTATGTGAGGTTAAACATTTGATGTGATTTAATGGGGTTAATGTGATGTGATTTAGTGGGGTTAAAGCTACGAAGTCCTTTACAACCCAAGCTAAAGGTTATAACCAGGTTCCTGAGAGACAACGGGTTTCGGAAGCTGAGCTCAGCTCAAACGCTCGTATCTAAACTGTTACTCCAGTCAGGAAGTAGTTGCACTAACTGTATGGATGGATGTACGATATTTCCGCTTCTAGAATCATATTCAAATGTGACTCTAGAAGTCCATTACTTAACAACAAAAAGCTATATTTCTGGTTAAACGCGAATAAAACAAAAGCGTAGACTAATGTTCCCGTTGATATCATAACTTCGATTAAATGTTGATTATTCCTGCTGTAACGAACATAAACTGATTGCCTCTGTTCCCAGACTACACACGCTTAGTACGTTAGGATATCAATCGTTCAAATTTTAAAACAACATCGACTTCAGAGACGATCGAAATTGAAGCCTCCAAACGGTTTCAAATGATACTAAATAATTAATTTTTACAAACATAAATTGTAATTAAAAAATATGTTTTCTGACTGCTAAGTTTATGTACCGATTCTTGTCAGGTTTATGATTTAATTCTAATTCAATAGTGATTTTTGACAAACAATAAGCCAGTAAGCAAACGTAATGTTTATATTTCAAATAAAAGATTGAATACGGACAATTTTTTATTTCATTATTGCATTTATGATTTGTGATAAATCGAACGTATGAAATCTTTGAGTAATGTTGAAATGAGATGGTAGACGATGTTGCCCAACAGTGGGAAGGTTGTTACAACTACAAATGCAAACAGACTAATAATATGCATTATTTTCAATTAATTATTTAAGTAAAAATAAGTATTTCCTTAAATTATTTTAAGTTAACATTTTTATCTTTTAACCGTGTTTCTATTTTGAACAAACCTCAGACAGCTTTAAGTAAAGAATCGAGGCTGCAATGCGTTGCGTCTAAAGCCTAATGAATGGTAATTTTATTTAATGGTAATGCAAATGGCTTTCGCTCGTGTGTTGGTAATAATTATATATTACTTTAATTTAGAATTAAATTATTCTTAATAGTTGAACAATTCCTTACTGAATTTATTTCCTTAAGATACTAAAGGTTTTTGAAAATCCGCGTTGGGTTTCCAAATTTAACATAGAACTTGAACAGTCTACATACTGTAACTTCTAATCAAAATTGTAAGATATAATTATGATGCTACAAATTCTATATAACGGAATTTACACAACAATTAAAATATTAATCTTCACGCAATTTTTTATACATATGTATAAAAAATGATTAATACTTACTAAATATTAATGTTTATGTTGAATATTTGTGTTTCATTATGAATATAGTTTTAACTTTGAGCTCTATATATATGCTATTAACAAAATACAATATTATTATTACATAAACATAATCAGCCTGTAAATTTCCCACTGCTGGGCTAAGGCCTCCTCTCCCGTTGAGGAGAAGGTATGGAGCATATTCCACCACGCTACTCCAATGCGGGTTGGTGGAATACACATGTGGCAGAATTTCGTTGAAATTAGACACATGCAGGTTTCCTCACGATGTTTTCCTTCACCGCCGAGCACGAGATGAATTATAAACAAATTAAGCACATGTAAATTCAGTGGTGCCTGCCTGGGTTTGAACCCGAAATCATCGGTTAAGATGCACGCGTTCTAACCACTGGGCCATCTCGGCTCATTATCATCATATTATTATTAGTCAGATTGAAATTTAATTTAAATAATTTCAAAAAACATCGCAGTTCGATGAAAAAAAAAACCAAACATTTAAAAAAAAAAATAATAATACACCAAAGGCTTGATACAAAATATCTGTGGATATAATTATGACATAAAAAAAAAACTCAACTCTGGAGGGTTGCCTTGTCCAATTTGATTACGTCATTCCTTAATCTTTCTCTGTGCTAGTGTGCATCTATAAATCCTGTCTATGCTTGTCCTAATCGATGTTTATTGGACCAATAACTTCACTTAATTTACACGTCATATTAAATAATGGTTCATTCAATCAAATTGTCTATTACGCCATGACCCGAACTAGTTATTCAATATCAAATATCAGTAAGTCTAGACTGCAGGACCAAGTTATGCTATAAATTTAATGTTTCAGAACATGCGGGAAGTTTGCTCTGATATAATGTTTTCAAAACTAACAAAGTTTTTCGCATAATGAAAGCCTTTAAATGTTACAGAACAGACAACTGTATATTTAAATTTGTTTTATATTTTTTTTTAATGATGGTAAATCTTTGTGCAAGCTTGCCTCGGTAGGTACCACCGACTCCTCACATATCCTATAGCCAATCAGATACTTACAACAATAGTCGTGAGTATTCCAGTTCGAAGGGCGAGCTAGTGTAACTACAGGTACAAGGAACAGGAACAGGTAAGTATATACACATATAGTATATACATATACACTATATGTGCATTTATTTTGACGATAATGTGATAAAGTAGGAAATTAAGGTAGATTTTGGACAGTCAGTAAGCAAGTACGATATATTGAATAAATATTTTTACTTTGTCTTAAAAAATACGCTGGAAATCAAGTAAAACGAACTTAGAAATTATTATAAATTAATTAAAACGTAAATATATTATGTTTACCTAAAATTTAATCGAATATCAGAAGATATCAACATCTACATATAGTTACTGAGCTAAGAAGTTGACAGTGTTATATCAACTTTCCAACTCTGGAACATCTCATCGAATTCATAGAGTGAGGCAATAAATAGTGCACCTGTGTTACGGGTACCCAAGTATCAAATAATAGACAGATATTATACATCTCCTGCACAGTTATCTATTCTTTAACAGGAATAATCATCGTCAGCGCCAAAACTTTTCCATGACAATCAACGAATAATAATTCGAAGCCTGTTTGCCATCTATACAAAAGAATATAATATTGCATAACATATGTGATCTATTATTACCTTTAAATGTAAGGGTCAAACTTATTAAGCGGGCACGAAAAGTGTCTATAAATAATGGTATTGTATTAAGAGTTGAAATGTCGTTTTGAAATAGTCCGGATAGCGAGTAAGTGAGACAGACAGCAGTGGCGGTAATCAGGCTCTCGGCCGAGCCGTACAATGCTGTCGACGCCGGATTAAAACTTTCTCTTTACGGGTTTGGTGCAAGTATCATCAATAAGTCAAATTAAAATATAGGAAGTCATTGTTTAGCGGTATACAAGAGACTCCCTTCGGGATGTTCTTAACAAAGTAGGAATACTCACTGTTGCGTCACAATATATTTACAACAATATTATGTATATTCACAGTCACATTGATCACTTTGATATAATCAGTGATGATTATCACGTATGTTCACGAGACGTAAGGATAAGCTTATAACGTCAAGTTTCCGACTCCGCAATGTCAATAAATCCTTCTTGGGGTAAGATCCGTTTCTATAGTTAAATTCGACAGATATTTTTAACTGTGCCGATACATAAATTTAAATTATTTGTAAAAAATATATGACCAAAAAAGCATATTATGCAATACAAGATTGAAGCTAATATTTGTTGACTTCCAGCCAGGATATATTGTATACATATATATTTGTATTTAACTAACATAACTCTGTATTTAAAATGTTAGAAAAGAGTAACTACTGAGGTTCTTGCCCGTTCTTCTCGGTAGAATCTTCATTTCGATCCGGTGGTAGCTTCACTTAATATAGTTTTGTGAAATTACGATTCAATAATGTTTGTAAAAGCCTACTTGAATAAAGTATATTTTTATTTTGGCTGGATAGATCTTTATCCTTAGCTAATTTTTGTTCAAGCTTCCAGCATAAACATCAAATATAGTTTAAGAGGAAAATAAGAATATAAAAAAGAATATGAATTTTTGATTTTCAAATCCGACATTCAACTGATGATTGGTCTTTATTAATTACAATTTAATTTATCTCAATTATATTGACGAAATGAAATATTAATACCAACCACATAAAAAATTCAAATACTTTCAATCAAATCTGAATCATATGGACTCTACACAAACACACAGTGTAAACCCGCTCTCCTCCCATCCCTTAAAGCCACTATACACTGAAACTTTTGAATCATTTCGACATCAGGATTTTGCATACTTACTCACAGACAACAATAGAGTTCTAAAAAATAATTTATTATTTAACAATAAAGCAATAATTAAATCAAACTAAAAAATCATTTAATATCCTCGCTATAGTAAATAAAGCCTTTTATATCCAACGGCCCAGATGTTAAAACTGTTTTCTTGCAAATGTATAGAAATGTTCATTGTATCTCATTTTAAGTGAATGGTAAATTCTTATGAGAAATAAAGATCTTTATACCTTATTTAAACAAAAAGAACACAAAAATATAATATTTAATATAACATTTTTAAAAACATGTTAACATAAATAGTACAAGGTGATTTAGAAACTAATATATATTTTTTATTAAATTAAATAAAAAAAAACTATTTCAAGAAAATTACATTAATAGCAAGGTTGACTACTGTTAAAACAATGCAATATTATTGCCGTATAAAAACATCATCTAAATTACTTTATCTATATATATATATCTGTCTGTTTGTTACGATTTTGCAGCCAAACGACTGAACCGAATTTGATGAAATCTGGTATGAAAAAAGCTCGAACTAGAAGCAAGGACATAGGAAACATTTTTTGAACCTAACATTTGACGACTAACCCCTTAAGAGCGAGCGAAGCTGTGGGCGACAGTTCGTTTATAATATTTTAAGCGCAACGTAATTAATCTATGTATAAAAAAACCTGGTAGCTTTTTCATCCCTTAACTGAATTCAAAACGTACCACAGAAAATTATTGCAAAACTTTATAATCTATGTTTAAGTAAAATATGCTTGAAAAGAACATTAATTATTATTTTACTTAAGCGACTTATTACTTTATGACTTGTTTTATGTAAATATAACACGATCTGTTATTACTTTCAGTGGCAACCGTACATTAACTAAACAATCACCCTTATAATAAACTGTACAGACGCGCTTTTAATTAAAAAACATACGAACATTCTATTGTAGATATCACGACACGACTACGGTACGATATTATGTAAAAAAAAATATTTAATTAATATTTAAAAAAAAAGTTTATATAAAGTTCTTACTTAGAAAAAATATACAGTAATCTCTTCGTCTAAATATAATACTAAATATGTATTTAAGTGTATTATACTGATACGTGTCAAATATTCTACCAGAAAATGTATCAGCTATTCCCGAGTTACCCTATATTAATCCCAAGTGTTCTGTGTGAGCCTCTTTTGAGACCGTGCCTTGCAGAGGTACTCAAATCAGACACCGTAAGAAGGACTTCGCTGAGCCTGCGATCAAATTTCAAAGCTGAGTCTAATACTCACCCCCTTCTCGGTTACCACACAAGAGCCAGCATACACCAATAACAATTAAACAATGAACAACAAAATTATATTTTATTAAAGTAGGCTCTTACAAAAACACTTGAAGTGTCATTTTATAATTTTTATTGTTAAAGTTAAAATTTTGAGGGTTGATTCTCAAGAGTATAATTAGAAAATTATTTTTAGCCGAACCTTTTTACAAATAAAAATATATACAATTATTCAAATATCGTTACAGAAAATCTCAAAAATCATAAATATTTCTAACTGATATATTTAGGTAAGAACCAGTACCAATGAATCACTTACACAGATCATAATCTCTTAAATTCTTATTTATAAATATAACATAATAATTACTTAATAACCCATCAGGAAACAACAAAACTTTTCTAATTAGTGTAATGACGACAATAAAAGGATCGTAAAGTATAAACGGGACCGCTCAGCACAGACCCTATTGTTTCAATAGTGAGATATTTTTAATTAAGAAAATCGGACATTGTCGTTCAGAGGGGCCCGTCAATGATTTCTTCGCCCTTTGTCTCAACTCTCAGTACTTTTAACGTACATTAAAGAAATGAAGTAACGCAGGAGCCTGGTGACGTTTTAATTGTAGCTTTTTAGTTGATTAAGTCTTTGAGTTGTAAACTGGCATGGAACGTTTAAATCGACCGTTTGAATTTGAATAACAATTACTTACAAGTTACTTTATAAGTTTAAAGTGTTGTATACTTCATTTTTATATTATACGAAAAACCTTTTAATTATTATTTAATGTATATTGAATTGCGAGCACTCTTAAATTCTATCAACCGGGAGTAATATAAACCTCAAACTATTCGAACGAGAAATACAATCTAAAGACTGTGTAAAAAAAAGGCTATTAAAAATATGTAAACTATTAAAATCGCTCTGTCGCAGTGGGGGCGTTAAATTGGAAAATTCTCATACTGGCCGGCACCCATTGATTTTCTACGACAATGGCATCCGAGAGCGCACTAATCTTTTCATTAAAAACCGATTATTCGCTGCACGAGCCGTTGCACTAATCGGAATAAAGAAATACAAACATATGCCACACTTACTAGCGCCCTTATTGCAAGTACTTAAGATATATTTTTATATAATTAAAACGTAGGAACAGCCTTGCATGATGCCCTCCACGATGTGCCACGTCGCGCATCTCTGACGCTATGCGATGACATTTCAATTTGAATTCTTGTTGCGAATCGGGGCAATGTTATTAAAAAAAGTTTTATACGAAAATTTGACGCACGACCGACTCAGAGATTGTTGATTACAATATCGTGGAGAGTGAACTCACTAAAGGAAGCGTTCAACTTTCGCCTTTTGTTCAGGACACATTGCTTAATTTATTGTAACACCGAAAGAGCCATTTCAAACGAATATTCTTTAACTTTTACTTAATATTTTATTATACGTAACAGAAATAATCGTCAGTGCTAGTAAGAGCACATTTGAATAAGATTGAACTTTGATTTTGTTTTTTTTAATAGCGCAAATTTGATAAATGGTTTTCAACTGAAATGCTTATTAAACTATAACTGACGTTAATTTAATTTTGCTATGTTACCTTAAACGGAATCAGTTGATTATTGGTAATACACAAAGAGGAGCAACTATTTCGACAGACGCGAGACTCGTTCCACAGTAAAGAGTTCCAAGATACTGCCTATTTTCATAAAATTAACAAGAAATTACGTATGTATATAGATATATATTTAATAGTGTGGTTTTAGAAAATTTCAAATTTTAAGCAATTTTTAAATTTATGAAGAAAAAAAAACAATGGACTATTATAATTTACTTTTAAATAGCTGCTATTTATTAGACCTATTCTTCGAAATACCTTAAAAATATATTTAATATTTTTTTTATTAATTTCCGTCTCTTTGTCAATTTTTGTTTGATATGAGCAAAGAAAAAATTTTACTAAAAATGTATATATGTATTTATTCATTTTCAAGAAAATCTTAAATAGACCTATACTGACACTAGCTCACTCACCCTTCCATGCAAAACACAGTAGCGCTAAGTATTGCTGTTTGATGGCTGAATAATAAAAAATAGATGGTAACTACATACAGGCGTACAGAAATCCCTACCACCAGTAAATATAATTTATATTAATACAAATGTCACCCAAGAATAATCTTTTAACATATAACTTACAGACCTGGTCACAACTGATTTTTATATTCGGATAAACCAATAACTCAAGGCACGACAGTGCGGTCAGTTGAAGTGAACAAGTAATGTCGATTTGATGAGTAATTATTGACACGTGTTTTAGGAAAATGTAGTCGAGGAGCTGAGAAAAAAAATAATACGAACGTTCAAAAGTTCTGTTACGTATTTTATTTTTGTTGATCTGTTCCAAATTTAAAAAATGAGTGTTATACGTTCACATCCTGTCTTTACTTTACGTCTATTTTTAATATAGTCAACTAAATTTAAATACAATATTGTTTTTTTTATATGAATCTAATCATTAATTCACTGTCAACTTGCCTTCCCTTCATACAAAGCAGTCTCGCATATCTTTACTCGTTTTATAGAAATAATTGAACCCTAAATTATTTTCATACAAGCTAATAGAAAACACTTTATGTGACGGTATCCAAAAACCACTAACTGTACTAATAATTCACGTGAGTTAGTCTATTGATAAAAAGTCATTGAATCAGCCAGACAGACTAAAGCTAAATAAAAAATATCAAATTATGTGTCGGTAGATTTTTAACATATTTCAAATAAAGTCAACTCTGTTTCCCGTGGAAAAATAATATATATCAAAATATACTTTATTTAAGTAGGCTTTTACAAGCACTTTTGAATCGTCATTTAACAAACAATTTTAAGTGAAACTATCAATTCATTTGATAATACAAAAATACAAAATATTTTAAATTTTATATATTTTTCTTAAAAACATAAACCAAAATAAAACACACCATAATCATACAAATATAATTGTTACGATACTTAACGTCAAAACAACTGTCAAAGTTCTTAGGACGTCACTTGAATACAGTGAAGAACGTAATCACAGCTCCTCGACTATCCCCCAAGGTTGGGGTAAAGAGAGCTCTTCAAGTAATAACTGAGGTGCAACTGTGACCGATTCATTCACCCCACTCTCCCCACACCACACTTTTATGTTTGTTTGATTTATACGCCTTTACACGTGTTCCGCACATTTACAAACATAATATAAGTAGTATCTTTATCAAACATAAAATAATTTTGTAACGAACATACAAAAATTAATAGACTCAATACAAATATGTATATATATTTAACATTCTTTACCAACAGATTGAACAAAATCCGCAAACATTATGTGCTTTATTTTCTTTTTTCTCATGTTCAATAGATTCAGATCAGAGAACATCTGGACCATAACGAAGATCACAGGTTTTAAATAGGTCAAGCAACGCAAAGTTCTCACGAATTTGCCAGTTGGTCATGTGGAATAATAATATAATATCAATACAAAGTATGACAATGAGAAAAAATCAAGCAAGTAATATCACAGGAAGTGAGCAAGGTAGTACACTAATTTAAGCCATAACTGCTCGGTTTACACACGAGCCACTTCATATCGTCTAATGGAGAGGTTTCGATAGGTTTCGACAAAGTACATTAGTTGCTATTCTAAATAAAGGCCCATGTAATGAGCTTAAAGCGTGGAAACATGTCATTATTCAACTTACTGTTTATAACGGAATTAGTTGAAATTTGCCAGTAGTTAAGTGGCACTGCTGGATTACTCCAGTTTGAGAAGGTTATATATAAGCTTATTCCATCAAGCAGCTCCCATGCGAATTGGTGGATACACATGAGGCAAATTTTCATCTGATACATGCAAGTTTTCTCAGGGTATTTACCTTCACCGCCACACAATACTCCGTTGAAATCGCCCACCCAGTGGCTTGATTATGTAACATAACTGGAGATTACGGGTACCAACCAAGAATTATTATTTCTTGTTGTTTACTTGTGTATAGTCTTGCATTTCGTGCTGAGCTTCATCGAGAGGAAATCTCCAAGGATTGCATGAAATTCTAGCATATGTGAATACATAGGTCAATACCTACCCTCGTTCGATTGGCGTAGTGAAACAAGTTCTAAATCTTTCCCGCAAGAGGAGAAGAGATCAGGCCCAAAGTGGAAAATTTAATGGCTGTTTAACGTATAATAACATTACTTAACACATATAATTAACACTACTGTGTTGTAATTACTCTTCATTTTAAGTCTAATTTAATAAGAATAAAAAAATATATATAAATCATTCCACTTGTCTCTTATAACTTGACCCGTATAAATTATTAAGTTACGCTCAAGGCAACGACTAGCCGCTTAAGTCACAAGTTGGCCGGTTAAGTTGAACTAACTACAACTGTTTCACACTGATCCTTGTAGACCAGTTAAGTATTAAGCTTATCGTCAACACGAATAATCGGTATTTATGACTTATAGTTTTTGTTTGAAAGATTTATTTATTTACTTTTTTGATAAAAACCTCGTACGCCAAAATACGTCCTTGACGTCGAGGCGTGTTGACGTCAGATATGTTTTAATTAAATAAAAGTATAACACCTCTCGTCGTCGTTTCCACTGGGGACAGGTTGGTTAGTTATTTTTCAGCACAGAGGATCGGAATCGCGATTCAATGGGGAAATATTACTAGCAGTCTTGCCACTGTTCCACGTGGTAATGACTTGTACAGTTTATGATTTTTTTATTTTTTTATTGTTGAATTTGTATCTCCATACACATGTCCGTTGCATTGGTGTATCTTATATATATATTTTTTATGCTTGCATATTTTTAATACCAGACAGAATCACAATTTAAGTATTAGAAAAGAATTCTTTTCTTAAGCTTAAATTGTATCAATATTAATAACATTATTAATATATAATACAAATGTCTGTCTGCAAAGCAGTCGTAGATTCCAGAGGGACATTCAGATTGTGTCCAAGGAGTAATATTTGTCTTCTTGTGATTTTGATCCCTTGGCCGGTCTTGATGTTTGGATGGTATTCGGTCAGTCTATTTATTATCGGATCCTCTGTGCTATGGATTTTTAGGTTATTTTCCAGAATCTCCTTGGTAGTTGCCATTTTTGCCCTCTTTACCATTAGTCCCTAATCATTTTCGGTATCGTCGGTACAAAATATGAATCTCACATTCTTACTTATATAAATAAAACTAGCGAAACCTGCGGCTTTACCGACACGAATATTATAAGTAATATAAAACACAAACCGACACCGTGGCCCAAGTCCTTTCCCAGGACTCAAGCTATCTCCATATCAAATTTCATCTAAATCGGTTAAGCGGTTCAAGCGTGAAGGGGTAACAAACAGAGAGATTATAATCGACCATGTTTTAAAGTCAATGATCAAATCACCTAGACGTTTCTGGTTATAGATTGCGCGATAATCCATCTGACTTTTATTCACGGACATCTGTCCGTGTCAACATATATACATATTATATAAAATGTAAAGTATGAAGTCGAAACCGGAAAAGAAGCGTTCAACTTCAACTGAAAAAGTTAAAAACTTGTTAAATCTTAAGCTTTATGTTAAGCTCTAAGTTTAGATTAAGAAATATCTTTATAATTTTTTATTCTATTTTTAAGAGTATATGCTTGAGTTAACCTCTTTGAATACTTTTTAAAAAATGGTTTCCATTCCCAAAGCATTTTAACCGTCTAAAGTCTAAAAACTATTTTTTATTCCAAAACAACATTCCCGATTATTTTTATGAAAAACAGCCCATTGCAGTAACGTTATGCAACGCTATCTAATAAATCCATGTTTAATACGATGGTACACTTATGTTTTATAGGCTTATGCGGTCGTAGAATATTAAAAATGAGTTTTATAATCCAGCCATGGAATTATTTGTCTTGTTTCGTTTCTTTTTGCCTCCAGAATAATATTCTTGTTGATACACACGAAGATTATTCAGACTAATTTTACTAAAATCAAACAAGTATTTTAAGACAATTCATCTTCAAGCTGTTTGATCTCTAACAATAGCACATATCATTTTTTACATTAAGAGCCTGTAAATTTCCCACTGCTGGGCTAAGGCATCCTCTCACTTTGAGGAGAAAGTTTGGAACATATTCCACCACGCTGCTCCAATGCGGGTTGGTTGATACACATGTGGCAGAATTGCGTTGAAATTAGACACATGCAGGTTTCCTCACGATGTTTTCCTTCACCGCCGAGCACGAGATGAATTATAAACAGTAATTAAGCACATGAAAATTCAGTGGTGCTTGCCTGGGCTTGAACCCGAAATCATCGGTTAAGATGCACGCGTTCTAACCACTGGGCTATCTCGGCTCTCACACGGCACATATCACTTACATAGATTTCACAATGCTGTTCTGCGGTGACTTTCGAGTGTGTTCTTACGAAATAACTCTACATTTTGAATTGTGACGTTTGCAATACTTCAATTGCCATTATTTCATTATTTATCTGGTCATTATATGCGGTCAGTGCAGAGTGTAAACTGTGTAAAAAGGAATTGGCATAATTTCACGGCCGGGCTGACGCTAATTATCTTTGGGAATTCTTTGGCTAGTGAATTGGTTCCCCGCCATCATAAGGTTGGTTGTTTGAGGCGCTTACGACCTTCAATGTTGGTTAGTTGCTTTTTACGATACCCACGGGAGAAGATACGGTAAATGTATTCTCTTCCTTCGTAAGTTGATCACTTGTAATCTCTTCCAAATGTTTTTTTTTTTCAAAAGATATTTAACTTACTTATAAGTAACGGCCCCAATACGTCTCACACTACTGGGCACAGACTTCATGTTCTTCATTGACCTTCAATGTCCAGCAAGAGATAAATTGCAGAAATAAAGTAGGCACGCGAATTTTATGGACGCTTACCTGAATTTGAAAGCTTTTTAAACCTTGGATGTGCTTTTACTCATTTCTCCCACATAAATTATTTCAGACTCGTCAGCTCTGAGTGCATACACATTAAAAAACCAGCGGACTCCGACTCTTCGGAGGCCTCCGGGATCACAACCAATCTTAAATAAAGATACACATATTCTATCCATCGGACCATCTGTGCTCGTTCTACGTTCATTATTTATAATACTACATTTCTGTAACAGACTGATTCTATTTACTATTAAGCCATTGGCAAATTAACGTCCCCAAGGAACATACAATAGTTTATCATTAATACAGGCAAAGCCGAGGGCGAGCAATACTAAATAACATTTTCCATCGAAACGTCCTTTCCAGGGCAATAATTGTGAATCAAAGAGCCAATACGTTGGACGCAAAATAAGCGTTTACGATTGGTATAACGATGCCCGCTTAATTTTGATTGGCGAACCGCCCGCGGTGATTGAGGCGATTTTTCAAATTACAATACTGAAAAAGTTTTTTTAACATTTATTATCATGTCAAACCTTATCTGTTTCAAATTGTAAAGTATCTGGATTGAAAGTTGGTTCATAAAAAATCTTGAAAAGTTCTTTCTATTTATATATTTTTTATATTAAAGTGCACAAGGGATACTACTTTTATATCGTATGATCAGCGGCACATATACAATATAAGTAGAGGATACTTCTAACATCGCTAGTATATGTACGCCAAGATCATCTAGTATCAGATGGTCTATTAGTCTAGCTTTATAAAAAAGTACCTTGCCTAAGAATATTATAGCACATATTTATAAATAAATAAATAAATATTGGACAACATCACATACATTACTCTGACCCCAATGTAAATAACTAAAGCACTTGTGTTATGAAAAATCAGAAGTATCGACGGTACCACAAACATCCAGACCCAAGACAACATAGAAAACTAATGAACTTTTTCTACATCAACCTGGCCTGGAATAGAACCCGGGACCTCGGAGTGGCGTACCCATGAAAAGCGGTGTACACAGTACTCGACCACGGAGGACGTCAAATTTATAGGTTCATTTGACGTTTTTAATCACAGCACTAGCTGCTGCGCGCTTAAATGATTTGGCCAGTTACATTTAAGGACAACTCTTTGATTAAAGCAACAATAGCTACCAAATATAGAGATGCATGTCACAAAAAAATAAATGGCGTAATAATCCTTTCAAAGGAATAGACAAAAATGGATGTCGTAAAAACAAGTTTTACATGTGTAACGTAAGTGCGGTGAAATTATAGACAGGGTAGTCGCAGACGAGCGTGTATTTAAGTTTATTTTTAATATATTTTGCTAAAAAGTAGAACTCTTTATCATGTATATCTTGAGTGATCTTGGTCTAGTGGTTTTGGTGGAGATACAAGGTCAGATATCCCGAAGTTCTGAGCTGAAATCCCTAATCGGCCTGATTAAAAGTAATTGGGTTTTTGTTGAGATTTTTCCCGAGATCTGGATTTAAGATGTGTGAACACTCCCTTGCACCAGACAGTACGTAAAGTCGTTAATTCTGCGCCTGAACACTTTTCGATTTTGTCGGATTTGCCGTCTTATCGGAGAATTGGAGAATCGCCACCGTATCTTAGATCGGTCAGGAGGACATTATAGATTGGGTACCTTAATATAATATATTCCAGACCACATCAGTACTTTATTTTTATTACCTATAACTGTCAAATGATTGTCAATTAAATATGTAAATAGATATTTCAATATCACATATTTAAATAACGAATTAAGATATACTTTTATTGAAACAGATCTTCATTGATAAAGTTATATTTTAATGTATTTAACTGTATCAAACTGATGTCTGATTTTAACCTGATAAACTTTTATACCAACCAACCGATCACCATGAGAATTATTATATAAAGACAAAATAACGTATGAGGTTTTGTATTTATCTTATAAATATAGAAACATTACTGTATTAATACGTTAAAAAAAACGCGCGTTTAAGCCGCCCGTCTGCACATCGTTTGTTTTACCGTTTTGCAATTAAGCCGGCTGAGTGGTGGATTGTCGCGAGAGGAGATTGTTTTTGTTTTCACAGCCCTCCGTGATGTAAGTGAGAGGATAGTGTGGATTCCCTAGACATGGCGGTAGGTTTTTCAACGTACGATTTTAAAATACGAAATACCCTTTTTCGTCCTTCTTATGGATATCTAGTTTGAATGCCTATTATTTAACTATAATACTATTCTTAAAGTCGGATAATTTATTTTGTAGATGAAATACATATGTTTTTCAAGTATTTAAGAAATAAATTTTAATCTATAATAAATAAATTGTGTATTAATATTTTTACCAATTTTATATTTTTCACACACGAAACAATGCGTACACATATTTATCGTATAAACACATACGCAATTAGTGTTGATAATTTAATTAACCACACACAAAGGCGCCCGGTATCCACGATAAATTAATTATTTTTTAATAAAATGTACTCAACAAATATAATCTATATTGCATTTTTTGCGCTCCTTACTTTTAGTCGTCTCACGCACACTAAAACATCCTTGTAACCACGAGTGTCATCCACTCATACTACTGTACGCTTACTAGTAATGTACCGTAACGCGCCTTCGTGAATTTATAGATCTATAACATACGTAAGAACTTTAATGTATATATTACTGTAACAATATTGACGTTCTAACAAAGTTACATGCCATTGTTCAACCTCCCATAAGTCGACAAGTATTAGTATTAATCTTATCTGTCCATATTTGACGTTTGTAACCCTTGTTAACAAACTACCTTAAGCTAAATTTATTCATTGTTAAATAGTTATTATTAATAATTAAAATAAATAATTTTGAAAGTATTTATATGAAAATGGAAATAATTCAAATACACGAAAAAGTTTAAAATAACTCCAATTGGGTTCTGTTATTTATATAAATAACAAATTCTTGTTCGTAGCATCGTAGCATTTAATAAACTATTCAAACAACAGTGTCCTAAGTATTAAGTGTAGAGAATTGAGGTTACAATGTAAAATAGGGTTTATGTCTGACGCATGTACACACCCCCGCAACCCTTATTTTATCTTTTACTTCCATCACCTAGTTAACCAACGATTACAATCAAAATCAATCGTCCTGTAACAGTGTTGAATTAAATGTAAAACTACAACCGGTTCGGAAAGTAGATTCTAGCGAGAAAAACTGAAAAGAAACTTAGTAGTAATATTTATTAACGCCTGTCATTTACTCCTAAACAGATGCCTTGTTCACCGTTTTCCGATTTTTCTCACGTTTTCGATAACCATCTTACACATTTCTAACATCTGAAATGTGATTTTCCCGACATTTAAAACCCTTGAAAAAAATATTTTGAAAAATCCTTTCTTAGTACTCCACTACCTCTACTCATTATCTGGAAAATTTTCATTCTATTAGACCCACTGGTTTAGGTTCTGCGTTAAGTCAGTCAATAATTTTAAAATTATCACTTAAATAAATTAAGCAAATTCATTTAAATTAAATTATGTGACATAAAAAATAAACCATCGTTTCAACATTCAACCAGTTCAAATTCTAAACAACAGATGCGTTAATATCATTACGAATTTCGACAATACACCAAACAATAATAATAATTGAACAATGAACGAGGTTCTAATTTCAACATAATTATGACATTAATAATTTCGTGACTACCCCGCTTGGGCGCATCACAAAAGACCTCATCGCTATCACATGATTTCTATTGCTATTAAAGATGTTTCTTTTATTTTGACATTATAATTTTACCCTCTTGCTATTAAACGTTGTATAGTATGTATAAATTACTAACGACAGAATTAGTTAAATGTGTGTAAGACAATTAATAAATAATGAACTTTTGAACTCAATTGGCTAACTAAGACAAATTTTTTATCATCGATTTTAAAGGAGCTATCAAAGTTTCCTTAAAATACAAATACTTTACAAATACGGTTGAACTTGAATTGACAAAGTTTGCTTCAAAACCGAATGTATCTATATTGTATAATCAATTGAAATTCATATTGAATCTTTAGTTCTCCAATATCGTTCAGTATTTCGGGCATTGATCAGAATAAAACTAGTAATTTTAATCAAGCATCAATTATTTCCGCTATGAGGGTGCATGTCACTATAATTTACAGAACCCTCGTAATGACGACATTTAGGAATCCATTCATTATAATTGCATAAATGTCGACGGCCTTAAAAATAGAATTATTTAATATCAAAAAGGTTTCTCCAAAAAGTTTTTACGCAATATTATTTTATAAATAATTTAATAATAGAAATGTAGGAATGTCAAAGATGAAACATTTTAGTAGTTACTTAATTGCTGTAATACTATAACCTCTTTTATTTTTCATCACTTAGTCGTTCAATTACTCCGCAAATGACTCATATTTTTCGCTAATCTCTACAAAATTTTATTAATATCGATTAATCATACACTGGTTTCAACAAACACTAAAACTGTACGTATACAGCTATTTCTTATAAACACTATATAACATAAAATAAAAAAATACTAAACAATTTATAAAGAAGCCTCTATTTGTAAATATTATGACCACCACTGGGCTTAAATGGCAATGGGAAGATTTGATCCACTGTGAAGTAAAATAAAAGCTTGTAAAATGTCCGCAAAAAAAGGTCGTACTTTACTTAAGAGTTCCTTAAGCTCTTCCAAGATGTACATATAATTGTCATTGTGTATAAAGTTGTTTTTTTTTTAAGAGAGAGAGAAAGAGTTGGATAACCTTATATTGAAATGTAATACAAAAAATATCTTTAATCTTTATGAAAATGACTTTGTTAGGTGAATCACATTGGCATCAATTTTTAAATTTGATTCTGATTCAATAATAAATTCCCTAAAATCCGTCAAAAATAGCCAGTTTCGTGGAAATTAAACAAACTTTTCTTGTATTATTTCAATTCGAAGTACTCCGCATCTAAAAAACATTAAACGTGTAAAAACATAAAATTATTTTTTGAAAAACAGTCACTAACTTCTTGTCTGTTCTTCTGAAGTTATTTTAACTTTTTATTTATAATTAATGTAGTCTTATTAGATTCAAATTTATTTGTACTCACTTGAATAAGGTATATTTATCATCAATGTAATCTTGTATATTGATGAAAAAAGCGTGGAGTTAATGCTTGTTGACTTCCAGGCAGGAGACATAACATACATATATAATTGTATTTAACTAACATGACTGTATTTTTAGATGTTGAAAAAGAGTAACTACTGAGTTTCTTTCCGGTTCTTCTCGGTAGAATCTACATTCAAAAAGCCCACTTGAATAAAGTATATTTTGATTTGATTTTGGTGTCGTATACTGCTTTTTGCTTCTTGGCTGTGCCATAGTCAGGTACAGAGTTCGATGCTATTCAAAACCTCTTCAAATGTTTTCGACCTATTTAGTAATTCACAACGAGTTTTAAACTGACTCCTGGCCGCGAGCCAAACTTAACTTGAAATTGATCTTTGACTTCACAAAACTTAGTGATTCTAACTTAAACTTGATAGTGATTTTTTTTAAAGGAAGTCTTTTGGCATGCATTGTTTTAAAATGAAATTAATAGCTTGTAATATTATTCATTGCCTTCACAAAACTTAGTAATTCTTAATTAAAATATATGTTTTTTTTTTATTTTTTTGTACGAACACGTGGTTAAATATATATATGTAATATAAAATAAGATCTTGTATATACATTTAATTGACAAGTAAATTAAAAAAGTGGAGTAGCAGCCTGTATCCACTGCTGGATCTCCTTTTAAGATGAAGCTTATACCAAAACGTGACTCCTGTGCGGATTGATTGGCTACAATCCGACACGTGTAGGTTTCCTAACGATAATATTGCCTAATTAGTGCCTATTTATATATCATGATCTATTTATAGGTATATATCAAGTTGTTATTATTAAAAAAAAAACAGACCCGCTGAGTTTCTTTCGCTGGTTCTTCTCAGGTCAGGGTGTTTCCTTTTCCGAACCGATGGTAGTGTTTAATTTGACTAATAATAAGGAAGTGTAATGCTTCTATATTGAATAAAGGAATTTGAGTTTGAGTTTTGAGTTTCTGTTTCTTATCTCTGTAGTTATACTGGCACACTCACCTATCAAACCAAAACACAAAAACACTAACTATTACAGTTTGTTGCTCGAATATTTGATGAGAACGTACCCAGACGATCTCTACTGCGAAGTCTATCTAAGACAGCCACACACACAAATAGCATTCTATCATGATGTCTTTAAAACCAATAAATGTGTGTCAATAATGACTAATCGAAATGTCTTTCAATTATAGGTTTCATGCTGTTACATTTTCCTCTCTGACTGCATTCCGATAGCAAACGTCTATGCATTACAGAAACTGCAGGGAGTTCCATTTATTTTCATTTACTTAATCCGACTAGCGCCGCTTCGTATAGATTCAACTCAGTGACAGTTTTATCTGTTTATAGCTTTAAAAACCTTTTTAGTACTAAGCTTTTATTTAATCTATGTACATAAAATGAGGCGAGATGGCCCAGTGGTTAGAACGCGTGCATCTTAGCCGATGATTTCGGGTTCAAACCCAGGCAGGCACCACTGAATTTTCATGTGCTTAATTTGTGTTTATAATTCATCTCGTGCTCGGCGGTGAAGGAAAACATCGTGAGGAAACCTGCATGTGTCCAATTTCAACGTGTATTTCACATGTGTATTCCACCAACCCGCATTGGAGCAGCGTGGTGGAATATGCTCCAAAAAACCTTCTCCTCAAAGGGAGAGGAGGCCTTTAGCCCAGCAGTGGGAAATTTACAGGCTGCTAATGCTAAAAAAAAAAAAAAAAATACATAAAATTAATAAAATCTGTGATACTAGATTCGATGATGATGACAAAACTTTGTGCTTATTTTCAACGGAATCTTTTTGTTTTAATTGTAAATACTTTAAGGCGTTTTTCTGCTTAAACTTCATCCATCAACGGAAGATTTCACTTTGATTGTTCACAGTATCTTGCCGATACGTTCAGTAGTTGTAAAGTGACTCATGAAGAAATAAAAAATAAATTTAATAAACAACACCACGCTCATAAAATTAAGCTTCATATTCATGTATTAAATATATTAATTATAAGAGAAACATAAAAACTAAGCACGAAAATTTCTAAATATCTCTCTAACAACTTCACATATTTACGATGTGCGCTATTTTACAATGTGGCATAGTTTGGTTGGCGGTATATACGTATATGTACGTATGTCTGTTACCGCGTTACCTTACAGTTAACAGGTGTAGAAGCATATCCTAAATTACCTCAAAATACACCCCGCACGTGTTTTCCTTACCGGGGTAAAATACGAGGGTATATCGTTTTAGTTAACGTAACGTAACCAAATATTAACTTCATCTTACTTAAGAGTAAGTTAAGTTAACGTTATCAACTTTCGATATTTTTTAAAAAGTAATATTAATAATTTTAAATTTAAGAAATTAATAACGAAGAATATAAGCCACAATAGTTCGAAGCTTGGAAGTCTTAGGTTCGATTTTGGCATAGCTCGTGAAAACATACATTGCTACTATTATTAAACAAAATTACTTACTAGAAATTTTGATATTAGTAAGACATTTTTACGTTTGTTTATTGGAATATATCATAGATTAATATATTTGCTCTTAAATTCGACCTTGATAATATACATCTCGTCAAAAAAAAACACCAACGAAAAAAATATCAAACTCAAAACCATCACCTATTTTTACAACGCGGTGACACTTAGGAGGAAAAGCCTATAAAAGAGGACAGATATATATTTTTCGAAGTACAAGAAAGGGATGTCGAATACATTACAAATGCCCAATCGTCGGGTAATAGAAATTCCGGAGGTCGCGAATCAAAAGGCATTGTTATTCTAAGCGTGGTAATTTTAGCTTGTACAGAAGAATTTACATTTATATGAAGGAATCACTGAAGTTGGTAGACTGCCTACCGCGGGGCATCCCTTCAAAAAGTTCACTGATGGTTCGCAATCTTACTATGAGCTGAAATAAAAAATTGAAATGAAATTGCGTAGATTGCTTACACTCTATTCCAACTATAAGAGGAGTCAATACAAATAGACAACTTATTTATCGCGATATTATTGGTATATACGACGACATGGGGAGGGGGTGGGTGGCTCCCTCCCCATGTCATCGTATATACCATCCTCGTTTCGATCCGTATAAAGCAGACAAAGCCGCGTGGAGAAATGAATTTAATATAAACTATTCTATAATTTGTTATTTTTTTATACTACTCCAAATATATTTGGAGTAATATAATGATTAATTATAATAATACTTACGTCAACGATATAAATATATATACACTATACAAGAACATGTACAGTCTATAAATTTCTTGGGCTAAAGCCTCCTCTCGGTTTGATAAGAGGTTAGGAGAATATTCCACCACGATGCACCAATGCGGGTTGGTGGATTCACATGAGGCATAATTTCTTTGAAATTAGAAACATGCAGGTGTCCTCACGATTTTTTCCTTCACCTCCGAGCACGAGATGAATTATAAACACAAATTAAGTACATGAAAATTGAGTGGTGCTTGCCTGGATTTGAACCCGCAATGATCAGTTAAGATGTATTTACGTTCGAACTACTGGGCCGTCTCGGCTCTTTTACATTATATATATAAAGCTTAATTAAATTACAAGTGACAAAAGAATACTCAGCGTTATTTCTGTCCCAGTGTTGACAATTCAATCAAACTATCCCAATTATTTGTCCCAATCTAAGTAAGTTAAGATTGTATTTGAAACATTACATCAAAGACAATATTCGCAAAACCACAATTCAACTACAAGTAGTTGAAACTAGGAGACTACGAGCGAAGTACTAACAAGGACTAACATTCAGAAACGTCTACCACCTCAAAAGAGTTTTGAACAAAGTATTCATCGTGTAACGCCAGGAAAGAGACAATATGCTATTGTCGAATGCGGATGAAAGAGATGCAAGATGATACATTACATGTATTCTTCAAAGAAGTAATATAGAACTATTTATTTATTTTTGTTTTTTTTTATTTTATATTAGATAGGCAGACTGGCATGCGGGCCACCAGTAAATGGTCACCATTTCTCAAAAACGTTATCATTGTTAGAAATATTCAACATCCAATGCCTAATAAACTTTTTTACCTGTAGTACACTGACTCACTCGCCCATCAAACTGGAACACAACAATACTGATTATGCTACTTGGCACTAGAATATACTGTGATGAGCTAGACGGGCTTGTACCAAAAAGACCTGGCAAGTAATTGATGTTATTTTTTAATTTAATTCAGTCAGCCAGATTAGTCTAATGGGATCCCGATTGCAACCACCTAAAAGGCCAACATCAATAATTGACACTGGTAACACCATCACGCCTTCTATATTAAGTACCTTCTTAATTTATCAAAATGTCCTTTTAAATAATCTTGCATAAGAGATCTTACTAGGCCGATGTTCTAGTTAATATGGTATGTCAAGTTAAAAGGGTGGAAAAGGTTACATATGCGCCTTAAAATATCAATAACTAACTTATAAGTCTACTGGTTCCAAAAACTCAGTAAATAGCTTTTCTGTTTTCTTGTTTAAAGTTCTTAGTTCGTTCTCGTACCTCGGAATGCACATGAAGCCAGTCTTGTGGCTTTTCTCCGGTCGTGTCCGATTGTCGCTTCACGAGATTATAAGAGTACCCCAATGTTTGCGTACACATCTGTTTATTAAACTTTTGGACATTTGGCTTCTCTCTGTTGAACCTCTGCAAATTAAATCTATTGGGCATCTTCATTTAATCCCTACTGTGTGAACTAATTATATCAATGATCCATTTAAGCATTCACATGAACTGAATAAAAAATACAAGGATACATTAAAGGATACGAATTCAAATCAAAATCATAATATTTCACATTGAATCCCTGAAAATATTAATAAAAAAACAGCAAAACAACCCGTTCCAAGCCTATTAAGATCTTTTCACGTCACGCTGGATCCTGTCGCAGGAAAATGTTCTTTATGACCATAGGATAAGGGCCGTGTAAACACTAAACGTTGTATTGTTGGAATACAATAGGACGGTACCACAAAGCGATCCGAACAATATGGAATGACCCTGCTTTGTCTCCGCGGCCTAATGAAGTTTTTGTGTGCTAAAATTATGTGCCTCGTATGAGATATTCATTAGAATTTTGACTTACACATGGAAAATTAAAACGGGCGCTCTTGATTCGATTTTTACGTAACATTTTTAGGAAAAAAAACAAAATCGTTAGGGATTTTGTAAGTATGCAATTTTTTTAAGAATGTTTAATGAAACAGTTTATACTGGTAATACGGTGCCGGACCGGACCATTCGTTATTCTGCCGCCAGTGTTCAGTAAAAGGGGGATAAAGCCAGTTTAATTACAGGCACAAGAGATATTACACCTTAAATGCCGTGATCAAGGGCTCATTGAATGTCAATGGCAAATTTGTAAGGAATATCTTATTCTTTTTACAGTAACAATTTTCATAATTAGAAATGATCGCTACAAAGTAATAAAACTAATAGATTATATATTTATATCTATTTTAACTCATAAAGACATTTAGTTACATAAATATTATGAACATTAATGCCTTAATTATATACAAATAAAAATTAAAAATAGTTACTGCACAAATCATAACCGCGCAGATGGTTGCAAGAATGCTTGCAGCATTTCCCTGTTTAATCACATCCTTTGGGTAAAAAATGAGCCAGCATTCCTGTCACAAGTGGAGGCAACAAGGCAAGGGGTATATACTTTTAATAAAGATTTTTGCATTATTACTCCACAGTCCAAGTATTTCAACTGCAATATATAATTTAATAGACGAATATTTTGATCTTTGTTAGATTCAGATTTTTCCGCAGCGGCTCCGGCTCTTATCACCGTTTCCCTGTTATGAGACGCGGCCAGCGTATCAACGCAATATATATTATGCGTCTATATAAACAATATTATACATAAGGTAATAAACAGATTTAATTGTTACCATAAAAAAGGCAAACTCTGAGACACTGGGTGCACACAAAAGTGTTTCCTGTGCTTCGATGTCTAACGGGAAATATTTTAATGTTGAAGTATATAAATAATATACTAACATAATTAGTAAGAAATATCGTTACCTATATATTATATGGGCTTAATCTGGAATAAATTTACTTTATTTTAAAGCCATTTACTGAATTAGCATGAGTGATATCAAACTACGCCCGAAATATGTTTGCAATTTTAACTCGGACCAGACAGTTCTAAGTTTGTACATATGGACTTATATTGCAAACTATGTTGTTTCATAATACACAGTCTGGACATATATGTATATATAAATCATTTATGTATTAATATTATAAAGGCTGTTTCTATTCATATACAATTATGTATGTAATTAATTTGACTAAAAAAAAAAAGACCCGCTGAGTTTCTTTCGCCGGTTCTTCTCAGGTCAGGGTGTTCCTTTTTCCGAACCGGTGGTAGTGTTTAATTTGACCATCAATAAGAAAGTGTAATGCTTCTATGTTGAATAAACGAATTTGAGTTTGAGTTTGAAAGTTAAATTGTTCGTTTGTTTCACTAATCTCAGGATCTACCTAGCTGGTTTGCATAAACCTTTTTGCGGTAGTCAACCCATTTAATTAGTAACAGAATAATGCCAAATTTAGGCAGATACCACCCACTCATCATATGTATATATATAATTATATTTATATGTACATATATTCAACCTATCATATCATATATTCTACCGGCTACTGTAATTACAGGGTCAAGGGATGGGATCTTAGTTCCCAAGGTTGGCGAAATGAAAGAAACCAGGTGGCCCATATGCCAGTTCACCAGACAAGTTACTGGAGCTGAGCTTTAACGTTTAACGCTTGTGAAACAGTATATATTATAATGATATAGAATTACATGATATTTCTATTATATTTTCTATTTTTAGGGAAATATATTTAATATATATAAAGAAGCGAATCATAAACAGAACTGTCTCTCACAACTATTTCTCAAAGCAATTCCTTAAAAAAGGCAACATTCAATTACAATGTTTTTATAACCTTTTACGACCGTAACATTTAAATTTACAATTAGTCAGCCACCTTCTTGGATTTCGTCTTTAAACACCGACAATTAACCAAATCGAAAGTTATAAGGGTGGCTGATGTAATAAGACTTATTTTAATAAAGGTTAAAACGACCCCAAGCTTATTTAGGTTAACCTGCGTCACGTGTCGAAGGGATGAAGGGCCATAAAATAATATCCCATCAGCCATATGCACCAACCCTTATTTACTGGGGTTGTAATTACCTTCATTTGTTTTTGTTTGGTTTTCTGATTGATATTGTGTTTGTGATAAGAAATTTAAATTATATTTAACTTGGTTACCGGTGTATATGTTATGTTATTAATTGTAAGTATAATAGTTTAATCGCAAGAGTTTAATCGAATCACATAAAAATAATTATACGTATATATATTTATATTCGATGAATTTGGAAAAGAATATACTGACTAACCCTGACTCGAAACGCACCGGAGAAAGATACAGAGCGAGTTATTTTGGCACTTTCTAATTATTTACAAATACTGAATATAATAAAAAAATATCCAATAGACAATCGTTTCACTCTTAAGGTGTGCAATCATCCAAAACCTCGAGAATTATATAATAAACTTTCACCCAAAAAGATTTCATTACATATTTTTTAATTTGGCTCTAGGAGCATTTGGAAGCTGTCTTGCTCCTGTTAAAACTGTAAAAATTGTCCCACAAGAAACAGCACCAAAGCAGTTAGTTTGTGTGTGTTCCTTGTACAAATGCCTCATGATTCGTCAAAATGTAAGGCCTGTAACTTTGCCATTGTTGGCCAAAGGACTCCAATGCGGTTTTGTAAATACATGTAAAATTCCTCACTCTGCTTTCCTTCACTACGGAATTTTCGAATCTCTTTTAGACTTACACACATCAAATGACATTCTTAATATATGTTGCTACTAACTAAATAACTAAAGTCAATCCAAGGTATAAAAATATGTGTATAAGAATATAACAAAATACTTTTACTTTATAAACAAGATACTTAAATGAAATCTAAGACTCATGATTTACCTTTAAACTCATCTGCCTAGTTAAAAGTATTTTCTACCTAAAATTTCGGCGTTTCTCAAAAGAAAATTCCAGAAGAAACCTAGCCGCGTTTCGAAGTACTTTTTATGCAGCATCATGTATGACATCTCATCATATTAAGATGCGCCTTTTTGTGTAACTTCGGACGCTAAAAGGATGAAATATTCAAGAGTTTCGCTGCTGTATTTCATTCGAATTGCATTTAAAGTTTAAAAGGCTTGTTTCTTTTCGTATATTGTTCCGGTAGTTTCTGTAGGTCCAAATGGCTCAGTAGATAGAACGTGTGAAACTTGATGCGTTAATTTTGCTACCATTCATTTATTACTTTTTTAAATCCATTTTGTATATAGTGCACTGTTTAGAAATTCACAAAAATCCGATTAAATTCTGAGAAATTTATCAAAACAATTCACTGTAGAATGGAATAATGAAATACTCTTTAAACCTAACCAGGAATTTCAACATTGTCTCAACTATGGGATTGTTAGAAGTAGTAAGTTCAACTTATCAATATTCTATTCAAAATATCTATATTTTTAATGAATTCTAATGATAATGATCTATTAATTAACTGAACATTTTATTTTTCTTTTGTACATTTTAAACGTTAAAATAAAACACAAAATCAATTTTTTTTTTCAATTAGGCTTTTACAAGCAATTTGAATCGTCATTTAACAAGCTATTTAAAGTAAAAGTAAAAGTAAAGTAAAAAGTAAGTAAGCTACCACCGGTTCGGAATGTAGATTCTACCGAGAAGAACCGGCAAGAAACTCCGGCAAGTAGTTACTCTTTTTCAACATCTAAAAATACAATCATTTAGTTAGTTAAATACAATTATATATGTATGTTATGTCTCCTGTCTGGAAATCAACAAGCATTAACTCCACGCTTTTTTATCATCTCTATTTGTATAATAATCACAACAGTTGTGTCTTTAGAATCCGTCAACAAGTAGAAGCTTCTTTTCATTGTATGATTTTATTAATGATTTTAATGTAAAATGAACGCTTTTACGTTTTTATGTCATTTCAACTTAGTAAACATCAGAAATGTATTTTCATCTTAGTGCTTAGGTTAACAATTCGATAATGCGTCTTATTCACGCACAGATAACTTAGCTTGTATCAGTTTAAGAAATATACAAAAATACAGGCAGATGCGTCTTTTTTTACTGATTCTAAATATGGACGAAACTCAATTTTGAAAAAATGTTAGATGTGTTTTTTTTTCTTATGACGGCAGAATATAAATGTGGTGTAGTCCATTCCAGTATTAAATACGGTTTCCGAACACAAAATGACTTTTTTGCACTTTGTACAAAAAATGTAATAATTACGGAAAAATGAGAAATTCTTACATAACATTTCTTCTCATATAAAAGATCCACGCGTTCTAACCACTGAGCCGAGATGGCCCAGTGGTTAGAACGCGTGCATCTTAACCGATGATTGTGGGTTCAAACCCAGGCAAGCACCACTGAATATACATGTGCTTAATTTGTATTTATAATTCATCTCGTGCTCGGCGATGAAGGAAAGCATCGTGAGGAAACCTTCATGTGTCTAATTTCATCAAAATTCTGCCACATGTGTATTCCACCAACCCGCATTGGAGCAGCGTGGTGGAATATGTTCCAAGCCTCCTCCTCAATCCAGATCCAAATAGTGCCGGAAACTAAGTTTCAATGTAACTTCTGCCTGTAGTTACACTGGCTCACCCTTCAAACCGGGACACAACAATACTAAGTAATGCTGTTTGGTGGTAGGCGGGTTGCACTAAGTCCTACCACTAAGCCCACCAAGCAAATATAATATAATGTAATGATAATCAATTACTGTCCAATGCTAATACGTATTGGAGTAAAACAGGGCAATACGAAACCAGTCGTCTATATGGAATGTGCCATTGTACACCAGAACAGCACATTTCAATTTAGGCTAACCGCGCGCCTAAGAGAGTGCGGGATTAAAGACCCGAACAAAACAACGAGTTAATATATAATTCATAGTCATGGATGTGGTATATTTAATGTTTTCGTATATTACAATTATTTATCTCTATTATTATAATTTGCGTAATATTATATGGTGTACGATCGAAAGTATTTATAAAAGGAGTTTTTTGCGTATAACGTAATGGATTTTTTGATGTTGGATGTCATGTTTTATTGTAACAATTTTATCATCTAAAACTAATATATTTTGTAAAACGATTCTCAAACCTTACCCCAAAACGAATAGTGAAAAACAAAACGAAAAGTGAGAATCGAAGTGAATTCTTACAGAATCAGGATTTGACGTATTGTTAGAAATAGCCTTGTTAAAATAAAGTGCACACGTGTCCTTTCGTCCGCCGTAAATCGAAGCTATCTCCATTTCCGTAATATTTCGTACTTCCAAATTACTGTACACTCTTGATATGTTAATTCGTTCACTGAATAAATAATTCATTCGTTAAGACGTATCGCTCAGCGACACTCTGTTATTCTCAATTCACGAGTTTGCAATTATTCTTCTTAACACTTTGTCATACGGTTCAATTTAGCGTGAAATTAATTAACATTCACGTAGGTTGAAACAGTGATTTATACATGGAAAATGAATCATTTCGGGCGCTATCGTCATGTTTTGTACTGAGATCGCAATTAGAAGGTGGTGGTTTAAAATGAATTGTCTTAGAATCGGCTGTGTATAATTCGTGAAATTTTAATGAGTTTCAAGGTATTAAGATTTTGATTCGATGAAATATCAAATTTAATACATGGGGAATAGATTATTGTAATTAAAGCGGTTTGTGAGTGAACACGAGATTTCAACTCTGTTGATGATGTTAACGGACCCCGAGGAAGACCAGCCAAGTTCGCAGGACACAATACAGTGCACAAGGGTGTAAGCAAACAAAAGTGGTAATCCAACACGACCGGAAAGAATTCAGGCGCAAGACCAACGGCTTAACGTGCTTTCCAAAGCACAAGAGTGTATGCACTTCCAACTTCCAGATTCCGGGCTACTACTGAGACTTTTTCAACAGGATAACCCAATTACTTTTTATCGGTCCGATCTGGAGTTAGACCCAGGACTACCACATAAAGCAACGAGGCAGACCAACTCATGTATGAGCTATATAAAGGTCTTATGAATAAATGAGGTATTGATACAGTACACATCTACCCTGAAGTACTCCGGACCTCGTTTGTCAAGACGAGAGCACGCTAATCATAATTGACGGTTGCAATTTAATTACAGGTTCAAACCCAGAGAAGGCAAAAAATAATATATTTTTAATCTATAATGTTTCAAGGGTAATTTGATTATATTTTATTTTTAATAAGTAATAATAATAATAATTCAGATCTCTTAATGTGTTAAAGTAAATTTGAACTTAAAAAGAACTAACACTAACTCTTAACTAATGAAAAAAAATTAAACTAATAATAATTTTTAATAAGTATCATTTATAAAAAAAAATATTGATATTAAAATTTCATCATAAAACATTACATTATTGTAACCTTTCCGGACACCATTGACCCGGTAAAAAGTAGAATAGCAGGAAATGTGTAGGTTCAAAATGGCGCCAGTTGACATATTGGTGTGCTCTCCAGTACGACGTTGACGGAGCGCGCGGCGACGAGGCACCCATTTTCTAACGTTCGGATACTATATTACAAAAAAGGTTTACAACAAAAAAGGTCTAATCAGGTGGCCTACAAAATATTTCTGATTTTATCACTTGAAATAATAAAATTAGTAGTAATTATAAATTGATGAATTTTAATAGCTTTTTTTTCTTAAATTTAACGTCATTGTAATTACACAGGCTGCAGTATCAAAGTAAATAATATCTCGGATCGGGCCCTAAGACTATTTAGTCAATAAATTATCAGTAACAATTCAGAGTTGGACAGTGTTATATTAATGTTCCTTGAAAATGGCGTAAAGCTGTTAGTTCTGCACATACACTTTATAATGTATATATATATATAATATTTACTTTATTCGTGGTATATGTTTAACAATAATTTGTAAATCTTCTATACTGAATAATGATTTTTGACTTTTAATATAAAATTTACGCAAAGTTTTTTTTTTTTATATAATAATCAGCCGCCACTTCTCAAAGGAGAGAGAAGGCCGTAGCCCAGCAGTGAACCTTACAGTATAATAAAAAAAAACAATGACTCTAGTCTAATCTGGAGTATCGAACCAAGAGGTTTATCTTAGCATGAGGTATGGATCAAAATTCAACTGTCTCGAAATCAAAGGGCATTTGCCTGTATCATGGCTAAGCTCCAATTAAGCCAAAGCCTTGTATATCACCCAATATAATTATGGTAATCGTCAGCAGTTTCGGTAATTAATCCGAATACCAAATTGTCGTCTCGTATAGTACACAGTGTGCAGTCACAAAACTTACAATTTGACATTGTATATTCTACCAAGAACAAAATACAAAATACTGTGTCTCAGATTTATGTAGTTTAACTATTAATTTTGTCAATTAATTTTTAAAAAGTTTAAGAAACGAGTTGTTGTGAGTCAGCCAATTCTTTCGACGTATTTTATATAATTAATAAGAGACATAATGAAATAAATTATAATGAAAAAAAAATTACTTGGTGATAGAGCTTTGTGCAAGCCCGTCTGGGTAGGTACCACCCACTCATCAGATATTCTACCGCCAAACAGCAGTACTCAGTATTGTTGTGTTCCAGTTTGAAAGGTGAGTGAGCCAGTGTAACTACAGACACAATGGACGTAACATCTTAGTTCTCAGGGTTGGTGGCGCATTGGTGATGTAAAGAATGGTAAATATTTCTTACAACGTCATTGTCTATGGGCGGTGGTTACCACTTACCTTCAGGTGGCCCATTTGCATGTCCGCTGACCGATATCACATAAAAAAAAATTGACAACATTTGATAATAATTAAAGTAGAATAACAAAATTGTATTTAAAAATCCCACCAATCCCAATAATACCATAAAATAGAAAGAGAAAGAAAAGTCGCCTGAAAAGGGCATAAGACTGTAAGCACTTTCTTCCAAAAAAATCAAATCAAGGCTTATTATACTGCTAACAAGCATCGGGTTGCATACATCGCGATAACGCGAGTACTCGCGAAAACTTCAGTACTTCGGCACAAACACTTCGCTTCGTTGTCGAAAACTTTTCGTGCGTGAAAAGGGTCCGCCATCAAAAAGTCCTGTATAATTTCGATATAGGAGAACGAAATTTATTTAAGAAAACATACAGGATATTTAAAACGAATAGGACATTAGGTAAACATTATAATTATTAATAACAAAACTCGACACATGATCATATTAAATTGAAATTCTTTAAATTGAACTATTTAAATATACAAAATGTATATAAGTAAATATGATAGAATGTACGTATGTTTTTCCTAAGCCATTCATCCGATCGTGACGAAACTTTAGAGTTGTTCTGCTTACGCCAGGAAAAGCTTCTAGCTCAAAATAAACAATAAAATTTTCCGTTCCATGTTTGGCCTTCGATAAACGTTTTATGTAGACCTTATATTTATTATCCCGAAGCATAATTTTATGCGGGAAGTTAAAAAAAACAAAAGGTATCCAATGTTTACAATCTGTATCATTATAAATGTATAATAGCGAGTCAATCAAAATCAAAATATACTTTATTCAAGTAGGCTTTTACAAGCACTTTTGTATCGTCATTTAACAAACTATACTAAGTAAAGCTACCACCGGTTCGGAATGTAGATTCTACCGAGAAGAACCGGCGAGAAACTCAGTAGTTACTCTTTTTCAACATCCAAAAACAAAGTCATGTTAGTTAAATACAATTATCATCAATATAATCTTGTATCGAATGATATGCCTCCTTTACCAATGTATTTTTTACAAATGACTTGAATCTATGAAACGGCAAAGTTAAAAATGTCTGCGGAATTTTATTAAGTCTAAGTACTTACCACCTACTCTTCATATATGTAACCTACCACCCAACAGCAATACTTAGTATTTTTTCTGTTCCGATTTGAAGGAACTAGTGTTACTTCAGATACAAGCATAATCGTAGCCTCCAAGGTTGGTGGCGCCTTGTAGGTAAATAATATTTCTGACAGCACCAATGTCTATGGGCGATGATGACTACTTCTCATCAGCTGGGCCACGTAAATTATAGAAAGATAAATAAATAAATGTAGCTCATAATAAATGCCGACCATCAAAACAGTTACTATTTATCTAATACTTTTATCTCGAAACATACTTTATGTATCTCACTGTATTCTGTATTTCTTTCATTTGTCACGCTCACCGACATCGCACTTCATAAATGTTTCATAAGAAATGGTACAACATTTTCACGGTCTTTTGGGAACCCTTAGAGCTAAGATTTGAAAACAGGTTTGGATATACGTATTTTAAGTAACTAACTATGAATATTTTAAACAAAAATAGTTCTTATATGTTCATAAACACAAATTGTAGTTTGTGTTTATGATGGAGGACAGCTCAGTATTGCTTAGTTAGTATTAACGTACATTAAGAGCTGCGATGGTCCAGTCACTAGAAAATATGAATCTTAACCAGATATTGCCATTAATGTGCGCTAAATGCCAGTTAATAACGTAATAAATACAAAAGTCGACTATACTCATAAGTAATTATTAGTAATATTTGGATTTAAAAAAATGGTATTCAACTCGTTATATATTCACGTGAAGACCTTAAAATCGACATTAAGACCGGCTGTCATAAGTTTTAAATGCTGGTTCTTACATCATTTTTTTTATAGTTATTACAGGAACTAAGTATATAAGTGTTCCTAATAGACCCAATAAAATGAAAAATTATGATAAAATTATAAAAATTTACCAGTTTCAGATTTTTTCCTTTGTATTGGCCTAATTATCTACGTGCATGCCAAATTTGGACTTTCTAGGTCACCTAGAAGTAGGTTATAGTTTTGATCTATAGGTCAGTCAATGATAAAAATGAGGATTTTTAGACGTTAATATCTAAATAACCCTTTGAAATGCGTTTATGAAATTTGGAACACCTATGTATCTCGTGAGTCTCAATATATGAGCCAATTTGACACGTTTATCAATTAGTTTTTGAGTTATGAGGAGGTCAAAAGTGGCTCCAAGTGGTTCGTGTAATATTACACACGGTGCTGCTCGCCAGTTCTGTTACTTGAACTTGGCTGACACGCTACCGCGTGTCTTGATTGTCACCCAATATTGTTGAATGAAGCTTAACAACGTCAACAAACTAAATCACTGCATTTAATAATTTCGGACTCGTACGTGTATATCCTCCAGTGTAGTAGTGCCACTATATAAATTCACATTGTAATAAAAGTCTACCAACGATCCACAAAATATGTTTTCTACAATAAACAAGCAAAAAAAAACATCGGAACTTATTTCGATTGAATTTTCGTGTTGTAAAATCGCCATGTTCAGCTTTGTACAGCGATGTTCAATGAGAAATTCCTTCAATTCCAGTGAGCGGAACATTTCAAGGTAAGACGTAAAAATACGTCGCTTAGACGAAATATTTTAATGCTCAAGTGAAGAGCGAAAATATTTTATATTACTTTCCTTTTTTTTAAAACATATTTTCTTTTATTAAATACTTACGATCGATACGAAAAATAAAGAAAATGAGAAGATTTTAGCAAGAAAATATCATATATAATATTTATTAGTTTTATTATTTATTAGTATATATAGTATATATAACTATGTCATAAATTAGAAATATAAATAACTAAATTTGGCTCGCATTTTCGCGCGCGATTTTTCGGTTGGTCGTTACGTGTTAGGTTTTAAAAACTTACTGACGTCCTTTCTTGGGGCACAAGCCAATCAGTGTTTTGCGTACTTTGTATTTAAAGCGTAACAGTCAGACAGACAGACAGAGTTACTTTATATTTCTAACATAAGAACAGATTTAAAATTTGTTATGAGCCGTCATTTTATTGTAAAGTATAAGTCAAAATATTTCGACGGCTTATGTATTCAAAGTTGGTTAATTCACTGTCTCTCACACTTCTGTTAAATGAAGAGTAAATTAGATTAAAAACATAAATCAACTATTTGCAACCAGTAAACAATATATTATTATGTCTAAATCAACTACAAAATCTGTTGATGTTACATGATTTTTTTTTTATTTAATCACATACTGAAACAAACAGATGTAGAACGTAAGTTTATAAAAAAAAAACTATTTTCATTAATATCAATCGTAAAGCGCGTAGATTTAAATTCACACAGCTAGACGATCCTACACACTTGAGCTATTAAACAAACACTATTTACCCGCAACCTCTTCAAAATTAGGGCATTTTTTTACATCAGATAAATTATACGCTTTCTCGCTTTTGAAAATTATTGAAATAATCCGTTTGTACGAAGCCGAGTTAATGACCTTTTATAAATACCTTAAGAAATAAATTCGAAGGTAGAAACGAGCATACCCTCAATCGTAACGTAATGACGTAATAAATAATTCAAATGTTCTGTTTTAAGGAATATACTCTTTTATACCGTTAAGAGGAAATAGATGTGCCTTTTCTTTTGGAAAAAAAAATCAAGTATCTTTCCCTGATATTACGAGGCAACCTCTCTACCTTCATTTATAATAAAACTGCATAAAATATTTTATGAAGGTGATTAATCTTTATAAGCTGTCCATTTTAGTCAAATGCCAAAATCTATTAGGCATATTGTTGTGGTTGACGAAATATTCTGTCTTTCTAATTCTTTCTTTCTGTTTTTCTAGTACAAACCTGGATGTACATCTTATTAAGGCTTGTTTAATGCACGCGTGGTGTCACGTAAGTGCAGTCCGTTATGGACATTTTGGCGTGTGGCGAATGACGTCATTAATATCGACATCTTGTCAAATGTCATATTTTGACGCCGCTACGGCAGTTAAGTAATACTATATCTAATTGGAAACCCTAAAATCCTATCTGTAATAACTAATGCACAAAACTTTTTGACATACTTCACTTACACTTGGAACTTTGGGTAGGTACCACCCCTTCATCAGATATTATACTGCCAAGTATTGTTGTGTACATACATACATACGCTCATAAAACATTACTTTTCTTCCTGAGTCACGTCATAAAGTCTAGAGTAAATATAATAAGTAAGAACTTATTTTTATTGTTATGTTTTAATCGAAACAAAATTGTTATTTTGATATTTGAATAAATATTTTTACAAATGAAATCAAATATCTAAACCTCGAATATTCAAATGATAGGACAACAAATAAATACTGCTTTACAAACCTTTTTGCTTCTCATCAAAAGCTGAAATCGGGAATAAATCTTGTCACTTGGATTCCAAGTATTACTTCAGAATCCAACAATACTTGACTCCAAAGATCCACCTTACAAATTAATCTTAGCTGCTCGCAATGAATCGGTTCTAGACTAGTGAGAATCTTTGAGTTCGAAACTTTCCTTGCAAGAATCTTTGACTTTTTCAATAGAAAAGTCCAATCGCCCTCAATAGTGCTGCAAACATTCGGTAGTAGTTTCATTGTGAGGACTTTTTGCCGTCGACTTCTAGAATTAAGCGTTTTTTGCTCTTCAAGGTCTTATTGCTATTTCTTTACTCTTTTATCAATTGTTGAGAAGCCATGACTCACCTTTACAATTCTATTTGAAAAACTTTTCATAACATTAACATTCCGTAACTGCGGGAGGGGGGGGTTGGTAGACAATTTAGGTGTACAAATAAATTATAATACCGAAATTGTTTAGTTTGGTCCAGCAGATATCGATCCTTATTGTGTTACATACACGATAAGCATCGGTATAGTTGTAGGTAGAGTTCAGAAGAAACACGTAAATACATTATACACATTAATAACTAAAATATGAAATATAATAACTTGTCTCGCCAAAGAACAAATGTATCGTTTGAATAAAAATAAGAAAGAAATTTCCTAGAATTGGATCCTCCAATCGAAGCCTATTTGTCTCTGTTTATTGGGGTCCATATGATTAAGGGGTTTCCGAGACACGTCCGGTAGTAATAGCGGGAGAGTCACACATTTGTCCACGACTAGGGTGACAATATTTCATATTACTTGATATATTTTTATGTTATAGGCATATTTACCTGACCAACATTGAAGCATTTTTTTTTAATTATTGAAGATTCTACTGTAAGAAGCAGTACTGTTAATGCATCCTTATGTCCCTCCTTTATGTTACGTCTGTAATTGCACAGGCTCACCCTTCAAGCAGAAACATAGCGTAGAATTATATAGTTCTGCCGTTTGAGTAGTATAAATGGTAGGTGAAAAGCCCTGCCACCGTATTATAGTATTACGAACTTAATTATGATATTTTAACGAGTTATTTAAGTATACGCTGAGATGAAACTAATCTTGTTATTCTCTGTTTACAATGTGAGAGCGTGACGGTTCATGGGGATGTTTTCCACGTGTGATTTTATTAATATACCTGTGTAATTAAATCAGTGGAAATGAGTGAGTCCTAAGATTTAGATCGATATTCTTGCTACTTTATATATTTCAAACTAGAAGTTACATTATTTTTGATCTTGTAAAATTACAATAAAGATCTTTTTAATGATATAATATGCACTTGTGCGGACGGACAAATGGGTAACTTGGCAAGTAGTCACCACCGCCCATAGACAATCGCACTGTAAGAAATAATATTTTTGTGAGAATTTAAATATGTTTTTTTATGAAATATTAATCTCCAAAGCAAATAGTTTGTCATTTAAATGGCAACTAACAGCATTTTTTTTATGATATCGGTAGGCGGACGAGCAAATGGGCCACCTGATGGTAAGTGGTCACCACCGCCCATAGACAATGGCGTTGTAAAAAATATTAACCATTCCTTACATCACCAATGCACCACCAACCTCGGGAACCAAGATATTATGTCCCTTATGCCTGTAGTTACACTGGTTCACTCATGGTATTGCTATTTGGCAGTAGAATATCTGATGAGTGGGTGGTACCTACCCAGACGGGCTTGCACAAAGCCCTACCACCAAGTGTTATCAACTCTTAAGCAGCTTACTGTTTTCCTTCCTTTTTTCTCAGTATTTATCATATCAAATCCAGTGACTATAAAATGGCAATTACATAATTTTACCAATGAGCCAAGACTATTACAGTCTTGTAATTCACATCTAACTAACTCCGACGTATCACAGCCATACCTACAATCCTATAGACTATTTTTAAAAATTATCTAAGCCTGCGCAAATTGTTTTATATCCACACAAAATTGAGGTATTACCGCAACTATTATAAACGAGTCGGCAATTTAGTGCGTCCTGGATTAACATGCGCTAGTCAGCACCACTAAACCTATTACTTTGATGTCAAAATAGTGATGGAAATATTATCGAACTAGGTTTTATCCTAGTAACGATCGCTTATTTGAATTTCGAATGATATCATTTTAAATAAACTTAATATAATAAAATAATATCAAATAAATAAAATATCAATGTATAGTAAATATTTTGTTTGAGTATTTTCCGTTAAATATATTGTGTAATTTATTTTGGTCCTAAATCTAGTACAGCATTTGAAACTTCTTAGAGAATCCAAATCCTTGTATGCCTATAGATCCCTGCATAACACAAGATGACTGTGATTGCGTTTGTTACCAAATAAAATGTCACTATGACAAATTAACTCATCTGATGGAAAGTAACTATTTCCATTAATGGACAGACCAGAGCAAGGTCTGGTGCTTTGCCTGCCTTTGAAGACTGAATTAAGCCGACAAGGTCCACTAAAAGTGGGCGGAATACGCAATTATACCGAAGATTGTGGTTTCAAACTCCGACACCATTGAATTTTCATGAGTAAAAATTTTGATTAATTTTCATCTCATGTTGAGTGGTGATGAAAAACTTCGTTTTCAATCCTATATGTTCAATTAAATTTTGTTATATGTGTATTCATCAAACCGCACTGGAACAGCATGGTGGAATAATCTCCAACCCTTCCAAGAGAAAGAAAGCCTTTAATCAACAGAGTTACATTTAAAATTTGTTAACTTTTATTTAATAGAACAGACGAATCGACTCAGTTATTGGTCATAGTTAATCGCATTGTGGCTAAAAATAAAAGCATTGAATTCTATCCTTGATTAAGAGTTTCGTAAACAACAGTAGTGTGCATTTCATACAAACAAAAAATTAACGCATACATTCTATTAATTACATTTTCGTTCGTATAGCATTCATTTTGATTCGGAACTTCTGCTAGCACTTTTATCTATACGTATAATAAAATTGGAGTGTCTGTTTGTAATATTAAAATAACCCATTTTTACTAAATGCATATGTATGTATACACGGTACATATACCAAAATAACATTTTTTACTATTTTTGTCTGTCTGTTTATTCCGGCTAACCTCTGAAACGGCTGAACCGATTTCGAGGGGACTTTCACTGGCAGATAGCGGATGTAATAAGTAGTAACTTAGGTTAGTTTTATTTTAGAATTATATATAGAATAAAAATTAAATCACGCTACAATATCCAAATAACTTAAATTCAAACAACGCGCACGAAGTCGCGGGCACAGCTAGTTTTACATATACTCTACTCTACTAGTATTCATACTTCTCATTGTTTTTAGTAGAGTTTTGATAACTACGAAAGAAAAAATTGACTCCAAACAATGTGCCCAAATGTACGGTTCCATTATTTTTTTTATACAATTAGATCGAACCTTAAACCCATTGAGTGTGATCAATCAGTGAGCCTTACTGTAGTCGTGTAGCTCATCTAACGATAATAAGCACCATTAACAGTATATCCTCTCGGAAAATGGGTTTATACCATTTGACGGTCAACTCAAGCACCGTGCGTTCGGTGATCAAATCAAATCGCGCGCGCTTCCCCGGCTTCCTATTACATACTTCCGTTAAATCACAGGTTGCGGGAAAGCCAAAGGAAGCTGTCATACATTTTGACGTGTAATAACTATTGGTAACTTTAGAGCAACATACGTTACCTATATACTCGTATAGACGAATTTTAGAATTACATTTTTAATATCCGGTACAATAGATTTGCGCTAACTTTGAAAATTTGTTTATTTTATAAGCTATTAGAAATAATAAAAAATATTAATTATTTTTTAAATCGCACGAGACATTAAGGTATCATTTAAAATCCAAAGCTTTACGAATACACCATGGGTTCATACGACTTGATAATTTATTTAAGAAGCTCATGGCTCATGGGAGTAATTATTAACATAAATATAAATAATCAATGTTATTATTATTTGTATAATATTATTTTTATATACCATTATTAGATTACTATTTTAGGATTTCGTACAACCTTTAAATCCCGAATCCAAATAAGTTCGATATCATGTATGTCCGTCTGAAAATCACAGCCTAGTTCCTCCAAGCATATTGGACAGAAATATTTAGGTATCCCAGATATAAAAGTAAAGTGTACATTTTCGGAATAATTATGTTTAAGGTTAATTTTAGTGGCATATATATTTTTAACAGTTATGGAAAATTAATAAAATTATCCTGAACTGACTTTATATGGTTTTCCATACATTGTCACAGTCAAACCTTAAACTCATTAAAAGTTAATCAGTCCATAATCGATAAGTACATCGACACGTACTCTTCACTAAGTATGCAAGGTAGAAAGCCCTTAGCCTAGTTGCGGTGTAGCGCCCTCTCGTCACGCTCTTACCTCCTGATACTTTCATACCTGTGCTATACTCCCAAGGGCTCATGGTATCCTGGTACTTCGACCGACATCAACAAAAGCCAGCCAAAGAAAGAGCTAACACTTAGGTTTGCAGTCGCGGCGTTATGTTCTAGCCTCTCATTAAGGACTTTAATTCCTTACAAAGCAAAACGGCTTTGAATTAGGCGGTTCGGACGTTATCTACTTTTTTTTTTAAAACATGAATATTGTATCAACCGCCGGACAAACTTCATGAACCATTTTTTTTTAGACAATAAATTATAACATTTTCATTTTCTTTGATTAAATAGAGATTTTGATTACAATGTGATACTGATTCTTAAATTTAATTTAATTTAATTGTAATCCATATATTATGTCGAAATTTTTAATAAAAAACAAAAAGTAATATTAAATTTCATATAATTATGTGTAATCTCGCCGAAAACCCGACATAGACCAGTGACTTTAATCTTTACCGAATACTGCGAATTCAAATTCAACCAGCACCATGAAGTTTTCATGTACTTGACATGTCTTAAATGTCTGTCTTATAACAAATTTCATAATTACTTATTTTAGAAAACATAATTTTAAAACAGTTTTGCCACTTTCTACTCCGTTGTTAATAACCAACTTCACGTTTTTTAATTAAATAGTGTTTCATGTGAAGAAATGTTTTGCTAAATTCGGTATAGAACGCTTTACGCTGGGCGCCGAGTGTGGTAAATGAAAATGTTAGCTGTCTACACAATTAGACTAAATGAACGGAATAGTATTTGTGCATCATTTCACTATGTTTGCAACTGTGTAGAATTTATTCAAATTTCATATTCAATGTAACTAGAAATTAAATTGAGGTTTAAGAGCTACTAATATTAGCAAGTGATTAAAAATCAATACTATAAATTAAAATGTTACGAAAGCCGTGGATTGTACTGGACACAGTAAGAGACTTTATGGATAAAAAAAGATAGAAACTACGTTCACTCACCCGCTTGTTGTCTCGAAACTTTAGCCAGCCGCTGATAACGCTATTATCAACATCATAACCTTCTTCTTCATCGATCTCCCGTCTGGTCGGTAACGGTGAACCACCAGGACTCTCCAGTTCCCTACGTCTCATAACAGGAGTACATTGCTGAGACAATCTCCCTTCGTTCACCACATCACTTCTCCTCCCAAGAACCGGAGTGACATTTGCGGAAACCCCACCTAAAAGACCGCGTCTTCCCATAAACGGGCTTTCCCACATTGGTTTTTTTGTCTTGCATTCTGAATGGAGACAGAGCGCATCGAAGTTCGCAAGTTCTACTGATACTCTGGTTTGGAGACCACTTGGATGGGTAGTGAGGATGGTCTGCTTAGCGATACTGCAGCCATGATGGTGTATTTCGTCTCGTCTCTCCATTATGATCGCGTGCGTCAAACCATTAGTCGGTCACGCGATCAGCCCCATGGGCCCTATTCGTCAATAGTCCCGCCGTCATCTGAAAAGAAACTATGGATGTAGACTTGGTTTTTCGAGGAGTGTTGGTAGAAAATGGAAAAATTTATAGTTTGGTAAATTTATGTGAATTTTCGAACACACTATTTTCCAACTATATATGATTCATTGTTTCCAAAATTATAACAAACCTATTAAGAAAAAAATAACCGTTACATTTGATTACGTTTGAAGTTTTAATTTATTGATGTGATAAATTGTTATTATGTACAAATTTTTTTTTATTCATACGCAAATATTTATAACTGCGATGTAACACAATTTAAAGCCACATTACAAATAAATATTCAATATCTTTAATAAATGACTAATGAAAAAAGATTATTAATATTGATTACCCAAAATAGCACGGGGAAGGACTTGATTAAATCTAAATGGCCTTTTTAACAGCAATTAAAGACACAAGAAGACAGTATATTCGTTTAGGATGGTCTTTATAATACGACCCTACAGAAGGGCTTGGTAATTGACCGCTTTAGATTCGGAAAAGGCTTCTACTGTAATATTTCGGGGCATAGAGAGACCATTTGTTACGGGAACGCGTTTAATGTTTGAAATGTTGGAAGAAAAGTCATTTCGGTTGGGAATATTGTTCGTTAATGAACTTAGAAATGATAAAGGGGCGAATCATGGAGACTTATTGTTATTCGATTACAGTTGGTGATGCATTTTTTATATATACATAGACGTACTTGTTCTCGCTCGCGTGTTGGGGGGGGGGAGGGTGTGGTCATAAGTTGTAGGTATAAAAAATAGCCCGTGTACTTTGAGGTTCAAGGTTGCTTCATTACAAATTTCATCAAATTCGGCCCTGACGTTTACTCTTGAAACCATAACTGGAAGAGTTACTTTCGCATTTATGATATTAATATAGATATAATGAGCGTTCTAAACTTTGCAGCAAAGCAAATGTTTCAAAAAAATTGCGTTAAATTTATGCTTGTGTAATATGAACAGATCATAAGCTCAGCGAACATAGCGATTTATTTCATCAGCGATGACAGTCAAAGCCGCAAAAGTTAAACTCACTTCCATTTATATTTAAGATTATTTTTATGACAGTGAAGATAAGTAACTTATATTTGGTTACTATTTTCAACAAACGATTCGTTTTTATAACAGTACAAAGTTTATTTTCAGCGTGTATGTGATACAAATGTAGAAATGGTTGTAATACTTCGTTTTTAATAACTCAGAACGGGTCGATTACTAGTTTTCAAAAACGATTTGATAAAAATAGAATCCCAGCTTTACAATTGAAGATACAACTGCACGCTAGCTATAATGTACTACCGTTCTCTTGACCATTTTCTGCAACGGCAGCGAATCTCAAGAGTGACCAGCCAACTACGCAGCATATATCAGATTGCGCAAATATATATCCAAGCACAGGTGTACTCCATTCCGTAACTCTTATCTTGCAATGGGACGCCCAATCCACGACCAAGACACGACCGGTAAGAGTTCAGACGCACAACCAATGGAATTACGTGACTTTTGAGGTATTGAGTATTACAAACGTCCAACTTCCAGCCTCCAGACTTAATGAGAAATATTCAACAGAAAAATCCCAATAATTTGATCAGCTGACTGGTTTTACCCTGGGCCTTGAGATCAACCACAGTTAATTGATAATTATTATGTAGTTGAGGTGCTCGTTTTATTTTTAGTTTGTTTTTAATCACGACCATGGGCCAGTAGAACTTGTGGATCTTAACCACATATTATCGTGAATTTCAAATCCTAGAAACACTGAGACTTTATGTGCCTATTTTGTATTTGTAATTTACTTAGTGAGGAAAAGGATGCATGTCGAATAAAAGTTTTATGCGCGTCTACCTAAGCACGTTAGATCAGCTATAGAAAGTGGGATAAACTCAAAGAACTTCTTCTAAGTTGAGAGCATTTACAAACTAGTACTTCGAAAATAATTACATAATATCGATTCCAAATAAACATAACATCGCGCATTGAATATAATATCAACGATTTCAGAAAACAACAAAGGAAAAGTCGTAGCAAAATTAATGAACGCTCAAACGCCATTACAAACAACGATAATCACGGTGATTACTGTCACGCTAATGGTCCCAAACGAGCCTATGAATAAATACTGCATCTTGTTAAGGCTTGGTCACATCATTGTAATTGACTAGGCTTGTTTGTTTAACTGAAATATGTTTGATACTTTTTGCAATAGAACTCCTTAGGCCGTGAAACAAAACATTTTAAAATCGAATTTGAGTTCCAAATTTCGAACGCAAAAACGATTTTTGCATTTGTCATTTGCACTGTGTATTTTCATTGTAATACTTAGTATTTCGTTTAGTATTAATCCACATAAATTCCTACATTTATCTATATGCTTATATAAAGCAGAACAGTTTGTTTATTTGAATACGCTAATCTCAGGATCTGCCCGTCTGATTTGAAAAATGTTTTTGCGTTGTATAGCCCGTTTACTGAGGTATATTACTACATAACATCACGCTACGAAGCAGTAGAATCTAGTATTCTTTTACTACTACTAGTGATTCTTTTTTTAAAGATTAGATGATATAAGACCATAAATTGCTTTTATTTCTTACTGAACATTTCAATTCCATATTTTTTAAGAGAAATTGGTTTGTTAAAAACGTCTGCAGCGTTTTGAATTACACTCGTGCGGCGCGTAATTTTTCTCAGATATTCCAATTTTAGTTCCTAAGGTTGGCCGCGCTTTGACAGTGTAAGTGATGTGATGTTTAATATATTTTTGCATCGACAATGTCTATAATTAAAACAACAATTTAAAAAAAAAAACTTATACATTTTGTATAAAATTGTAATATGTTAAATTACAATTGTAGAAAGTATTTTTTGACTTAAACTTAGATTCTAATAATGGTCTTCGATAACTAATAAATAAATAACTTTATTCGTTGGTTATAACTGGTATTAACCACTATTCCCTTTTTCATCCCTATTGATTATTCTTCTATAGCTCCTGCTACTTTTTACTCCCTATTTCTTACGTCATCATCTATAGCCAAGTAACGAAGCAAACGTTTATCTAAATGAGCGAGCCTTTACCGAGTTCATGAATAATGTATATCATAACAGGCCGTACCGTTCTGTTACAGTTTGTCAGTCAGTCCGGTTGTTCGACAATTATTATCGCCACGTGAAACTGAGGGACACGATCAACGATATTATTGAATTGGCATATTCAATACGAGACAATGTGAGATGTGAGAAAACTGAGTTCTCGTTTAAATTATTAACCGAAAATTACAGGTAAATGTTATGTCGTGTATTTTTATTTCAAGTTATTTTCTGTAGACAGTCATAAAACACAAATTTCACGTATAAAATAGTTAAGTAACAGCCTGTTAAGGTCCCACTGCTTGGCGAAGGCTTCCTCTGCCTTTTAAGGAGGAGACTTTGAGCGTATTCCACCACCCTATAAATTGCATGTTGGTGGATACAAGTTGTAGATTCCTATCGATCACGTGCAGGTTCCCTCGCGATGGGTGCCTTCATCGCCTAGCATAAGATGAATTATAAATACAAATTAAACTCATGAATTCAGTTTTGCTGACTCCGGGTTTGGACCATCAGTAAAATTCACGCCTTATAATCATTGGGTTATCAAGGATCTAACATGAGATATTTATGCTAAAGTGTTATTAAATTGTTCATCGTCATATTTGAAGTGAGGTTATTTAGAAATGAAAATTAAAGTGTCTTGTCTTTTTACAAAACAACATGAACGAATAAACAAACTGCCACGATGAAAAAACTTAATCTTAACTACCTTGCATCTAATTATAAATTTCAAGTTCGAATGATATGCAAACATCGTCCTTCGTATAGCGACTTTTATGAAACAAAATGGCATAAAACTCATATTCAACGAATGTCTGTGAGATAAAAAATTAAATCATAAATATTTATTGCACCGCTAAATAATTGCATGAAACTTATTTATATATTTAGTTAAATATTATATTAAATTAAAATAGCTTAAGATTGAAAATCTATTTAAATGCTAGAGATTAATAATATCAGTCAGTTTAAAACGTGTTTTTGTCAACTGTACTTCAATCTTCTTGTGATATCAACGTTCCACTGGTGGGAAAATGATGGAAAATGTGGGAAATTTTTGTTAAGGAATAGGACTTAAAGGTTTTTTTAACTTGACCTTGACCTTAGTATAGTTTCACAAAAACAGTTTTTTTATTCAGGATGATCGGAATAGGAAAAGCCTACAAACACAAAATATAAGTAAATAGGCATCCGTCTAGACCTGAACTCGTGATTATAATTAAGAACTAATATACTAACTATTCTACCGACTACACGATCTCGGCTTTTTCATGAATACAACAGCTAAATATATAACGAAACGAAACTCATTTTACCGAATCTACGTAATTCACAAACTCAATCAAAACTATTTATTGCATCGCGTTATAAATTCGAAAACAAATACAGAATTAACACGCTATCGGATTACACAGCATGCAGTTTAAAATATAAACTACAAATTGTTCGGATTTCGAGTTCGTCACATTTCGTTTGTTTGATCGGCAGTGGACTTAATGATCAATTCGCGAAATCAATTTGTTAAAATCGGGAAATACCCTGTCAGATCAGAAGCATCTGGAATTATTTTTATAATTTAAGTCTATAAATAAAAACGACTGACGGCTTATACCATATGCGTTTAACTTTCTGAAGATTACGATATATATTTTACTAGCATAGGAACATCAGCGTACAATTTTTACATACAATATAGACGCATGACGTCATTAGGTGAGAATCACTTTATTATTATCATTATATAAGGTGATATCACTTCAATTTGCAACATCTCGATTGAAATAGATATTGCAGAATTCGATCGGACTCATGAAGATTTATTTCCAGTATAATCCCTTACCGCCGAGGATGAAATAGTGATTTCCCGGGTCAAAACTTGTAAAACAAAAACAAATATATTTTTTTATACAACACTAGTGTTATCCATGGCATCGCTCGCGATTGAAGTGTACATAACAACCATTTTCAGTATCTGACACAAAACTACGAAAGACAAACAAACAAAGCCACTTTGGCAATAACAAATTGCATTTATAATGTCTGCTTGGATGGACAATAGGTATATTGTTTTAATGAAGATACATGGAAATCATAAGTTTGCTACTTGACACAAAGTTACGTCACATGAAGTACCCGTAAAGGCATCGGTCGATCGAACACTTAAGCCGATCAAAGTTGCCGGTATGTCGGCTAGACTCGACTAGACTATAGGTCTTTGCTCAGCAGGCTTTGTAACCGTCGCGATGCGAACCGCAGGACAAACTTATAATGATACTTGTTAAACTGTTTTAAGTACTACTGTTTTAAATGGTTAACTTGGTTGTTACATAGGAAATTGATATCGATTGTAAATGTTTTTGTAACAACAAAACTGATAGATTCTGCGTTATGAATCTGATTTAGATTCTTTCGTTTAATTTCGCATTTCCTAAATGACATTAGTAATCTTAGAGATACGGCGAGGGCACACAGCACAAAAGATATCGCATCCGATACCAATGAAGCAACTCTTACATTAACAGTTATAAGGAATATATAATATAATTACCAGTTATTATAGTAAGATTTATTAGTTTTGCCAAAACTAACTAATTGTCATCCGATTGCAGTAATCCTTTCGGTCAGTCTCATAAAGGTCTGATTAGAAAATTTCCATTAGATTTGTATTTAGGTCACCAGATTTACCCAAAGTTTCAAAACGAAGAAACACATTCGAATCTAGCAAAGAGATAATTGAAAAGATAACATAATAATAAATCGTCCTCTCAGCTCGTTACCGATGTGGCGAGATTTTAGTTAAGGCACGAGTTACGGTTACGAGTAGTTGAGTTCGATTGTCGGGAGGAATTAATAAGAATTCCGATATTCCGACAGAAATCAGAAGATATAACAGACTTAGAGATGCGAATGATGCAAAAGCGTTGTAGCTTAAACAGTATTGTATGAGTAAATATTATGTGTATTTAGAGCAGAATATATTTTAAGCAATTTCTATGTTTAAAAATTTTTCAATGTTACTTTTTGTAGCTGGTTGTTTCCATACATTTGAAGATACAATTAATCATTCATATTAGCACAGGATATAATATATATGAATAGGTATACCACCACGTGGTCAGTTTTACGGTTGAATAACTAGAAGAGACGTCTCCACACACATAAGCGGTACCTCCACTGAATCGTACTACCGATATAATTCGACCTCGAAGTTATACATTTAAACTCCATCAACAAGACACGGATTTTTTTTTATTAGCATTAGCAGCCTGTAAAATTCCCACTGCTGGGCTAAAGGTCTACTCTCCCTTTGAGGAGAAGGTTTTTGGAGTATATTCCACCACGCTGCTCCAATGCGGGTTGGCGGAATACACATGTGACAGAATTTCGTTGAAATTAGACACATGCTGGTTTCCTCGCGATGTTTTCCTTCACCGCCGAGCACGAGATGAATTATAAACACAAATTAAGCACATGAAAGTTCACTGGTGCCTGCCTGGGTTTGAACCCGAAATCATCGGTTAAGATGCACGCGTTCTAACCACTGGGCCATCTCGACAAAGACACGGATAAATCCTCATAAAACAAATTACATAAATTAGAGTCTATAGCCTAGAGGCAAGTACACGTGAATCGCAACCGCAGATTGCGGGTTGAATTACTTTGTGTTTTCATATAGTTCAATTTTATTTATAATTCACATCGCTAGTATTAGAAATAGTGCAACATGTACATACTCGTATATTCAATGCTCTGGTGCTGAGTTTTTGGAATAAGCTTCATATTGGAAATGTTAGACAATATTGCTCAGCAACAAAATATCCTAATTGATATTTTTTCAAACACAATAAAATAAATGAGCAAACGCAAACAAATGAAATGAATGAAGATACTCATCCCGCATTTCATGAAACCGATCGAAGCAAGGTAGCCGTGCAACGAAATGAGCCGGCAACAATCGTATTGGTTTAGGACGAGCACGACCGACTTGCTTCTCATTCTGTACCTATTATCCTTGTTTACGCCAATTTTGTTGCTCATTTGAGGCATTTTGACCGTACTTACTAGTGGTCGCTTGATTTATTTAACTAGCTAACTCATTTTTATGCCACATTTATTTATTTAAGGTTTATTATACGTCTAAATTAGGAAAACTTCTCAATACCGATCAGTTTGCATAGTAGGGAATCTTGACACATTCAAAAATACCACAAATATCCGCAGAGGCGAAATGACCTGCCTTCGAGGAGAAGGCTTGGAATAGATCCACGATATTCCATTGTAGGATAGTAAATATAAATGTGGCAGAAATTCATCCGATACATTCATACTCAACAGAATGTGCATTATAAAAAAAATGTACCTCATGAATCATGTCATCAATATCATGTCATGGGTTATTTGCCGGATTTAAACTCTCAATCTTGATTCAAATGTTATTAACAATATTAAGAACAAGCTGCTCAGAAACATCTCAAACCTGAGGAAAACGAAAGAAACTCAGCACGAGAAACTCCTTCCACATGTATTTTTATTTCCTTATCTAGGCTCCAATAAACATCTATGTCAAACAAAAGCAGCTATTCAGTGACTCGATTCGTGAATCGTTATAATAGTATAGATAAATTAAACATTAATAACTATTATTTGTCACAATAAATTATACAATCACAGCAAAGTTGAGATGTACATAACTCACGTATTATAAAGCCGGCTTCAGTCGGTACTTGCAAAATTAATGTGCAAGGCGCCACAGACAGTAAACACATGTACTAACTGACACCATAATACGTCATTCACACCATATATTATATATGCAACTGTTCTACGCTATGTATATGTTACGATGACTGACAATAGCTTTCTTCGAGCGATAATGACGAGGATATCAAATTGAATACTCTGAGGAAACTATCCTTTATATTATTATTCAATCGCAATATAAATATTCTTCATTCAAGTAGGCTCTTATAAGCACCTTCGAAACGTCATAAAATTTAATCTAAAGCTATTAACGGCTTGGAATGTAGATTATATCGTTTTCTTAAATTAAATACATACAGTTCTGTACCAGCAAAATCTCTATAACCTACTAAAAATCTTAGCTTGTCGAGAACTGCAGTAACTTCTATTTTAGAACGAATATCTGAGGCTTCGCCAACAGGTTCCTACCAAATTTGGCTATTCTATTGAAAAAAATTATTTTAATTTTTGATTTTCCAAAAAAGCATTCTCAAAGAAACACCTCAGATATGATGAAAAAACTAAACGGGACCTTACTTTTTTCCATCTTTTCTTTTGACAATTGTATTTACAATGCACTTTTTCATAATTTTATTTGTAAATAGTCAATAAAAATGCCAAGTTTGATCTCTCTGTTGGTGGTCCAACAACAAGTAAACGAATGCTATTCACTCAGAGAGGTGACAAAGATCACAAAAAAAGTAAGATCGATAAGATCGTTTACTAAATTTCTGTGTATTTGTATATTTTTATGTTTATGACAGATTTATATGATTATTTTCATAGTTATTATGGGTTCAATGCTCTCTAAAACGGTCTCATTTAATATCAATATACCTAATTGGACATTTTATTTAAACAAGTACATTCGGGCATTACATTTAAGTCGAAGTTTAGTTTTTATTTGAAAAAATAAAAGGTATAACACAACATATAAACATATAGTTTATATCACATAACCCTTTAAAATGTCCAAATAAATACATTTTTCCATTTGCAGCAATTCTTATGTTCCGTATGGAATAACTTCATTCAAATTTAAACAGTATATCAGTATAATCTTGCGAATCATAACTAAATTATTTCAGAGCTAAAGTAAAACGTTCATGTTCAATTCAAGGCACATTTCTTTAACTGTTGAGTTTAGCGCCGCACGACTGCACGAGAGTTTAAAATTAACTTTCTTGCTTAACTTAACCCGGCTCTAACTTCATGTTAAACTCGCTAACTATACTGTGTGGGTTAAAATCTTAATGGGCATTGAGATAACATTCGTAGAGATCCGAATTAAATGAAAGCTAATACTGAAAAAGTCTATTACATATTAAAGACTTCAAAATATGTCATATTGGTATAGCAGAGTAGCAAATCGACCACCTGGTGATAAGTAGTCACCACTACTCATAGACATTGGGTGCTGTTAAAAATATCAATCATACCTCATATTAGTTACATTAACCTTAACATATATGTCAGCGGAAAATGACGTATTTAAGAAAAACACGTGCCCGGAAATTACTGTTTTAATTATTTTTAATAATTAAAAAATGTTTGATTATTAAATTAATAATATTTAGTGAATTTTGAGATGTTAAATTATTTTGAAATATTTCACCGTCCATAAATAGGTGTTATATGGAATGAATAGTGCCCCCACCCATTTTTGTTATAAAAGGTTCGGCCTTTTATAACAAAACCGCCTGCCGGTATCGGTGACCCCACCGACTACGTTCTGAGCCGAGGTGCGATCTCATAGGAGACACCCTCAGGACGAACGTCACACTCGAGCCCAAAAGGGTTCACCTTAAGGCAGAGTTTTAACACTCGCCCCAACGTTCGGTGACGCTGTAAAGGCCAGTAGAGCCAACAGCAATACTCAATCAAGATAAAAAAAAAAAACCGGTATCGGAAGGCTTGTTCGAGCCGTCGGAACGATCGGACCTCCTCAGTTTGGAATAAATCAGAGAAGGATATTTCCTGACTCTAATTTCATACCTTCGAGGATGGATAGAAATCCAAACCCTCTCCAACTCGTGACGTCAGCAATACTGACGTCATGTTTTTTTAAAAACAAGCCGTGACAAGCCAGTCCGTCATATATATTCTACAATAGAGAAGACTGTTGATATAAACATTTCGTTCAATTGCTGGTAAGATTTAAAACTGAAGTCAGCGATTAATTTTTATTACGTCATCTAATCGAACTATTAAAAATACAGCGCTAGATCGCTTACAGCTTTCGCGACCATAACATTGTGAACGCCGGGAATAGGCTATAAATTAATTCAACTCGGCTGAAAACTAAACTATTGGATTTATTTATCACACAGTATAAATTCTTATCAAAATCAACATTAATTTTAAGCGTTTATTGGTATATAAAATTGGCGTTTACATTTATCAATGTAAAGTTATTATCGAGATATAAAATTATATCAGATAAAGAGAATTAAAAAAGTCAGCGTGAGTTACAAAGTGTTAGCGGGGAATAGATTGTTTGATTCGATTTTGACTTTGTTAGAACAACGTTTTTAGCCGAGATAGCGCAGCGGAGAGAACAAATTAATCATTGACCACTTTTGTGTGTTCAAGCCTGGGCAATTATTTTATGTTTAAATTCTGTTTAAAGGAAAACATCGTCACTAACCTGTATTAATTCCCCGCACTTAAACAATAGTTTATTCCATAAACTCCAAACCATCCCATGAGTTTATGGGGGATTAAATAAAGAGAGCATATGTGCCTGTATACATGTGAATTATTGGTTAAAAATAATTAATATCGACAGACTAATAACCGGAGCAGTAAAAGGAAAAATATAAGAAATGTTGCCATTACAGGACGTCCAGTAGATATGAAAAATCGACATTAATGACAGCAGAAAGTATTTCTAATTTAAAACGGATGCATGTGCAAAGTGAACAGTACGGCTGCACCAGGTCTCCGCGTGCGGTCACTACAATCAATTCCACTTTACATGTACCAATAGCCGGGTGTAAATAAAGTCTCTAAATCCTAGTCTCTATTTCGCATACATATAGCCCGATATAATCCGGCGTGTTAACGAGAGGCTAGCCGGCTTAACCGGCTGTTCGAAACCGTGAATGTTACATGATGCCCACGTCATAGTACCCTGACCGTTTAGTAACAGATCGATATTCTATTACGCAGACCCGGAATTCAATTTAGAAGTGATTCGGATGTTTTATTTTCGAAATGCATCTCACGCAATTAATACGTCATTGGATTCATTGCTCGTTTCCAATTCAATTCAATTGACAACGTCATTGAGATTTTTTTGTTTTTTTTTTCTATATTCTGATAATTGTTGTACAAATATTCTTATTTATAGATGTGGAACTATCGGTGCGTCTCGTGGGTAACACCGACAATGACCGACGTATGCCGTGACGGCAAACGTTATGCCATCATTCCCCCTCTCCGCCGACAGTCTCATACGTCCCTTGTGTGTGCGTGCACTTTAAATTCCTTTGCCATTATTATAATAAAAAGAAACAAATATTTATTTTATTAAATAAACTCTGCGTTTATTCATTTTAATTGCTGGTTTCCATTAATTACGAATTGCTACAGTAAGCATCAATTTCGATGTTTCATATCTGTCGGTGGTCTCGTAACATTAACATTATTTATTTTATATTATCGTTTCCTGATTCCATCTGACACACAAAGTAAGGTTAGTTCATTAATTTACTAATACTTGAAGCTCTCGCGATGGTAGGGAATGTTACTTCTATTAAATAATAATATCGCATTCGCAATAAATTTCTTGTTCATAACGTTTATTTAACAAACAAATTGTTGATAACATTTATTTATTTAAATATGATCGTTAAACTATTTAATAAATAATTTTACACGTATATTGTAATATGTCGAATACAATATTGAACGTGGAATAACAATTACTAAGAGGGTACCAACTCAAAGTCTACCAGTTAGATAATTCTAAATCAAAACGAAAACATATTACATTTAGCCGAGTAAGCTGTTTATACATTAAACCAAACTATTTGTCCTCGTGTTTGTTACTTAATTACTCGTGTCTTGAAGTAAGCAACAAGTCAACTTCAAGATTAACAATGTCCTTTTGTTAACAAGTCTGGGATTAAGCTTGTTAAAGATCTCACTCCACTTTATCTAATGTTCTTCATTTCTAATTAAAACTCGAACTATTACTTTAAGCACTAGTATTATATTTTAACAGCATTATATTTCTTTTTACTTCAACAAGACAACAACAATTTCAACAACAGTACTTAATATTACTGTGTTCTGGTTCGAAGAGTGATGTAGCGTATTTACAGGCATATAGACATAACATCTTAGTCTCCAACGTTGATGACGCGTTGAAATTGTTAGGGATGATTAGTATTTCTTCCAACGCCAATGTCTAAGTGACATTACTACCTATTTAAAAAAAAAATAGTTGTAGTAACTGGCTGTGAATAATAAAAAATAAGTGATCTCCACGCTATAAGCTCATAACCTCGATCATTATTTAGAATAGTAACCATATTACTCTATCGAAACCTGTCAAAACGTCTACGTTAAACGATATGAAGTAGCTCGTGTCTAACTCAGTCATGGCTTAAATTTTTGTATTACCTTGCATACTTACTGCGATTTTACTTGTTTCAATTCTTTTTGACATACTTAATTTCACCGCTTATTTATTTTACTTAATAAGAAAATAATATAGTTTAATATAACTAAACGTATTCATTGTAAACAAACATATTGCATATAACAAAACGTTTTAAGTTAAAATTTTATTAAAATGGACGAAATGAAAAATAATGATAAATGAAAACAAAACGAAACAGGCATAGAAGTTAAAATAAGATATTGTTGTCATTTATCCTCTAGTTATTTATTATGAATCTATTCGTTACCAACATGTTTGGGAGGGATTACCAGGTAGGGTGCAAGAAATCCAAGAATTGCATAACTTCTTTAACTTATATAATATTATATATTTTATAACTTGGTGGTAGGGCTTTGTGCAAGACCGTCTGGGTAGGTACCACCCACTCATCAGATATTCTACCGCCAAACAGCAGTACTCAGTATTGTTATGTTCCGGTTTGAAGGGTGAGTGAGCCAGTATAACTACAGGCACAAGGGACATAACATCGTAGTTCCCAAGGTCGGTGGCGCATTGGCAATGTAAGGAATGGTTAATATTTCTTACAGCGCCATTGTCTATGGGCGGTAGTGACCACTTACCATCAGGTGACCTATTGGCTCCGCTGGCTAGTCCGCGTGCCAATATCATAAATATATATACATATATATGTATATAATGAATCTGAAAGAATATCAACAATCGTGCACAGTTGAGGGTCTTAATCTTGGAATAGGGAAATTTACACAGAGTATCGGCGCAATGGTGGCTAAAATGGTGTTATGGACTTACGTAGATAATTGACACATTCAAATTAGATACGCTCCACACGTATATTGGTTAAACGCAGTGACACTTAAATAAAACATTCTAGTATTCTAAATTTAAAATTTACTGCTACAATTGCACAATAGCGTATCCTATGCAGTGGTTGTGATGTCGCGTCACACGAAAAGCTTCGTTTCTTATACCGACGATAACAAAGACGCATTGCGAGCACTGATGAAGAGGACACTAACTTTGACATAAATTTTGGGTAGGTCACTAACAAATTTATAAACAAATATATTAAAACGTAAAAATATATATATAATACTATAAACTAATAAATACATATGAATGATAATAGTTTTACCTACTAGTACTACCTTGCTTGCTTAAAGTCTAATAACTTAGTTTTTTTATTTAAATAAATCGAAATATATTCGAGTGATATTATCCCCATACAACTAATACAGCTTTATTATAACGATCAATAATTATAATTCGGAAACTTGAAACAACTAAAACTTTAGTGTATTGACTTCATAAATCATCAAAATATCATTTAGCATGTATATTCGCAAGTGTATTTGCATACGACCATAAAGTGTCATCAATACAGCTTGATATAATTAATAGTTCGCTTGTTTGTCCGTTCGGATTGTTTGCTCTATGTATTAAGCAAGCATTGCGGATAACAATTTAAGGCCACCGAATATTCGTATTCATGTTTGGGACTGAGGTCCAGTTACCAATTTCGAATTGAAATCGAACCCGAAGTGATCTTATCTTTTGATTGTTGTTCTTTACTTGTAATTGCTTTTAAGTTTTCAATGAAGATCGTTATAAAAGCTAGAGGTCATTTTTTATTTTAATCAGGCAAAAAATAATATTAATTGCATTGGACGATATCCAATAATGGATTAAAGTTATTGTTATGAATGCTCAAGAAAAGATGGTCTAGGGAATGAAGTCCAATGTGATCCAGGGTTCAAATTCGGCTATAACATTATTGAGTTTGCATATGCTTAATGTGTCTCTATATAGAATACAGTATAATAAGGATCTATCAGAGATTAAGAAGAAGTCTTTCCAGAAGTCTTTCCACAGAAATTCACGTCAGAGAAATTCAATAATTTCATCAAAGATCCTACCTGGAATTTGAAACCTAAACCTCAGAGCTCGTGGACTTAAAAACTAACTACTAAAACAACGAAACGGTACGTTGAAAAGCATAAAATTACCAATTCAGGGATGAATGATTAAGCGAGTTAACGAATGGATGACAAAAAAAAACTAAAACTCTTGACCACATATCGACCTTTACTGGAATTTCATAGGGTTGTCGTTTGGCCCTTTCCATTGTGTAATTATAAAAAAATAATCAATACAGTAAAAGAAATGTTACAACTGTAATAATTGTTTCCAGGTAAATAAATACATCAATTAATGAATAATGAAAAAACGACACACAATGACACGCACGAACGTCTGCCTTCATGTACATCGCGTTCAAAGGCAATTTCACTAAAATTCATAAATATAAGATTATTATTATTTCCGACTCTTGCCTAAAAGGGGATATGTTTAACTATTTTACCGGTCATCGTGATTTTTTGCATACACATTCCCAAGGGTACAGAAAAGATCATTGGGTACCTACGAGTAACATCTGCTAATCCCCCCCCCCCCTGAAATACGGGCGGTAGCTATTTAATTAATAAATCTATAATATTGCATGGTTTTGCATGAACAACCCTATCTCATTATTGGCTCGTTTTTCATCCCAGGTTTTGCTACCGTTGTTAGTTTTAGTTAACTAAAACATCGCAGGTGCGTTCAGCCACTGGTCGAAAGTATTTCTTTTTTTTTTAATATACCCGTTTTAGCTACGTCACCAAATGGTTCAGATTTAAAATAATAAACGCAAGCTGTCAAAACAAATGCGATACGCGTAATTTTTCCTATTTTGCTTATAAAATATTTGGCCGATGTGAGTGAAGTTTTTTTTAGTTACAAGAGTAAACTTGGTATCGTAGTGAACCTCTACTTCATACTTACAGATATATGTACATTAAACATAATAATAATAACCTCTATGGTCTTTATGGATTATTGGCTTTTTAATATTATAAATATAAATATTGGACAACATCACATATATTACTCTGTTCCCAATGTAAGTAGCTAAAGCACTTGTGTTATGGAAATCAGAAGTAACGACGGTACCACAAACACCCAGACCCAAGACAATATAGAAAACTAATGAACTTTTTCTACATCGACTCGGCCAGGAATCGAACCCGGGACCGGCGTGGCGTACCCATGAAAACCGGTGTACAAACTACTCGACCACGGAGGTCGTGTTGGAGCCAGGTGGCACAATCCTCTGAACCTCACTATAATAATATCTATGTGTTATTCTATACTTACAAAAGATGGGACGTTTTTTGTAATACCCGAAAAGCTTATACCAAAAATTTCCGCGCGTTTAGGAGAAGGCTTTTTACATAACATATATACATACATAATCAGCCTGTAAATTTCCCACTGCTGGGCTAAGGCCTCCTCTCCCGTTGAGGAGAAGGTATGGAGCATATTCCACCACGCTGCTCCAATGCGGGTTGGTGGAATACACATGTGGCAGAATTTATTTGAAATTAGACACATGCAGGTTTCCTCACGATATTTTCCTTCACCGCCGAGCACGAGATGAATTATAAACACAAATTAAGCACATGAAAATTCAGTGGTGCCTGCCTGGGTGTGAACCCGAAATCATCGGTTAAGATGCACGCGTTCTAACCACTGGGCCATCTCGGCTTTTTAAGGCTTTTTAGTATATTATTATTTGCAACTGCATTTACATTCAACTTAAACTATTGACGTGATGAGCGTAAATTTCATGTTCTTGTATGTAGTATATAAGTTGTCTACTTATTAAATGGAAAATGTACTTGTGCCGTAATATTCAGGGCGCGATCTTTGCCGTGATCGAGTTTTAGTATTTTAACTTATTTTTTTAAAGATACTTATTATTAGATGTCAATTTCCTGCCTGTCATAGGATTTCGGATATTACTTCGTTTGTTTCTGTATTTGCACTGGCTCAGCTACCGTCCAAATTGGAACTCAGGAATGCAGGATATTGGTCTTTAACGGTAGAATAACTAATGACTGGGTTGTGCCATGCTGGGCTGACATGATGCTATACCATTTCTTTCATCTAGCGACGGATATACATGTTCCAATTTTATGTTAGACATTCATTATAGCGACGTACATCTTCAGCCAATAACAATCTACTGCCAGAGAAAGATTTCTCCCAAAGTGTCCGTTCTCCATTTCCCGCGTCCATTCAGATCCCGATAACTTCTTCAGATCATTGACCCACCTTACTGTGGACTATGCTAATGTAGGATACATTGCGTTAGCTGATCCACGGGGTCTCTTCTGTGGCAACCAGCCCTTCAACATACGTGAGTTCACTGACATTTCAGTCTGCTAACCATGCAAGCTATGTCGGTACCTCTTGTTCTTCTCGCGTCTAACCTAGCGCACTATAGAACGTTGAGTACATTTACATTTGGAGACTATTCTCGCAGTTAGTGTCCACGTTTCGGCATCAGATGTAATAGCAGGTGGGAGAGCTAATAATATTCGGGGCATTATTCCAAATCTTATCACGGGTAATTTATACGGTGTCGGTTAAAGACGCCACATGTAGCAATAGTTCCGGTCCGACGAGCAGAGTTATTACGATTTCTTCCAAACCACTGCCCACCCCACAATAACCTATTACGTGACACTTAATTGAAACGTTCCTGATTAATCCTTCACAGTCCATTAGGTTGGACTAAAGTGCGGACAAAAATGTCCAATTGATACACATTTAATATATTTACAATGTTTTGCAAAAAACTCTACCGTTATTATAGAATAGATAACTCTACGAAGCCTAGTCAACTTTATGGGACATGTTACACAATGCCACTTATGGCACGCTGTAAGTGTTCGTGCGAACTTAGGCGATGTTTCTATTTTACTCCTATTTGTTGTGATTGTGGTCACCATCACCAATGCGTGGCCAACCTTGGTTAATAACATGTTATGTCCCTTGTGCCTTCTAACTAGAATACCAATACTGAGTTTACTATTTGGCGTATATAATATATGTATAATGAGTGGGTGGTACCTACCCGACAGGTATGAGATATATTACACGACATTTTACCAGATATATGACAGGGCAGGAGTGAAGGTCAAGTCTAGAACCAACGGCTTTAAAGTCTGGTCTTCTAAAGCGACTTTCTCGAAAGAAAAACCGACTAATGTTTTATTTTCTCGACCAAGAATTTGAATCCACGACTTCGGAGTCTGATACCCTATAAATTAGCTACTACACAAACGAGGCAGTTATTTGAAATTATATTTCAGTAATGTTCACACGAAACCACAGTACAAAGGAGGTTTAATTAGACCCGCATAAATCGGTCGCTCTAACGAAGCGACTAACCTTGCAAAAAGAACATTTTGAGCGAAAATTAACGTGTGGACATTAGCGTTACACTGCTTGTTCGACAACATTGTCTCTCTGTTTATTTTATGTATTTACACTTTTTGGTTTAGAGGACTCTTCGAATATTTATTATCTGTAATAATATATAGGATATATATATACATAAAACTTATACCAGTATACGCAGCGAGTTTAGAAGTTTTTATATATAACTAGCTGGTGCCCGCGACTCCGTTCGCGTGATTTTATCTGTGTAATTTTGAGTCTGTCGTGGTATTGTAGTTCACACGATATTACACGTAGTGCCGTCGGGGATTAAATCATAATTTTGTTTGCAGTTGCACAGCTAGCCGTGTGCACTGGACTCGCTTAAAAGTAAACGATTTTTTTTTGGAATGAGAAGGAACCGCACGTCGTTTTATAAACATAAAATCATCTGCGCCGTATCCATTTATATTTATAATATATATTTTCCATTGCAAAGGGATGATGTAATACCATTGGAACTCTTTAAACCCTCTGTTTTAACCCCATCAGCCCTGGTTCCATAACATCTCGATGTTAATAAAACAAACGCTACATTTTACCCCCAAGATTACTACAGTATAAATCAGTGAACTGTGAAAAAAGTGAATCGGCTTAACCGCATCCAAATCGGTTAAGCCGATTCCGAGATTAGCGGTAACAAACGAATAGGTAAACATACAAAAATTCTAAAAATCATATTAATGTGATCTATTGCGTTAATAGATATGTATGTGTGTGTATTTCTATATCTAAATCTGATACAGAATCGCAAGAAAATTGTACACTTTGCTATATGTATATAAAGTACGTTATCACTAGACCATTTTCTGTACGCTAAGGTTTGAAAGAGACCGCTCTTAAGCGATAAGGCTACATTTATCACTGCTTTGCCTCAATCTTTATTATTATTATTATGCATATATTTTAGAAATAAAAAAGTAATTTGTAGCTGATTCCACCGCGATATTCCATTGCGGATTAGTGGATACTCGTGTGGTAAAAATTCAGCCGACCCATGCTGGTTTCCTAAAGATCTTTCTCTTTACCGAGCACAAAATAAATTATAAACAAAAATTGACCGCGCGCGTCAGTTAAGATTCATATATTCGAAACATTAGGAACGGATCTTTAATATTATATAATATATAATATTTATTGGAAAAAGCAAAGATATATGTCATTATTTATATGTAAATGAAAATTCAATTCCCGAATGATATGCTTCCTTCGTATATAATCCGAATACTTTGGTTCTAATATTTTATTATGCAATATAAAATTATAACTTTTTTTATATCAGTAGGCGAAGGCATAACTCGTAACCAGAAATAATATCACCCTCCGATATCATACATTGGCTTATATTGGTTCCAACGTTGGCGTATTTATTATTGAAATATATATTTAATATTTGTAATCCTATCGTAGCATTTTGAAATAAAAGCAGAATTATTTAGTATACTATTTATTATAGAAATGTGATTAAAAAATAAATTATTTAAGAGAAATAAATGAAATTTGTAATGATTGCATTGGCAACAACGATCTGGTAAATAAAAACCCGGTAATTAAAAAAAAATTGCCATCACGGGTCGCCCGGCGATGTCAAACATCAAAATGATTAGAGAGTCGCATAGTTACTGACGGTCTGATCCGCCGCATTAGCGCCTTCTAGCGGCGATTTTTCCATGAAGAAATATCAATTTTTTAAATTTCATAGTGTCTTTAATTTGTCGGTCAAACGATGTCGAAGTATATTAATCTCCAACAGATATATATACCGTATTGTTTTTGATACTTAAGGTTTATAGAATCGTGAATGAAACACAATTGTAGGTTTTTTTTTAAAAGTTCGTAGACTACTTTTTTTAATTAATCGAAATCTTGATAGTATTTATTTTGATAGTTTAAGTAATTAGGTAACCTGTATTTACCGAGGTCTTTTTTGTTAATAAAATCAAAAATCATTTTGAAAAAAGAAGGATAATATGCCAATCAATATAGTACTGCTGATGCAAGCTTCTTTGTAAATAAATGTCAAAAAGACAAAAGACTAAATCACAAAAAGCCAAAATTTTTGCTTGCTCAGTTTGCTTTACTAATATAAAAAAGAAAAAAAAATTAAATCTAACTCTGAACAGTAGAGATCCGATACTACATTATTTTTAGGAATCACTTCACACTCAAAACTTCATTGGAATCCTCATTTATCGTCACTCACATTGAAACTCAGCTCCGCAGCAGACGCGGTTAGAAAAGTTAGACAACTAACTGATGTTGATACTGCTCGATTATTATGTCGTTATACAAGATTTAAACTGTTTCAATTCTGTAAAAACGTGACATCCGATCTCTTTACGACATTGGAGCTCTAAACAACGGGATATTTTTAATATTCTCAGTTGTATCACGTTTACAAGAATAGTATTCATATATGTTACTGTAAAAGCTCGAACTACGGTAAATCTTAAGATTTTCCCGTAAAACCTAGGATTTACCGATTATGAACGGTAAATGTCCATAAAACTTTGGGATTCGAACTTTTACCATCATTCGCTTGGTAAATCTAAGGATTTACATGTTAGGTTAGGTTTTTTTTTTATTTATTTAATTTACAACATCCACGGGCCCGTTTCCCGTGCCTTTTTTTTACATTGTTAGGTTAGGTTAGGTTGGAATGGTAACGGCATTACGGGTCTTCAGCGAAGCCGAAATGTCCGTAAAGGAGAATGCGGAGCGACAGCAGGAGGACGACCCAAACTCCTTCCCGCTGCGTCGACGGAGACCTGGTTGGCGGCGCCGCGATCATCTTGGCCGGTTGCCTTGAACGTGACAGTGTGGCTGGCAGCGGAACTTTACATCCGCTGCCGCCTAGCCTCCAGTGGCGGACTCGGGGGGAGTCCATCATGGTTCAGACGGAGGCGGGGTCGGAAGGTGCGCTGTAACACCCTAGCGTGCCTTTCGTGGCAAGTCGCCCCTTTACAGCGACGGCCGCTGGCAGGGCTGCGGTGGTGAGCCACGCGCGTTCCCGTAGCTCTGTCGCCTTGCGGTGAGGCGGAAATCCTAGGAGGTTTTAGTGGGTAGGACGGGGCCTTCTGCCCCGGGAGTCCCACATATCCGTCCCGGTCCGCCTTCGGCCGGGCGGAATGCGTAAATGCATTTCCTCCTAGTAAAACAAAAAAAAAAAAGGTTGCAATGGTAAAAGTCCGAAAAAGTCGTCCCTTTATAATAAATACTTACATTTACCAACTCATGTCGGTAAATCTTAGGTTTTACTGGAAAATCTTAGGATTTACCTTAGTTCGAGCTTTTACAGTAACATATACACAATAATATAAAAAATTCTAAAAGAAAGTGACAATTATTGTATAAACACGACGTGGAAGAACTTATGACACCCAAGTTCCGACTTCATCAAGCTTCTTACCGGGACACGGTATTAGTTTCTATAATAACATTCCGCAGTTATTTTAAATTACCTTTTAGAATATTTTTATCTCTTCTAAAAATACATTGTTAAATAGTAACATATTACTCAATACAAGATTATATTAATGATAAAAAATCGTGGACTTAGTATCTGTTAACTTCAAGATTTCCAGTCAAGACAAGGAGGCATATATAAATTTATTTGACTTTGATTTGCGTAAACTCTGTAATTAAAGTATTGAAAAAGAGTAACAACTGAGTTTCTTGTTGGTTATTTTTGCTAGAATCTACATTCCGAACCGATGGTGGCATAACGTTTAATTCTAATACTTAAATATGTCAACTCAAAAATGCTTTTATGATTCTACTCGAATAAAGATTGTTTTGATTTTGTCTTTTTTCAAGTAATTTTATAGTTCGGTTCGAGCTTTGACTAATATCTGTGCATAGCTATTGACCTACTGATACTTGAAACAATTTAATAACAAAACAAAAGTATGTATCAAACTAAAAAAAATGTAAATAAGAACTCGATATATCGATAAACTTAAAAAAAATAACAATATATGTATAATATATACCTATACTAGTGTTATAAATACAAAAGTAACTCTGTCTGTCTGCCTGTTTCGATTTCACAGCCAAATCAACGAACCGAATTTGAAAAAAAATTGTATGAAGTAAGCTTTAATCCCAAGGAAGGACATACGGTCGTTTTTATACTTCAAACCTGACGACCAAACCTTGAAGCGTTTGGTCGACTTCACTTTGATTTTATTTATATACGTATTGTTTTGTCTGTACCGTATATTAAAGTGTTTTAAATAAATAAATACATTATATTCTTGTATTGGTTCGTCTAAATCACCGGTAGCACAGTAGCGTGAAATCGGGTTAGCTTAATTCCAAACGTTCGACTAAAACACTGTTTTATATAAAATCGATATTCAGTGAATTGAATGCGTGCTGATAATCGATTCCAAGATGCAACATGCGTGTTACTTACCCCTTATAGCAAGGGAATCGAATTCTACGTATAATAAAACTGTATGGGCGTGTCTGTATGTTATTTTTTATTGTATCATGTGATTCTCGATATTGTAAACCAAAGCCATATTTTTATATTGTGTTTATAATTAAAACAACAAACTTTACACTTTAGAATTGCTAAGCGTTTATTATTATATATATTATTATGCCGAGATGACCCAGTGGTTAGAACGCGTGCATCTTAACCGATGATTGCGGGTTCAAACCCAGGCAAGCATCACCGAATTTTTTGAAAGGAAATCATCATGAGGAAACCTGCTTGTGTATATTTTCAATTAAATTCTGCCACATGTGTATCCACTAACCTGCATTGGAGCAGCGTGGTGGAATATGCTCAAACCTTCTCCTCAAAGTGAGAAGAGGCCTTAGGCCAGTAGTAGGAAATTTACAGGCTGTTAATGTTATGTTCATGTATATCATTATATACATAACTTTCTTAATGTATTAATTACATTTTTAATCTGTTATAAGTTATATGTTGTCTTTGAACACGAGAAGACGACTGATTTATTTAAGCTTTCTTATATGATTAATACAAATATTGTACAGCGGGGTATTGCACCAGTGGATTAAACACGTCGACGGGTAGTAGAATAACGGAAGGGTATTCATGTGTTTAACGTTAAACATTGTAAGAACACCCGTTTGGGTTGGATAATATTCCGTCATCTGTACATTCAGCCCGAATAAGGAATAAGCTTCAAATCTCTTCATTAGAGGAAAAGGTAAATTTGACAACTAAGGATCTATACAAGTTATTGTCTTTGTATTTAAATACTAAGATTTATTATTTATAAATATGTACTGTTATATATCTATTATTATTATATATATATATTCACATAATTTTATTACCTTATACTGATATAATTTTAATATATTTAAATATTACTTACACTCTAGGATATCAGGACGAAATCTCTCATACAGATTTGCAATCAATGCTAAGTCAAGTATGTAAGACAGTTTTATGATAAATATTTTTGGTCTTTGTGCGAGCCTGGGTAGGTACCCACTCATCATATTCTACCGCCAAACAGCAATATTATTATTGTATTCAGGTATGGGTGAGTAAGCGAGTGTAATTACAGGCACAAGGTACAGAAAATTTCAATTCCTACGGTTCATTGGAAATGTAAGGAATGGTTAAAATTTCTTAGGGCGCCATGTCTACGGGCAGTGGTGAACACTTACAACCTGGTGGCTCATTCGGAATATACTAAAAATCCAATGCAATAACAAAAAAAAATTAAAATGTTATATAAATTTTAATTTATTATTTTATATACATAATTAGTTATATAAATAATAATATAGAGAAATAATTAAAATTATATTGTTATATAATCCAGTTTCATAAACATTTTTTGAGGAATTATTGTCGTCATGGTCACGTCGCTGACAACGTAATATTATGTCGAGTTTTCCTTCGATAGATTCAAAGAAAACTACAAGTAAAACAACATATATATATATACATTTATTTATTCGATATGTTAGCTCTACATGTTCAATTGACATTAAAATATCGATCGATATTCCAAACCCATTGAATGAATTTCCAAATTTAATTAAATAAAATTGGTATATTTTAATAGTAATTAATTTTGTCCAAGTCTCTAAAAGCGTTAGAGTAAAAAGACCGAGTCGAACGAGATTGAAGTGACTTGTGTCCAAATAAAAAAGTGTAAACGGACCAAATTGGAAATCTCCCAATCCTAACTGCAGCTAGTAGGTTTTTAATACAATTTCGTAAACGACGGAGTACATTTTGTGAAATACAATAAATAATTAGATATCCTGATTATTTTTACTAATTATATTATTAATTTGAAAGTGTGTTTGTTTCTTTTCTGATTCAATGCATCAATGTGTTCTATTATATAAATATATATGTATATATTATCTGTGTGTGTGTACTATCTAGTCTTCTGAGTTATATAGGAAAATTTAAACAAGTTACAATTATCTTAAGTTATTTCTGTTCATTTTCTGATCGAGCATACCTCCTCCTCTCCCTTTAAGGAGAAGTTTTGGAGCATATTCCACCACGCTGCTCCAATGCCGGTTGGTGAAGTACATATGTGGCAGAAATTCGTTGAAATTAGACACAAGCAGGTTTCCTCACGATGTTTTCCTTCACCGCCGAGCACGAGATGAATTATAAACACAAATTAAGCTATTATTGCTTGTCTGGGTTTGAACCCGAAATCATCGGTTAAGATGCACTGGGCCATCTCGGATCTCATTTAGGCGTCTATTGAAAGTTAATTTCATCTAGAAATAAAACAGTCAAAAGGAATACTTAGAAATAGTTAATCTATATAAGTTTAGACGATGCGTACAAGGCTCGTCCCTTACACATAACACGTCTTATCCGCAGATAGCTCCATTACAAACATTACATATCATATGATTTACGTAACACACAGACGATGGTATACGGCTTCGATATCAGATTGCAAAGGCATTTGCTGTCGCGGATCGATTCCGGGCTAAGCACCTAATTGCTAACTTGATAACTTTGACACGAGAAACTTTGGTATAATTCATGATGTAGCGTTAGACTGCGAGATATATTTAGATCTGCTAAATAAATATTTATTCTAATCTCGTACTTTACAAAAGGGATGTTTATGTTATAAGGGATATTTTTATTAATCATTATGAGAAATTACTAAAATTATGTTTAAAATAATATTTAAAAACATCCTATTGAATGTTAGACTGAGTGTTAGTTCGTTTTTATGTTTTGCTAGAGATTAATTTTTAAATGTAATTATAAAAAAATATTTATTTATAAAGACTTTAAACTATTTATACGAAACAAAATAGAGTCAAACAAGACGCTAATCACACGATAAATGTATTTATTTAAGAGAACACAGAACGTTACATTACAAAATGACGTAAATAATACACGTTACATGAATGTAAAGCTATTTCACTAAGAAAATATTTCAGATTAAAAAAAATATATTATCGATATTATAAATGAACGCTTATAATAAATACTTCATCGAAATATACTGTTAACTATAATTCTGTGCATAATAAACTTCGAATCCGTAAAAAAAAATATTGTTTTTTCTTAATTTAAAAAGAACTAAGCAGCACGTCATTTTGAATAACTTTAACTCGGCGTTCTATTTTTAATTCGTGTCTTTAATTTTTTATTCATATGGTTTCTTTCTATTTATTTTTTTAATCATAGATCATATTCAGTCAATATGAGGTAATACAGCATAAAATATTTAAGTGTATCTTTAAATAATTGTTATTTTAATCAATTAGGATGTTTCTAAATTATTTTTATCCTATCCCTTAACAATATTTTTTTAAAAATACCTTAAAATGTTTAAGTTATTATTTATGCAAATCGCTCTTTTTTTAAACGAGTTCAAATTACCAATGCGTCTTAACAACAAAATGATAACTCTAAATTCAAAATATTTAATTATTTCTGTTTATCCAGTAACCGTACCAAACTGAAAAATATTTAAGTAATTTTTTTAACTAACTTGATAGAACATTTAACATTTCAAATAAATGCTAAACGTATAATATTTTTCGTTTATTTAAATCTCACAAATTAACACTACATAAAGTTTATTCAAAATCACTTCATCATCCGGATAACGAACATAATATAAAGTTAAACGACTCTACGCAATTTCTTTAGTTAAATATTCAAATACAACAATTAAATAATTAAAATAGACGATGTTATACCGAACGCAATTTGATAGTATTTTATTTTTTGTGATGAAGAGTATATTTATTTACTCACCAAACAATGTTATGGTCTTTCACAAACAATACACTGACACAAACTTTTAACTATCAAAACACAAATATCAACAAACTTCGAGTTCACAATATTTAAAAACAAAATACCCTTTTTAACCATGCACGAATATGCCGAAGACACGATAGCGAAGTTTCAAACTTAACTACGTATATGTACCTTTTAAATACGAAGTGAGTGCCCTCACAGATAACACATCTACCCGCCACGAGATCGCGACGAAAACTGAGGAAGGATCGGAAGCAGCCCTTAGTTTTCCACGTCAGATAGAGAAGGGTGGTGTGGGTGAACGGGAAAATGTATAGGTGGAACAAGGAGGGATATAGGAAGTTGTAGTTACGTCTCCCACGTGGCACGGCGCGATGCGGTCAATTGCAATGCTACGGTCATTGCCATAGTGTGATGAGCTTTTCTTTTTCATAGACAACTCTGCAAATTAAAGTAAAAAAATAATTAACGCAAAAGATTTAATAATTCTTTAGAACGAATGGAAAGTTTCGATATTATTTTATTATAATGTGTCTTTATTTAAAAAATGCAAAAATGGTATTTTAAATACAATTAAAAAGCCTATTTTATGTGCAAAATTAATTTAATTTTTTTTTATTATTTTTATAAAACTACAAATGAATCTGATTTTATATTTATTTAAAAATGTAAATTGTTATACTTTCTTATAACAATCGACATTGGTAATATACGAAGTATAATATAAGATATACAACTTTTCTCACACTTGGCTTGACTTTGGCAACAAATGAGATAATGACTCTACAAATAGTACCTATAATATGCCTACGAACCCCTATATAAATTACTCGTAGAAAACAAGGCTAAAGCATTAACAAGGGAATTGTCTTGAAAATGGTAATTACATTTTTGTACTATAAAAAAAATCAACAGTGTAGTATTTAGATTTATTTTTTCAGCGAAAAATTTGAAAACTTGCGAACAAATTGGATTGGATTCGAACCTTTAAATCAGACTCCGACAAAATCGCAGTCTAAGTAAAATCAAGACAGACTCGTTTGATAAAAAAAAAGTCGTAACAGCCACCAATCAAGTATAGATTGAGGATTTTAAAGGATAAGATGAACCTTTGATCGCCGAAGCGTTCCGTCCCTACAGCAATCCAGTGACCCTATTACGAACTATTATACTTGAGCCGACCCGTGGGGTGTTTTCAAGGGATTTATTTTCAGTTTCACGGCGCATTGGTGCTGGTAATAAGGTGTGGTCGTGATTGGTGTGGGAAGGTGAGGGTTCCGCAGTCAAAAATAAATAAAGATTTTTTTTATTAACAATCTTTTAAACATACAATAACCGATTTTAAAATAGTTGTAAAGTTATTTTGATGTACGAGTTGTGTTAAATAAAAGCTGAACCCACGGCTTTCCTCACGCGAAATCTTTAAAATTTTATAGCACACAAACTTTCAACCCCATTTTAAAACAAAAGACTGTGTTGCCTGGAACTCAAACTATCAACATACTAAATTTCATCCAATCGATTCAGCGGCTTAATCGCGAAGGCGTAACAGACAGTTACTTTCGAATTCATAATATTAGTATTGATTAAAAACAAATCAAGAATGTAAATACTGCAATCGAATACGAACTAAATAGCATACTCTGAAGATGTTAAACCAGCAAATACAACAAGTAGACCTTAACCGATTATTGCAAGTTCAAACCCGGGTGAGCACCACTAAGTTTTAAAATTCCTATAAATAATCTCTTAGTCTGCGGTGAATGAACAGATCGTGAGGTAACCTACATATCGGATGAAAATTTGCAATATGTGTATCCACCGACCCGCAATAAAGCGTGGCAAATTAAACTCTAATCCTTCTTATTAAGAAATGCAAGAAATGATATTATATTTTAATAAAAATGTAAGCGTTGATTACGCGTTTTCTGGTTAAATATAATTTTCATAAATATAGATCGTGTAGTTGCGACAAAGCTTCTGTTCGCGATAACGCTGTGCGAGGGAAGCCAAAAGCCGCGCAAATAAATTCATATTCTCGCTTATAATTCAGATAATTATCAAATGACCTGCAGACTTAAACATAATAGCAATATTAATGAAAAAGGCGTTTTATTTTGTTTGTTATTTGTTCCCACATCGCCGCCACTGAACCAATGTTAAAGAAATAATACTAATATAGCCTGGGCCACAGATACAGTTATCTTTTTTTGGATCGAAGTTCTTTAACACGGCTTACAGTAGGGTAGAGTGAACTGGCAGAAATCATCACTTAAGGAAACAACGTTATGGCCCATCCATGCGATCTTTTTTTTATGATATCTGTAGGCGGACGAGCAAATGGGCCACCTGATGTCACCACCGCCCATAGACAATGGCGTTGTAAGAAATTATAACCATTCCTTACATCACCAATGCGCCACCAACCTTGGGAACTAATATGTTACGTCCCTCGTGCCTGTAGTTACATTGGCTCACTCACCCTTCAACTGAAACACAACAATACTAAGGACTGCTGTTTGGCGATCTTCCCCTCTGTCTCTCTTTCTTATTATATACGGTTTTACATAACATTATTTAAACTTATTTTTTGTTATTGTTTTAATCCACACGGGATTTTAAATAACAATAATACCTATTTCTTGGCATTTAATTATTCTCAAACATTGTTAATTTATTTTGATTGTGTGTGTTATTTATATTCGTAGTATATAGGGAAAGAAACTCCGTTCCAATCGGGTGTTCCACGACACATCTCTATTTTTTGATGGACGTCTGTTGTGCAGTGCTGCTCTCGTGGCTCGGCGGAGCGTTCCTCAAGATGGAGATATCTGTTCTAAAATTAAAAGTGAAAGTGTTTTTTTGAATATGCTAATCTTGGAACTACTTTAAAAAACATGATGATGTTAGATGGACAATTTATTGAAAAAAGTTACGGACTCTATCATATCACTCTACGATTTAGGGGGGTGGAACAGTAACGCGAATGAAACCAAGTCAAGCAACTAATAAATACATAAACTACGGGATCATAGTGATAAAAAATTACGCGTATAGAGTCACGGTAAACAGCTAATAAATGGTACAAAAACATAGAGTTAGGATTCCTTAATTTTCATGCAGGAATCATAAATTATTTCTGAATTTTTAATAAAAAGTAAAAGGTAATCTTGAAAATGTTACCTGTTTGACAGACATTGGCAGTGTAAGAAATATTAACCATCCCTTACTTCGCTGATATGCCAATGACCTTGGGAATTACGTATAGTTACACTGAGTCACTCATAATTTGTATAACAACTGTTTATATTGTCGGTTTCTCTAAATCTTTGTTCGGGACTGGCGGTAGAAATTAACATTTAATTTAATCTTGTTAAAATACGATTCAAAGACGCCCCGAGAGCCTATTTTAGAATTTAAATTTATGAACTATTAAGCCAACTTTGGACTACTGTCTGTATAAATACAGTATATTATAACACTGATCCACTATAACGCAGTGGTTAAGACACGTCAAGCCAATGGCTACGGATTAAAATACGGCCACCAATTAGTTTTCATGTGCTTGATATATGCGTGCAGGATATTTGGTCAGAAATGGATTAAAGTGCACAACTTCGAACAATATTAGAAACAATCGTTCCATAGTTACAAAATTAAAATAAGTCATTAAACACTGAGCTATTCTAGGCAGGTAGTTTCGCGGCCAATGTTCACTAAGCAAATAAACTGAAAGCACGCCGACCACTGCACACCCAGACTCTGCAAAGCGCCACTTGGTGGTGCTAATATTTCGCTTCTAGTAACAAAATATAGAGGACGCATTACAATGTCCGTTTTAATTACAAAAGGACATGTTTATAACTCATAATTCACCGCCTCCTTAGCAGTCAAGAATTATATCATCTTCCTTATTTGGATGAAAATAGAAGAGGCAGCATGATTGTATATATATCCACCAGAACCAAGATATCACGACATTTTATTTTCATTTTAACGAAAAGAATTGAGTCATCATTTTATATCGTCTGTTAGTTTTTCACGACGATACAATCGGTTCGCAACATGCAAGGAAACTCAATAAGTAGTCTTTAAATCGCCTTTTTGATTAATTCTTTTATATTCATCAATCATAATAATATTCAAAATGAATATTCAAACAAGTTCTAGATGGAAAAGTCTAAAAAACGTTACTCGTATTTAACTCGTCAAAAGCCAAGAAAATTGTATTAATAACGCCGTCCCTTCAGACTCGATCCCTTCGGCGAGTTCTTTCGAAATAAAAATAATAACAAGTCAACAGCAAAGACAGGGTTTTAAAAAGTTTCTAAACAAAGAATTCTCCCCGCGACGCCAGACAAATAATCTTTGTTTTGTTTGAAATAAGAAGAGTTACTTTATACCGCGTTTAGACAGCTGCCGTCGAAACTTCGGCTAAGCTGAGAAATCTTATGCTTTGAATTCTCAAACGCGCACCTACTAAGGGTGACCGCAAACAGTGTGCAGACACTTAATGCGTACGACAGAGAGCGTGTAAGTTGTTCCTTAGGTAACATAAAGTCAGACACACTTGTTAGCTTGGGAAGTTACATTAAATTATAACTAACAGTCAGACGTTACATTTTCATATTCAGTGCTATTTATTACAATGTTATTTTATAAGATTCCTTTTTGGTATAGTAGACAGCTAGAATGCTGTACCAGATAAGAATAAATATCAGATTCAGGTAACACAGCTAACTTTTAATTGGCTGTGTTACATTCTCGTGCCTCGAAGATAAACTGCTGTCGTCTAACCAACGTCTAGTTTCGTAGTATTATTTCGAAAACATTCTATCAGACTATAAGCGAGAGAAACAATTGTATAAAAGTTATAGGCTGGTTCCGTTAAACATGGTTGCCATGAATCCAACTCAGCCCAGAAGAATTATTAATATTATGGTAATTACTAAATATTTTCTGTAACATAACGTACCTTGAAAAAGTACCTACTTTCTTTTATACGTTATTTTATCGATATTGATTTCTGATTAGTAGACATAGTAGGGTAAAACCAGGTATAACTGGCTGCTTTCAGTAATTGGCCACTTAAAACTTCATTTCAACACAATAAGAATTGTATTATACGAAGACACCTCTGAGAAGTTTACGGAATCACTTAGTTATCTAGCTATCATCTTAGTTAAAAAAAAATCCCTTATAGATACTGGAGACAGTATTAGCGGTTATTTTTCGACAGTCGGCAGACAAGTTTCAACTTTAACGGCTGCGAATTACGAAATTCGTAAGGATATTTTCTATTTCATTTTGAAGTTTTGTCAAAAATACTTTACTTTCCGTTTTCAAATCTTTCCAGTGAATACTATGAATGGTAGGCAATTATTATATTCAAGTGTTTTTTAGTTTTTAAAGCAAATATAGAGAATAAATAGGGTGGCTAGTTACTGAAAGTAAAAAACGTTTTTTTTTATTTATTGGCCACCTATGCCAGTTACTAGTTTTTTGTATCATATATGAATTACATCTTATGTTCAGGCCAATTATTGTGTGCATAATTACCTTTTATTTTTATTCATGTTTTTCAGTATCTGGCATAGGTGGCTAGTTACTAAATTCAACGTGACGAGTTACTAAATTCAATATAATTTTCTATTCAGGTTCTAAATGAAAAACTTTAAAATGCCTAAAAAACGACAGTACGCAAAATAATCTATTAATAATGCTGTCAATGTGGTTTTGACTGAAGTTTTTTCAGTAAGCCAAGCTGCTAAAAAGTATGGTCTACCTAGAAACAGTATTCTACTTAAAATTAAAAATTCTAATACCAAATTTTAATCTGGCCCTGACCTAGTGCTAACAGAGACTGAAGAAGATGCTTTGTACGACTTTATTTTAAAGTTAGCTCTACGCGGCTTCCCCAGAATAAAAGAGGACATACAGTTATGTGTTCAAACCTACTTAAAACAAACTGGGCGACGTCTGGTTTAAAACATTTTTAAAGCGTCATCCAACCATTTCGGACTTCTGTACCAATGACTACCGCTAGACTTTTGTATCTGAAGAGGATCTCCGTAAATGGTTTTAAGAAATTCGTAAGTACATAAACGAAGACAGCTTAAACGAGGTTATCAGAGATCCAGCGAGAATTTTTAATTCCGATGAGGCTGGCTTTAATATTTGTCCAAAAACTGGAAATGTTTTGGCAGGGAGAGGGGTTAAAACATACATACACATACATTTCATATACGAAATAGAAACAGGTTCAGCTAAAAACGTTAAAGTTTTATTTATGTTCTCCGCTGCTGGTTTCTCTTGTGACCCGTTGATAATATACCGATATAAAATAATACCTGATAGGATAACACTAAGCTTACCATCTGATCACGGACGTACAGAGTAGTACAGGATGGATAACGACTGCTATATTTTCTGATTTTATTGGCAACTGCTCTTATCTAGTTTTTACAACCAGCAGACGTAGCAGCTTTTCGCACAATAAAATTAGTTTGGAAAAAATCAGGTGTTCCAAAGTAATTGTGGTCTCATATGGCCAGTTAGTAGGATATTAGTGTAGTAAGGCTTACGATTTGAAGTATTTTTTAATGTTTTTGTTTTATATATAAGTATATATTTACATTCCTGTGATTATTTTATATTTCTAGTGTTCCAAAGTAATTGTAATCTCATATGGCCAGTTAATGGTAAATTGATGGCCAATTACTGCTTTTTGCCGGCCAGTTACTAGCTAATAGCGTATATTTTTCTTTTGACTAGATTATTATCTTAATAAATTCGTTTTATTGCTATATCAATGCCCATTACATAAAGAAAAGAATGTCAGTTATCCATAGATATAAAGAACTCAGCCAATGCTATAATATAACTGAACAATTTTTTAACTCAAACTACGCGGGTGGCTTAAGTGGCCAGCTACTGGTGAATTTACCCTACGTTAGTAGATTATAAACTCAATAAGAACGCAAGTAAAAAATTTAAAGCCTCGTTGGTTTAGTGGCTAAATTAAAACCGCTGATCCCAAGGTTCAAAACCCCAGGACGAGTCAATAAAAAGTTATTACATTGATCAGCACAGTATCTGGATGTTGGAATGTACACGCGTGCCTCGGAAGTGACGTAAAGCTGTTGGTCCTGCCCCTGAACTTCAATCGTGTCAGATTCAGATGTTAGATCCCATGGGATTCTGAAATATGAGGGAATAGAGAGCGTACCCGTGTAGCTCACACACCTGTGCACTATCATATCTCCCGTCTAGTCACCCATCTATGGAAGACAAACCTTCCATTCGTTTCAGGCAGACCAGTCTCCCTTGAGATTGGCTACTATGGCCAAAACCGATCAGGACTATATCATCATCATCAAGTAAACTAGAGCTTAAAACATGATAATCTTGAAAGATCGCTGATTCAAAATCAGCCGCTCCACTAAGTCGCCGTGTTTTACGAAATCGCACTGAAGCAACATCTTGGTATGAACTCAAGAACATTTTATTGCCTTATTTTTTTTTATCATTCAAAGAAATAATTGTTTCACAATATGTCTAGCTTTTATATCCAGCCTTAAGTAGACTTTTCTTTTAATTTATATATTTTTCTTCGTTTACGTATTTAATTATAATTGCATTTTAGGATTGTCTTGACATATTCTTATATTTTTGTTACTATTTTTAAATAATGTAGGTGAACGGACAAATGGTCCACCTGGTGGTTAGTGGTCACCAGCGTCCATTGACATTGGCGCTGTCAGAATTTATATTAACCATTCATTATCGCCAATGGGCCACGAACTTTAGAAGTTAAGATGATGTCTCTTGTGTCTGTACTAACACTGGCTCACTCAGCCTAGAGGCAAAAAGCAATCTAATCCATACCAATCGCTAGTGCGTAGCTGAGATGCCATATTCTCTTCCGTCTGCTATCCGTTTGGAACACCTAATCTTAATCAAAAGATTTAACTGTACGTGATTTATGTCTTACAGTACCAATGTCAAATAAAAGCGACCATTTATTAAAGTATATTTTGATCTTGGAGCTTGGTTTTAAATAGTGCATTAGCGGTTGTATTTACTATCGTCTTATTAAGATAATCTATAATTCATTTTACCTTGCGAATTTTTCGATAAATAATTAGCGTGCAGAAATCCACATTTCATCGTAGATTTACGTCTACAGATTCAATATGAAACTTCAAACTTCAAACTGGATTGTGCACAAAAGTTCGGTCTCACAAGCATCCACATGTTTAAGAAATTATGGAGACATGCCAATTATGAAAAACCAGGGTTACGGTGTATCTTATAATGTATGTTGGCACACGACTTCGTTCATTAATTCCATTTATTTTTTTTTTATTTTTTTTTTTTATTTTATTTCTTTTTAGGCATTAGTGAGGGGTATACTTGTAGTGTAGTAAAGTATTTCTAGACATCCAATTGAGAGCATTGTTTTGATATCCATTTTGACATCCAGTATTTAATTATTGAATAAGTCGGCGTCGCACTTTTTTCTTTTAATTTGATAAATCGACAATTTAACCACTGAACAGTGAGTGAAATCTGACAATATTATAATAATCTTATATATAAACACGGAATATTACATTTCTTGGTGGTAGGGCTTTGTGCATGTCCGTCCAGGTCAACACCCACTCATCAGATATTCTACCGCTAAACAAAGTACTCAGTATTGCTGTGTTCCAGTTTTAAGGGTGATTGAGCCATTGTAACTACAGGCACAAGGGACATAACATCTTGGTGGCGCTTGCCGATGTAAGGAATGGTTAATATTTCTTACAGCGCCATTGTCTATGGGCGGTGGTGACCATTTACCATCAGGTGGCCCACATGCTTATACGCCAAACCATGCTATAAAATATATATATTTTAGTGTGCCCAATTCCTTACTCTTACTACTCAACATTTACACATTGCAATAAAATATACATAAATGTTTGACGTCAGAATAGACAAGTTGTTGATAAATAGCCAGAGCTCTTAGGAGCAGCTAATAGCTCTACCGCTATCCTTCATGCTATGAACAATATAAAATCTTAATTTAAATACAGAAAGACATAGATCTCAAGTCAAATGAATGAATATTTGAATCTTAGCCGAATTCAAATCGGCTTAAAGTCCTTAATATGTGTATGTAATTCATCCTTTTCTCGGCAATGAAGGAAAACCTAAATGTGTCGGATCGAATTCTCCCACAAATGTACCCCGAACCCGCAGTAGCGCTTCGTTATGAAATAATCTTCAGAACATTATTTCTTCATTCAAACCAGAAGTTTGTCTCGTGCAGTCTGCTATATTATTTACCTTTCTATATGGTCGTCAGAAATTTATAAAATGGGAAGATATATTTATAATGCTTCCGTCTCGCTCGCTCAACTATCTCATTCCCACACCTCGGTCAAGTAAATGAAGCAATCGCGTGTCCACTCTCCGTTGCTCATAATCAACCTGAGGCTTCTGTATATAGCACGCCTTTTTAATATAAATATGATATACAATTATTACGCGCGACTTTGTCTTAGATAATCAGCGTTTACATTTAAAGTAGAGCATAAGGTCAATTAATATATTGTAAATATTTTCTCAATATCTTATTATGTCTTAGTTTTTGGAGCGTAAATTCCTCTTTTTTAAGTATATCGTGTGTGGAGCCTACAAACGATTTGCAAATAATATTGATTAGATTTTTAATATGATATAATTAGAATTGATAAAGTATAAATGCGTTATAAAGTAAAGTAAACTTATAACAGACGAAACTAAACTCAAGAACCTCAACCTCAAGCACAAACTCAAGACATTCATTAGTTGCCAATGAAGAGCACCACTCCTGGCTCCCATCAAATAAGCGCGGTGATACCGATTGATTACTTTGCCCTATCGGATGCATATACATTTTACTTGCAAACTTCCATATGTATACAACAATTACAAGTCGATTGAAATGATTTATTATATTTGGTTACAAAAGACTTTATTATTATTTTTATAGTAAAGGCAAATGGACCTTCTGGTGGTTTGTGATCGCCACCGCCTGTAGACATTAGCTCAGTAAGAAATATCAAACATTCCTCACATCACCAATGTGCCGCCTTGGAAGATATTATGTCCCTTATGCCTGTAGTTACACTGGTTCACTCATGGTATTGCTATTTGGCAGTGGAATATATGTTGAGTGGGTGGTACTTACCCAGATGGGTTTGTACAAAGCCTGTCACTAAGTAAATTAGTTACGAGTGAAACTAATATATAACTTGTAATAAATAACGAAATACTTAATGATAAAAACATAAAGGTCATCTCCGTTTGGATGTAAAATAAACTTTAATTTCCTACCTACTACCTTCTACATACTAAAAATTACCAAGTATGTTATTTTTTAAAGAAATAAATCGTATACAAATATGACAATAAAGAAATGTAAAATTAATCTATATCTTAGTTATAAATCACATTTAAAATAGAATTTTTAACTTAAAATTTTTGAATTTCAAAACACCGTATGAATAATACCCCTAAATAAAGCTAGCCTAACCGCATCACATTAAGCTGTAATTACCCAGCACGGCTAAGCTTTAGCCAACCGCTGACGTGCAATGGTTAAAAACGAATTATACTGAAGCACCATGTATAATGTCATAATACATAACTCATATACAAAGAACTAAAACCTTATTTGATTTAGAATTAAATTATCATTTTGATGAATAAAAACTCAATATAAGTACATATTATAATAATTTTTTTTAAATAATCCCTTAAATTAGATTTCGAATTTATAAACCCAACAAAAATAAAACAAATTAAAATATATATTTTATGATATAAATGAGACCTTATATAACTGCATCCTGTATAATATTCAGCTACGCTATAGCCGGCCGCTGACGTGCGGCGGTTAAAAACGAATTACGTAGGAGCACCCTGTAGCGACATTAGTCATGAGACCACCTCGCGCCGCCTCCTAGTCTAGGAGTAACTAGTTTTGTAAAACAATTATAACTTTTATAAAACACTAGCGACCCGTCTCCACATCACAAGAGAAAAGTATAGAAAATATATATCTAAAAAGTAATTTCATTATATTTTAAAATTAATCGCAACTATTTCACACATAATATTCTCTATCAATTCCAATAAATATTATATTACATTATGAGTCTTTTCAAAAATATTTCCAAAATCGCTTTAATATATACTAATATTATTATTACAAGTAGATATAATTTAATATGAAGATAGTTTGAGTCCCGGAGAAAGACATAGACTACTTTTTAATTTCACCCCTCGAGGGGGTTAAATGGTGGGTGACGGTTTGTGTGCTATAGGTAAAGTTTTATAATTCGTGGGGTTAAAGCTGTAGGTTCAACTAATCATCATTACATAGTATAAATCACACAAAATTACTTGCCGCTGTCTGTCCCTATTTTAATAGATAGATTTATTCAACAGGAAGGTTTATATGGATAATACATGCACAATATAGTAGAGAAACACTGATAATTTCAGAGGTTTCTGAAGTTATGTCGTAAAGAAGCACATTTTTTGTGCTTAACCCTACGAGATAGATCAAAATAATGTACTACAATATTGTACACCTTAAAAAGTTCTTTAAAGAAGTCTGCGATGGTATATGTATAATATTATATCTCTTAGGGATAGCCCACAACAACCATTTTTTATCCTTTACTTTTTACGAGAAATAATGACTTATTTTCAAAGCGATTTTAAGCAATACAACATGAATCCTTATCCAATTAAGTATCTTAAATACATTGAGCATTTAATATAGATCAATGTGGCCCTTTACAGCATGTAATTTAAATAAAAATTTGAAATACAGGGATATAGCGGTTTGTATTGTCTAATAACTGAAAGACTGTGAACGTTGTAAGACATTCTGTAGTATATTTAGTATCAGCATTGCACCCGTGGGAAGCCGGGGCGGGTCGCTAGTGATTATATATATTATTACAAATAGAAAATTAAATGATATTTTTATAAAATATTTTAATAGCGGCCAACAGACATTTTCCTTCTATGACAGGCCATCGCTAGATGTTCGGACAGCTAAGCGGACGCACGAAAACCGCCAACCGTCGTCCTTATATAAACACTTCATTCGCCGATCGGTTCATACTCGTAGGATTCGTCTGTTTGTTGTAAATCAAATAATTATAACCTCCTCATAATTACTTATTAAGATTTTCATTTTTATACCACGTAAAGACTTTCTTTAGTACAATGTGTTTTTCCTTGATTATAAGTCCGAGGTTTTTGTGCGTCGCAAATTTATTTATTACAAAAATTGACTTCTATTTAACATGATCCGATTATTAAATTTGAAATAATATTTATCTTATAAAAATCTGTTATTATTGTATTAATAAAATATTTATGTATATTTTAATTGTATGTATATTAAAATGAACGGATTATATTTAATTTTCGAAATAATTTGAGAGTTCCAATTTAAAAAAATCTTATATTGACTAATTCAACGTTACTGATTTAAATACACGTAGATCTTAGTGTATTCTGCCTCGATGTACGTAGTTATTAGATTTAACATATTTTTCGTGAGTGCTTTGAATAACAAACGAATTAAAAACGTCACCGCAGGGAATTGTTAAGTAATATTTAATTACACATACATACATTTATATATTTAATTACACAACGTCACTCGAAAGGAAGGAAAGCTAAAACCGCAAAATGGTACTTTTGAAAAAGGAAGGGGGGAAGTTTACTGACGATGTGTATGTATTTACATAAATATAGTCGTGAAGGACCACTCGATAGAACGCGCGGATCTTTATGAAAGATACCGGTTCATACCGGGTAAGCATCGTTTAGTTTTCATTATTCACTTGCTCCCGTCCCTTGCCCTTTTTGCCCAGCTGTGGCCTAGAGAGATATTATTGAAAACTCACTGGCCGATATTAGAAATAATAAGGAACCCGATATGGTTGGAAAGAGGTTAGGTTGTAATACATTGCCGTCTCTTTTCCCTTGTTCATGCCGCAAACGTGCTACGTCCTACGCCAAATAATAAATAAAATGTTTTTTTTTTTTTCCGAAACATGTGGTACTAATTTTTTTTTTTTATGTATATCAAGTGCTTTCGAATCTTAATTAAAAATTTAAAAAAAAATAATAATGACAACTATTTTTACAAACCCATTAAATACAATTTTTTTTTTTTAAAACTGCCACGTATTGAAGAGGTTTAAGTGGATTGGTTTCCCATATCACCTGATTCTCCCCAGAGTCCGATTATCCCCCCCCCCCTCCCCAAATTTCCATTGAAGCTCGGGAAACAATGACTAACTTATACGGCTAACAATCTTCAGATCAGATTAATAGAAAGAGAATTATTTTGAAAAAAAAAAACAGTTGCTTTTTCTCGGGCCGACCTCGGATTTGGCGATAAACCCCGGCCTACCTTATCCAGCAACTAAACTAATGAAACAATTCGTTTGATCTAATTAATAACGCAGTTACCCACTATTTGAGATTCCCGTAGCCAACATGTGTTCAAATGGATACATTTTAATCATATAGGAATAAACGCCGACTGTAAATTCGGATCTAAAGCTTCGTAGGAATCGCACAGGTATTACTTGCCCATTAATTCATAATCGAAACTGAAATCGATTAGGACTAAAATCGAATAGCGAATAAATCGATTATATTCTATTAATCCGTTTATAAGTGCGGTATAGTGCGTGTATCCGTTTAGCTGTGTGACACTTTTGATCCTTTAATATTAACGCGGGAAAACGGGTCTGGTTTAAATTGACGAACATCTGGCGTGATAGATGATATACGCGTAGTATAGAAACGAAATAAACCGAGATGAAACCTTACTTTTAAACAAAGTATTAAATCGGAGAAGGCACATTTGACTTTAATAATATTAAAAATATTGTTTGAAGTATACCATCGTGACATAATTCTACATACTTTTTGAAAGTATTCTTAAATTTTTATGATTTTAGGGTTCCTTACCTGTAAAGAAAAACATTGAGCCTTTTAAGATCACTTCTTTTTCCGTCTGTCTGTCTGTCAAGACCCTTTTTCTCGGGAACGCGTGGAGATATAAAATTGAAATTAATACTAAATACTGAGATCCTCGTTTTCCTGGAGCAGTGTCAAAATCAATCCTCAAAGTCCATGCAATCAATAGATATGGTCGTTGATTTTGCATTTCGCTATGTCCTAGGTCACTGAGGGCAAGTGGTCATCATCGCCAATAAACTTTGGTACCGTAACATATATTAGGAATCCCTTACATCACTGGTAACTAAGGTGTGTCCCTTGTGCCTCTAGTTACACCAGCTCACTCACCCTTCAAACCGGAACACAACAATATTTAGTATTACTGCTTGACGAGCCAAGATGGCCCAGGGGTTAGAACGTGTGCATCTTAACCGATGATTTCGGGTTCAACCAGGCAGGCACCACTGAATTTTCATGTGCTTAATTTGGTTTTATAATCCATCTCGTGCTCGGCGGTGAAGGAAAACATCGTGAGGAAATTTGCATGTGTCTAATTTCAAAGAAATTCTGCCACATGTGTATTCCACCAACCCGCATTGGAGCAGCGTGGTGAAATATGCTCCAAACCTTCTCCTCAAAAGGAGAGGAGGCCTTTAGCCCAGCAGTGGGAAATTGACTATTACTTGCTTGTAGAATATGTGATGAGTGCTTGATATCTTCCCAGATAATGCTCATGCACCAAGTAAACCTTAAAAGTGAAATAAAAAAGTCCATAGAGTAGTGTTTTTTTTTTAAATATTTTTCTTATTTGCCCCATATGCACCCACCGCTCATCCGACACATCACACGTCAGTCATAATTCGTCACGCGCGGCTCATGGACGTCTACAGGGGCATATTTAATTTAATGTGTGCAAGATTGAGTTGACAGCGACATTTGATACTGAAATACAATACTCTACTGACGGGGATCGTTGCTTAAACTAATAAAAATTGATAGAAAGCGGTAGTGAATAAATTATTTATTATTGATATTATTATTATTCAGAACAGTCTAAAAACTTCTGGAACTGAAAATGAAACTGGACTGAAAATATTAAAGAAGTTTTCATTTTGCTGTTTAGTTTATTAATGACTTTGGAACTTCTGTTTTTAACAGCAGGAATATTGATAGTTTTATAACAGATATTATAATAATAGACAATATAGCGACAGTCACTGTTTAAAAATGAGAAGTGCAGTGCTTCGTTTTACAAACTTAAGACGAAGTTTCCGGCTCCTTATAAGATTTGATTAATTAGAAGTGAAACGTTTGTTTATATAACGTTTCGATGAGTTGATTGATAAGTCGCGAGTATGACGTGAGTAAAAATTGGAGGTGAACTTTGAATGCAGAATTTTATAGAAGATTTTGACGTAAATGTTCATGACACAAAGTGAGAATTTGTTTCTCGTGATAAGAAACCTGGTGAATGAATTTGAGTGTAATGTAAATCATACAATGTTTGAATGATTTCACTATTGCCATAGAGAGGCAGGCAGGCAGTCAGCTACTGTAACTGACATACTCTTTAAATTTAGTAACGTAGTTAAACAAATGTAAATTAACTTCAGCTTTCATCAGATATAACAGTAATATTTGCGGCGCAGATGTATTAAACACACGGAACAATAGAAGCATTATTCGCATCAATAATTACATCACGAGCTATAGCGTATGCATAAGCATCAAAACTTTAAATCACAAATAGAAACTAATTCCAATATTTCATTCGGAAGTAAACACGACACACGACGATATTAATTCATAATGAACTTTATACAAATATGATTTAAAGTCGAACTTGCATTGATAACTAAAACCACAAATAAGTCCACAATCAGCTCTCTTAATTGTCACTATTCAATTAGTGGTCGGTTTCATTTGTTCGCGGTCCAGCGCCGACTGAAAACTACAAGTCAATAAAATTGCACGAATTTGTACCCTATATCGCTTAATATAAAGGCTACGATAACGAAACGGTGGCATGTGTACATCGCATTGAGCGAAATTAATAAGGCTTAACAACCACGCCGATACGAACTCGCTTGTAATTTTTGTTCGACGTAGCTCAATGGATTGGTTTCAATGGATTCTTATTCAAGTGCTATAAGGACACAAAGTGTGAAAATTTAATGTTGCCATTTAAATTTTTACTATCAACACAGTGCAGTTATATCATAGCGATCTGTGTATTACTATTTCACAGCCAAATCACTGAACCGAAATTAACTAAACCTACTGACTAAACCCTAAAACGCGACTGAAGCAAATGGTAAATAAATATTTAAAAAAAAAACAGTCAAACATACTTATAACTCATCTTCTTATCATCTTATTTTTATTAATACGTGCTCAGGCTAGTTCTTTTATTATAAATCAAATGACAATATTGAAAAACATCTGACATTCATAACTCTGACAGGCCCGAGTCGCATTTATTAATGTTGCCACAAGTATTTATGGTATTGTGGTATATTCTAACAGCTATAGCATCATCAATCTATGCAAGGCAACCGCCGCAAAGTACGTTACTGTTACCGCTTTTGACGGCCACTTTTAAAGATGCTTATAAAAAACATATTTACATACTTTACAGAATAAAATCTTAAAATTGGATTCTTAAATAATAAGTAATATTAAAAATAATATCCAATAGGCTATCGTTTCAAGGAGATACTGCACAGCAGAATATTACATGTAGAGAAATAGTAATATTATGAGATCTTATTGGTAAAACAGCGATCTCTACCAAACTTTATACTTAATCTGTTAAATATTTATTAAAATTAAACGCTTCGATTTATAGTTTCTTCAAAAAATATAAATATCCGACATGAAACCTATCATAAAATTGTTTTTCCGACACCGTATTCATGACATTTATAAAATTAAACATTTCCGAAGCTCGGTCGAAAGGCGAAAGGAAAAAATAAGATAATCCTTTTTCGTGGCATCAAAGCGAATGTTCACAACGTCGGTGTTGGGCAAATTCAATAAATAATCGGCAGTTGGAATCGTGTGGCCCAAGTTCAAAATATTGGCATTCTTTTATAAGAGCACAAGAAAATACCTGTCTAATAAAATGGCCATTTACTGTAAAAAGAAAAAAATATTAAATTAAACAAGGATATCACTATTCATCACAAAGTTATCGAGCCATTCCTTTGAAGTATTTAAAAACGTGTGATTTACCGCCCGATTGATTCTGATACATATCAATAACGCGGCATATCGTAGAATAAAAAAGAAAATTAACTATAAGCTATTTTAAAATATTCCTCCAACCCGCATTTGAGCAGCGTGGTGGAATATGATTCAAACCTTCTCCTCAAAGGGAGAGGAGAAGCCCAGCAGTGGGAAATTTACAGGCTGCTAATGTTATTTTAAAAGACATTTTTTTAAGTCAATGGACATTAATTATTTAAGTTTAAAAATTAATTTTATAAAACAATACGTTATTTTATATACTTAATAATCATCAATCTCGTAACTGATCGATTCCTGGGCAGAGGCCACTTCTTCTATTAAGAAGAAATTTCCAATGAGATTGGTGGTATGCATCAGAGTTTCACCAGAAATATGCAGGTTTCCTCGTTATGTTATTCCTTCACCTCTGAGCACGAGACGGCCAAGTGCAACCGATGTTTCAGGTTAAGGGAAGCACCAGTGATATTATACTTAATTCAATAAAATTAGACACATGCAGGTTTCTTCACGAATTATTAAAATTTCAACATCAATTATTATTTTTCCTGAAAGGAAGCTGAAATGAAGGACCATGCCACCTGCGTATCTACAAAACCGCTTTCCAGCAGTGTAGTGAAATTAGCTCCAAACCTTCTCCTCGACCGGCGAAAAATCTTAGCCCATTAGTGAGTCATTTAAAGGCTGTTACTGTACCAGGCACGAAAACAATTATAAACAATAATTACGAATATCATGTACTCAGTACATGCTTACCAGGGTTTGACTCGGGATGTCCTGACTGGGGCGCCTGAGCCGTACTTAACAATGAATAATATGTCCAATCGCATTATCCTGTGCTCTTGGACAGCGTCCTACAAAAATCCAACAAGTCCATCGTATTCAATATCCGTTGGCGGGTCTAACTTTGCTCTTGCCGTGTGCAAATGACGTCGACCCGATTATTTTTATATCCACCCGAACACGCTGCTCTTTCATAAGATTATACCGATAATGCTTGTTTTAATAATACGCTCGCTGCGGGTCTCCTTTGTGCTCTTTTTTCAATTTTATTAGTTTTTTATTTATAAATTGAAGCTGCTTTCCCATTTGTATTGACTCGTCTCTTAATATTCTGTTCCGGTTTGAAGGGCGAATGAGCGTGGTGTCATATCTAAGAACTAAAATGACTACTTACTATTTTTTGGATAAAACACAGTTGCTATTATGATTAACGTAGAATCAGTTGGTGATAGTGAAAACTTAATGTAATTTTTCAACTATGTAAATGAGCTACCTGATATTAAGTGGTCACCGCCACATTGGCACTGTAAGAAATTTTTAGTATCCCTTAAATCGTCAATGGTCAACGCCACCAACCAAAACAACTAAGATGGTATATCCCTTGAGCCGGTTGTTACACTTATGACTCACTCACCCTTTCCACCCGAACAGAACAACACTGGCTAGATCTGTTTGGCGACAGAATATATGTTGAGTGATCGGCACCTACCAAGTTATACTCGATGTGGCAAACCAGGGATAAGAAAAATTATATAGTATAGTTATATAAGATATAAAAAATACATAAACTTGATGTTATAAGACTTAAGCACGCAAGAGCGACATAATAAAGAGACGACAGCTTCAAAACACCGAAGAAATTGCCCTCCATAAAAGAAGAAGCACCGCTTCCTCAGCTGAGACGTTTTAGCGAAATGGCAACTCCTATTAACGTTCCATTTTGAAAGCGATACGTTAGGCATTCGAGTTGGCTAAATACCAAAATAATATGACACCAAAATCAGAAAGGTACAGTAGCAAAAATTATAAATTGTTCATCTCATATGCAATACGAGAATATATATACATATATGTATATACGTGCCGGAATCGCAGCGGAAAAATCAGGGCTAGCGAGTATGAAGTTTATATTAATTACCCCAGATTCTATCAGGGATAAATAAGTCCACCTAATTTTTAGTACGGTGTAATTTGTTTGTATACTTGTATTCATCTCATAGAAAGAAAAACAATTTGTCATTTTTTGAAAAAAAATATTCACACGTTATTTTTGATTTACGAAAATCGAGTTTTCCTTGGACCTCCACGTTTGAAGTCTTAGGAAGTACTGACTATTGACATTTTACATTATCTATTTCGTCGTACGATATGACCGATTGATATTCACGGTGTTTGGTAGGGTTCATCGATACTTCAACCGAGAATTCACCAAAATCAACTAATTCCCTAAAATCAACATCATTTAAATCATTTTAAAATATTAGATTAATTAAAGATATAAATCAAAAAATTATGTTATATAAGATTTTAAATTAACATGGTTATTTTTATTACTAACAGTATTTGAAACGGGATATTTACCATGTTTTTTATTTTTATTTGGTGGAGCTCGATATTTCGACATTATCTACGAATGTCTTGTTCACGTCTCGTGAACAAGACAGTAAATTGTGTTATGTTTCATTTTCAAGAAAAAATTAAGAATGTCTATAATTTGGAGCGCTTTGAGATCGAAAATAGCGGGAAGTTCTAGGGTTAGCCTGCAGGATAAACCGCATTTTTTCATGTTTATTTACGTGTTCAGATGTATCAATACTGAGCAAAGCGATCTATCTGGTAAATACATATACCTCACTGCACACCCCAATTTTTATTTCACCGTTTTCTCACACATCTCATAACTCGACTCGTACGAAATGTGGAATTAATAACGTGGAAATTAATATGTGACTTTTATTATGAATACTTCGTGACAAATACATTGATCTTATATTATCGGTTCTCAGAAAATGCAACTAAAGAATTACATAAAATTATTAGAATTGCATTATAACTCTTATTGACTTAAAGAAACTCGAACTAAGCATAGTTCTTCAAGTTGGGAAAGTTCACACCTAATCAAATCGAATGCAGACTTGCTTGACAGACATTAATGGTAAGATTGGATCGTCGAGCGATAGTTATGGCGCTCTAACTAACGTTAGCATCGCGCTTCAACTAAGTAGACGCAAGCAATTTGCATCAAGTGTATCTAACATTAACTGGAGGAGAGGAATTTATGTATAAAAATCAAAAGACGAAAAACGTTTAATGCCAAGTATGATTGAAGTGCAGCTACCGCCTACCGGGCAGGATAAGAATTATACTGCCCAAGTGTGTGCGTAAACACATACATAATCTGATGAGATGTCGGTGTTTCGTACTTTTTGAGACGCAGAGGTGTAAATACTGCTAAATTTCAGGCACGAACCGCTAAGGAGAATTTCTCGATAGGAAAGCACTATTAGCCTTAGGGCTTGAACCCAAGACCTTGCATCTATAATCATACAAACTAGCCCTATTGGCAATCACAAGAAATCAAAAATTTAATTCATAATCAGTATTAAGTAGGTACACTGTCATGAGTAATAAGTACATTCTTATCCTCATTAGCCCCTCGTGTGTGAGTCCACCAGATCCGGATAGTTATTCGGCGCGTAATCAGCCGACTTTGATCTCGCTACGTTGCGATCAAAGGAATCACTCGCCAATTACAAACGTGTGCTTAGGGTGAGATTTGGCCTCAAACGAGAATACAGGAATGCGGACTATTTCCTATTGTATTCGGATATTTTTTATTAATTAAAGGTACTTTTTAGAAACTCATAGATACGATTGAAATGATAGCTATGATTTGTTCGGCTCAAACCCATCTCAGAGGTGGTGTCTGTATTATTTTCATGCTTTGGTCCTGTAAACCTCTTCCACTTACTGATTTTATTTTTGATGATTCTTCTTCATCAATGTTTTTTTGACATGAGCTTGGAATTTTTATTCAAAATTTTATGTCTATACTGGTAACCGTTGAGGATTTCCTTCTTTTGGAGCCAATCCTGGGCACGGAATCAGGTCATGTTTATCAAAACAAAATCTCAATACAAGTTTTTATTAAAGATAAAAAACCGTGGACTTAGTATTTGTTGAATTCTAGGCAGGAAGAGATTTGTATGTAAGAATTTAATTGCACTTCACACTCTGTATTTAAAATGATGAAAAGGTTCTTCTCGGTAGAATCTACTTCCAAACCGATGGTAGCTTCAAATTTAATTCAACACTGTAACATGTCGATTCGAAAGTGCTTTTATGAGACTATGTGAATGAAGATATATTGCTTTGATTTGATTTGATACCCATTCAATTGTGGTAGCTCATTCTAAGTGTAACCATAACGTTGTAGCACTCAAGATAAGCCAGTGTACTCCTCGACAATTGATCGTACAAATACGAAATTTCGTATCGTTTATATCGTACATAAGTGTAAATATGTAACAATGTAATGATGATGAGTGGTGGGTTTTATTTACTTCCAAGCTCTTCTTTCATATTTAGAGCATTCAATTGGTGGAAAACGTTTTTTACTATACAATAAATACAACAATAGTACATTCATTTAGATCACATCAAAGTTTTTACAATATTTAAAATGATTGTCATAAACTATATCAAGCTTTAATGTGTTTTATAGAAGAAAATAATATTTGCAAAAACATAATTATATTTAGCATGAAAAGTTTTAGTAAATCAACCCTTTAATGCATTTTCTCTTCGTGAAAATGAATTCTTCTTTTGAGAGAATTCCCCGAATATTTCCATTAAAATCGCATCCACAGAACCGTTATCAGTATGAGCATTTAAACTCCATTCGGCAAAGTGCTTTTTTCATTCGCGCTCCGTATTGTAAACACTGCACCTACGTAGAGCCTCTACGTAGGTGCTTTGAGACTTATCTATAGACTGTCAAATGTAATTTACAGGACCCTCACTAAGCAGAAATGGTACCAATGGCTGGAACATGTGAATTTTAAGTGAAGACTGTTGTTTCAAACCCAATCAAGCACCACTAATTTTTCATGTATTTCATTGGTATATTTTGATTTGATCATATATTGACCAACGTCTTCTTCTTCGTCATCGAAAACTTCCAGCGGCCGTCAGAGAGTGCGTGGAACTTTCAGTCAACTCGTGTCAAAGACATGTGTAACTCTCTGGCAAAACGTCGAGTTAAATAGAAAAAGATTGGATCACGATTAAAGGCAGTTTATCTTTATTGACTCAGGTAATAAAAGTTATATTGTCGGGACTAGACTATAAATACGCCGGATTCACTCGTGCGGGACGTTTCGAGAACGAACTAAAAGTGAGGAAATTAGGAAATTAAACCAAATTCTTAGTGCACCAGCTTTTAGTGTCGGTTTACATACCAAAATAATATCTAAGAAATTTACATTAAATTTTATTTTATTTAGGTATTATTATTTTATTTTTTTGACTTTTCATGTTAATCAGTGAATTGAATTATAAAAAGTGTTACTCTTGACTTGAATTACTGGCCATAAATATCTCACTGTTGGGCAACAAAATCCTCTCATTTTATGAAGATTGGAGCTCATTCTGGTAGTTAATACATTTGTGCAAGATCCTCACTACATTTACCTTCACTGCCATGCACGAGAATTTTAAACACAAATTGAGCAAATTACTTTATGGTTTATATCCAAGCTTGACGCCACTGACCTTCAATTAAGATTCTCGTTGTCTAACCACGTGACCATTCCTCAATTGAACACTCTCTCACAAGAAAAGAAGACGCAACAACATTACATACCAACATTAACAGCACAAATTAAAGCACATGAAAATTCATTGGTGCTTGCCCGGGTTTAAACCCGCAATCATTTAGTTAAGATGCACGCGTTCTAACCACTGGGCCATCTCGGCTCTCGAAGACGACGTTTATTAGCTACAATACAAATTGCGCTTAGAAAATAGAGAATAACTAGCAGCATTTTTATTTTTATTTTTTTATTATTTGTTAGCAGCGAACATCCATTATGCTCACCCTCACTAATGAGCAATAACGTAAGTAATTGCAAATTATATTAAGGATATCTAATAAGAATTGCTAACACATTATCATATTTCTTCCGGGTTGTTACGTCCTTCTGTCAATTATCATTCAGCTCACAAACGCTCTGAATGTACGCAAGACATGGTCGGGTCGGATTACCTTATGTGACCTACGGCCGACTTATTTCCCGTATATCTTTAAATATATATGATCAACACTAATAATAAACATTAAACAACTCTTTAGTCCTACTACTAGACAAAGGCTTACTCTCAGTATTCACTGAATACACGTTTTCGTTTCCTTGTGATGTTTTTCCGAAAAGAGCGCGATTTATAAACACAAATATGAACTTCTGATCCCATTCTGAATAAAGATCCCAGGATCTGGGACTGATGAAAATGTTAGACGATGAAATATATTTTACGACGATTATTTTTTTAATTTACTTTATAATATTAGTTTTTCTCTTCTTTAATTTCACTAGGAAATGTGAAAATATTAACTGCGACCAAGTGATATACCAAATTAAGCAACGTAACGTTAATACAGATGCACACCGATTAGACATTGCGCAGTGTGTTCAAAAATCCAAATAGTTACGTTTACGTGATCTTTGAAACCTGCTTTTGCAATGGTTATCAATAAAACAAAACTCCTCTGCTCGGAATGTAAATACTATTGAGAAAAACCGCTTAAATATTCAGTAGTTACTTTTTACTTCACTGGTTATTCGCAAACGGCTGGCCAAACTATTCAAAAACGATGTCAAACGATACTTAAACTTGAAGAATTTTAAATTTATTTCATTTGTTTTCATATCAGGTTATCCTGCTGATGTTATTTTTATTGCTGAGTTAACATTTTGGCCTGGCAACGATAAAAATCTGAATGATCTATTTTTTACATTTATTTCTTAAGTCGGTTGTTTTTTTTCACCAGCTGTGGACGATTATATAGCATAATTTGGTTTGAATAAGGAGTCTATTATTATAATAAACATATACAGGGCAGGTAAATAAGAGACTTCGAAGGAGTTAAAGTATTTTTATTGGAAAATTCTTTCTTTTTGTGTATTCCAGACCCTTTTATTGGATGTACAGGACTCATAAATTCTCCATATGAATATGAAATGGTAGTCATAAAAGTAATGGTCAATGTTGTCAGTGGCAGCGTCATCATAAATATTTGTCCGCCGGTCGATCCGTCCGTCACACACGAACATAAACTATCCTCTTAGTCGAATGTTAAATACTGGTATTGTAGAAATATATACACATTTTTACACCTCGTTGTCGTAAACTATGATATATGTCAAATATTAAATAAACCCCGGCATGCGTGTCAAGTACCAAAGCTAGTGAATCTACTTCTGAAGTATCTGGATAGTTAAAGGATAGATATCTTAACTGAAGGCAAATCCTATCCTATCTAGGTCTCTAAATCAAGTCACCCTTCGGGGCTTGGTCCCGAACTCTTCAAATCTCACCTATCACTGAAACCAAACTGAAGATCTACAATGTGAGGACATTGTATTCCTCTGTGTCTAATTTTTTTTACCGCATAGGCTGCAGAGCTGAGTCTATTCGCCAATTTATTTATTTATTTATTTATTTATTTATTACATATGGCACACAAGACAGGTAATAACTGATAAATAACCAAATAACAAATTACAGAGTTCGAAGATTAGTTACACCCCAATATTTGTGTACACATCAAGCAAGAATACATGAAATCACAGTTAACAAGGGCTGAAGCTATTACAAGTAAAAATTAAAGAAAAAAAAAAAAAAAATCATACGAATATTACATTTTTGGAGAAGTTAAGCAATAAGTATAAAAAATAGCAGAAAAAAAAAAATATATAAACAATATTACATAACATTGTCAATATATTACGTACTTTGGCCCCATATGGGGGCCCCATTGAAACTTAGAGTCTATTGTCATACCAAGGAACTCTGTTGATTCTAAAACATCTAATGCGTCCCCGTTTAAAAATACACTCGTTTTGACAAAACGTTTTGTTTTGAAAAATGTTGAAGGACATATTTGACCTCAACATTTTTTAAAGTATCTGAAGCTGAGATCCAGTTGTGGCAGAAATGCTAGTGTATATATAGTCATATGTGTCAAAACGAGTGTACTTTTAAACGGGGAAGCATTAGATGTGCAAAACAAATTAACGACCTGATTGATAGTTAGTGTAACATACACCCATAGACATTTTTTTATTTTAGAATGCTTGTATATTTTTATTACCAGGCAGTTTATATTTAAGATTTTTTTTTTCAGTGTATGGTATTCATATGCCATATCAATATATATATCTGAAAAAATCATAGATTGTAGACGACATCATCATTGTTTCGGAATGTGTCCTTGAGGCGGTGCTATTTGTCTTCGTGGGATTCTGTATTCCTCGACCGGTCTGGGTGGTATTTGGCCAGTCTATTCATTATCGCCTCATCGCTACTAATGATTCGTAATAATAATACCACTTACTAACCAGTTATTCCCTAAGCAAAAATGATACTGTGTCAGTGAAAGGGATGAGTCTATTAAGAGCAATATAGTCATGACAACTTAAACCTGACGATTGACAGCATACAGACAGCGCATTTCTCTTGTAACGCCAATGTAGCCGCGGCTTCATATATCTTAGATATCTCAGTATCAATAATAAATAAAAGATGACTGGACTATGAGAATCTATTAGATCAGATATATTTTGGTATACATAAACGAATTAAAAAAGGTAACGTTCTTAATAACTCTGTGTATACATGCATACGTTTCTATTCTAGTATTGGTTTTGATGGTGACTGATACAGGATAAACTTAGTTGTTTGCTGATAGCTCCGAGATGTACCCACCTTAACTTAATTGGTAAGATATTGTTAGATGGAGGACCTCATGAAGGACCTACTTATCTCGAACGGTGTAAGAGTTACCTGCCGATTTTACTTGGTTGAATCAAGACTTCATTTAATCTTATCACATAATTATTCCAAAGTACTTGTAAGTGAATAAAGCTACTTGAATAAAGTATATTTTGTTTTTGATATTAAACAACTAATAAATCTTATATGACGTCAATAGCGCAATGGCCTAAGAGTCGCCTAGCGATGTTAAAAATCGAAGGATCGATCATTACCTTTTGAGTACAGTCTATTGTCGTACTCATAGCACAAGCTTTAAGCTTAAATGGGTAAAAATGAATATTAGTAATTCCTTATATACGGCATTTTTGACGTGTTTTTTAATTGAATACAGGTTACAATAATGAATATATAAAAAAAAAAAAAAAAATAAACACACTATATTCTAATAAAATAAAAATATACTAAAATCTTAAATGAAATGATAAAGCAATTATATAACAATAAAAGTGCTAATATACACCCAAATTCGCGACATTTCCTTGAGAAAATGTCCCTGGTAAAAAAACTTCTTAATCTGGAGTGCACCGGTCTTTTCCAACCATTTGATATCAATGTTTTTATTAGTTTTATTCGCTTCTCGCCCGTTTCTTGCCCACAAGGGTATTACGCTGTAACATTTGTATGAAACAAAACAAAATACATTCCTTTATCTGAATTTTAAAGTTTAGAGCAGGGATTGCCAAGCCTTTGGCTGCAAAATTCTCCAGAATGTAAAAAATATTTTTACATTATTATGTTAACACGGTTTATTCTTCGAAGATATACGCAAATTCTTTAAAATTTTCAAATTTCATTGAATAGGTAGTCTTATTTATATTGACTAGGTAATAAATCTTAAAATCATCAGATCCTACATTCAAGTTTCGAGTCGTGCTAATAAAAAGTTTCTGGTTTTATCGCTGCAGAAATTTTAAGTAACCCGAAGCTTAGAAGTTGTCAGTATACACCCGAGTCTTGAATACCACGCTGGTTTGTTTTAGCATCAAACTTTTTGTGGTCGCGTTGCTTTTTCCATCGCATCAGATTATAAGAGCTACGGTAAACAGACGAGCAAATAGGCTACCTGATGGTACGTGGTGAAAACCACCCATAGATATTGGTGCTTTAAGAAATATAAACAATTCCTCACACACATATTGATGTTTGGTGTTAGATCAATTATATATTTCTTCCCAGCATCACCAAACCATAAATAAAAAAAAAAATTAGCTTAAATTGAATCTTCCAAAATATTCAAAATTCCTCATGAAAGACTAATTTTTAATTTTGAGCTTGAACACCTTGTATACCATTACTGAAATATTGAAGCTTAAGGCTAAAGACTTAGAGCTGATTTAAAAAAAAAAACAATACGTAGCAACAGTTGTAGTGCTTAGAAACTTTTACTCGGCGTGTGTTCAGGTGTTTCGAAAGCAGTTCGAGTTGTAGCAAATAAACTTACAAAGACAATATAATCTGATTCGAGATATTAACTTTGTAACTTTTGTTTTAACTCGATTTTATTGGAACGTATATATTCCGATAGGACTGATAATGCAAGAGCTGCTAAAGAGAAATAAGACAAACTGGGTGGTATTTATATACTTGGTAGGCAACCTACCGTTCTTCAGATATCTCCCGCCAAATCTAAATACTAAGTATTTTTCAGTACCGATTTAAAGAGTAAGTGGACCAGTGTCTTGGACATCTTAGCTATAAGTATGAAGGATAGTTAACATTTCTATAGGCAGCGGTAATTACTTACGATCATGCGAGTCTCAAAAATTTGAAAAAAAAGAAGTTTCGAGTTCGTCTAGTTCAAGTAAGCAAACAAGACATGTGAATAAATGGGGCAGATATTTCTACGGCCTCGTGCAGGTTTCCTCGCAATGTTTTCATCCACCGTCGAACAAGAAATGAAATTTAAAATCAAATGCATCGATGAAAATTCAGTGATGTTTTAAACCCGCACCCATCGATTAAGATTTATGTGTTCTTACCACTCGACCATTTCTAGGCCTTCCTCTTGTTATGTCATGTACAATTGCTATAGCCACAAAACCACCATCAAAATTTAATCAAAATACTCTTTATTGTACAGCAATAAACAAAAACATAAGTCACTGAATGTTGAAAATGAATCAGAGGTAAAAAATATTATTAGTTAGGAAAAATATACTATCCTATATCATCATATATGATACATTTCCGTGTTTAACTAGTTAAAGCGTATAATGTTTATGTACAATAGCCGAAAAACTTTTAACAAAAACATTCATATATTCGTTACACAAATCGATTGACCACTATACTATACTTTTAAAATTTCAATTCTTCTCGCGTCCGACTCGCTGTGTTTTGTTCATCTATCTTGTGATACTTTTTGACCGTATAACCTCTAACCATTCGAGCCCGTGTGACAGCACCAGATTGCCTGCATTGTCAAGGAGGAATACGTGCCACGGGTCGGATGAGGTAATAAATTATTTATTATTTTTTTATCTTTTTAGATTTGATTTGGAATTATATCATTAGGAATCATGGATGATCAAAGAAACACACTTCTTCGATACATTTTTAAAATCAAATCATAATCCTTTCTTAATATTGTAGCCTGATTTACTTATTAATTCAAATTAAAAATTAACACTAGTTCGGAATAGAAAATATCCTCATGAACATGAAATGAGAAGAACCGGCGAAAGAAACTCGGGGGGTTCACTTTCTGTTCGTATATAATTTTTCTTATTTTTTACATAATATATTAAATATAATAAAGAAACAGCGAGGGGCGACCGTTTCATTCCGAAGATGTGCTGTCAACTATGAAGTCACTAATTGTATAATGACCACTTGACAATGACAATGACACACAAGCATTCCTTTTAATTTATTTTTTGCATTTGGTAATCGACGTTTTACCAATCAGGAATCCTGTTGCAAAACTTTCTCAAAGCAGTCGAGTAACAGAAGTAATTAGTTTACGTTTGTTTCTTGTACCAATGTATGACTATCATATAATTTACTCACAATTTTTTTTTCCGAACATACATATAACATTTGATTTATTTTACTAATTTATGTAATTGTGTAAAAATATTTTGTTAAAATCAGATTGACTGACTGTTCGATGTATATCAACAGATTCTATATTGATAAAGTGTATACGAAAACCCAGGACGCCGTTTATTCCGTCAACCTCGCCACCACATTTATCCGTAACGACCAGAGAAAGATATTTATTCTGACCATCGTCTGTAAATACATGACAGAACCATAACAGACGATAATAATAAAAATAATGTTTATTTGATATTCATAACGAAATCATGTAAAATTAACATTATTCCAGTCAGTTTAAGAATAATTATAGCTTACAAAACTACGTATTATATGCACTCAAAGTAAAATGAATTTAAAATTGCCATATCCATTCACACCTGGGTGCGCGCAACGATGCAGTGGTTAGGTGTAATCGAGTGCGGCGCGCGCCGTGACGAGGGTTCCGCACTTTAATGCAACTCGTGTTAACGAAAACCTCATACTTTGTCTCAAATCGCACGAATGCCGACAAAACCACTGCACATATATATTATACCTATATACCTATGTATATGTAGACATAGCTTTGAAATTTTTCAGAATTATATTTTTAAACTAGTCAACAAACAAGTCATCCCATTAATTTTCCGTTCTTTCCCGTCTTAAGGTAGTGTATAAAAGCTGCAGTCAAAAAGTGAGTTAGTATATTACCAAAGGTGTCGTGGGATACTCAGATAGAACCAAGTTAGAGGGGGCGTTTTCCTTACGTGACGATTTCTGCCAGACTACTATACTGCAAGAGAGGAACTCCTTGACACGTAAAAGAACTTTGTTCCAATAAATATATGATGTTGGAAATAAAGAATAACTTTTATTGCAATGAAGATTTTTTTGTAAGCAATATTATCATTTGTACACAAGGATAAGCGAGGCAAAGATATTGCCAAAAATATACGTACAAGAATATTATTTCAAAATAAACAAAATCAAATAATGGAAATCTCGTGAAAACATTTTCTTCATTTGAATCTTCCAAATACAAAACGCCAAAATGTGAATTCGTGTAAATCTGTATGAAACGTTTAACTTTCAAATATTACATAACGTTTTGACGAACACAAATTTGATCTTCAAATTTAACTGCCATCGCATTCAAACCGGACACTTCAAAAAAATATTTGATGTATAGTGCAAAATCTGTACAAAAATTGAAAAATCTACAAATTTAAAATAAAATACACCAAAGGCAAAGACGACGTATCTGTCGCGATATACATTTAAATATTAAAAAGGTAAAGATGTTGTATGTATGTTTTTATAACTTATAATATAACAACGGCTCGCAGGATAATTTCAAGGATCTCTAAAATTCAAAAAATGTAACGCCACTATGCTTCATCCGTTGACACATGTGTCAGATATCGCTAAGATTTATCGCTCGTGTGACAGCCGGGACAGAGCCGGTGGGCGACGACCTAAACAATATGTCAAACTATCGAAAAGAGATTCGGTTTTTTACCATTTTTAAAGTTACTACAATAAATACGAACTTGTACTTTACCTCCTACGTTTAATAAAAATGGCATATTTATAAAAATAAATTGCAGTCTGGTATTTTTGTAATTGCCATATTTATTCTAAATGTTTATAGAAAACGAGTTCTTGAATATATTTCTTTTCTGATAAATAGTCTGGCAAAAGATGTTAAGTAAAATATTGAAAAAAAATTACTTGTGCTAATGTAACGCATACTTAAAAAATACGTTCTTAATCAACCTGTATGGTGCGACCGGAATACCTGCATGCAATTTATTGTTAACAAAACATAAATAAAGACAAATTACGCACATTTTCGTACATCATCCTATTGATTATAATTAAAAGCAACTAAGCATTTGTTACTGTTCTAGAATCACAGTAAAACCATTTATTGTTTTTGTTGCACTACTAAACATGTTTTTCAAAATGTACTTTCTTAGTCGTTAAATAAGTAAATAAAAAATCAATATTTACAAAAATTTGTACTGTCAAGATCATAGTTAATAAGCCTACTCGAGCATATGGCCTTGCAGAAACTCCCCTGAGCAGTCTGGTAGTCTGAGTCTTAATTTCACAAGAATATAAGATTTCATAAAATAAATTACATTAAAGATTAAATCTTTCCATGTCCGAATTACGTTTATCTATCTGTTATATTATAAAATTATTAAAACGAAAAAACCCACAACAAAAATGTTTTTATAATAAAATAAAATTATTCCTTTTGTAAAATTTACACATCGTATTGACAAAAATAAAAACATAAAATTTACCGAATATCGTTTATGTTATTGAAATCAATTAGTCGTAATAGGAGCCTACTTCAATAGAAGTCTATTAACAAGAGGATCCGAAGAAATAAATTGTCCCAAAGATCACATAATAAACAGGGAGATTTAACAACGATTACGCGTAATAACACGGTTATAAATATCGTGAAGCCACTCCAGGTAGCCCCTGAACCTAAACCGGCGGGGAACAGGCGCAAGGGACAAGCCAAAAGCGACAATATTTGCAAATTTAATTAATTTACTTGTATATCATTCAAATGCTTATGACTATACGGTAATCTAAATCCTGTAAGCAATTGTTAATTATGTTTAAGGAAAAATCGTCAATAAACCTACACATGACAATTGAACTTCTGCCTTCATAAGTGTATCCTAACATGCATTGGAGCAACGTAGGAATAAGCCCAACTGTGGGACATTTACTTCCGTACTAACATAAATAAGTATTTTTTAAATCTATTTAAATCTATCCTCGCAATATTTTTATTACCATGAGATGAACTATACAAACAAAAATCTTGAAAAACGTATTGATTACTCCTCGGATACAAAGCTTAAATATTCTATAGTATACATTTTTCGTTAAAGCTAATAGATGTTTAATCAGCTTACTCTTATCAATTTAGTTAATCTCTACATAATTAAAATTGAATGAACGTAACAAGACCTTCATCCAAATATAGCCCTTACGACCGTTCAATTATGACCAGCCGTAGTTACGTACAATTCTAAATGTATCATAATATGTAAAAAGATTCGACGACGAGATAATTTGGTAATTATATGATCAATTGTTTTTATCAAAACGTTTAAGGATATTGATAATATCATTATCAAATGTTCGTCGACTACTACTGCGAATTCTATTATATCATCAAATAAAGATAAAGTTTCCATGAATTTCTTTTATTTAAAATTAACGTGATATCTAATCATTGTATAAGTTTTTTTTAATCAATTTTTTATTTGACGTAAGATACATACGATACTACATTTATAAATCGTGTTTTGTAATATCTAATTCAATTGCGTCAGTAAAAATATTAATTAAAAATAATCATCATTGTTTCATGTAACTTTTTATATACGATTCTATTCAGAATTGAAGCTTAAGATACTTTTTCACTGTGTATAATTATGATTCATAAGCTAATTTTTACGTATTCGTTCCCTTTAGTTCATGACTCAGTACAAATTATTTTATAAACATACATACGTAATATGATACCTGAGTCGGAAATAATTCGTTTTTAAATCTGATTCTAATTCTATTCTATAATTAAAAATTCTATTTCTATATAATTCTAAATGAGTTATGTTATTTCAGTTGATTTTAATAATCGCGCGTCGCTTGTAACTTAGTCGCCATTTTCGTGCAACAAATTCAAAACGATAATTCACTTCATAATTAGTACTCGTCGTATTCAACAAAAATGTCCAGTTTTTATACCGCTTTTCACAAAATTATTCTTTATTTATAACCGACCGTTTTAATCTTAACAGGGATCTGTCTTGGGTCATGGCCTTTCCATGGTTGCGAAATTTGTAAAATAAGGGTAATTATAAAGGCCGAAATAAATTATACGAGGGCCTGCTAAACATTTTCACGTCTTTTATTTGCTTGGTCTAATAATATCTCAGTTTACATTTATTATATTTTAATAGTATTTTTAACTTAAGCGATTTTTTCGTATATCTGTACGTTTTATACGTGTTCGTCTGCGGATAACCTTAAGGTGATGATGAAGAGAATGATGATGCCGGTCGTAACCCATTGCTCGACTGTCTTTCCCAAATTGCCAAGTTATCCAATTTTCGCGTACATTTTTTACAGATTATTATTTGTCGTTGGTTTTATCGGATTGTCTTTAATTACGTAATGTGATATATGAGTATTAAACCTTTAATTATTTGCTTGTACGATAATAGTAATAAGACAAAGTCAATATCGTTATCCTGTAAAGTGTTTATCTCAAAGATACGCCTACCGAAACGTTTAGGTAGATAGCAACAATTTGTTATCTATAAGAAATAACACTACAAATACTTAAACAATATATTTATTTATAACAATCTTTTAAAGACAATAAATAAATACAGCTCATCACCTCTTATATACAATAAAACGATAATTAGAAACTAAGATTACCAAATATAAAGTTTCCAGGGGCGTTGGGATCGTCGGAGGTGAAGAACTCCTTCCAGCGCTCTTGGAAGTCCTCCCATGAGAGACTGGTCTTACCATTAGAGAGCTTGTCGAAGGCTATGTTGGTATCTTCCTTCGGTAATCCGAAAGAGCCGTGAACTGAGACGAATTCGTCACGGTCAATTTTACCGTCACCTGTTGAGTCTTGGATGTGGAAGATCGCTTTGCAGTAGTACGTCTGCCAATCAACTGGAGAGGAAGGGTCGTTGGAGTAATCTTCCCAGAGTTTCACCCACTCGTCGGAGGAGATCTCACCATCTCTGTTCGTATCGGCCTTAAATTGCATTCCCTGCCAAATTTCAAGCATGGCTTTTTCGGCCTGCTTGTATTTTTCGTCGCCAACAGCCCATTCTTTCGCTTTGGCGATCCTTTCAATCGTTAGGTCAAAGTCCTTCTTCGTGATTGTGCCACTACCGTCAGCGTCGAAGAAGATCTTGAATAGATACAAAAGTTTCTTCTTTCTGAATTCGGAAACCATTTTGATTATATTCTTTGATTTCGAGCAAGCTATACTGACAAGTCCGATGTTTCGAAGTGGTATTTATAGCGATTAAGCATCTTTGATTAGAGAAGATAATTGTAATCTATTAAAGCGCATTGTGATACACGACTTTATCGAACGAAATATATGCAGTGCAAATAATAGTTATATTCATTTGATATATGTATAAAAAAATGTTTAGTTTAGTAACGGGAATTATATATGTCATGTATAAAATAACAAAAATAGATCTTTTCACGTTTCCATGATGATAAACATCTTTGTCTGTGTTATAAAAATTATCCTATATTGACAAAGAACGGTCGTAAAAAAGTTTTGAAATTAATCTCATATTAGTAATTGTAATAACAATTCGTTTACATAAATGTATAAATCGTTGAAAAAATAATAAAACTTTGAAAAGATACAGCTTGGATAAGGAGACAATGATTAAAATGAAATATGCCTTAAAATTTTCAACAATTTCTTATAGTCAAACTAAAACGATACGAAAAACGTATACAAACAAATTATACTTTACTTTTAGTACAACTAAAGGAAAATATGGTGAGTTTCATACAAAGATTTTATACAGGGGCTTCTGAAAAGCGTTAAATCGGTATCGCGTAATAGAATCCATAAGCGGTAAGCACCCATACGCGGTGTCTCGAGCGAGCGTCCTGACAGATAGAGCGCATCCGTCATGGTCGCTTCCACGCCCACGACCCCACAGATTCACGAAGAGCCGACATGGATGTGGTATACCGTAACTAAAATTACTAAATCGACAAAAATTAACAAAACAAAAAAAACCCTTTAAGTTACAATTGATAATGTCTATTATAAGAAGTTATGAATATAATGATCAAGAAGGCTAAATGTGCTATTTTTACTTTTAGGTATTTCAAATTACTTTGAACAATACAATTTAATCCAAAATAACTAAAAATCAATAATATGAATATGTTAATATTAATAGTAATCTTAGTCGCAGTGCGTAAATTCGTAATGGGACAAGTTTCTCACATCTATATTCAAGACTAATGCGATAAAAGAGTGTTCTAATGGCTATAGAGGGAGGGGAGACGGCACGCCACTCATTTGCCAAATTGTCTGGGATTATAGAATTTTTTATCGCTCTGTGCATTGGCCCTAATGCATTTTGCGACCACTCTATAAAATCATGAAGCCTGCCTGCATTTAATGGCAGCAATAGAGCACTTAAATCCAAGATAATATTGTTCTAATTTTTTAAACAAAAGAAATACTATTGTGTGATGTTAAATATTATAAATGAAATTATTAAATAAATACGTAGGTATGTGTTTTAATAATAATAATTGAAGATTATTTTCCTATATTCCAAACAGATTTTTTTTAATAATCAATATTATTTATATAATAGGCGGGAGTGCTACATATTTTTTTATGGTATAGGTAAGCGGACAAGCAATTGGACCACCTGATGTCACGTGGTCACCACCGCCGGCAGGCCGCTGTAAGAAAGATAACTATTTCTTTCATCAACAATGCGCCACCAACCGTGGAAATTTAGATGTTATGTCCCTTGTGCCTGTAGTAACACTCACTCACTCACAAACAATACCGAGTACTGCTTTTTGGTGGTAGAATATATAAATACTCGTATATTGCCGAAATAAATAAATAACAAGCAGAATGTTTATGTAAATGCTAGCATTTTATTGCAATAAATGTAACAGAACATAAAAGAAAATGTACACTTCACTGGATCAATGTAATTTTTTTCTAATTTCTTAGATCTAAAGCCGAATGCGTTATAAATTAAAATCCACACAGCCTCAATTTCACTTCCATATCGTCCACATCATACGCAACAAATCGAGAAAAGCGTTCTACAAGCGATGTCACTAGTTCAACTAGAAGCTCGATTTTCCGAAAATGAAGTTTCCTGGAGCATTAGGGTCTTCCGTGGTGAAGTATTCCTTCCACAAATCCTGGAATTCAGTCCAAGAGACATTGGCTTTTCCCTTAGACATGCTCCTGAAGGCGGCAAGGGCATCATCCTTGTTTAGTCCGAAAGAGGCGTAGACAGAAGAAAACTCTTCGCCATCAATAGCTCCATCGCCACTGGCATCTTCAAGTTGGAAGATGAATTTGCAGTAAAGGTTCTGCCACTCGAGAGGAGCCGCAGGGTTTTTGGCGTATTCGTCCCACATTGAAATCCATTCATCGGTTGATACTTGGCCATCGTTATCAGCGTCAGCACGACCCTGAAGTCCTTCCCAAATCTTCAGTAAGGCGGTCTGGACTTCCTTGTACTTAGCATCACCAGCGGGCCAGCCTCGCAACTTGGTAATGTTTTCAATAGCTAGGTCGAAGTCCTTCTTGTCAATGGATCCGCTAGTGTTCCTGTCGAAGAATGAGTTGAAGACATGTAGGAGCTTCTTCTTTCTGAAGTCGGACACCATCTTTGTAGCGAATGAGATATGATCCTGTACACAAAGTATTTGAGATGAGTTCGCAGTCTCTTTTATAGCAATGCTCACTGGAGTTGGAGATAATTTTTATCTTCTATAAGCCTGCGAGGGACAGGGATGACGTTCATCACTTTTATCATTTCCCTATCTGTCTGCATTGCAGCGTTTGTTTTCTTATTAAGTCATACAGAGTAATTAAACAACAGAACTAATACATAATGTGCAATAAATATCAACTTATCATTTCAAGTGCTTATATAATCATTTTAAAGAAATATTTTAAATGATTACATATAAAATAAAGATTAAATGAGTAAGTTGACAAATGTTTCAAATTACTAGTAAAATAGTGATGTATTTTCATAACAAAGTGTTTTATTTTAAACTTAATCATTTACCAGATATCTCTGTTTTATTTAATCTGTAATGTTCAATATTTGATATTGCATTACATCGTTATAAATAGGCATTAACTGTACTCAAGTTTTTTTTCAACCACTGGATTTAAATATCATTTTTAACCTTTGTCAAGAAATTTAAATATACATAGAATTACATATTTTTCTCCATCCGATTTGAAAATTATTGTAATTGACCAAAAAATTCGAAGTTAATATTTTGGTAAATGTTTTTAGTATACGTGTACGTACGTCTGTATGTACACAAATGTCTATGTGAGCGTTTCTTTCGCCTCACAAATGTTAAGAAAACTTACGAAAACGACTTCAATGTGATCTCTTTTTTATAAAATAGATAGACGGACTGGTAAAAAGGTCACCTGATGGTATGTGGTCACCACTGACCGTAGATAATAAGTCTGTAAAAAATATTTATCATTCTTTACATCCATAGGGGATCCCATGTGTTATGTGATCGTTAATCTGTAGGATGATTTGATATTATTTAAATTGAATTTACAGTTAACAATAAACGCATATGCAACGCATTCCTTTTTTGAATATTTTTATTATTTTTAACCTAACGTATAATTTTACTCTAAACATAGTTAAAACAAACTTATCTAGACACAGTTATCATTAAGATAACACACGTCTAATTGATTGGGGTCACCTGTTTCATGTTGAATGTGTTAAAATAAAACGATATTTCAGTTTTTGTAATTAATTTGTTAAGATTATTTAATTAATTATTATATAATAATGAACAAGAAAGGTTCTACGGTCCTAGGTCCTATTACGGTCTTGAATTGAACTCAGTCTTCGGTTAAAATTCACGTCTTTCCCACTTGACCCTGCACAGAGCTATCAAACTGTACAAACATTTAATTTATTTTTGTAAAGTGACGGTTAAAAGTATAATTTGTAACTATACAAAAAATAATTATAAAACCGACTTTAAATATTGGCGGCGTATATATTGTTAACTAAAACTTAAAAATAAACTCAATTAAAGTCTTAGTTAAATCTTAAAAATAAATAAGTACTTCATCCGTCTAATCTGTCATTTTCTAACACGTTATTGTCAATAACCGAGATACAGATAAAAAATCCTATATGATAATCGCGAAAATGGTCTTAGACAGTTCATAAAATCCAGAGAAATCCCGATCGCATACCAAAATCTCAATGGAGTTATGGAAGTCCGATAACTGCTACTGAGTATTCAAGTGCTCGATTTGTATTTATAATAATCGATCTCGTCTTGAGCGATTTCGGCAACGATAGTCAATCTCAAGGGAGACCAGCAAATTACGTAGGACATAAAATCAAAATATACTTTATTCTAGTAGGCACATAAAAGCACGCTAGAATCGTAACGATACAGTGTTGAATTGAACGTAAAGATACCACATAAAGAAACATAAAGATACATAGATAGGTTCGGAAATTAGATTCTCTTAATAAGTAAATAGATCTTATCGGTAGAAGAAGCGGCATGAAGCTCAGCAGTTACTCTTTTCCGCCATTCTAATTACAAGGTATGTCATCAAAGTATTTTCAACATTTTTTTTTATATATCCTTTTTAAATCATCCCAAAGGCAGTCTCGAGATCCAATATTATAAGTAGACCGGATAGCTCTTTTTTGCATATTATAGTGCATTTTCAGACTCTGGACCGTTACTGAGGAATTTACAACAAAAATACTCATAAAATATATCCAATAAAAGAAAAAAAAAATCACTCGATAAATTCACGTGTTGTATGGTGTTCTGCCTAATAAGAAACCACCAAACCGCATTGAGAAAGGACAACTTTGCCCAGCTATGGACTCACCGTAATCTGTAGACACATTTAATAGGTACATTTATACGGATATAAGGCAGAACCGTAACACACTGCGTATTCATATGATTAATTGTTCTTACAACATTGTACTAAAAGAAAGAGCTTAAATTAAAAACATACATACGTAAACTGCGCAGTAATTCCTCGCCTTAGGGCTTCTAAGGCGGTTTTTGTTTCGTTCCCTTCGTCCGTCTGTGCGTTGATATATTACTAAGGCGTGGGTTCGGACGTCTTTGAAGTAAGATTCTAATACATTAAAAGTATTATTATTTCGCAGTATTTTGCGATTTGATATTTGGAATCACGATCTGTCAAAATGGTTTATTATATTTTTCTAATTGATAAAATATTTTATGTTTGATTTTAATTTATTTGATTCAAAGAAAAGTTCTACACAAATTCTATATAAGAAAAACCTCTTAGTAATGTAGTATGAAAAGTAGTTTAAAGACATTTTTTTTATTGAAGTTGGTAGGCGAACGGGGAAAAGCGCCACCTGATTGTACGACATTCGCGCTGTAAGAAATATTGACCATACTTTACCAATGTGCCATCAAACTAGAATATGAAATGTTTATATCCTTTATGCCTGTAACTGTCAAAAACTATTAAGTTCTACTGTTTGGTATCAGAATATCAGATGAGAATATATATGTTGTAATAACATACACGTGTTCATTTGAAATAAACACATAGAAAACATATTCTTTAATAAGGAGAAATCTCCCACTGGGTTATATTAAACTAAGTCTCACCATTAAATTCGCCATAAACCGGTGGTCGTTACATGTGGCTTATGACGTGATGTTATTACGTCATTAGGCACCATAGCTTTTACATTTCTTGTAATTTACCCCCTTTATTAAAGTGTTATGCATAAAATAACTACCTCATATCAATTTTATTTAACTTAATAGCTGAGAACTTTATTTTGCACCACTTATGACGGAAAAGCATCACAGAGCAGGTACGTTACGAACGATAGTAAAATTTCGCTTCATTTCTGCAACTTTTTTTATTATTTATCTCCTGTTAGTTCGCGAAATTAATATAGTGAAATCAAAATATACTTTATTCGAGTAGACTTTTACAAGCATTTTTGAATCGTCATTTAACAAACTATTTTAAGTGAAGCTATCACCGGCTCGGAATGCAGATTCTACCGAGAAGGGCGAACAAGAAACTGAGTAACTCACTCTCAAACTCACTTACTTTTTCCACATTTAAGAATACAAAGTCATGTAAATACAATTATATACCTATGTATATAATACATCCTGCCTGGAAAGATAAAAAATAATAAAGATAAATTGTGTACTTTATAACAATTAATTTAAGTTTATAACTTAAGGTTATAAAATTATATATATAGCAAATATTTAAATAATATTTATTCTGAAGAAAAGAACTATCCGAACTATTTACAATATTAGTTCTAGGACATAATTACGCGAAAATTTTAAAGAAATATGAAGGTGTATGAACGACTGCTTCACAATATACTCGAGCTAATATAATGTTTATACAGAAGAATATACAAAAATATTACATAGAAGCTGATATACATATCATCAATACAAGAAATAATAATAGACTTGTAACCCCTACTTTCCGTTTGCATACGGTACAGAGAAGGGTTTTGGGCAATGGTATACGCATATATAATAAGATACCGGGAAATATAATAATCAATTTATCATTTGACAAATTTATAAAGTTTATTTAGACTAAATTAATCAATAAATATTATTATTCATTAAAAGAAAACTTTTTAGAAATAAACGCCTGGAATCAGTCCTGTGATTGAACCCGAGTTCAATCGCATGACTGATTGAACACTAATTTTGAATAACAGCTTTGTAAATCTGTTTATTTTAAAAAAGCAACTATGCGAGTTTCTTGCCGTTTCTTCTCGATGGAGAAGAGAGCTGCTTTCCGAAACGGTAGTGGTATTTTAATATTGACGACTCAAAGACACTTTATTTTAAAGTTTAATTGAAAAAACACCAAAAGGTTCAAAAAATTTTCCCCGAGAATCAAGCGTGAAATTTGAAAAAATCACTAATTGAGTCATTATTTTTCTAAAAAATCGTTTCAGTAATTGTAGACTACTACACCCTAACCCTATTGGAAATAGATATCTTACTCGGTGTCGTTTAATAATAATAAAAAAACAATAGTCTTGTATTGCATATCAAATATATGTATTACTTATACATAAATATTTTCTGTAACATAGAGATTTGGCAATAAGTAGAATTTTTTTTCGATTCAGTGAGCGTTATTTATGTTCCAGTTGTATTCATAATTTATTTATTACTACTTGTCGCCCGCTTTAGGCCTTTAGTTTGAAACGAGACTGGGATCCGAGATTAGGTCCTTTTTTTGGGATAAAAGTAACCCATGTTCTATTCCAGAATAATCTAGCTCTGTGCCAAATTTCATTCGGATCCGCTCAGCCGTTCTGGCGGATTGAATAACAAACATACATCCATCCAAGCTTTTATTATATTAGTAAGATAAAATAAATAAAAAAGTATTCTTTATTCTATTCCTCGACATAATTAACTTCTACACCAAATATCATAAGCAACCGTTCCGTGCGAGTCTAATTGATTTACAAACAGTTTATAAATGTTTATTAAAAACTTGCTTGTTTACTTTGTCAGCAATGTGTGCAAATAAACTTATCCTTTTTTTTAATATCTTTTCTTTTATTTTGTCCGTAAAATTTGCAAATTTTCTTTCGCCTTGTTTGTTGTAATTGTTTTTCGCACATATGTTCCACGACGGTATCATAGCTCCTAAATTTGAACCATGAATCTTGTCTAGACGCATACAAAGAAAAATTACGCCTTTGCATATTACATACGACGTTTGGCGAATTTGATCAGTATTTAGAGAATTTATATGCTCAGATTTTAAATAATATTTATTATGTGTGAGTGTGTGTCGATATTTTTACCATTATTGTGTAAAGGAACTATATTTGATAAATTAACACTATCTTGCCTCGGGAAGCATGTGAAATCCCGAGCCTAAGCCGAGCAGAATCAGATCGTGCCGGTTTTTCGTCTCACTTGACTTTGAGAATTAGGAAAGACACTCGTGTTTGCTCATACAAATCTGTACTATAATATCGAATGCGTTAATTCTATACCGTAGGGTTGAGAATGCCCTTAGTGAACGTAATCGGCCCGAAAGACATATTTTTTTTATAATATAGTCAGGCGGACAAGCAATTGATAAACAGACAACAGTAGGCATTGCCAACTTAAGAATTATTAACCATTCCTTACATTGCAATGCGTCACCAACCTTTGGAACTAAGTTATTGCAAACAAAGGATAGGAAAGGTTAGCCAACCTAAGTGACATTTACCGGCAGTTACTGGACTTTTTACTTTAACATGCATAAGTCGAAACATATTATTTTTTTATTTCAATAAGCTTGACAAATAGATGACTAGCAAATGGATCAACCTGATGGTAAATGGTCACTTCCGCCCGTAGACATTGATATTGTAAGACATCATTCCTACATCGCCATGCGCCCCTAATCTTGGGAGCTAATATGTTATGTCCTTTAAGTTACACTAGCTCACTCAGGGACCGCAACCTGAGTCCAACGGAATCTAACAATACTAAATATTGCTATTTGGCAGTAGAATATTTTGTTCTGTTTACCACCAAGTAAAGACAACATAAATATAACATAACGTATATATTACATAATCATCATCTTCAAATATCTATGTATCAAATATTATTATTTTTTATGCCGGATCAATTGAAACCTTTACAGTAAAATATTATTGCTAGTATAAAAAAACCTTCTCTACTAGATCGTATTGAAATAAAGTTTTGAATATAATGTAAAGATGAGCTCGGCAAAATAGCAACATTGCAAAGCTGAGTCGCACAAGACTGAACACTAAATGTAAAAACTAAATGAAACCTCACGTCGTACAACTCATGTAAACCCATACAAGTGGAGACAAGCATGCCTCGATATTGTAAATATAACAAAACCTCAGAATAAGCTTGCATTTGATATTTTTCTTGATACAGATCTATTCAAAACTAGATGTGGCTTCAAATATTATAATTACAGCACTTCCCTTGGTGCAGACCTTCACCGGCAACACTAACAAACTAAAATTAAATTTTATGCTTTACGTTACAGTACTTCATTACTAACTGACGAGCAGTCGATTGTAACGTGACAATCTAAGATTTGATTTTAAGCATTCGCTTGCAGTTGAAACAGATGATTTTACGATGTCATATTGAACGATCATGTTGATTCAATTATATTATTTAAGTAATAAAGAGCAAACGTAACGATATTTATATCACAACTGATTTAAAAAATTAGCTAAATTCAGGATGTGGTATTTTAGACAGAATCATTCGACCCATCAGTCAACTTTGATTAGGTTACGCTCTGTAATGCTAATTATTTTGTCTCAATTTATATGTAATTCGAAAATCGAATCGAACTGTCACAATAAAGGTGAATGCTCCCTGATCGTTCTCATAATAAATAATATTTACAATAAGAACCAATTTCGAATCTAGGCGAAAAATGAACCTGTTACTTGTTGAGACAATAAGACGGGGTCTTATACATATGTTTTAGAAAGATATACTATTACTCATGGGGGAAGAAGTGTTTCAATTAAACTGAATAGTTTTATCGTGTATATAACAAGAATGCCTCAAAAAAACAACTTAGATTCCATTTTTGTTGGCGCCGTATGGTACTACATTATAGTTCTTGCATTTCTCTTGCCCAAAGGAGTAGTTAAATTATTATGAGGTAGTCCATTTTCTCATGTCTAAGATATTAAATATATATATTCGGTTTACAATCTTACGATTCAGCAATTCATTTGAACGTATTGACGCCAATACTCCGGCCTCATCTGATAATAAAGTTAAGATTTAATTATATTATAATGTTTAAAAAAGGACAAATATTCGATTTCATTAAATTAGTAAAATCGCTAAAAAAATAGCTTAAAATATCACAGTAACCAACAATAGATTAAAATGTAGCAATCATATGTACTATAATTTATAATCTGTGTCAACAGTATCATCTTTACGATAAGTAATTTAGTGACAGGAAATAAACGAATAATCTAGAACCAAGATGGCGTCCAGCGTAATCAGAGTACGATTTCATTATCATTAAGACACATGATAATGTACATAAATATGTATTTTAAAACTAAATGATAGAATTAAAGAAACAAATAAAAATAGTGTTTACGAGTTGAGCAGAGAATTTTACTCAAATAATGTTTTTACACAATTCTCCTAACATATTTTTAATAAGCATTTTTTTTTTACAATGAACATAGTTATATTATATTATTTCAGAGACCGTAGAGCTGATTCGGAACATGAATTCTACGGAAAATACCAATCTTCAAAATATATAAGATTTAAAATAAGTCGAGTTTTACAAAAACTTTTAATTCTTCAGGCGAGAATTTCGTGTTTCGACATGAAACTATATCTTGTCTAGAATGAATAAATGGTTGTCATAAAGTAGCTACATATACAGCTTTGCAATCCAAGCGTAAATTCATGAGTAAATTCATAGTGTAATGTTATGTGTTGTGGATCGTTTATATATGCCTCGTCTAGTAAATCTCATTCCACGTATATATTATTTTTAATACCGCACAATGCAGGGCCCGCTCCCGCCGTAAGACGACCTCGTTACACGCGGCTAATCCGGAACCGGCCGGTGCACTTTGTCTGTTTCCATTGCCTAGATCAAGCTTGGTTAGTATTATGAAAACAGTTTTAACTCACATACAAACAACGAAGTAGATATTTATACAAGCATGGTACGTTTCCATTGTTTGCGATTTTGGTAAAGAATAAATAAATAAATTATTCAACACAAGCAGGAACGTGTAAATAATTTAATCTTAATAACGTATATCGATATAAAGGTTATAATTGTTTTGTAATATGTCAATATTAATATTTTGTATTTTATATACGGGTCTAATTTGATAAATAGTAGATAAACTTATACATTTATGTATATATTATTATTTAGGTATTAGTTAGGTAATAATATTAAGGATAAGGGATTTCATTTTTTTTTATGACATTGGTTGGCGGATATGCATATGAGCCACCTGATGGTAAGTGGTCACCACCGCCCATAGACAAAGGCGCTGTAAGAAATATTAACCATTCCTTACATCACCTATGCGCCACCAACCTTGGGAACTAAGATGTTATGTCCCTTGTGCCTGTGATTACACTGGCTCACTCACCCTTCTAACCGGAACACAACAATACTGTTATTTGGCGGTAGAATATCTGATGAGTGGGTAGTACCTACCCAGACGGGCTTGCACAAAGCTGTACCACCAAGTAAATTGTGCTAGTGCTATTAATTTTACATACCTATAATAGTTGCAATATCAGACAGAAATATAACAGAAAAAAATACATCTACCTTGTTACAAATATCTGCGATGGGGTAACTCTCTTCATCTGACAATCCGGGACTGCTGTAAATCAGTAAGAGTGAGCCAGTGTAAGACTAGGACACGAGCTTAATTGAATTTGGCGTATTGGCGTATAAGATTAAACTGATTTTTAGGGTTCCGTAGCCAAATGGCAAAAAACGGAACCCTTATAGATTCGTCATGTCTGTCTGTCTGTCCGTCCGTATGTCACAGTCATTTTTTTCCGAAACTCTAAGAACTATACTGTTGAAACTTGGTAAGTGAAAAAAAAACAATAAATTTTGGAGTTTCCCCATACTTAGAACTGAAACTCAAAAACTTCATGGACGAGTCCGACTCGCACTTGGCCGCTTTTTTAAGTTCATGTCGTATCTAAAATATATTGATTTAGAAACATTTCTAGTCAGTAACTAAACAATAAAACCATTTATTAGTCGAAAAAAATCGCTGGAAATTTAACTACGTATAATTTAATATCTTTTAATAAATATTAAATCAGTTAATGATTTCACGCAGCGTGATTTTGTAGATATACCATTATCAATATTAGCTTTCAAAGATTAAGTGTGTATCATATTGATAAGACTTACTAATAATTATGTAACTTCGTGAATTTTAATATTATTATTAAATTAAAATTATAAAAAATGTAATTCTAAAATTGATTATATTAATCTGACGAGTGGGTGGTACCTACTCAGACCTACCAGCTAGTTATATTAGCAGATAAATTAGCTTGAGGCGTGGGTGTCCATATTATTTTACTACCGACTAGTATGTTTGAGTCAAGTCTTGAAACTGACTTTTAAACCAGTTTTTATAGTTTACAGCTTTTAGCAATAAGTTTAAAATTACCATCAAATAAGAGTTTGAATTAAAAGTGTTTATTAATTTATTATAAGCTTGACTGTCTCGTTCGTGCGATGGATAGCCTTGAAGTCATCACACCGTGCCTCCGAAAGCACGTAAAACGATTGATTGATCTTATCTCCTTGTGAAAGACCGCTACTGTTGAAATCAGCCAGGAGGAGATCAACTTATCATATAGGTTAGGTAAACTTGTCATTAATTTTGATAAATACATAATAATCGACGTTTATTTTGAGGATCTTGCTGTTTATTGTTGACGAAGACATGAAATAAACAGTACAAGTACTTTTGAACTGCCATTTTATTGAATTTACGAAGAATCGCCAAGGAACTCTGTGAAGTAAAGAAAATAAATACTAAGTGCATGTAAACATCCCCACAGCTGGGCTAAAGCTTCATTTTCTCTTAAGGAGATCGTTTAGAGGTTATTTTCGACTCCAACGCAATGCAGACTTAAGGAGTTTTCCTTCACCGCCGAGCACGAGATGAATTATAAGCAAAAATTAAGCACATGAAGTCAGCGGTGCTTGCTTGAATTTGAACTAACAATCATCGGTTAAGATTAATGAGTTCAAACCACCTGGCTAGTTTTTTAAAAAATATATATTAATCAATTATCTCAACGCTTTTAATCACCTTTTTAAACGTTTAAATTATTTTAAAGTTCCAACTAGGCCTAGGGTAGGGCAGCACCGTAAGTAGTGAACACTCTAAGATTCAATTCTGATAATTCGTCTGCGTCTAATTATAACTCGAAGTCAGCTGTTTTTACGTACTTGCTCGATTCTTGTCTCTCCCTGATGTAATATTATGAATATTTATTGTATTATTACAGGTTACTCACTATAATGCTCAGTTCTTCTCACTCACTTATCTTGTACAATACAGTCCCATGCTCCCGGCGAGAGGCCACCAAAAGTATATTCAGAATATATTACGATTTGTATAATACTAAGCAACAACTTTCATAAAATCTGCGTGTCTCGACATCGACTAAAGCTACATCAATGCTTTAGAATTACGAGACTTTCAATAAAAATAAAAGTATTTAAAAACAGAACCCGCACCGGCGAAGCGCTTAGTCCCGCTGTTGCTCTTAAAAAACTATTAAGCAGCTTTTTTTAAACGTCTCGACACGTTGCCGACGCGACGACGGCACGATATTAATTCCTTAATGATGATCAACTTTTGCTCTTCTTTTGAAATCACTAATATACGAGTACGTATAAAGCGAATGGAAGAACAACCTATAGTTATTTTTGTACTTGATCTATTTTATATTTTAATTGATCAGTAATTTATTGTTGGTTAATATTATGACAATATGTCAACAGGTCCTGCTCAGAGAATTAATACCTTACTCTTATAGTCCAATGCACGGCAATCCGACACGACCGGAGCGGGGCTATAGCGGGCTAACTTAACTGAAAATTTATTAACAGCAAAACTTTTGAGTCCGACTCGGAATTTTAACCAATTTCTTTAAAATTGGACAGTTTTATTATACAAACATACATGTACAATAGCTTAAGTACAATAAAAAATAATGTAAATAAATATTACAGTAATTAAAGTAAAAATATGTAAGTATGGCACTAAGCCATTATGCAATTTGAAGCTGATACATAAAAATATTTTACATAAGTTTAATATTGTATTTATGTATTCTTTTTTTTCGTTTATCAATAAATATGCATGCACAATAATAAAACGGATCATTCGATTGTGAAATATCGTAGGGTGAGAATCGAAATAAATGATTGACCGAACTCCGTTTTATATCTATTATAGAAAACAAACCAACAACCAGAAACTCTTACATATTTAACTTTAGAACAAATCCAGTTGCGCGATTATCATTTGGATTATCGATATCGATATAACTATATGATAGATAACTTTGATTTTCCGCTAAAATTCAATTTAACAGCAATCATTGTATAAGATGTTGTTTGAAGAGTAAACAAATAAGCTTCAGATATATTTATTTTAAAAAACTATTTAATAAATCTATAATATTTTTTATACTTAAAATAAATCGTATCGTAATCGTGTCCTAATTACTTAAACAACCCTACGATCTGACGAACGCATTCATAGCGTTATTCGAGTAATCATTGCAGCAACCATTCTGATAATTGCTGCTGTATTTAATGTACGCAGAGAATAATGGACGAAACAACAAATGCTCTCTGAATTTATTGACTCGACTACTTTGTCGAGTTTTACTTTTTTTCAATAAAATCGGTATTGTTTATGGTTTATTTCCGTGGTGGATAAAATAAACAAAAAATAACTGTTCTTTATTGCTTTGAGATACTTATTTATACATACCGCCTGAAAGTAGTCTGTAGTTACTGTTCCAGACACAAGGGACATAAATCATCATTCAACTAGTTTTGATTGTAAAAGAAAAAACAAAAATCAAAATATATTTTATTCAAGTAGTTTTTTTATATAATACTTTTTTATGTTGGTTTGGTGCTAGGGCTTTATGCAAGCTCGCTCGCATTCTACCGCCACACAACAATACTTAGTATTGTTGTGTTCCGGTTTGAATGAGCCAGTGTAACTACAGGTACAAGGGTTATACATCCAAGCTCCCGAGGTTGGTAGCGTATTGAGAAAATCAAAATATACTTTATTCAAGTAGACTTTTACAAGCACTTTTGAATCGTCATTTAACAAACTATATTAAGTGAAGCTACCATCGGTTCGGAATGTAGATTTTACCGAGAAGAACCGGCAAGAAACGCAGTAGTTACTATTTTTCAACATCTAAAAATACAGTTGTAATGTAAACACCTAATTCATTTTTTGTAGTACATACCTACCAATGTCTATGAGCGGCGGTGACCACTGACCATCAGATCAACTTTATACTCACGTACTACAGGTCGCCTTGATACCAGACATTGACGGTATAACACTTTATCTCTTGGACGTTCTGCTGACCACTGGGCACCGATCTAGTCAATTTTATTTTTCAACCATAACATCGAGTGATTATATCATCACATCAAGTCTCCACTCTCGTATATCTCTTAATAATTTGTAAAATTTTAGTTTAATAGTCACAGAATTTTGTTAATTTTTTATTTAGATTTGTAATTTACACTCCTACTTTCATTTGCTCGCATTATTATTAAGTCGAAGTCAAAGTCAAAAATTTATTAAATGTAGAAATAATTACACTTGCTTAAAAATCTTCCACCGGTTCGGAAAGAAACTCAGTATTGCTTACATTGCTGTTAATGAAATCTGTCGTATGTATTTATTACTATTAACTAACTTACTCATACGTAGCCTCTTGACGTACTTTCAGAAAACGCAAATCCAATCAAAGACTTCCAGAGACAGGTAGTATCTACTTCATTAACTATTAAGACATATTCCTCTCAGTACTGTCCCCTGTCTAGTGAAATCGCTTTCCTCCAAACTCTCTGGCTTGTGCAACTGGATTTCCAGGCAATCGGTCATTTAGAATAGACGACGGCTCTTCTGATTTAATAGATATCGAAACCAGTGTACCTCCGGGAACTGTTTTATTTACTACAGTGTTTTTGCTGAATATCAAAGATCTGCACTGTTAGAGACATGCTACCCAACATAAAATGTTATTATATCGATGTTTAAAATGCGTGGAGTTACTATTTGTTAAAATACTGAGTTACTACTAGGCGGTTCATCTCGGTAGCATCCACACTCCAAAGCGGTGTTAGCTTTACGTTTACTACAATTCTGTAAAATGAGAAATCAAAAGTGCCTGTAAAAGCATATTTTGAAAGGTTTTGAATGAATGAATGCGTTTGCTTGATTCGTCAAGTTGATCACTAAAAAAAATGAATCACTTCATCTTTTTACAACTGCTCTACTTTCCCAAATGTGTCTGTGTATGTGTCTTTTAGTATCAACAACTCATACAAATTCAATTTAGGGAATTGTATAGAGTGCACAACAAAAAAAAATTAAACGAACTTCATTCAAAATATCCTTTTGAGCCCATTTGAATCGATCGTCATTTTACAAGATTTCAATTAAAATTTAAGCTATCACCGGTTTGGAACATAAATTCCACACTGAAGAATAATTTTAATTTAAATCAAACAACATTAGCATATTTTACGTCGATACAAAACAACCGATTCAATTAGTCATATAAGCTAAGGAGTTAATTAATTTATAAGCCCTTTTGAAATCACGTTATATTGTCTCTAAAATTATATTTAAGCAATAATACGTAATGGTACCGTTAACATAAAAATAAATGTCGCGCGACTCGCAAAGAAAAGTGAATAAGCATTCATTTATAAATATGAAATATTGGAAATAATTAATAAAAAATGTTATTTTAAAAATATATTTTATTATAACTTTAATACAATATTACTTAAATGTACATTAGCCAACATCATTCGATTACAAACATGCCTTTGATACACAAAATTATAATATTAGTCATAAAATAGATTAAGTAAAGAAACTCAATGAATGTCTTTAGAGACGTCCGTCAATCGTTAACGAAAAGCACATTCAAATGGTAGTTAATGGAATATTTACATAAATACAATAACTTTAAACATTATAAAACCAATTATATAATTTAATTTATAACTTCTAAGTGCTTTTTAATTTAATTATACGATGACTTGTCACGGGCGTCGTCGGACGCTAGCGAACCAAGTGAGTGTCGCCTTAATAGACTCGAGTTATTATAATAATTTCGAATTAAATATTTACTAAAAACATTTATATTAATTATAACGCATATGAAATAATTTATTAATAGAATATGTATAATTATTTAACTATTTGATTTCAATAGAATTTACCCGATGGTAATTAAGTAAGAATATTTCAGCTATTTAAATATTATGGATTTCATTTTTATTCTAATTAAAAATCCTCGTTTACAAAGTGTACAAATTCTACTGAAATTGATAGTATATAGTATTACCAGCGAGCGTATACGCGGTTAAGGGGAGATGGAACTTTTGAGGTAGAAGCAAAATTAGATTACAATTCAAATTTAAATTTATTTTTGCGATCCATTTTACAACTTATTTTACGTCGATAGTTAACTAATATAATACGTTTTTAATTGGCTAAATTGCTGGAGGCTCGTTTAATACGTTAGGTACAAATGTATGTATGTACATACGTACAAGACACATACTAGTTTAAGCAGAATCTAGTGAACTACGGAAAGGTTAGAGCATCACCAGCTCGATGCTCACATGAAAAAGTCTGCCGTTTCGGCAATCGGATCGACGGATAGGAAATGAACGCTCAGCGGGAGGGGGAGGAAGTTAGAGCTGTTAGGAACGTCTCGAAAACAAAGTAAGCCCGTGCCTTCGCCGTCCCCTTCGCGTTCACCGCGCCTGCGCCTTCATCTGCGCGGCCAGCAGGAACAGCATCTTGAGGCCGGGCAGGAAGGCGGCGGCGGCGGCGAAGTCGGGCCCCGTGGCCAGCGCCGCCACGGCCGCCAGGGCGCGCGCGTGCTCGCCCGCCGCGCCCGCCGCGCGCGCCGCGCGCAGCTGCGCCAGCGCCGCCTCCGACAGCTGCGCACACCCGGTCTCCCTTACCACGATACCTACCCGAAGCCACCGCCGACGCTCGCCCGCGTCGGGCGGGGAGGTCGCGAGACTCATCACTACCGAGTTTACTTAGCTGGGCGTCCCCCTCGGTGAATGTCCTCAGAGTATTGTTTGTTGATTACACTGGCCTCAGTTCGGTTGTATCGCTATCTTAGTACGGTGTATTTTTATCGATAAATATGAAAGTATATTATTTAAAATACTCACCCTGCTGCTGATCGCATACGTATAATTTAATTATGTGATAAATTAGTTTATCATCGATGACTCACCCTATGTTCCCGCAGCATATCGTACAATGTTTCGAGCCTTCTTTGGACATCTTCTAGTTTCCTCTTCATTTGCTGGAAAGAGACGTGAACCATAAATATAATTTGTCCCAAAATTTTAGTTTAGTACTAGACAATGCCGACATACATAGTAATAAATGTGTTTATGTGAGCAAACATCCGAGACTGTTGATTTTAAACCGATGAGTGTAGACATAAAATACGACCAAATAAGATAACTTAATCAATTTTGCATTTTTTTTAATTACGCGCCCGAGACGACTATTTTTATCAAATATTTGGATTTATATTTTATTCCATATTTTAATACGCTATAATTTTACTAAACATAATTATGCGTTACTAGGTAAATATTTTTGAACGGTCTCATTATAATTGTGACCAGGTTTTTTTTCCTATAGTTGTAAATATTTTACTCGACACAAATTTTTGTGTTCAATCTTACCTGATTAGTAGCCTTTTCGGAACAGGCATTCCGGAGGGAATCAAAAACAGTTTGCAAGTCGACGTATTCCGCGGGGAGAGGACCCTTCTGTACCGGCTCTGCTGGAGCGGGACTCTCCACCTGGTAGCAAGAGCAGTATTATGAGATTCGATGATTCTATTGAACATTTATTTCTTAATGTTTTTGTTTGATAAAATAGACTAGCAAGTCGTCATGTAAGGTAAGTGGTGACCATCGCTCAGACATTGTTACTGGAATTTAAAGCAAACGATTGCTAGTCAACGGGAATCTCACCTGTTGAGGATATCCTGTTTGCATTGCCGGCTGGTACGACCCTTGATACTGCTGATCGGCATACTGTCCAGGGTACTGAGTTGTCTCACCAGGGTACTGCACCATTTGACCAGGATACTGTTGCTGTTGGCCAGGGTATAAAGCCGGCTGACCCGGATATTGAGCCTGTTGACCGGGGTACTGAGCTTGCTGGCCCGGATATTGAGATGTGGGTACTAATGGCACGTATTGGGGGGGCTCTACACCGAATAAGGGATGCGTGATCGGAGCTTGTTGTTGGATCTCTTGTTTGGGCTGAAACAAATTTAATATTTCAAACATGCCGTGTTTTATTCAGGTCCTTTTAAGCTTTAAACACTTTTAGTAATATATAAGTTCAAATTTCATTGAAAACGAAAATAAAAACCAATAAAACATTATTAGTACTACAGGTAATTACATACAAAACATTTTCTTTTGCTTTTCATAAGCATTTTTAGGTAATACTGAAACTGAAAGGTTTCAGTTTCATTCATTTGAATGAAACCTGTAAAATTATTTATATATATAGATAGTGTCGCTCTACTAAAGAACTTAAAGCCAACTATTATCTTGGAGTACGTCACAGCTGCGCTTGATATCTGGCAGATGTCATACTTTTTAATAGTGTGCGTTGTGTGTGTGTGTTCACTGTTGATAAAAACCTTTTTTGACGCGTTCTCAGCTTTGACAGTCTATCTAGATATATAAGTAATCAAAGACCAAAACATTTATGATATGAAACTGCATCGACCCAATACTCATATAACCAAAAAATAGTTACACTACTAGACAAAAAAATCTCTTCCCGGTGAGATGAATCCACCGCGATATTCCACTAACCTGATATAAAGACACTCCACAGATGGCTTATCACATTAATATAAACAAAAACAAAAAAATATCGGTACACGTGAGGGGAGTGGAGATGCAGATGTGACGATAGAATAGTATCGCCTTATGGCCTCCACCGGTGACAGGAGGGCTGGTGCGCTTTTAGCCCAGAGGATCGGAATTGCGATTCAACGGGGAAATGCTGCTAGCATTCGTCCGCGGTCAAGATTTATACAGTAACTAATTTTAATTCATATTTGTATATAATTAAGCACTTAATGTTATCAATTCTTATATTAATAATTTTTTTCATAGAATAGTACAAACTATTTGAACATGACTTTAAAATTTAATTAATTATTTTATTTACTAATTGAAAACAATTCTGGTCTTAAACCAAACCAAAATTCCATAAGATAAAAAAATGAAGTAACTTACTAAATTTCATAAACAGTTCTTAAATCATATGCAAGGAGAAAATTATGAAATGCCATATATAACTATACTAAATCGAAAAGAGACAAATAAAGTATCCTTTATTCAAAAGTCCTCGTAGCAGTTTTCGATTAAGGTCAATTCACCACCGATTCGGAATTCTACCGAGAGAAACCGTAAAGAAACTCAATAGTTACTAATTCGCCAATTAAATTAGATACTTGTTTTACAATTTGATTATTTAACCTGTATGAAACTCAACCAATACTAAGTCCACGCTTCATTATCATCTGTACGGCATTTTATCGAGTAAACAGTCTCATTATCATTGTTAAGGAAAGAAAACTCAAAGTCATTCCCACTCAAACATGCGGGCTCACTCCCACCGCCGGCTACCTCGGCCCGGCGCCTGAGCTCTATGGCGTGCCCCCACCGGCGGGTGCCCGCGTGCAGCGCCGACATCCCCTCGTGCCCAAAGCACTACAGCGTCGCCAACAAATACTCACTTTATATTTGCTACGCGCAAACGAGATACTACACGACAAACTTCAATTAAATAATATCTGTTTTTTTATTTTACACGGATGGACATTTTAAACCAGGCAGCGAATCGCCTTATTATCTACATTTAAAAATAATAAATTTAATATAAATAGTTATGTGACGATATATATATACATAGACATATTTTTATTTACTTTCCGTATTTTTTTTTTATTATTGTCTATCGAAACGTCGTCAAATAGCGGCTTAGATAGCGTTCCCGCCTTGTTTCAAAAAATCCACCCGTATGATCATTACATAATATTGATAATATTCTTAGTATTAATAACTTTTTGACACAGTATTCGTCGGTTCGACACTGACGTTATAACGAAGTACAATTTTGTTACTAGATTAATAATGAATATAAACCTCACCTTGGGCCTCGAGGTCAACATGGGGGGGTCGTTCCAGCCGGGCGCCGCCGGCTTGGGGCCGGGAGCGGCCTCCGCCGCCTGGTAGTAGTTACCGTTCACCGACGGGTGCATGGGATTCAACGTTGCATTGTTCGACTGGTTTAACGTGTTCATCGGATTTAAAGGAATCATGGGATTTAACGGCGCCGGATTTAATGGATTCATCGGATTTAATGGTGCTGAATTTAATGGGTTCATCAATTGAGGAGGATTCGATGGATAATTCTGTTGCTGGTTGATCGGTGTGAAGTTATGACTCGGCACGCTAGCGGCACTGTACTGATCTGGTATGGGGCTGTTGTACCCGTAGGAGGGGGCCTGGGGTGGATTGTTAAAGCTATATTGATTGTAAAGAGGTGCGGACTGAACCGAGGGATCGACTTTGTATTTCGAACGACTTGTGATTCCACCTGTAGACAATTAAGTTTACTGTATCGTCATTGCATAGAAATTATACGATTTTATGAGTTACACGCATATGAAATGATATCGTGGTCGCTGCCTTAAATAATAATACATATGAGTTACATACCAGGCTGCGAAGAGACACTCGCGGGGCGTGGCGGGTGAGAGCTTGCGGACCAACTCTGAGGCTCGTGGGTCGCTGCTGGGGGTTCTATAAAGAATAATTATTTTATGAAAACTGAGTCTTCTATCCAGCTCATAAGGCTGCTCAATCCGAGGACCTGAAGTCACACCATTTTTTTCTGAGAAATAATTCTTACTATCAGCCCAAACTATGAAAGTTTGGGAACATTTCCAATCCAACGTTTTAATCTTTTCTGAACTCTCCTGTCGTGTCGAATAGTCTTACCTTTAGACCAATAGGGTAAGATAATGGAGCGTACATCTGTTAGCGCACAACTTTTTGCGTTTAAATACACTCGTATATAGAAATAACAATACGTGCTTGGAGCGTGCTCAGTACTACTTATTTAGTATAGACCTATTCACTCGCCGATCCACATTAAATTATCGACGTGAATCAGTAAGCGAGAAGTATGGGTGATACCCGTGCTTACAATCTTAGTGCGCGCAAGACAATTAACGTAAAAAAATAAAAATTAGATTGCGACGTGGAGCGCGGAAATTCCTAAGTGAATAGGTCTATAAACTACTTACGCATTTTGTAAGCCCCAATGTTTTCATTGTTTGCGAAGTTCGAGTGAGTGCTCACTGTACGCGCACGCGTCGACGTCTGCTGCTGCTGGTGCTGGTGCTGGTGCTGCTGCTGGTACTGCTGCTGCTTCTGATATCAACAAATATAGGATTAGTTCAGAGTGGGCGCTGCACCCACCGGACGCCGACCACTCGTGAGTGTCATGTCAAATATTCAATGGACATCGGTGCAACAGCGCGGCACGGGTCGGCCCCGCGACGCGTCGTCGACGTAAATAGCACATAAGAGAGCGGCGCGGCGACCTGGTCCCGCGAGGCGAGCGCGGCGTGCAGGCGCTCGCGCAGCTCGGAGCGCGCGCCGCGCAGCGCCGCCAGCGCGCTGTGCAGGCAGCCCTGCGCCGCCACGCGCGCCGCGTAGCGGCTCAGCAGCGCATCCAGCTGCCCGCCCTCCTGCCGCGACACCAGACGATCGGTTTTAATCGGGGTCGGACGATATTTGTTCATTTTTTGAGTTCGATACGGAAGGAGTCGCCAGAGAAACGGGCGGAGATGCAGACCTGGGCGGGTCGGCCCTGCACGGCGGCTGCGGCGCGCATCAGCAGCGCCAGCTCGGCCTGGCGCGCCAGCTCGGCGGCGGCGGGCGGCGGGGCCCGCAGCGCGCGCGCCGCCAGCGCGTCCCCGTGCGCGCCGCACACGTAGCACAGCGCGGCCGCGTCGCGCAGCGCCGGCTCGCTGTCCGCCGCCAGCTTGTCGCCCAGCACCTCTGCACAGGGACACATGTACTCGGCGGCCGCGGGCGCGGCTCGGGCTCCGGCGGCGCGCACCCACCGCAGTAGTGCGCCAGCGCGCGCGGCTCGCAGTGCGCGGCGAGCGCGGCCAGCGCGTGCCTCCAGGCGGCGGGCGCCACGGCGCGCAGCAGGCCGTCCCAGGCGCCGCGCAGCAGCGCGCCGGCCACCAGCGCCACGGGGTCGGCGGCGCGCGCGCTCAGCTGCGCGCGCTGCACGCGGTACTGCAGCTCCTGGCTGCCTGCGGCGACACATACGCGGCTACAGGGCGACGCTCACGAGCGCCTCGCTCTCGACACGTGTGAGTGTCCGAGCCCGTTACTCGAAAGTGTCGCTTGGAGCGAACGTAAAAAACTTACCTAACGAAGCGATGATGAGCGCATCGGCTACTCTTTTCGCCTCGAGGCAGAGATCGACGGCTTCCTCGATGTTGCCGCACACGAGCGCGCGGCAGATAAGGCTCGTTGAGTCTGTACAGTCACCATTACACATATTTTATAAAGAAAATGATTGAAACAGTAGCGATCGAATGATTTTATTAAAAACGAGTCTTCGCTACATAATTGCAGCTGTTGCACGTGTAATATATAAAAGAAGGTGTTTTTGTAAAATAGCCAACAGATCTAAAGACGCACATCACACGTCCTCAATTCAAGGCGCATCACGCACGAATGCCGTTCATCTACACTCTGTTAAAATTCGAGCACGTCGGTGACATAGACGCGACCCCATCCCCTCCCGACCCCTCATCCAGGCGTACGCGGGTGTTTATCCAGTTCAAATAACAAAGATGGTAACTTTTTTGTTGTTTGGTCATTTTCGTTGAGGAATAATGCATAAACATTTTTAGGCTTATAAAAAAATGTATTTAAAAATGTTATTGAAAAACAAATTTACCGTCACCGCTCGGTATGACGACGTTAGTCACAGTCGGTTCGAGGTCTATGCTTGCGAGCTTCTTCTCGATCAAGGTTTGAGCATCCTATAAACAAAATATAACCATTAAGAACAGTATATTTCTATCATCCAAAGGTCTTTAACGTAGTCATGTTGCACACACGCTGCCCACTTCTCTTTTCGTGTAAGAGACATTATTTTACAAGAGAGAAGCTTGTCACGTTCCGGAAGACTACGGTTAACATGATTGTGAAGCAGACGCGTCATCATCATCACTATACAAACCTGGACGTACTGGATATATTCAGAAAATTGTAAACAGAAGTTTTATGAGTTAAATGGTCAAAAAAGTTTAAACCTCAAAGTATCAAAACTATTTATTTTTATATTTTAAAATCCAACTTACAGATAGATCAGTGCTTGTGTCTGTAGACAGTTCCGCTTCGGTCTCAGTGCTCTCTCTCTGTGTCGTTAGTGTGACAAGTTCGACAATTAGTGCACAAAGATTATGAGCTTGTGATAAACTTGAATTGCAATTTTAGCATAGATGTTAAAGTGATATAATTCAGTCTCGTATTAGTCAAAGTGCACCGTATTGTAAAAAACTCAAACAGGAACAAAAACTGAAAACGGTTTCACTTTTGACAGCTTATATGAAGTAAGATATAACTTTGTACTAGCGTCTAGCAATTTATATCACACACAAGTTTTTTTCAAGGTTTACGTTCTATTGATCAATCTATTTTAATTAAGCGATGGGATTAAATGAATAAATGTAACCTCAGTGCTATTTTAATTTAATTTTGAACATTAATAAATATAGCAACACTGGTATATAAACGACTATGTCTATGATGTAGTGGACACACGTGTATTTCTGTAAAGTTAAATGTGACATGTATATAAAAAAAATCATGGTTGGAATGAACTAATAGCTTAGGAAAAGTGTTCAAACATGTAATTAATAGAACCCATACATCCCAGTTTAATGGAACTTTAGCCCTACAAGAACGTTTCTGAAATAAACTTACTCTACTGAGTCCGAAGTTGTCCTGTGGGGCGCGTGGTTCATTGTTCGGTTGACTCTTGAACTTTGACGATATCTCTTCTTGCTTGAAGCCTAATACAATAAGATTTAATAATTAATGGCTTATGTTAAACCACAGATTATTAGATAGTATATATTTTTAAGATGTAACAGCTTCCGTCTCGTTTTCCTACAATCCGTGGGAGTGATTTCGTGAAAAGGGACGGTGTGCAACAGAGAGGCGGGGTCTTCCCCGCGCTCTTTGTTTTGACCAATGAGGACGCGCCTCCAAAGTTCCGAGAGGATGTGTTATCAATGTTGTGTGAGCTGTCAGACGCTACACATCATCGGCGACTATTGAGGCTATTGAGGCTCGTTATTTTATTTTAAATAGTTTAGAAAACGATCTAAGGCAAAATTCATTCAGACGTGACTATAAAATTTTACCTAAAGATGATGTTTTTTAAAGAACTACATTTTTGACTGAGCAAAACCTTTTATAATTTTTTTTTCAATGTTTTAGATCAAATATTTGAGAATAAGAGTCAAGTACGAATTATGCCATAATATAAACAGCTCACCGAGCAAGTTCAGTATCTCGGTCCGGTACGTGGGAAGGAAGTTGGCTCGCAGGAAGAACCACGTAAAGCGCTCGTGTTGGTCCGTCGCTGCGTCGCCCTTCACACGACAGTATCTGAGAAAAAAACATTACATAAGAGACGCCTCGTTCTTCTAGTAACTCGTTTGCCTCTCTCTACAATTAGCTCTTCTTGCGGTCATCTATTAGCTGATGATCTTCTAATTTACGTTAGATGGTACAAATGAGGCTGTTTTGATTGATTATATTGCAGTCTCCAAGTGAATCAGAGGAAGTTTAAACGCATAAAAACCCTGCCTAGTGTGGACTACAAAATGTTCCGCGGCATTTATCTCGGGGATATATAAATAATCATTCAGATGACCTTGTAAGAGCCTCGTCGATTAAGTATATTTCGATTTTGGTCCCTTTCACCGGATAAGATAATATTTTTCTATATGTTATGTATCTGAATAAATACATATATGAGATGAAACTCAGAACAGACGTTGAGATATATCAATAATAAATAAATAGATATGCACTCACTCCGCCAATTTCTCCGCAGCCCCGGGCTCCTGGCTGAGGGTTAGTCCTATCACTGTGTCCAACTCGAACGCCTTTTCGACTATTTCTGGTTCACTGACTACCTACGAATTATTAAAATATATATCAATATAATATATGTATCAGAGAAAAATGACGTATCAGTTTAAGATAAATATATAATTACCTGGCTGACGTATACCAGCTTGTGTGAGTCGGTCTCTTGTGGGCATTTCTCGAATGTTACTAATTTTCCACCGAACTGGAATACACACATAATAAAAATATAAATCAACCTGTATTTCATACTAAAATAAAATAAAAAACTTGTGAGGTGTAAGTGTCAGTCATAAAAATGGAGCGGAATACGAATGCATATCTTTAATTGCGTAATAATTTGTAATGAATTTACGTGTGTCATATAACATAATTGAGACTATGTTCGATATGGATTGTGCACAGTAACAACAGTGTGCACGGTGTGCGATGTTTGGCGTGTGACGTGTGTACAGCGTGTAGTGCGGCGTGCGGCGTGCGCCGTGCGGGGGGTGTGCGCTGACCGCGAACTTGGCGGCGGCGGGGCGGCGCATCCAGCGCGGCGCGCGCGGCGGCTGCGCGGGCGCGGCGGGCGGCGGCGCGCTGAGCTGCACGGCGGGCAGCGCCGCGAACGAGTCCGCGCCGCCGAACGAGTCCATTATGTTGTTGTTGCTCGCGCTGCTGCCGCCCTGGGGGTGAGAGTTGCGACTGACGATCGTGTCTCACTTCTAACATCGGTACTGTACGAAACGACGACTGTTACTTAAAATGCGACCACATTCGCATGTAATATCACTGACTCCCTCACCGGTCGAAGTTGAGCTCAAGCAGGCAATTCAAAGTATTGCCACTAAAATAACGACAGCGTCCTCGGCGGTCGGTACTCACCGCTACGCTGCTGGTCGCGAACAGCGTGTGCAGCGCCAGCGAGTGATCGAAGGAGGCGGCGGCCAGCAGGCCGGGCTCGCGCGCCGCCCACGCCACGTCGAACACCCACGCCGACTGGCGGTTCACTTCCACCACCAGCTCGCCGCCCTGTTGGACAATACGATAGACGAGTTAATAGTAGCTTATTCTTTTGATGTACTCTGGTAAAAAACAAATATTCTTGTGAAGTAAAACGATACTAACCGGTTTAGTGTTGTTCGGGTTCCAGGCGAGCAGTCTCCCATCTCGTCCGGCCGACAGCAGCAGATCGTGGTCGTGTCGGCTCCAGGACAGCGCCAGCGCGCCCTTCTCGTGTCCTTCCAGGGTCGCCAGCGGGGATGCGGCCAATCTAGAAGACATTCAGTTGCTACATATGTGGACTCGTTTAATACTAGTAATAAGTAACAGCTAACATATAAGTCTATCAAACGAAATCATAACATTTAATATAAATTAAATCAGTTCGCAGGAACTAGTTGAATGGACCTGCAACATGAAATCCACACAAACGAATAGGTGAAGTGGAGTAAAAGCATACGCCTACCTGAGGTCCCAGAGCTGCACGACGGGCGCCTGGTCGTCCTCGGAGGCGACGCACAGCTGCGTGGCCACGCCGGGGTGCCACGCCAGCGCGCGCCAGCGCGTGCGGAACTGCGAGTCGCTGCGCGGGCCGAGCGATTGGAATTAACATACGAGCTAAACATTATTTAATCTACTCGACGGAAAACATTCCGCAAGGAATTATAGGCAGGAAATAGTATGATCAAAATTCTTATGTACCGTGTTCAACGTACCTCAACTTCATAATAGGTTCATTCTTCCTGAGATCCCATACCAAACATCTCGTAGCAAATGTGGATCCTAGAATATGTTGTACCTGAAACAAATGAAACCCTGTGTTCAAAATTATGAATAAAAAGATAGACATAAGGCATTTATTTGCAACGGCATGGCCCTAAGGTTATATTTAAACTTGTAATAAAACAAATCTCAATTTAACCCTTTAACTATTATCGACATAATATACTTTTCCATATTACCTGCTGATTCCAAGCTAGACCCTGGACATGGTCGTAAGGTTGGCTTCGATTGCCGGGTGCCATTGGCTGACTTGTGTTGTTGAGGTCCCAGATAAATATTTCACTGTCTGATGCACCGGAAGCCAAGAGATTCTTCTGATAAGGATTAACGTCGAGCGCGGACACATGACCTAAAAAGAAATGTTGCAAGTTCATTTATAAATATCAGGGAAAAGGTGAAAATTATAACATAGAATTATTAATAACTTCTATTAATATTTTACTATGTTTTTAAAAATTATGTTTCTTTAATATGTTACAAAATGTTATATTTTGTTCATGAATTTCATGTATGCTGTTGCATATTATACATCTTGCCTTTGTGAGTGAATAATCACGAAGTTGAGAGAATCACTATGTTAAAATAAATATTTTTTAATTAAATAAACCTAACAAATATAATCCAATTTCTATATTTGCTGTCTTTACTCTTAGCCATCTCATGCAGTCTAAGACATCTTATAAGTTAGAGCGTCACTCATCATGTTAATGCACAACGACAATAATTTAAGGTGGAGGGGCATGCAATCGTAAATCTATCTATATTATGGTATCAAAACAAACTATTATATTAGTTCCATGTGATATTAATTTCACATAAAATCACATAATTATTATAAATACTTTAATTTATTGAACATGTTAGACAAAAAAATAAACTTGTCTATGGTAATAAATATATTTTCAAATGATAATCATCACAGATGCTTAAAAAAAAATTGATCAATATCTGTTAAACTTCTTTTTTTTTAAATATTCAAACTATTGTAGAAGGATCCTAAAAAAAATTATAATACAGCTAATTCTGTATTGTGTTGCATTAATTATAAAATCAATATATTGACCCAATAGTTTTTATTCAGTATACAGATAAGGCAGGAGCATCTCTTATCACATCGGTCAGTCAGTCAAAACACTTATTTAAATACAACTGCACAACTTTATAATTTAAATTACTGTAGTATGCTAACATTTTAATCAAAAAAACTAAAATCTTTAAATAATAAAACAAAAATATGATTCCGCAATATGCCAATTGGCAAAAAAGCTGCAATATAAATATGATGATGTCTATGATGCAATTTTGTACAAGAAGGAGTCTGATTGCTATGATTTGGAATGTAAACATATTTCCATCATATACAAATAATTGCGCTAAAGTTCTTGCATTAGGTTAGCCAAGTACACACATTTTTTGTAACTGTAATGCTTTTTGTGTTTTGGCCGTAAGCAATATTTACAGCTGAACAAATTAATTTGAATATGTATAAGAAGAATATGTTTTGCAATAGGGCATAGTGCACAATTATAATTTAAACATATAAATCTTAATTTACATCAGATGAGGAAGGCCATTTTTAGTCAATGGTATTCAATTTCACTGCATTATTTCATTTTTAAATAAGATCTATTTAAGAACAATGACTGTGCAACAATTTTCAAAAATAATGTTGAGTAGTTGTTTTTCAATATTCATATCATATTTTTTTTTAAAACACCTACCATTATGTTTAGAACTGCTACCAATAAGTGAGTCACTAGCATTATTAAGTAATTTCTCTGCACTGTAGAATTCTAACAAGCCTCCATCACAGCCACCCACGATGATACCTGCACCTGACCAGACTAACTTTTGAAACCTGTAGAAAATTAAATTGTATATAAATATTAACGTTTTGATTTTTTTAATAGTAATATTTTGACATATTTTTATACACATTTCGAATTAATTGCAATATACCCGTTAATATATTTTTAAGTAAACTCACTTATGCTTTGTTTGTATGCTTGATTTCATTTCAAAATCAAGACTTGAGTCACCCAAGTTAAGAGAATGCAGTTCCAAATAGGAATTCGTGCTGAAAGAGGCATCAACTTGCTGAGCTGCGGAGCCGGTCACGAGCATTGTCGGGTAATGCTCCGCTGGCGACCAGCTCATATTCACCGTCCTTTTTAACTCTTTGATCTTCATCTTGATGCAGCAGCCTCACTAAAAACTATTAGATCGTTTAAACTAATAAAAACACTGAATTATGTCACACTATTTTGAACACGTAAGAGAGCGAAACTAAAAGGACAACGTGAAGTTTGTAATACTATAGGATTGATTAGGCCTTAAATATTTTTTTCAGGGATTCAATTCAGAAGATTAAGTGGTAAATTATTTTATTTACCATAAAAACACCGAGTTGGCACTTCCAACGTGGCTGACGTAAATATTCCTGATTTGACAGCAAATTTAAATGACGTTGATTGACAACACTTTTTTTCTTATGGCACAGACTGCATTATAAATTAAATGTGTATTGTTTTATATTCTTAAATAAACTTTATCGAAATAATAAATTCAGAAATTATATTAAATTAACTAATATTACCATACTGTCCTACACTATTCTTTGCCAAATTGCAATTTACATTTTGCAAATTAAAGCAGGACAGAAATATGCAGAAAACAAAAAGAATAAAATTAATGTCAAAGATTTTTACGGAGACTGATTTTATAACAATTTACAATTAAATATCAAAAGCATCTTATAAGCGATTTGAAAAAAAAAGAAAGGTAAGTTAAAATTTAATTTAAACTCATTACGTTATTAAAGGTAAAAATAATAAAAATGTATATGTACGATCTGTATACAAGTCTGTGAATACAAGAACAATAAAAATACTGTCGTACATTTAGTTGTATGAATATGGGTAGTATACATACTCTTTGGTATTCACTACAAAAGAATATGATAGATCTTAGTTAAAAAAATAGTCACACTTATAACATTATAATTAAATAATAAAGATAATATTTATAAGTAGTTTAGGAAAACAATAGTGATGTATCTAAAAATAACTTTCTTTAGAAGTTTCACTGTGAATTAAATATTTATTAATTTATTAGTATTAATGAAATTTTTACTAAAGAAGTATATACTTACGTAATTTTAAAATACTCCATACAAAGGCTTTTTCCCAAAATACAAAAGCGGAAACCTAATTCACTCTGACAACATTCTGAGCCGTTAACTTCAATCAATACATTTACGTTTGTTTCGTAGCGATTGTTAAATCGATTTAATGTAAAATTTTCGTAGTACCTATTAAACAGTTTTTTTTTTTTAATTATTTAATTAAGCTATCCCACTTATTAACGATTGGTAGGTTATATTATGTACGAAAAATATATACAATCAATGTTATACATATATATAAATGAAAAAGTATTCTCCGTAGTATCTGTCTCTACATAAATTTTACCAAAAAAACCTTTAAAAATTAAACAAATGTTTAATGCTTATTGGTTACAAAATATATAATACTTCTCTTTGTATACTTCTCTTCATTCTTTATTATTTAAATAATATTCTCAGTAACAATGCCAATTGCAATGACGAAAGACGAATGGTCAAGAATTGAACGATGGGCGGAAGGAAATAGAGAAGAACAAGAGGTAGCCCGCAGACGAGATTACGTGCGGTACCTAAACGAGACCAGCCGGGAGATGACAAAGAACTGGCCTAACTCTTTGGAGGTTTGAAATATAATTATTTTAAAATAAGTCATAGTTTAGTATTTATAGTCTTAGTTAAAACAACCTAAATTTTTAATAAGACGTTTTAAATTAAACAGTTTTAAATTAGTCAGAATACAAGTACTTATAAAGGATAATAATTTAATTTCTATTAGAGTTTTTAAATAGGTATATTACGTCACCCTGGACGTTAGTTTATTGTTACCAAAAAAAAGACGGGCCGATTCGTAAGGACTAATGGAAGGGACATGCGCTATCTAAATGGAAATTATATTCCACAGTTAGTCAATGGAAATATAATCCCCATTCATAATTGCACTGACTTAATTTCAAACTGCAGTAAGCAATACAAAGTATTATATGACGGAGAAGTAACTGTAAGTGTGTGTGACACCTACCCAGGCGAACTTGCACAAAACCACGAGTTATATTTAACTGCCACCGCTAATATTGAAACAACACTATTTTCAAAAGTTAATGAATGTTTGCGTGAAGCTAGGTTAGCCTCACGCGAACATTCAAGTACCCATACGTACTACGCATTTTACAAAATATAACTGTATTTCATAGAAAAGTATACTTATTAATTAAGACAACGATGCTTCTTGAAAAATATGATATCGACTTGTATAGAATGTAAATAAACGTAACGAAGAGCTCCGGCGAGCACGCATCGAAGCAGCCGAGCGGGCCAATAGCAAATTCTACAAACGATACGTGAAGCGAAAGCAGGAAGAGCAGGAAAGACTATTACACAATGCGAGAGACACCATCTTTAAAAATAAAGATGCGCCTAAACTGCTTTTGAGGTAAATATATATTTTTCGAATAAAAAAACATGTAATTTTATATATCATATATATTTAATAAAACAGCATAGTGCTGGGAATTACGTTAAATTCACATTCAAATTAATTTTATAACAGAAATCACCTTTGTATGATTTGATTTCAGTGCCGTAATTGAAACGGTTATCCAAAAAGAACGCCAGGAGCAAATCAAGTTTAAACAGGAACTTCAGAAGCAGAAACAAGAACAGAAGAAAAGAGACGACGACGAAATAATTAGCAAAGCAAAAGAGTGGCACGAACTGATGGCGATCCGTAAAAAACGGCGATTCGAAGCTAATAAACAGCACCAGGGAGAAATATTAGAACAGTAAGACACTCGATATAATTGATAACTCAAAGCTTTTCCTTTTCAGCAAGCTAAGAACAGTACCGTCTTTACCAAAATGCCGGTGCCCCATTGGCTTTTGTCCCCAATTGTGACCTTAATATGACAATAAGAATTGTGGCCTTGGCCCTGAAAGGCTATTTTAGATTGATATATTTCAACAAAAATATTTCAAGAGGAAATGAGGAAGTTTCTTTAGACTTTCTGGTAGTACTTAGCGGTGATAAAGAAAAATAAAAAAGTGCAAGTCTGGTTCTGGGCTGTATTGCACAAGGGAATATTTTTGACAAATGTTAAGTAGGTTCTGCTTTAAAAGTAATAGGACTCGCAAAAGTGATCATCCACGAATGTGTGCCCTAGGATCTAAAACCGGAAGGGTTCAGACGGCCGCGCTTGCAAAAGAGATAGTAAAGTATGAATAAGGGATACGATATAATGTTTCTTTAAAAAAATGGACATGTCAATTTGACAATACGCAAAAAAACGAATCGTTTTTAAAATATTGTAGCCGGAGAGCAGTCAGTTAAGATAGGTTCCGCCAACAACGCACTAAAACTATCATTTGTCATGAAACGAAAAAGTTTGAATATATAACATAAATATGTCAACCGTTTACTTTATAATCAACATGCACGGAATGAAAACGGGACGATTATGTTCATAGGTTCCATTTTTAATTTGTGTTATTCACCTAACCGTCAAAGATAAATACATTATAATTTTCTCAAAACATTAAATTGTTAGTAATATAATATATCTACCTACATATTCCTTTACCTAAAAGCTGTGTTTTATTTATTTATTGCTTGCTTTAGAGCTCATGAAGTGTCGGAACGCAGTCGCATAGAGTACGAATCGGAGTTGAACTTACAAAAGATCGACAATATCAAGGCGGAGGAACAAATGGATGCTATCAGACAGTTTGAAACGGATTTCGTAAGATTTACTTATTATTTGACTATCGCTATGACTTGCAGAATCTTCTTGGCAATATTTAGTTGAAATGTGAAGTAAAATGACGTATCTGTAAATTATATTATTTGCTACTTATTTTTAAATAACAATGAATGTCTGTATGTTTGAGTTTAAATTTCTGAACTATTCCTCCGATTGCGATGAAACTTTGGAGAGGTGTTCTGCGTACCCCGTCGTGGGTTTATTTTTTTATTGATATGTTTATCCTTCATCATAAACACTTAGTGAAGGTCCTTATTCTACCCGAGCTAAGCCGGGAAGGATAGCTAGTAGTAATCAATAATAAATAAATAGGGTCGAGATTTTTAGGAAGTACAATCTTCATAAAAATTTTTGCTCGAAATATTGAAGGGAAGAAGGAAATTAATTTGTGAATTTTACAGAAAGCAGCAGAGAAAGCTCGCATCTGGTCCGACATGCAGCGCTCGAAGAATGAGGCGGAGCAACGACAGCGCGAGAAACAAGCGCGTGACGACCTCGACCAGCGCCTGCTCGCCGTGCTCACCCGCGCGCGTGCGCGCACCGACCACAGGAGGCGGCTCACGGAGAAACAGGTGACGCACGACATGCATCGCTTAGCATACATACTGGTCTTTAAAGTTTGCATCGAAATTATTAATATCGCAAAGACTTTACTATTCGACGTAGTAATAAATAGTTTGTCGGCGCTACTAAAAAATTCTACACCATTTTCTGTCCAAAAAATACGTAAACAAGCAGCTCTTGTTTTCTTTTTAGAATGTTTCATTATATTTCCAAAAACGCAATAGAGAATAATTATAGTTGTTATCCATTTCCAAATGTGACTCTCAGATCCAGGAAGAGAGGCTGCAGGTGTTGCAGAAGATCAGCGAGTCGCTTGAGAGTGGTGACGCGGCCCGCGAGAGTGAAGAACGACGGAGACTCGAGGCAGCCGTGAGGGAGAAGGAGGCCGCGTTAGTCTTATTATTAATTCGGTTACAATGTCCATCTGGCGGTTAGTTTAAAATACGAAAAGACAAATGGCGGAATGGCTGTAGCCAATCTCGGATCGGGTAAAGATAATGTTATTAATAGTATTAATATTATAGGGCAGAAGCTCGTCGCGAAGCGGATATCCGCAAACAGAAGCAATTCAAGCAGCAGCGCATCGAGACCAGGCAACAATTTCTGAAAGAGCAAGAAAAATCTCTCCAAGACTTCAACACCACGCGCCAGTGGGAAATCATGAACAGGTAATACAGTTGTTGAGATGATGATAAATGCTATTATGCTAGGTATATATCGATAAGGTTATATCGTTTGTCGTGATTGCCTCGTTAATTAAATGGCAAACATGTAGGAGTGCAAATCACAACGCCCTCTTTTTCTATGGGTTTTGTAGTCGAGAAGTTTTCAATAATTGCCCCGAATCCAAAGTTCCCAACATTCGCCTTGAGAGCATCCATGTGAATATTTGTATTTTTTCTTTTTTAAAATACACGAGTACCTATATAAAGTGCAAGCTAACTCCCTGACACTGTTATTTTGCATTAGATTTAAAAACGCAGAATTATATGAAGATTTCAAGGAGAAATTGCGAGAAGAGAAAGCGCGTAAAGTACAGCAGTATAGAGAGGATATTATTAAGCAATGGGTAAGATATTATTTAAAATTACCTTAAATACTCTTATTCGTATAAATTAACAAAATGAAATAAATATGTTACAAAAAGCAAATAGATCAAAATATATTTCTGCTTGTAACCGAATAGTGTCCAAAATGTGCATAACGTTGAGATTCAACCGACCAAGTTAAATTTAAAATCTAGATAAAATAAGTTTGAGGGACTCCCAAGTTTTATTGTAACGTAACGTACTCGCAGCACGAGCGCGACGAGCGCGAGGCGCGCGCACGCGCCGAGCTGCGGCACTTCTACGGACCGCGCGCCGAGCACGAACTGCGCGTGGCCGACCAGCGCCTGCTCGCGCACGCGCGCGCTCTCGCCGACGAGGCGCGGGCGCACGGCCGGCCCGAACGCCCGCTGCTGCGCGCCGTGGACGTGCGTACATCTCGCTAATATATTTAACCCGACATGGGGAACAGAGGTGAAACACCGAAGCTTCAGAAATGCGCCAAAAATTACACTCTGCTTGGATTATGGGACCTTAAACTTAAACATAGGTCATTCGGAGCCGCCATGGTGTGACGTCATATAGACAAAAACTGACAGTTCAGTGTTAACAACATATCTATCAACTTTAAACAGTAATAATTGTGATCTTTCATCAGTGTATTTTATTTTTACCTATTTATTTATTAAAATGCAAACCGGTTTTGTTTTTGTAGAGCCGAGATGGCCCAGTGGTTAGAACGCGTACATCTTAACCAATGATATCGGGTTCAAACCCAGGCAAGCACCACTGAGTTTTCATGTGCTTAACTTGTTTTTATAATTCATTTCGTGCTCGGCGGTGAAGGAAAACATGGTGAGGAAACCTGCATGTGTCTAATTTCAACGAAATTCTGCCGCATGTGTATTCCACCAACTCGCATTGGAGCAGCGTGGTGGAATATGCTCCAAACCTTCTCCTCAAAGGGAGAGGAGGATAAGGCCCAGCAGTGGGAAATTTATGTATGTAAACCGGTTTTGTAAAAGCAGATAGTACGAATTTGGTTTTGCTTGTAATTCATTATTTTCCCAAAAACACTAAATATTTATGTTAACGTTAAATAAGTGTCGATCGTACATACATACACGACTGTTGTTTTTACAAATATGACCTCACCAAAATGACACCCAATTGAATAAAAAACGCCGTCGTTTTGCGGGAATAAAAAGGGTTTAAATTTTAATTTAATTTTACGACCAGAAAGCTTGTTTATTTTGCCGAAGTACTTTTTGAAACATAGTATAATACCCTATTGTGTATATATTATTGATCAATAGTATTTCAAGTTTGTGATTAATTACAAATGTTGCTTCTGTAATTAAATTATTTATAATTAACCCTTGCAAATATAAGATAAAATTTTAAAATATAAATATAGAAATTAGTTGATAAATTCAAGTCACTTTGATAATTATTTACAGCGCTACTGCAAGATGTATCGCCTGTACGCGATGCCGGATCTGCCGGCCTCAATGCAGGAACATTTCCCGCACTACGCGCCCGAGGACCGCAGAGACGGACTGGGACACGAAAAGGTTGGACGAAATACTTAGATTGTATTACATGAGTTGACGATTGACATAAAAAATATATATCAAAAGTAAACGAGTATAAAATATAAAATAATTAATCTCTTGCTAAGTGGTGTAGGATTTTGCACGACATTCTGCTATATATGTATATCCCGCCTCTGGGACAACGTGTCTAATCTTTTCTTTTTATTTTACTGTGTAAATACATTTTATATTTTACCAAAATGTTATCACAATCAAAAGTTTCAACTAAATCTAAAAGGTTAGATTTAAACTTTTAATTATGGTTTCAATAAATAGTCATAAAATTCTGAAGCAGCAATTATTTCATAAACATTACTAATATTAATAGATATTCCTATATCGCAGGCGAATTCATCGAAGGGCCTTAAATATGAGCAGGGTGCCGACGATTATAAGAGGAAGGGTCCAGCTAACGGTCTACAGGCGCGCCAGACGGAGGTTTTTAATATTTTTGCTGAATATCGTTCGTTTACTTTTAAGATGCAAAGTAACTAAGTTATGCGGTAACAAAGTGATAAATAAGTATGTTCTATGTCTTAATAGTTTTTAAGGTCATTATCGAATCGAACTAGACTAGAAATGAATATAAACCGTGCTTTTTACCGTTAGTAAGGCTAGGGCACCAAGTGTACCAACCACTAGTTATTCGACCACCAAATACATATTCTGTGTATTACTGAGTACTGGTTTGAAAGGAGAATGAGTGTATTTAAAGACACAAATCATGTAACATATTTTATCCGACGATTGGCGGCGAGTTGACGCTGTAAGATTTGGTGACAAATTTCCATCATATGTAAAGCTTAAAGCCCTAAACATGTATTGTTATTATCGTTGGCATAGTTTATAAACACGTTTGTAAAAGCTAATATGAGGCATGTGTTGCAGGAGGTGTCGCTGCCGTCGCTGGCGCAGCGGGCTGGGGGAACAAATGAAACCACGTCGTAGAAAATAATCATTATTTTATTTATCATCTCAACTTTAGAACTTTTTGTCTGTTTTCATTTCACATAGAGAGCAATATGGCACCAGTGTTTTCAATGTTCGTGACTAGAAACAATGTGATGAAATTTGATCGTGAATACAGTAGATCGATGGGATGATGTGTTTCACTTACTTAGAGCGCACGTCGGTTGCAGTCGGCCGATACCTGAGTCGCTCGGGGCCGGTGGTTTTTAGAAGAGTCTTTTATACTACGAATATATATATCGAAAAATTTTCAGTACCGGCTGGCCCATATTCGATTATCATAATCGTAATTATTTCTTAAACAGAAATATTAATGTATAATTTACATGCAATCAACAAGATATTATTCTATCAAGCCCGTTGAGCGACTAAATTATCGAACGATTACATAACGATGTGCTTCAAGTTAAAATTAACTTAGAAATAATTTTGAACTAAACTAAATCTAGCTTATACGAATCTTTGGTCGCATGAGTGTAGATGATGGGGGCGGTGGAAGAGTTAACTAATGTCAAATCAATTCTAAAGTCAACACAAATGAATTGTCGAATAAAATGGAATTAATCGCAACACAGCGTTCGTAATACTTTCGTTACCTTTGGCTTACAAAGTATTGTCTATCGTCGTAAAATATAACGTTTGCTACTATTAACGAATTTATTTTAATTCTTTTTGATTTGATTTTGATCAATTTATTTTTTTAAATTGAAGATAATACTTATTCTTGATTTGCTAAACTTTTGATATATTCTGTACATGATATTTATGAAATCGTTAATAATAACAATCGTTTTACAAAATATAAATCTAAAATAAAGTCCTGCTTAAAATATAAAAAAAAATCGGAGCCATTTAGAAAACATAAAATAAAAGCTTAAAATATATTTAAAAAAAAAACCGTAAATAATTCGTCTCTCCCTAAAATGTAACCTAAGTTTGCAATCGAATGGCCCCGAATGTCGTGGAACGTTCGAGAATGTTCGGTCGCCGTCTCGTCTCGTCTTAATCCTAATCCTAATCCTAGCTTGTACTGTCGTGCCTACAATATATATATATAAACATTTACAAACAAACATACGAACTTAAATAAGACAATATGGCAAGGTTTTGTGCTCTCTTCGAGGTATGTATCAACGTGTACAGAGTTTTGAATAAATATATTTGTCAGTTGTGAAGGAATATTGAAATAAAACTTTTTAACTAGTTTACTCGATTGCCTTGACATGACATAAGTATACACTAGCAGTCTAAAAACCCGCTATTGCTTTAAAACATTTGGAAACGGTTGGATTTGATAACAATTAACACAAAATAAGCTTTATATCAATATGCCTTCTTAATAATCTAAAAAAATATTATTTTTTTATTCACAGATTATAAAACAGTATATTTACTAAGGCATTATTGGACGTGAGGTTCTAGACAATTCTTTCATATCCCACTCTACAACAAAACAGACAATAGGCGGAGTGGTAACAACAATTTGCGTCCCCGACACGTACAATCCTACCGAGTCTAAAAGTAATAAATAAATTAAGTAACACAATACATAAAACTAATTGATTCTCAATTTGGCACTATTCTATCTTAGTTTAACTGGAGGAAATGCATTGGGAAGTTAAGTGCCCGCATGCGAGCACAATGTGAGCCTCTGAATGAGCACCGAAAGGCGTGACACGTATCATAAATTATTATCAAATAAATATAATTTGTATATCTCTGTAGTGAATTAGTTATTTTCAAAAAGTCACTTTCTTGATCTTAAAAATGCGTTGTTTGAAAGTTTGCTTCATGCTTCATACAAACTACACAAACGAAAAAGTTTTTAAGTGCTATTTGTGCATTACTTGTTATATCAGGACTCGTTTCAAATATTTAAATAAATATTTATGCTCAGAGAACGTTTAAAAGTGCACTCAGCATTGACTCTGCACCACTCGTTCATAGCCAGCACAGCGTTACTCGTATCCCTACTTCTACTCGGCGTGTCCCGTTCGTGCAGCGAGTCCCACGAAGCACCGGAGTGCGCAGCGCGTCACACGTCACGACTCAGTGAGTGAGCGCGCGCGCGGGACGCGGCGGGTCAGGGCGGGTCCCGCGGGGCGTGCGCGCGGGACGGCCGGCGGGGTCAGGGCGTGTCCCGCGTCGTGTCCCGAGCTGCGCAGGCGAGCCGGCGGCTGACGGCGCCCAGCTTGTGTTGATAAGAGGCATCTCCACGCGGGGAACTGTACACATTGCTCCAATTATTATTCATGAATATACGGCAAAAATTAAAAACAAAAAATATTTTATCTGTATACATTAAATATTAGTTGTACATGGCGACTTCATCACCCGGCTCTATAGTTACAGAAATCTCGTGATGAGTCAGTCAGTGGTATTTCGCTTATATATTATACGAAGACATCGTATATCCATTTTTATGAATCTTCCTTTATCACATTACATAATTAAAAATATGAATAAACCTTAAAACGAGATGCTCGTCGTGCGGCGAGTTGACACCGAACTGCAAGCGTTGTAACGACTCGGGCACTGAAAAGTAATCACTTATGAATTATAAGTTAGACGTAGACACTTATTTTAAAAATTCGAAAAACTGTTTTAAAGTCTCAGAAGATTAAATAATTCTTGAGTATAAATTTTACTCTATATAATATTTGCAGCAAATTCATGATTCATTTATTACGAATTATTATTTTAAGGTTATACATCGTAGCAAGTCGTTTCTTTGTTATAATATAGGTAGCGTATAGGCAAATGGGCCACCCGATGGCAAGTGCTTACTACCGACATTTCATACCGAGCTATGGCTGAAGTGAAAATGAACATTTTCACTAAAAAAAATAAACAACATTTCACATCGCCAACGCGCCACCCACCTTGCGAGCTAAGATATATGTATATTATATCCTTTGCGGCTGTAGCTACACTCGCTAACTCATCCTCCAAATCGGAACACAAAAACACTAAGTATTGCTGTCAGACGGTATGGTATCCGAACAGCAGTCGACGAGTACCTGCGGGCGAGCACGACGGCTTCAGCGGGCGCACGCGCAGCAGCGAGCGCCGCGCACTGCCGCCCGCTGACTCGCGGCACGGCGTCGACGAGACCGGCGTGCTGCGACAACACTCGCGTTACGGCGACAATACGAACGGTCTGTGTGTGCTCGTGTGGTTAATTGAATAATGCAAAATAATGTAAGTATTCTATTTCGAGGACGATACTATATTATTCGTAACGATAGCATCGATATCGTGAGTCAAACGAGGCATCGTCCGATCGTCTCTCGTTAAATGCTTTTAATATAAAAAAAACTATATCATAAATAATGAACACATAAAATTGAAGTTCATTTATTAATATTTAATTAAAATAGAAACATGCGTTGGGCGTTTCAAAGCGTTTTACCCGGGCTTGTGCGCGTCGGGCGCCCGCAGCAGCGCGCCCGCCGCCAGCGCGCGCGTGTGCTCGCGCCGCCGCACCAGGAACGCCATGCGCCGCGCCGCCACCACCGCCCACACCGCGCATCTGCAACGGGGGACTCGCTCGTTACGGCTCTACTCTCTTTGACCGATGTGCACTCGGATTAAAAATATAAATAATATAAACCCCTGACAAAATGAAAACATATTTGCGTATTTTCTCACTTGAACCGGCGCAGGCCGCGACTATGCGGCGAGGGCGTGGGCGGCAGACGCAGACGACGCTCCAGCTCGGCGTAGCCCGCCACCACGCGTTGCAGATAGCGCTTCTGCCACACCAGCGCCTTGCGACAGCTCTCCAGGCGAATCCACCGACCGTGCAAGTACCGGATCTGATAACAAAAAATAAAAACAATTAACATCACATCGAGTGGAAGACACTTTCATTTCATTAGGAATTGTTTTATCGGCATAAATCAGATTCAGACGTCAAACAATGGTTATTTCCATACAGAAAAAACTTATAAAGCCAAGATCCAAGCTGGCAGTTTCTTTTTCGTCCGTAGGTAAGATAAAAATTATCTTTACGTCAAAACAATACACTAAATATTGAACAAAATTTTAATTTAGTAGAATAATTAATTATTATAATTAGTCAGTCTGTGTTCAAGTCATATAAAGAAGTTTTTAGTGTCACTGTCCTTGTACATATTTTCAAAAATGGAATTGTCACTCGTGTCACTAACGTCTGCTAATGAAAGTTGTCAGTTTTATGCTGCGTGACTTTTTATATATTTTATTTACACAAAAATTTTACTTAATAATGAAGTATTAAAATTTTACAAAACTCAGCGGATATGGAGCCTTTAAAGACTGAAACGAAATTACCCAGTATGGTGTAAGTCATTTTTAAAATGAAGAGTTTACTAAATACCATAAATATGTGAAATTGTTTTCATATAATTTAAGCATTGGGTTAAAAGGTTACCCATCAATGACTCTTATGTATTAAATCAAAATTAAATATTTCGTGTATTTTTAATAATCGTAATTAATTGATAGTCATAAAACGGAGATGAATATGAAAAACTAAAACAGATGGGAAATTTGTGTTAATGTTATTCATGTTTAAGCCATTCTAAGAAACAAATTCTAAGACTAATATATTTATACAAATATTTATTCATAGTGTTGTAACTTTTGTGTTCATTAAGCATGTGCGGGGACCACCCGTCCATCACTAAGACGGAACTCAACCTAAAAGAGAAGAAAGCGGTGGAAGCGAAGGAGAGAAAATTACCAATGTCCTACGCTAGAATCTCGCCCACCGTAAGATCAATGAACTGTTCGTAGTTTTGTACGGTCCAAATGGTATATAACAATGAAGTATTGTTCGCCGGCCAGTCGTCTCGCACGGAGAAGCCCCTGGACTCGCGCTCGCCGTCCGCGCACGCGCTGCGCGCCGCGCGCCCGCCCGCGCGCTCGCTCGACGCCGTGTGCGCCGCGCTCGCCAACCGGGAGGCCGTGCAGGGTATGCGCCGCTATCTGAGCTGCTGTAATATTTCACCGCGTCTGTGCCTGCGCCCCGGTCTAGAGCGATGTCGCGTCCTTCGGTATCGCATTTTCCAGACGCGTGGAGTGTAGCGTATACGGGCGTGTGTGTTGCAGCGGCGCTGTGCAGTTTCCGCTGGCCGCCGTACCTGGTGGTGTCGTGGCTGCTGGTGCTGTGCGCGGCGCACACTCTGCACGCGCTGACGGCCGCGCTGGGCGCCGCTCTTCCCGCGCTCCGGTAACAGTGCCTTCTGGTTACCGCCTTTGCGCTCTTTTTTATATTTCATTCGGTACAGTCCGAGTTAGAAAAAAAATTCACAACTTTATACTGATCTGGTGTTAGTATTCAGTCAAACCGATCGATCTTCATCGGTCGCCACTCTAGGTGTCATCTCCGTCGACCGCTCTATATTGACCCGAAGGTATCGCTCTAGCAAGCTGTGCCAGTACTTCCGCATGCTGACGGAGGAGAGCTGGCGGGCGGAGTGCACCCAGCGCGTGCGGCCAGTGCTGCTGGCGTGCGCTACTGTGCTGCTGTACACCGTGCTGTGCTGCGTGTCGGCGACGCACGCACTGCTGCGGTGGGCGGTGGAGCCGCTGGCGGCGGAAGCGGACGAAGGGTCCAATTGTGGACAACTCGCGAAAGTCACCGATTACATCGATGACTTTGAAATGCAGAGTAAAGTCGAGAAACCGTAGCATTATACGTTCCGGTGTTTCGGTCACTCAATATATTCGAGATAAAAATACCGATATTGAATTTACAATTCTTTTATGAAATATTACTTTAAAATAATACAATAAAGTTGACTCTTTTGATATAAATTTTATTTCATGAGAAAGTTATATAAATAAGGTCGTATAGTAAGAAATACATAACTAGTAGTCGAAGGAGTACATTCAAAGAATATAAAAAGATAGCTCTAAAAAAAACAATATTTAGTTAATAATTAAGAAAAATAAACACAAACATCAAATACTTTAAGGTTTAAAAGCTAAAACATATATAAACATACATCTTTTCCATTGTGTATAATCTCTATAGTTCGATTTGTGTCATTAGGTGTAAGTTTTTAAATACAACGTCAGAGCTGTGCAAATCAGTGTAAAAAGTGAAGTGTTTTACTGGTTCCCGAAGTAAGCTTATGTACGACTGTGCGGGTTGTACGATTGAATGGAATTAACTATTAAATGAATCTGTACAAAAGCGCGAGTAAACTTACGGCCTGCTCCTTCTCGTCGCCGGTGAGGTTGTTCCTGGCGTCCAGCTCGTCCCTGAGCTGCGCAAGCTGCTCCTGCAGGCGTTGCTTGTCAGCTCGCAGCTGCAGCAGCTCGGGGCTGTCCTCGGTGAGACAGCGACGGAGCGTTGCCATCTCACGCGCTAGTTCACTCTTTTCGTTTTCGATTTCCGTCTGTGAATTAAAAATTTCGTTGTATCAATTGAACATGAAAGTTGTTTTTTTATCCTTAACAGTTCATCGCATTGAATTACATTTGAGGCAATAATGTTTAAGGTTTGATTCGGAGATCGCATCAGAAATAGAAGATAACCAAAAACATGGATGTCAAATACGATAATGAAATTAGAGAACTCACAAACGTATTCACACTGCGGTGTTTGGTCACCGCAGCCAGTTTCTTCTCCAATTGCGCAACGGTCGCGGTCTGCGAGTGGAGGATCTCCTTCGTCCGCACCAACTCCACACCGGTTTCGTGTTTCAATCTATGAATGTAAATTTTAGCATAAAGAGAGGAAATCATGTTAGAATGAATAAGAGTAGGGTGGCAGCGCACCTGCGCAGCTCGGCGAGGCGCGCGTGCGCGTCGGCGGCGGCGCGCGCGGCGGCCTCGCGGTCGCGCTGCGCGTGCGCACGCGCGGCGGCGGCGGCGCTCTGCAGCTCGTCGTTGCGGCGCCGCTCCAGCGACAGCTGGCTGCGCAGCAGGGACACCTCGCCCCGCAGCCGCGACGCCCGCTCCTCCTGGCGCGACACCACACGATCGTCATTCTAGACTAGTCCCGACGCTTTCGATCGGTTCGTACAGTATGACTGGTAAAAACTAGCAATGTAATAATCGCCTGAGGCGTATCGTCTCGGTTCCCATAGCTGGAGGAGATATTGGTGTTATTTCCTGTCTATCCGCTCATTTGCCTTATTATATAGCTTATTTATGGAAAATGCAATGGGCACTAAATTTTTATTACATCTATGAACTAATATTGGATTTTTTGTAACAAGCGATAAACGATACTAATTTTGAATGTGTTTAGTTATTTTGTATCAAAGAGCAGAAAATTCTTACGTCCTGTTTTAGCTGGTCGGAGGGCTCCGCTGGCGGCTGAGCGCGCTCTAGTCGGTGCAGGCGTTGCAGCAGTTCCTGCTCTCTCTCCTGTACCTCTAGCTCGGATTTCATCGCGCCCTCCAATCGCCGCTTAAGCATCTCGATCATGCTCGAGTCTTGGTTCTGGGGAAAATGTCAAAGTTTTTAGGGTGACGCGAACTCTTACATCGAAGCAGTCACCGGCGCCGGTACTCACGTGCAGCGTGTCGGCCGTGTCCTTCTGCGCGTCGAGCAGGAGCGCGAGGCGCGCGGAGTTGTCCCGCTCGGCCTCCAGGCGCAGCTGCGCCGACTGGCTCTCCTGCGACAGCTTGTCGCGCACCCTGCGGCACACGTGACGTCAGACTCGCTCCACTGCGCGGCACCGCCGGTCGGTCTCCGGCAGCGGACGTACCTGTTGAGTTCGGCGATGAGCGCGTCCTTGTCCTGCAGGCGGCACTGCAAGTTGTTGACTTGCATCTCCAGCTTCTCGTTTTCATTGCGCAGCCTGTGCAGGCGCTCCGATGACGACGACTGGATCGAACTCGTTGAGCAACTGAACAGCGGGATAACATTACATTATGTAACAATATCGGATCGGTCGAAGAGTGTTCATTTTTTGGTACGTGTACTAGGTTACACATTATGTAAATCTGGAGACCATTGGCGTCTGAGATAAAACGCATAATAATAATAATATCAATTCCATAATTGTTTAATTTTATTTAGATTTTCAAAAACAAGAATGACGACAAGACAACGCTGAAACTCACTTGGAAGTGTTTAAAGCGAGTCGGGGGACGTCCTCGCGCTCATCGCTGCTCGCAGATAGTATCTGTAATAATATAGAAATATGTCAAAATCTAATGTTAACATTATACACGACAGCAAATGTCGATTGGTGTGCGGCGACGTGAATCCACATACAGTAGGAACAACTGAATAGTGGACGACACCTAGACGCACCTGGTCCACGAGGCGCTCGTCCAGCGCGCGCGAGTAGTCGAGTTGGTCGCGCAGCGCGCGCTCCAGCTCCGCCGTGGGCGAGCGCGCCCGCCGGCTCCTGCGGGCAAGGACGGTGAGACCTCCGCGCTCGGTTTGACTACGCTTAAATTATCGATCGGTTCAACGAGTGTGCCCGTTTCTCACCTGTCAAAAACGTCTCGCATGTTCCCGAGCTCCGCTTCGAGTTGCTGACACCTCTCTGCCTTCTCCCGCAGCTTCTCTTTCAATTCGCTTACGTCAGATTCCTCGCGCAATCTAAAAAAGTAACGAGTAGTTCTTGAAGATCAAAAAACGTTTAATTTTTTTTAAATGTATGTAAAGAAAAAATGTATTATTCTTTAATTTGAATTCCGCGCATCAACCGTCATCGAACGCGCAGTGACATGACAACTAAATTATAAAAAATATAATTATGAAAAATATTATCAATCTCGTAATTGTATAAAGTAAAGTATAAAGTATCTTGTGATTTAGGAACAGACATTGTTAATAAATAAACATTAAATGTCGTTTCTCTTTTTACAGGTATGTAAATATTATTTTTGTAAAAATTCGTAGGTAAATACAAAATTTTATTTTATTCTTTCTTATTGTAAAATTATCCAAATAAATCTCTTTTTACAGAGAAACTCAATTGTGTTTCATTAATAGTGTCGTCCTAATAAAAAGAATACAAGAAAAAATCTTATAAAACGACATTTATTGTAAAAAAAATGGAGTCGTTGAAGTTTACATTTGAAATTAAACCATCAATAGACGGAAAGTCAAACTATATCGCCATAACCGCAATTGCCACAAAAGATGGAAAAGTTTTCGTTATGCCTGAAGAATATCAAGCAGTATCACTTCACAAACATATCCAAACCTCGAAAACCTTCTTTACCGTGAAAAATACATTAAAGAAAAGATATCAAACTAGAAGTGTTTGGATAAAAACAACACAGGATATACTACAAACATATTTTGATGAGGATGGAAACATGATGTTTCAGGATCAATTTTTAGAGGAAACTACCCAAGAACAAATGACTATTGGTAGTAAAAGGTGTTCAGAAGATCCCATAGTGAAAATTTTGGAAACATTTGTTAAAAGTCAACAAGACAAAGAAAAACAAAGTATTAAAAATTTAGCTGACAAGTTTGTGATTGGAAAATTTGATGGTAAAAGTTCGAATGCACACCAGTGGATGGAAGTATTTGAAAAAGAATGTACAAAGTTTAGTATCGTAAAAGAAGAAGAAATAATTGAAATCTTCAGATTATTTCTTGAAAAATCATGCACTGATTGGTATTCTTCCATGATGATGAAACTTAGCTTACATTCCGAGTGGTCAAAATGGAAATCATGTTTTTTGGAAACATATGCTAATAGAGGTTGGACTGCTAGTAAGTATGCTTTATCTTACAAATACCAATCAGGATCTTTACTAGAATATGCAGTAAAGAAAGAAAAACTTTTACTAGAGGTAAGAAAAACAATAGATGAAGGGACTCTTATTGATATCATTGCTGCTGGCTTACCAGATTTTATAACAGACAAAATCAACAAAGACCAAATCGTAGAAACAAAAAATTTGTTTAGTGAACTTGGAAAATTAGAACATTTAGTTTCAAGAAGAAAATTTATCAAGAAGAAAGAAGATACTAAGCCAGAGAAAAAAAAATGTAGCATTTGTGAAAAATTAAATAAAGGCGTACGCTATCATTCAGAAGATTCTTGCTGGTTTAAAACAAATTCAAATACTGAAAAAGATAAAAAGCAAGTAAAGCTCGTTAATAATTCAGAATTGGAATGTGAATTGCAGTGTGAAGATCCAAAAAACTAATAGTACCGCCATTGATCAAAGTGAAATTAGTACTGAATAAAAATGTTGAAGTGTCTGGAATCTATGACTCTGGGTCTAACGTTTCGTTAATAAATTCTAAATTGTTAAAAATAAAAAATAAGGAAACCAGTCATTGCAACAATACTAATTTAAAAACGATTAATGGCGTTAAAAAGGCAAATGGAGTAATAACACTTGATATAGCCATCTTTGATGTGGAAAAAAAAATGAATGTTTTCGTAATAGACAAGGAAAATTTCGATTATGATTTTTTAGTGGGTCTTGATTGTATAAAAGAATTTTACCTAGTTCAAAACGAAAACTTAAAAATTACGCAGAAATTACCTATAAAAAGAAGTGAAATAGTTTCCAAGGAAACAGACAAAATAGATATAGTCTCTAAAGAGATTAAATATGATAATTTAATAAACTTCAATGAAGACATACTTGAAGAAAAGTTCAAAATTTGCATAAATCATTTAGACTTTCAAAAACAGGCCATGATTGATAAATTAATTTCGAAATATAAGTCTGTGTTTGCAAAGGACAAATATGACATAGGACAGGTAACAGGTTATGAAGCACACATTGATCTACTTATAGAAAAATATTGCTCCAAAAGACCATATCGTTGCACAATAGAAGATAAGAAGGAGATTGAAGATCAAATTGCAAAATTATTGGAAAGAAATATAATAGAAGAATCATATAGCCCATTCGCAGCACCAGTCACATTAGCTTATAAAAGAGATGAAAACAAAAGATCAAGATTGTGCATCGACTTTCGAGACTTAAATAAAATTGTTGTGCCTCAATCACAACCATTCCCTCTTATTGACGACCTAATACTAAAGACGAGAGATTGCAAGCTTTTCTCAACGCTGGACCTAAACTCAGCGTTTTGGTCAATTCCTTTACGTATCACAGATAGACACAAAACTGCGTTTGTGACGCAGGAGGGACACTATCAATGGACCTGTTTGCCATTTGGTTTGAAAACCTCCCCAGCTATATTTCAGAGAATAATGTGTAATATAATACGGAAACACAAGCTTGGAGATTTCGCAGTATGTTTCATAGATGATATTTTAGTTTTCTCAGAAACTTTCTCGGATCATATCAGATATTTGGAAAAACTCTTTGAAGCAATAAAATGCGAAGGCTTAAAACTAAAATTCTCTAAATGCACATTTGCAGCTGATACAGTTAAATACTTGGGTCACATAATACAAAATAATTCAGTCAGACCACTGAAAGATAACTTAATATCAATAAAAAACTTCCCGACTCCTAAAACTCAAAAGAATGTGAGGCAATTTTTGGGAAAAATAAATTTTTATCATAAATATGTGCCAAATATAGCCATTAAATTGGAACCATTGCATAACCTTTTGAGAAAAGGACAAACCTTTGACTGGACTGATGCATGTCAGGAGTCATTTAATGAAATGAAACAAATATTATGTTCTCAACCGATATTAACAATCTTTGACCAAAACCTACCTATTCATATATACACAGATGCTAGTATATTAGGAGTAGGAGCAGTACTAAAACAACCACAAAATAACAATGAAGAAAAACCAGTAGCGTACTTTTCGAAAAAATTGACTGAAGTACAGAAAAGGAAGAAAGCCATCTATCTGGAATGTCTGGCAATTAAGGAATGTGTAAAGTATTGGCAACATCTATTGATAGGTCGGAAATTCACTGTATTTTCTGATCACAAACCATTGGAAAATATGAACATAAGATCTAGAACAGACGAAGAATTAGGAGATCTAACATACTACTTATCACAATATGATTTCGAAATTAAATATTCGCCAGGAAGATACAACATTGAAGCTGATTGTCTAAGCAGAAACCCGGTACTTGGGCCAAATGAAAACTCAGAGGAACAGTTAAAAGTAGTTAATATAATAACACTAGAAGATATTCTAAAAGACCAGGTTAATAATGAATATATACAATGCAGAAAAAACAAGTTAATGAAAAAACAAAATGTTTACTACAAAAAAGTAAGGAAGAAAGAAAAAATTATTATATCAGAGGAATTTAGCATAGATTTCATGAAAAGTGTACATACAGATCTGGGGCATATAGGAATTAAACAAATGCAGAGAATGATTAGCTCAGTGTATACAGCAGAAAATATGACTAAAAACATAAAAAAAATCTGTGAAAGTTGTACAGTATGCTTAAAGAATAAATCAAGAGGACAAATTAAATATGGGTTGATGTCCCACTTGGGTCCCGCCACAAAACCTTTTCAGATATGCTCTATTGATATAATATACCATTGGAGGTTTCGGAGGTTCCAGATCAACAAAGAAATATTTACATCTTTTATTAGATCATTTCACCAGGTACGCGTATATTCTAACATCAAGTACTCAAAATGCTAATGACTTCATTAAATTAATAAGAAACTGTACAGAAAGTGATGGTATTGAATTAATACTATCAGACCAATACCCAGGTATCAATTCTAAGGAATTTAAAAGATTTTTGGATGAAAAAAATATTCCCATAATTTTTACAGCAGTGAATTCTCCTTTTTCAAATGGCTTAAATGAGAGATTAAACCAGACATTGGTTAATAAAATCCGGTGCAAGATAAACGAACATGACACTAAAATGGCATGGACGACTATAGCCCACAACTGTGTGCAAAAATACAATGAAACGGAGCATACTATTACTGGATATGCTCCTAAATACCTACTTTATGGTACAGATGTTACGATTTTGCCAAATGAGCTGAAACAGAAGAAGACTGACCATGATTTAATCCAGGCTAGGGAAAAAGCTTTAGAAAATACAATCAAATCACATAATTATAACAAGAAAATTTACGATAAAAATAGAAAACATATAGAGTTCAAAGTCGGTGATATTGTTTTTATAGAAAATGGAAATAAACTGAATCGAAAGAAGCTTGATGAATTGAAACTTGGACCGTACAAAATTTTACAAAAAATTTCAAACTCAATTTACAAAATAAATATTGAACATAAGAGATCAGAGTCCACTTTTTTCCACATTTCAAAGCTAACACCAGCTCCTATCTACGATTAAAGACCGTGCATGAAAAAACATTTTCACCTGACTTTCTTTACGGAGGGGGGGAGATGTAAAGAAAAAATGTATTATTCTTTAATTTGAATTCCGCGCATCAACCGTCATCGAACGCGCAGTGACATGACAACTAAATTATAAAAAATATAATTATGAAAAATATTATCAATCTCGTAATTGTATAAAGTAAAGTATAAAGTATCTTGTGATTTAGGAACAGACATTGTTAATAAATAAACATTAAATGTCGTTTCTCTTTTTACAGGTATGTAAATATTATTTTTGTAAAAATTCGTAGGTAAATACAAAATTTTATTTTATTCTTTCTTATTGTAAAATTATCCAAATAAATCTCTTTTTACAGAGAAACTCAATTGTGTTTCATTAATAGTGTCGTCCTAATAAAAAGAATACAAGAAAAAATCTTATATGTATACAAATCGGTCGTTTCGTAAAAATAATCGTTATATTGAACAGATTCAATTACTAGTACAAAATATATCAACTCAAGTGAGCAGTAACTGACCTAGCTATGACCACCTCGAGCTGCTGACTGAGCTGCTGCTTCTCCGCGGTGAGCTGTTCCAGCTGCTGCTGCAAGGCGTGAGAGCGACGCTGCAGCTCCGTGTTCTCCGTGTGTTCGTCCGACAGTTGCTTCGTGACTTGACTCATGTTCGTCCTTGCCTCTGTTAAGTCCAATTTCGCTTTTGCTAGTTCGAAGGCCTAAAAAACACGATACGAGACGATATGATTATTTTTTATAATCCACAAATATAAATAATTATAACCATTAAAATATCATAAAGGGAAAATATTATTTATTTGATTTTAAGGTGAAATTAAAAAATAGGAAGTGAAAAGCTCAATACTTACCTGTTTAATATGATATTTTAGTTTAAATTACTACATTATTATTTTTTTATATTCTAGAATAACTATTAAATATAAAACTAGCAAAAATAGCAGACAAATATATTTTTTTAAATGGATCTCTTGTTTTTTAGTTTTTCTTTAATTCTTCTTAAATTAATAGAATAAAGCTCACCTTGTCATTTAGTTCCTTCTTATGGAAGTCTAGTTCATGCTGCAGTAACGTAATCTGCTTCTTTATCTTCACCAGCTGCTTTTTGTCGCTACTCGCTTGTCTATCCGGCGATTTCTTCTCCTCGCTCTTGGTCCCCGGCGAGGGACTCCGGGATACCATCTTAAGTTGCTCCTTCAATGAGGCTATTTCGTTGTGATACGAATTTATATCTTCGTGGAGAATTTCTATTTCAGTTTCCTTGTCTTTGAGTTTGTCATTCAGTAATTTTAATTCTTCTATTCTCGATGTTAGGTCGTTGTTTAGAGAGTTCACCCTTTGCAACTCAGTCTCACTATTCTGTAGTTTCATCGAAGCGTTCTCTTGTTCTTTTTCGAGTTTGCTTAATTTTAATTTGAGGTCTTTATTATCGTAACTGAGTTGGTCGTTCTCTTCTATTACTTTAGCGATGTCGCTGTTCAAGCTTTTGACTGAATCCTGCAGTTGGAATAGTTCATTAGATTTCTCTTCCAATGCTTCCTTTATGTTCTCCATTTCTTCTTTCTTATCGTTGAGGCATCTCTGCAAGTCGTCCATACGGTCCAGGTGCTGATTTAGACTATCTATCTGTTGATTCTTTTCGGAAACTAATTGTTCCAATTTCTGTAACTCATTTATTTTTTCGCGCAATTGTTTGTTTTCAGTTTCATATTTGTCTATGTCCGCGTTCTTGGTCTGGAGCTCAGTTATTTTTGTTTCTAAGTCTGTTATTTTGTTTGTAAGATTCCTTTTCTCTTTTGCGAGCTCGAGAATCATATTCTCTCTTCGTAATATGTCCTCCTTTAATAAATGCAGATCATTTGCTTTTTCACCGGCTTCTTGTGTTAGTTCCGCAAGTCTTTGCTCGAGAAGTTTCTTATTTGAAGAGAAATTCTCTAGTTGGTTTTCGTAGAATTTTTTATCGTTCTCCATAGTCGCCATTGTGTTTTCTAAAAGACCTTTTAATTCTTCTACTTCTTCCTTCAAGGCAGGAAACTCACATAGCTGTTCTTCAGCATTTTTCAAATCAGACTTGCAAGCTTCCAATTCACGTCTTGATTTTTTTATTTCATGCTTTAATTGCGTTAGTATATCTGGGAAATTCTCTTGCTTGACATCTAACGTAATGCCTAGCTCTCGTAGAGATGTGAATACATCTTCTTGCATTTTGTTATCGGAAGTCTCCAAGGAAAAGTTGATCTTTTTTGGTTCGACGCTGATGTTTTTACTGTCACTTATATCTCTGTTTGGATACATCGAGCAATTGTCGGGTATGTTTTGTGCAGTAGAATGTTTAACACTATCACCCAATTTATCGATCATACCGAATAAGGTAGTCTCATTAGCATTTCTTTTGTAGGCATCTTTCATTTGAGTCGATGTTAGATGTATTGGGAGCGAATCTGCGCGTGGTGTGAAATTTGTTGCATCAAAATGATCAACATAGTCCGCATTTAGTGAACTCATATAAGGTCGTTGAACTTCGGGCGGTAATGTCCTATTCAGATTTGTTTTATCTTTGCACTCAATTCCGTGTAAACTCAGATTGTGAGCTTTGAGTTCCGCGCGCCGCATCTGTAGGTCTTGCTCGTCGAACTCCGATATGGAGACAATGTCGCTCAGCGTGCGAGCTGATGTCTTAGCTTCTATGATTTCGCTCCTTTGATTCTGGTTCTGTTCATCTTCGAGTTTGAGCGCTGTGAATGAATCATAAAACGAATTAGTCTTGAGCCCCGTCTAGACAGATCTGTCGTGCTTACTGTAGTTAACCTAAATAGATGCAACAAAATTGGATACGATCCAAGCAAATACAAGCCGAATAAATATTTAAACTTACACAAATATAAAACAGCATTAAAAGGATTTAAATATATCAAACTCTCTAATTCCACACATAAGTAGGACCCGAAATTTAACAACTATTTAACATACTTCAGTTTAATCGTAAAAATATTCTAATTATTTTAACACAAATCAACTATAAAATTCAAATGTATCAATAATAATGCTACTTGCAAATACACACCCATAATGTCGTTGAACTGGTCCTCTTTTTCGGCCAGTGCTCTTTCGTACTCTTTGACTGTAGACTTCAGCTTGTCTTTATCCATCTCCAGACTTGTCACGACACCTTCGAGTTGCGCGATTTTGGACTGAGCATTTAACAGTTCCCTCTCTAATATAACAACTTTATCATTTGGGTTACCTAAAATAACATTATAAGATATAAATGCTTTTTGCGGGACATAGAAATCACATACCCAAATATCAAAAACAGTTTACATTAACGATAACATTGAATGAGAAATCCGTTAATACAGAATTGTTGACCGGAAAATATTTTCTTATCTTAAAAATACAAAAAAAATAATCTCAAATTTATTTTAAGCTAAATTATTTTAAAATAAAAAAAAATCGTCATTTATAAGTTGAAAACAAAAATATACGCACATGAATTTCCGTAGAGCGATTGTTGTTGGTCAACAAACTTCTCTCTCTCCCCTGAATTTTGTTTTAATCGCATCAGCTGTTTGTCTTTTGACTCCAATTCTTCCTTTAACCGTTGAACCTTGAATTATACATACATTATTATATAGTGCACTATGAACAGGGTTAAATGAAAACGTTGTAACGTTGCAACCAAACCCGTAAAATATACTTATTTTATAAATAGGTCAAGTCTTGCCAGGTTTTATTGTTAAATTACAATACAAACAAAACTGTACTCTTTATATTTACTTAAATGATAATGAAATGTGATTTTGCAGAGTCACAATAATGCAATAAAATGTCACGCCAAGAAACGTTACTTATTTGAGTATTTGTCTTCGTACAAGAAATATTTGCCACTCTTGCAACTCTTGGCACCCGTCGTAAATCAGCTTAATGACGTGGGGCGTTGCAACATCCGTTCTTTGGATTAATTTAAACTAAATTAGGTCCATTTTCGTTTATACAATTTGGGTTATTTTGTTTCAAACATGTAATTGCCATAAACAATTTATTTTATGAAAAATTTAATTTATTTTATAAATTATTACACTAAAACAATCCTCAAAAATTATCTTATGTATTTGGTTTTCAATTTATATAGAAGGATCAAGATGGACCATTATACATGCATCACGTGGATCCCCAGACTGCGAGGTTTTTATGCGTTTAATACAGTACGGTGACGCCTGTGTAGCACGCCAGTGTAGTTCGCGCTCCTGTGATGTCGTACGGGCGTACGTGGCGGGCGGCACTCACCTCGGCGTGCGCGTCGTGCAGCTGCACGGACAGGTCGCTGGCGGCGGTGTGCGCCAGCGCCTCTGCGTCGTTGCGCTGCTGCTGCAGGCGCGCCGACAGCGACGAGATGCGCAGCGCCTGCTCCGACATGCGCGACTGCAGCACGTCTCGCTCCGCGCGCACCTCCTGCGACCGACCGCCGTTAGTTCGCCGGTGACTTGTTACTCTGGCTGCTTATGCATTTTAAGCACTGGTTGTAACGAGACAGAGCTGTCGTGTCTTGCTTTTATGAATTGCGATGACGACGAACATTAGAAACGAGACAACGCTATGATTTATGAAGGATATGTACGAGAGAGTGCTGAGTTTATGATTAAATTATGCACTTCTTAATTGGGAGCCCGAATATTTACACCTTTGTTTTGAAAACTACACTTTTAGTTCCATGACTTAAAACGTTTAACGATTTAATATTTGACCCAAATTTATATTGAATTGAATAGCGTTACAATTTAAGTTTCGGTGCCAGCTGCGGAAAATCCGTTGTGTTCTCGCTCAGTTAGAGCAACAAGTCTTTAATCCGCTTGGTAGTAACCACCTCGGTTAGCCAGCGAGCTAAATATACCTCGTCCCAGTTTTCACGAGAAAAGTCCACTGAGATTATTAGACCAATGGTTCAAACACGATTTACGATGTTAGTATTATGATAACGTAATCATATGGGATTTAGTAATTTATGAAATGTTTAAAGTAAAGCATTTTTTGAAGACGTAATATTTTTAATCTTTCGGTTGTGTGTTAAGTCTCAATACTTTCAATAATCGTAAATTTTTCTACATCTTGCAATTGTTTCTATTGCATCGTATGAGTGTGATATATAAATGTTTAACCTGTACATTCAAAATAGATCTGATATAGCGTGTTTGTTTTAACTCGTTAACAATAGCAAATTTGAGATTAGTCACCATATGTTTTGTGGCTATTTCCATCTTTTAGCTGTTGAATAAACATAATACTTGCCAAGTGGAGAAATTACGCGATTCCTGTTGACTACAGTGGCAAAACATATGTGTGCATTCAATACAATAACAAGTCATACTTTAACAAGCCCACAATAGAGAATTGCAAGATTCTGTCACGATGCCGTGCTCTTTAAATGATCCAATATGTTTCTTTTATTGAGCAGATGTTGCCAATAAATGAAAGGTCAGCCAAGGTTAGAAAGTACTGAATAAATATATGATCTTTGAGTTATGATCATGTCCATGGAAACAAGTATCTGTATTCGTTCATATTTTGATGATATTTTAGAAGATCACTGACTAATAAATCATTTTACATTGAAATTCATGATTTTTTTTTTTAGATTTAGTTCGTTAGAATCTTTGTCAGCCGATGCAAAGTAAATTATTTAAATACGTACATCGACACCAAAAGTTAGGCATTGTGTTTTTTTTTAATTAATAAAATTATGAATAATACACTAGACGGCCTCCGTGGTCGAGTAGTGTGTACATCGGTTTTCATGGGTACGCCACTCCGAGGTCTAGGAAACGATCTCGGCCGAGTCGATATAAAAAAAATCATTAGTTTTCTATGTTGTTTTGGGTCTGGGTATTTGTGGTACCGTCGTTACTTCTGATTTTCCATAACACAAGTTGCTTTAGCTACTTACATTGGGATCAGAGTAATGTATGTATGTTAAGTGCCTAAACGCGGCGGTTCTTACGACATATAAATTTGAATCATTCGAATAATATTGTCATTATTCAATGTTTCAAAAATGGAAATCGATATTAAGACATTCTATCCATGACAAAGATCGGTCGATATTCCCACAGTTAACTGTCACGTAAACAAAAAAACTAAAATAACACATATCATATACTATGTATACAAAATAATATATAGACTATGCATGCGGTCTATATACATTTACAAGGTAGATATTAATCTGATGTGATATTTTAGAGTAACTGATTTGTATTTGGTGATGGTCATTTGGTGGTCACTTGTGCACTTGACTATCAATTATTTAAACGAAATTTCCATTCCGGAAGTCTTGGAATAAGAGAGGACGTTCAATAACAGTTTACATATGTATGTAAAAATACAGTTCATTTAACTTCCGAAGCAGATAAAGTATTGTATGTGTGTGCGTTATTGTTTCATTCTGTTAGTCATTTATATATCCGACTAACGCCCGTCATTCATTGTCCGTTTAAACTTTGTTATAAACTAACCTAACTTATTGTTCGATCTTATATGTTCGACACCTTCACGGAAGTGCCAACGACGACTCAATGGCATGAAGGTATAGCGACGCATAGAATAGAAAAGAATGAAATATCCATGTTATGTTTGTAAGTGAGCCGAGATGGCCCAGTGGTTAGAACGCGTGCATCTTAACCGATGATTTCGGGTTCAAACATAGGCAGGCACATGTTTATAATTAATCTCGTGGTCGGCGGTGAAGGAAAACATCGTGAGGAAACCTGCAAGTGTCTAATTTCAACGAAATTCTGCCACATGTGTATTCCACCAACCCGCATTGGAGCAGCGTGGTGGAATATGCTCCAAACCTTATCCTCAAAGCAAGCAGTGGGAAATTTACAAGCTGCTGCTGTAAATGTTTGTAAGTGACTGCCCCTGATCGTGTTAATTTTATTTAGACAAGATTTTCCAAAAAAATTTGAAACGACATTTGATATTAAACTAAATGTAGTGGTCATGTTATAGATGGTCTATTCACTAATGCTCTCTAACTCTTTTTTCTTTTTCTCGTTTGTGTATAATGTCCCAGTAAGTATGTATTTTGTATTGTTCTATACAAGTGGACAACGCAACAAAAGCAATCTCGTAAGCAAACTATGGCGTACGATTTACGTCGAAATTGTTCATACGATGCACTATTCTGTGTGAAGAGACATCGTACATATAAAGAGAGCATAAAAAGATAGTGGGGTGCCATACCCGAGGGATGCGTTGATATGATTTCTAAAATTAGATGTAGAAAAATAACACAGACAAGTTTAGTTATATTTATTATTACTATGCGAGTACTTACATGAGTACTTTTATTTATTTTATTCAATAATCGTTATGGCTCTGGTTCACAAAAAGGTCGAAATGGGAAGAGGTTTTATGTTCTCGTCTATATATTAATAACTGAGAAGACTGAGAACGTCACAGGCGAAGGGACGAGAGTAGAGATAACTACGGAACGTTTTACAATTTACATTACAGCAAATAATATACTCGAAATAATACAATACGTTTATCAATTTGAAATGACATTTACCTTTAATTTTAAAATGTGACCGGTTTTTAGTGCGTAGTTTTTTTTTTTTTTATATAACCTTCCATAGACATTGTCACTAAGATATATTAACCATTCCTTACATCGTAAATGCACCACCAACCTTGGGAACTGAGATATTAGGTACCTTTTCTAATATTATATTATACAACAATACTACGCATTGCTGTTTGACGGCTGAATATCTGATGACTGGGTGGTATTAGATGGGCTCACACAACACCCTACTACCAATTAAAATGATTAAAGTTGATATTCTGTCGTATTGCTAAACTATTCAATCATATTTCAGACTTTGTTCATGTTGTGTTAAACCTTTAATAAACTTAATAACTGAAATCTGTGTAATCAGAACAAGGTATCCCCTATTTATTCCTATTCGAATGTGATTTATTTAAATTTATAGATACATTTTTTCATTCATGTTTACTGCCACCAGTGATGCTCCCGAGACGACTATTTATACGGTAACGTTGACAAAACAAATACACACACATGTTGTAGTTTATTATTGTGTCAGATTACCTATGTATATATTTTTGATATTAGAATAATGCTTATTCCGGCATATGTGATTATATATTACAGTCGATGAATTCGCGTTTAAATAAGAGAAATCACACTATAAAAATGAATTACTTAAATTCAAATGTTCCAAATATATTGTGCGTCGGATAATGTAACGAAAACTATAAATGTTAGCACGTATTTTCGTTTCGGAGAATCGCATCATCGCGGAAGTGTTTCTAACGTCGAGATCGTTAACACTAACATTTTTCTATTTTATAGTTTCAAAGATGACTAAATATTTCATTTTAATTTAGCAGTTCAACCTTCAATCGGAAAATTCGCGCGTACAAGGTCGCGTGCGAAACGTTATGGTGAGAACGATTGATGCATAATTAAATTCGCGAATCGTAAAAAAAAAAAAACAGAATATCTTTGAGGTTTATATTAAATCTAAACTCACCGTCAAATCCGGCAGGCCCATTGTGAAGTATTTCCTAAACTGAGACCACGAAAACATCACACACACATTCGTGCCCGTGGTCACCGACAACTAGGCCTACATCACGCCCACACTAATCACAGCTCGTTAAGAGAAATGGTTACATCGTGAATATTTCGTTATGCGATGGAATGGATGTCGGGTGGCGTGGTGGAGAAATGGAGATCTTTCTATATTCGAGTGGTAATAACCTTCTTGCAGCAAAACACGCTTTGGAACATCTGAGCCGACTGAAGCGCCGCGCGCTACAGCTGTGCGGCGCGGGAACACCGACGTGGGAACACTCGACCGTTTGATGCGGTATGGTGGAGCGGCGCATACATAAAAAAAGCTAAACAAATCTTTGCTATTCTATTCGATGAAGTAGTAAGTAATTACTTTTATGTAATGTGTTTATAGTCCAAAAGTTTAAGGCTCAATATTTATATTACAAATTATGTATATCTTCTGTGCTTGTCAAAAATAAACCAGAATTTACGAATGTTTAAATCAATGAATACATAAATAACGGTTTCCGTATTTCAATGTTTACGAATCCAATTCTTACTTAAAATCCTACTAAAATAGATTGGTTTTTCTCGGTATTGTTTAAAAAACACTTTGCGATCGATGTAACGCTTTCTCTAGAAATACGACAATAAATAACATACCCTATCCATAAATTTTCGTTCCGAACGACAATAATGTATATTTAGCTCGCATACACGTGTGCGAGCACGAAAGTGTGCGTGTTATGACGACATGTAGGGCTGATGATGTTTTCGGCGCATGCGCACACTCTTCCCGCTTTGTTGCGAGTATATAGGTTACTGCTGTTTTACGATGTTGTTAATGATAAAGCAGTTTATGTTTTAATTAATTTGTTTTGACAGTTGCATTTGAAAACATAAAAAAAAATCGTTCACGAGATTTCTCAACAGCAGATGTAAATTTAATATTTGAAGTTATTATATAAATGTCTTTCGCTTTACAACCTTATGACTTGCACTTGTATATTGCTAAGAGCACCAGCCCTGAGCTCCCAGACCAATGAAGTACGTAATAAAAACTAGTGCGCGAGAGAGTTAATGCATTAGGGTCGCTCTAAAATACTCCAAATGATACGAGCGGAGAACCGGGAGTGATTCACGAGCACGACGAGTCGTTATCAAGATCATGAACATCAAAACTATTATTTAATTTTAGATTTTTTCAGTGAGTCGTAGCGTGATGTTATATGTATAGTGTATCAAACGCAAAAACATTTTCTTAAACTGGTAACTAATAACTAGTAAAATCTGACATAAGCGTTTTCAAACAAACAAAGTTACTTATTGTTGTGTTTCGGTTCAAAGGTGGATTGAGCCAGTGTAACTACAGGCACAAAGAACAATACATTTTAGTTCCCAATTTTGGTGGCGCGTTGGTGATATGAGGAATGATGATTTTTTCTTATAGTACCGATATGTATGGGCGGTGATGACCGATTCGCATTACGTGGCCCATTTATCAGTCCGCCTACCTATATGACATAAAATTATACTAGGCAAAACTCGCAGTACTAGTCCTTCTCACCAAGTTCAAACACCGTTTCAGTCAAGTCCGTCCAATTAATCAAATTCACGAGTATTTTATCGAAAGATGAACCAGTACTTCGAGAAGCTGTTTCAATGAAACCAAAAATAATATGTTTATCATCGGCGTTTTTGTAAATGACGCTATATCATGAGAAACTGTCTCTCGTAGACAGTTTTCTACATTAATAGTTATTTATAGACGGAACGTTTTAGTTTCTCGAAGTTTCATGATAACGTTTCGATGTTTATATAATAATATATACTGTTTCACGACTTCTTCGAGTAGGTCGTCTCCAATGGTGGACGAAAAACTTTTTGATTAATTTTGGAATACTTAATTTAGAGACCTCATTCAGTCTATTAATTTTGCCCGTCAATGCTTATTAACTGAGGAGGGGTCGTCTCGCTAAGTGAAGGTTGGAAATTATTCCATATCACTAATTCAATCCGTCTTCTGGCTTCGAGAACAAAGATGTGAGAGAATTGCATATGGCACATGCAGTTTTCTTTATGACGTGTATATAACACAAACAAAAATTAACCATGCGAAATATCAGTGATGATTTGTAACTTTAAGTATCTTTGTTTAATATCCATTCATGAGATATAATTGTGTACAGTGTTGAAAGTAAGTGTTATAAATGCCAAAGGAAGTCTGTCTAATACCTTTTACGACCAAACACTAAGCCGAATATGATTAAATTTCGTATGAAGCAAGCTTGAACCCCGAAGGACATAGTCTTACTACTTGTTACTTATTTATGTCAAACACCTGACGACTAAAACGCGAATAAACCCACGGGCGACAATTAGTTTGTTATTACACCTAGCTCACTATCAACTAAAATCAGAAAAAAAAGTAGTAGCAACTCTATATACTTCCAAAACAAAAGATAACTGATAAAATTTCGACGATAGCCGACTCGAAGATTGCTGAGAGCTATTAATATAATAGATGCATTATTTACGCCTGACAAAATCTGATATTGGTATTGAGTAATGTTTTTGTATACAATTACTTTTTTTGTATACAAACTTAAAACTGTTCGCTGGGTTTAATTATAGACGCGAATTCCTTGCCCCAAAAAAGATACATTGACTTTGAAAACTTAGCTACGCGTCTTTCTTTTGTTTATAAAATTTTCACACACACACACACACACAATTAAATCGAAATGAATGTGTATTAACACCAGATGGGTATAATTATAATACCTAATGATCAGACAGTGGTGTTGAATACTAATGTTAGTAACGTAATAGGACGTATGCCACGAGATAAGGTGAAGTGATCTTAGAAGATCACTTTGGCGATCGCGTCATCCAAAACTTACTATTCTTTGATTGGATTTAAATATAGCTCCGGGTAGTACTTGGTGTATGTATATTTTATGGCTATCAGAGTATTAACATTTATTATAACTTTTGGCTTTTGGGTGGTTAATTAAAAGCATAAGGGCCATAACACCTTCAGTCTCATGGCGACGATTAAGGTTTATTATAATACCTCTTGCATGGTTGAAAAATAACGAGCCAAAATATCTCCTTAAGAAATGTCATCAAAAATCTAATTTAAAGTTACAAACGTAACAAATAAGTTATATATTTAAACATTACGTAAACGATGTAGTTCAAGTATTATAGTCGCACAAACTTTGCCATTTATAACGTAGACGCAAAATAACTCAACTCGTGCTCAAGAATAAAACGTTACGACAAACAAAAGTAAAGAATTCCACCGAATTATTTCAGGCCCTTTGGCGCCGAAGTGAATTAAACGCTTCGACAAGACCGCGTATTTGCGATTCGGTGACGAGTCTACAAGTGCGGAATAGATCGCCCGGCCGCCCGGCCGCCCGGCCCGCTGCCAGCGCCGCCAAGGTCGCTGGAGCGAGCGGCTGCTGGGGACTCGGTTGTGTTATGTTTTATTGAAATATGACATTTTGGATATTATTATTCGCGTTATGACTTTTTTGAAACTAACACTGATATTATTTAATCTTATAATTTATATGGAAACACTCGAATGAACATTTAACTAACCAATCGGCACTAATATTGGGCTTCTTTGGGCGACTTCTGTCTTCAATTAATATATTAGACTATCAATTTGACTTGGTTTTGCAGAAATTGTTATACCTGACGCGGGTTGCATTAGGGTCTACACAAAATTGTACTTTGCATGACGTTTTACACGACAAGTAATGTAAAGTTTCAACGATCATCGTCATATTTCAGCCAAACGAATGGTTAATTGATTTAAAATCTAAAATATTTATAAGCATAGAAGACTCAATGACCGTCTAACATCTACCACCGGATCGGAAAGATACACCTCGGGCCTCCGAGGGCCCGGCGAGAGGGAGGCATCGTACCTGCGCCACGTCGGCCAGCTGCGCGCGCTGCATCTCCAGGTCGGCGATGCGCTTGAGCGCCGCGTCCTCCGCGCGCACCACGGCCTGCAGGCGCTCCCACGCGCCGCACAGCTCCGCCGCGCCGCCGCCGCGCGGGCTGGGGCTGCTGCACGGCGACGCCAGCCGCTCGCGCAGCGACACGTCCTCGGACGCGCCCTCGCCGCCCGCGCCCCCCGCGCCGCCCGCGCCGCCGCGCTCGTACGCGCGCTCCAGGCGCCGCGCGCGGTGCGCCAGCCGCTCCTCCAGCAGGCGCGCCTGTGCGGTCGTCGAGATTACGCTCACCGGGTCGAAACAAAATCGAAATTTAACCGGATTCGAGACGCACCTGCTCCTTGACCTTCTCGAGCAGGTCGGCGTACTGCTCCTGGTCGCGCCCGCAGCGCTCGCAGAGGGGCGGCGTGCTCTCGCGGCGCTCGCTGCGCAGCTCGTCGAGCTCGCGGAGCAGCGCTCGCACGTTGTCGTCCCTGTCGTCGATGGTGCGGCGCATCCGCTCGAGCTGCTCGAGCACCTCGGCCTCGTGCGTCGTCTTCTGCTCGAGCTGGCCCTCGAGGTTGGCGATGATGTCCCGTAGGAGCGAAATCTTCTCTTCGGTCGCCTTGACTCTCTCGTCGGCCTCCGCTTTCCGCGTCTCCAGATCCGTAATCATTTGATTCATGTCGCGCGCTTGAGCTTCTAGCTGTTCCACCTGTATGGCGATATTGACAGATAGAGATAACTACTAACAACTTACCTTTCATAGTTTATAATGCATATTGAAATAGGCAAAAGAATTTATAAGCTACAGGTTTTTTTTCAAATCTAGAGAGCAAAGTGTTAATTAAATATATATTCTAAATCGTACGACTTTAATGACAATGGAACATCCTCACTGTAACACAACCAGAGGTTTGTTAGCTGACAAAATTGTATATAGGTCTCTATGTATCTACAAATCTACATACTACGTGAACTAATACAGAATGCAATACAAGACTAGCATTTAAGATATTGTTAGTATTTCTTTGTCACAGGTGTTAATGATACGAATAAAACATGAATCTAAAACTACTTAACAATAATATAGATTAGAATTCTACATCTGATATGTGTTCTAGTTTATTATAGAATATAATTTATTATATAGCGAGACGTAGGGAGCAGCGAAATTAATACGCTCTATATTATTTTTTAGTACCGGACAACATTTATATGACTTTTATTAGAAAACTAGTTAATACGGCATGAATTGCACTGTAACTTTATATTATTTTAATACGACTCGCCCCTCACGTAAAGTACGTTAATCGTAATTTATACCCTGTTCGCAATCAGAATGGGATACGACCTTTTGGAACTGAAATACGAGCAGTCCGTCTGGTAGCGGCAGCGATTATTTTTGTGGTTGGATTAGTAATTGCTACCACCACCGCTACGTGCAACGAGAAATAAAATTTTGAAAATCTGTTACGCGTAATTGTTCTGTCAGTTACACAAACACCCTACACACTAACCCATGTCTTTGCAAACGCTCCTTTGTTGAGAAACTATCATTTCCTTTGACAAGGTTCCATTTCATTCTGAACGCACACGAATAAAACCATAAACTGCTGCGGGAGTGCAACTACCAATAATAAGTATACAAAGTTCCAATTCATGATCGATCGTAGAGCAAAGAACACGAACATAATTAAGCGCTAAATTTTAAATATAAAGAATGATTACTAATTATAATGTTTTAAACAGCAATATTTATTTATGAGAAGGTTTTCATGAGAAGCTGGTGCGAGCGAACCGAGGCGGACTTACATGTGCATTGTGCTCTCGGCAGTTGCATTGCGGAAGGCGCAAACAGCGGATCTGGACACAACCCATACCCATTGTACTATGTGCTGACGAAGCTTCAACTGTTTTCTAATCAAAAAGCGATTTCTCGTCTACTAATCATTCCTTAGAACACTCTCATTATATTTAACAGTGGTATTCGCTCACTAGTTTTAGTTCATGTGTTTGTTAGTGACGTAGTATTAGATATATAGTATTAAGTCGCAGAATCAGCTCACTCGAATCCTTTTTATGTGAGTCGAAACAAAACAGTCAAGACAAAAAAACTAAAAAAAATATCGCCCTCAGCATAGCGAGTCACCGAGTGAGCCGATTCGGGCGACCACTCGAGCCAGCTCGAGGGCCCACAGGGGCCCGCCTCACCTCGGCCAGCACGCGCGCGCCGGCCAGCAGGCGCGCGCTGAGGCGCTGGTTGTCGTCGCGCAGCGCGCGCAGCCGCGCCGCGAACTCGTCGCGCTCGGCCTCGCGCTCGCCCGCCTGCTCCTCCACGAACTGCCGCGTGGCGCGCAGCTGCCGGTTGGCCGCCTCCAGCTGCGGGCGCGCCGGTTAGTGCTCATGTTCCTCGGCCCGAGCGCCGAGGCGGGAGTCGACCGGGACTTTGCTTTTAAAATTTATATCACAAACGAAAACTCTGTATTTTTAATACGGTTCCGTTCGAGTCGCTCCTCCCGAGTCCTGCCTCGCCATTTAAAAAAATATCACTATACGGTGCAGCAGACATCACCTACTGAAGAACTGAGACCATGTTATCGTGTGAATACATGGAAAAAACTAAATATAAATAAGTACTATCTATACACTATGTTATTACATACATACATATATACGTATGTTTATATCTGAAATAAAATTATAAAAGCAAGCTAGGAACGAAATTAACATAAACCGATCTAGCCTAATGTACCTTCTCACAGCAAACGCTGTGCAACGAGGGTTTATTTCCGTGATCCTGCGTGAGGCGTGTCGGAAATAATATAGATTATAATAATATACGGAACGATAATATCATGGTGCTTTCGTGATCGTGTAATATAAAATGAATCGCGGGGCACGAGGCGACATTACGAATACAATCATATTTGAAAGAAAGAAATTCAATTTAACGGCAAAAAGCTACATATCCTAGTGCGGATATGACAAGTCACCTGCTGCTGCAGGTCGTCCCGCTCGCGCAGCGCCAGGTCCAGGTCGTGCGCCGCGCGCGCCAGCTGCGAGCGCGGCGAGCTGGCGTCGTCCAGCGAGCGGCACGCGCCCGCGCACGCCGCCAGCGTGCCCGCGCCCGTGCCGTACCTGCGCACGCGCCGCGTGAGGGGCTGCGGGGAGCGGCGCCGCCCCTCGCCCCCTCTCGCTCGCACTCACCCCTCGGCGATCACGTCGGACGGGCCGCGCTCGGCCAGCAGCTGCGCGAGCCTCATGGCGGCGCTCTCGAGGTCGGTGCGCAGGGCGGCCTCGCGCTCGCAGCCCTCCGACAGCGCCTCCTCCAGGACCTGCGGTGCCAATGTATACGATATATTTTATGCGTCTAAGTCAAAATCTAAGGGGTAGCAGATCTGTTATTGCAAAGTGTTGAAATCGCGAGGACAACGTAATATTATTACCTTTTTCTGCAGCTCGCAGTTGTCGCATGTTTTCGTATTGTTATCCATCTCTTGCACGAGCTCCGTGATCTGTACCGCGCTTGACTCCAGCATGTTTGATTCTTGACGAACTCCTGCAATCGATCATCTCTTTTTTATAAAATTTTCTTTTTTCTATCAATACAAAATTTTAATGGAACAGAAATTTAACTTCCTTTGTTTTTTTTTTTTATTTTAAGTACTTGATATTTGAGTACATTTGATTGAACACTCAACAATATCCTATTATTTACATAAAAACTGTAACTCACTGCCAGTAGCGCATCGAGCAGACAGCTCGAGTAGCTCGTGCGCCTCATCCCTCAACCTCTTCAGAGAGTGTTCGAGTTCCCTCTTAATATCCGCACTGAGATCCCTCTGCTGTTGTAAGAAACCGACGACACCCTCCTCATCCAGAGACACAAGAATGGAGTCCAAGTCCGGCGCGAAGTGCACGTGCTTAGTACGTGACACGAGACTCGAGTTCAAGTCCGTTAAGTTCGGAGTTGACGGACGAGAATCTAGATCCAATGTTCTGGAACAGAGAATGATTTGATGGGAATTTAATTTAGGATTTTTCAATAACTTTATTAAAATGTATATGTGTAGGTATAGTTGTGTGCGTGTGTGTTTGTGTGTGTGTGTGTGTGTGTGTGTGTGTTTTCGTCTTATCATCACATCTGTACATTATTCGCACAAAATTATTAATTTTAAATGTGTTTGTAGGTGAGATCTAAAGATAGAATTTGCGTTCGTCTCCTTAATGCTATCTACATGTTAGGATGTTGCAGAAAATTAATAACCCGTCAGGCTGGCCGCCTGCCAAGTCCTATGCAACTCGTATAATGCAGGCTTTCCTAGAAACTCGGCGCAAGATATAACAAGAGTCAAGATGCAAGACAACTAATTTACATTTCAATAAATCTCTGTGATGTTTTGTATTGAAATCAAAACAAACCAAATATAGAAATGAGTTATTAAGTGCGACTGTACAGTGCATTTAACAATAACAAGCTAATAGAAGGGATAATTTGCCAAAATAAATATACGAGTTACCTGTACCTGGGTATCGTAAGAAGTTAACAAATAAATGAACCAATTTTGGTTTTCAAGTAACTCACTCGTTTACTTGTGATAACTTATTGAAATATAAATGTTTACTAACTGGTCCTGAACGGAGAGTTGTCCTAGCAGATGCGCCAGCACAGTCTTGTTGAGCTCGTCCTCTGCGCTGGCGCAGTACGCGACCAGCTGCGTGACAGCGCGCTGCAGCGTCACGGCTACGCGTTTCAGACCGTCCCTGAAAATTTTAATACATTTCATAAAGAGGTATATCGATGACTCGTATGTTGGATTACCACTATAATCCACTTTATTTACTTATTTATATTTTATTGCACATCACATTAAAATACTAGAACATAAGCAAAAGGAAATAATTGTGCGGTCTTCGATCGTTTATCTGTTACAGACAATTTTTATGGGAGAAGTAGTTTTATGTGCAAATTTTCTTATTTTTGTAAGACACCTATTAAAAGGAATTCTCTCTTAAGAGACGACTGACAAAGTTAAGCTTTAGCTGAGTACACATATAATACAAAACATCGTAAGTAACATACCTTTCCTTAGTGACCTCTTCTAGCTGTCTATTCTGATCAAAGCTGTTGTTTCGCCTTTGCCTCCGCTTGTCCGCCTCGCCGGGCGACAGCTCGTCGCGGACACTCGATAACTGTGAATAATTATATCCTTTTGTTACTTGGATTCGTACACACTTAGAATCGTTAACGACCAATAACTAATAATATAGATTTTAATACAAGACGAAACATACCAAAAACTTCCTCAGCATAACCATGTTGCGATTTTTACATCTTGACGATGATCGTAAATGATACTTATTCTATCATTTAGAACATCACCAAATCACTTCACAAATATCCCGATTTAACATCACACCCTTGACGTCATCACATAAGTGGCAAAAAACTTTCATAAAAGATTAAAATTTAAATAGAAATAAATAAGCTTCAGCTGTGACGCGTAATTAATAGTTATAATTAGAAAAAAGCTTTAAATCCTTCACTCTTAAGGTCAAGCACTTTAAGGTGGAGCAACCGGCTCTCTTGATGAGTGTAATTACTAGGACATTGAAATTAATAATTTAATTTGAAGACTATCTTACAAAGTGCACTTTTACCAAATGATGAGAATGATGAGAAAACCTGTCTGGTTTGTATGCGGGTCGAAACTACAACTAGAAATCTATAGAAATTTGTCCCGATATTGCTTAGCTTGGGTTATTATATAGAATAGTTTTATCTTAACGAAAGTCATGAGTTCAAATCCTTGTCGGGTTATCAGTTGAAATTCATTTAAATCATTCAAACTGATATCGACGATGGATACAAATATCGAATTAACAATGCATTTTTGTAATATATATCAAACGCAGAGCTTATACTACAAAATATATACTCTTGAAATTAAGTTTGTTTTTAACTGCACATGGGAACATTTTGAAAAATATTAACTTTCAATAGTTCAAATTAATTTAATTGACTCGTTCAAAGTGTCATTCGTTTAAGTACACCACAACCATAACATATTAAATTCATACATGACACTTAATATATTTATAGCCGAGTATAGGATATATCACACTAAAATCATACATGACAACAGCTTATGTATAGGAAAGCCATGACTTAACTGGCATTTAGTAGTTCTGGTATTCCATGAAATGATTCAACATAAAACCACAGGGAACAGACTTGAGGAAAACTTATTAGTTACAAAGTTATAAATAATTATAATAACTTGATTTACGTTCGTTTAAGTCCAACGTTGATGTACGTATGTAACAAATACTTATATATATATATTTCTTTTCATAACGCGTCATATTAAAATTAACTTTAGGAAATCACCATCTAACTCTTTAAAAGTATAAAGAATTCGTAAGATGTACAATGTAATAATCTCTTGAAGCGATAACATTTTCTTACAAGATTGAATTTAAATTAAAAAATATAATTACCATATATCAAATTTTGAAAATTCCAGTACTACGTTGGGTTATAATAGGTTGTTTACTTTATTTTAAGTTCTAGTTATAATAATATTTCGTACCAAGATACCAGAGTAACCGTTCCAATCACTTTGTGAGAAAATCGTTCTAAGATTATAGTTAAGAATTATCAGTAAATCTAAATAAAGGTATCTTAATCAGTTGTGTGTATTACTTGCATTTTCATCTAAATGATCAAACATTGCAATGTAATAATTAACATCTTGAAATAAATCTAGCATCTATATACATATGTTTTGGGTACTATTCATAACTATGGCATATTAGGTACTGCGTCCACTTACCGATAATATATACAAACTTTTACTACGTATATTTCAAAATTAATAACAGAGGAAAATAACAATTGATTTTGACAAATTATTAAGTGAGGGTAGTTACACAGAGTTTTATAATGACAATGAAAGTAGTATTGATGTTACTATTAAAAATTATTTGTAATTAAAGTTGGTTTATTGTTAAGATATATTTTTTAGAGGTTAAGATTTATACATGATTTATTTATATGAGATTTATACATAGAATACTTCCAGAAAACATCGAGTTGCCTGCTATAACATGCTGTTGTTTAGCATTACCAGTTTAGTACGTGTGGTTGACCCACATGTTGCCAATGAATTTTAAGGGGCGATTACATTAAACCGATTACGATTTTTGACATTTTGGAAAGCGTTTGGTTTTAGTAGCAATACAATATATTTTTCAAAGAGCATGATTAGTTAATTTTTAGTTTCTTATATTTCTCATGTCTTTAAATTGCAATTACGTCACCATAAAATAATTATAGGCTAAATGCAATTCGTACAGACATTTTATCTTCAACCAGCAGGAAACTCAAATACATAAACAAGTAACAAAATAAATCCAGCTGCGAACAGAAATAAAGTCAGTGGAAAAAACTGAATACCATGTGTGGCCCGTCATGCACTTTGTACTATAAACTGTGCCACGGCGCATTGTTACTTTAAGCTAATAACGCATCTGTCACCATTAAACAAGCGATAAAATCGTCTGCATAATTTTAGCAAACGATTAGAAATTTGGGTTAACATATGCGCATGTATCTTCGAGTTTTCTGTTACCAATAACAGTAAGGTTTAAAATAGTACCCACATGACATTTCCGTTGTTTTTTGATTCAATTACATGAATTTAGGTCATATATCGAGAATTTTAGGGGTTGTTTTCGAGTGCAGTGTCTTTAGGAGAGCGTAGCGATGATAGCTATATCACAGGAGATTTGGTTTGTGTTTAAAATAAACACGTGTAAATAAATGTAATGAAACAATGAGGAATTTTCTTTGAATATGGAAGATCAAGAACACTCGTACGAGAATGGAATGAATAATAAAAAATAGTTATATGTAATTTTTAAATAATATTTCAGATGGATTGAAATAAAATAACATCGAAAACATAAATATTCAATCCGTCTTGACATACTATTAACGCTACGTCTATGTTAAAGCCTATACAACCAACAAGAGGACGAAAGCCAAATAAATAACATTTGACATCAAATTGACGCGATATCGTTGTTCGAACGCTTGAATAATAATCTATGATATTCAATATTATGCATCTGCGAAAAAATTAAACGTTGACGAAACTATTATCGGAAATTTGGAAGTTGAATTAAAATAGATTTATGTAGTTAAGTATAAACTTAGTATTATAAATAAAGATAAGATTAATCAAGAACTGTTAGTAGTGCACAATATAGACCTACGTAGTACGTAAATCTTAGATTTGTTGATCTTCATTGCTTCTTCGATTGGAATAGACTACACACCCAAAAGCTCCACAGATTGACAAAATATAATTTCAATAAAATAATAAACCATTAAACGATTTTATTTTCAAATATTATAAATATGTTTCTAACGTAAAACGTATTTTGAAGGCCATTATTCAAAGTTATATGTAACTATTAAAAATAAATAAATTACAAATAACACAGGTACTTCATGTATTCAAATATAAGCAGCTCAATTTGATTTGTTTGATATTTGAAATCCGGTTCTAGCTAGTTCAGCCCCTCTTCCCCATACGTAATCAATAAACACCGAGGGGTACAGACTTCATGGGATCAAAATGCAGACGCTTTAGAATAATATAATGGGGAGATGAGAAAAGCGTGTTTGATAAATAGGAATAATTCGTTTGCGAAACTTTGTATATTAGACGAAATTCTAAAGATAATTTCAATGATCTTTTTGTAATTAAAAATAAACTTTTTTTATTTCCAGTGTTTCAGAGATTGGGAGCAGCGACCGTTTAAAGGGAATTGAGTTTGAGTGGTGCCAAGTTCTATGTTCGTAATACGTATTTTTATTTGTCTTTTTTTGCAATCGTGATTATTTTCAAGCAAGATAAAGATCTGTTTTACAAATAATTATATTCTATCGATATTACACTCATCAAGTTATTTACTATATCGGATAAGAATTTCAATTACTGAAATGTTACATGTAGTGATACCATTTGAGCACTGACTTTCATTGAATAAAACACCAGTAATACAACGCATGTGGTCACTAACAGTCACTAATATTTTTAGACGCCGCACTAATCATAACAGTGTTAATGAATAACGGTCAGCCTCTTCTCAACTTAACAAGCACTTATCACCGATTGTTTTATTGCATGTACATTATAGTCAAACAATATAACTAAACTGTTATCAAATTAGACCTTATGTATACGTCTATGAAGTAATAGGCTACTGAGCGTCGTTTCGTATTCGCGCGCACGCAGTGACGTCACGCGCACGAACGCGTTCGTCGCGAGCAACGGTCTGCGCCAAACTGAAGTTGTTTGTTTATAATACGGAATTGTATCCTCCTAGGCGGTTAGGAGTTGCAGCGATGTTATCTTTTTATGAGTGCATCTGTCATATATTTAGATGTGATTTCGTTTAAATAAGACATTTGTATGTATTTAAGCTTATTTGTATTATAAAAGAGTCATGGATAAAAAATATAAGATAATGAGATCATAATTCCTACTATGGTTATACGTTCGTGCTTGACATGTGGTTTTCGAATCAATGACAGCTAGCGATGATTGAATCATATAGAAAGTGTATTTAAACCGTTCTTTAAAGCTGTAACTTTTCATAAAATTTCAGAAACTAAAACAGTAAGTGGGTGGTACCTATACAGAAAGGCTTGCACAAAATACTACTTTAAATCTTATTCTACTGTGAAGAACTGGCAAGAAACTTAATAGTTAGTCTTTTTCAGAAATATATCGTAATATGTAACTGGCGTGATAAGAATACACTCTGAAAAAGACCATTGGTTGGTTGAACGAGACAAAAAACCGTTATTGCTATAGCATAATCTGTACAATGGTTATACTTAGAACATCTCGGATGTAGAATAAAGATAAACGCCATTGTAATCCAAGTTGATTTACGTGAGGAACATGAATTAATGTTAATAAGGATATACGTTAAACGATAACGGTCGTAGCTTTCGCCACAGAGACGTTGGCGAACCTGAAATATGAAACTAGGGACATTCGAGTCGTTTAGACTATTCTGATATAGAGGATTTACCTAGAACGATGAAGTGAACTGCTACAATTTCGACAACTAAAGTTAATTACTGCAATTGCGAAAACGTTACGAAGCAGGAATACAAGGAATACTAACTTATATTATTACACATCATTATATAAATGTAGTGCTATTTGTTCGAGGTTACGGAACCCAGTAAAAGTTGTTTTTTTTTTATTCTAGTAGATATTAGCTGAAAAATACCAAATTAAAAATTGCATATTTAAATAGCGCGCGAAAACGCTACTTTGACAATATGGCGCTGCAATAGGGTCGGTGACGTCACTTGCCTGTTTTGTAATGTGTGGCACATATAATCCACATACAGTAGACAAACGAGATTAACAAGCAAGTGACGTCATCATAAGCCCGACCAATCAGGAGCGTTATGTGTCACGTGACAAACGTTTAAAAAAATGCATTTTTATTTAAAGATTTTTGAATAAATTAATTATTATTTTCAAGTTTCGTTAGTAAATAACCATTTTTAAACTCGTAATATATACTGATTACAATAATTGACACTTTATTTTTCGCATTGTCAAATAGCCTATTACACAACTTAAATATTTGTTATGGAATTATTGGCACAAATTAATGGCGTTTGGACTAGAATATGGGTTTGAATTTAAACTTACTAACACAGTCTATACGATTGACGTAAACTAATAAATAATTCAGTTAGGTTGTAAGATTTAATTCTCAGAAGATCAATTGTTTTTGTTAACTATTTTTAACTTATAAAAGAATATTATCCCGAAAAACGAGACTCGTCAATTAGCGTCCAAATCCTTTGTACGAAATTCTTCGTACACTTTCGATTCGCTGTAGCAAAACATCCGGGCACATTATAAAAAGACGAACACACACGTCGTCTGCCATTTTACAGGGAATAATGTGAGGAGGGATCTACGCATCTTCCTTCTGATTTATAAGGGGGTAGGCGATACACTTTGATTATTTTAAATTGGGCTCAGAGTTAATTATCATTATATCCTTTGCCACTAAAATAATACATATATACGTACTGTTAAATATTATTTAACTAGACGTTGTTGCCGGTTAGGGTTCACATATTTTTCAGCACTAAATAAAGATATATTAATTTAAGACCATTTGGTATATCGATGACGATCCAAGCATATCTTTGAAATATCGTCGCGACAAAACATTGACGTATACATATTATGTGAATATGACCTCAATCGGAGTCGTGGAGAAGTTACGATCACTAACAGACGCACTAACTATTATATATTTATAACGATAACGAAGTCTTGTCAGTGAAATATATGTACGTACTTAGTTATTTAAAACGTTTACCGCGGAAGTCATTATTGCTAATAATATGTCAAAAAATATATTTATAAATAACATTATCCCGTTCTTATTTACACATCTAAACCGCAAAAACCGTAAGTTATCTTAGAGGGTTTAAGATCAACGCTTCATAAAATTTTAGAGTCTAATTATAACCGACGAACATCCTGTCGTAAGGGATAACCGATTCGCTACGTCTGCGACTGCATTTTTCTAATCACTAAACGAAGTGTTCATGTTCTTGACCTAAATTTATACAACGTTAAAATATATATAGAATGCAAAAGATCGAATCGAAACAGTTCACAATAAAGTTCTACATTTTTTTTTGCAATTTACTTATACAGGCAGACTGCCAAATGAGTTTCAGTAAGTGGTCACCTTCGTTTTTAGCACTGCTACATGTATAAACTACTTCTTACGATGTTGTTAAGATATAATATCACTCGTGGGTATGTAATTAGACTAACCCTTCAAGCCGGAAGGGCTGTAATAATAGAAAAAAATGAACAAAGTAGTATTTCCGTATGATGGTCGAACAGCTACCCGACAAGACCTACAAAGCCCTTTCACCGATAAACACAAAAATAAATCAAAACACGACCTGGAAAATGTCCTTAAAGACCTTTATAATTTAGTTTTTATTCAACATTATTTGAGGTTTATGTTTCACGTCGACAGTACAATTAACTTGAGGACTATTGAAGCGTCACTGTTTATGACGAAGGGTGTACACGTGTTCTCTACTGCGTCACGTGAGAACCATTGTCGCAACTACGCTAAGTGCTGTTCCGACATCCTGCTGTGGAGGACTCTTTAAAACTAAAAAGTATTTTCTATATAAGTAAATTTCTAAAGAAATGTCGCGAAATCGAATAAATATAAAATATCACAAACTATTACTTGTATTATGTCCATGTAATGGGTACTTCCTGCTTATTTAAACATAATTTTGATTACTGTGACTTCTACTTCTGTTCATTCACTAGGTCTAGAAATTTCAAACAAAAAATATTCATGTATCTGTTACTAAGCGAACATCTGCTACTTCGCAAAATTTAAAATCGTTCGTTCTTTCTTGAAAAGCGTTTGGATCAAGAATATACTCTCTGACAATATTGAATTAATAAGATATGTATCCCCAAAATAACGACATATGAACATACTTTAGCCGCCCTAAAACTGTTATTTATTTAAAACATGGAAAAAGAAAAATCTATGCATATAAGTACATACAAAAAATATCCTATTCGACCTTGGACACCTTATAAAAAGCTTTGTCTAATTCGAGACGCGACAAAGTTAAAACATATATAACAGAAGTGTGACGCTAAGATTCAACCTTTAAATTTTACTTTCATAAATATCTAACAACTAATCTCAGCTTTTAATACATTAACTCAACAGTAACTAGGAAGCGCATCCAACTGGGACGGAATGCGTCGAAAGATTCGAAGAAACGCGTAAACCTCGTTAAACATGCTGTAAACCGACAAATTTTATTCAGTATTGATGTTTTATCGACGAAAACGTCCGTCAGTTCAAAACAGAATATATATATATATAGGTAAGTGAGAATCGCCACATCTAATATTAGTTACTAGGTAATAAAACTGACGGAAAAAATATCTAAATTAAATCTGCTGCGCACTACAAGCTGCTACAAGCGCAACCTAAGTTGACCGGTCTGAAGTTAGGCTTTCGGACACGTTCGCGTAAGAAAACTTGCAACCACGCAATATGCATCTTTGCGTCGGCCCTAAGTCGCCGCCCTCGCTTTTGTTCTCAAAAAGCTATGAAATACATTAAGTATATCTAATAACAGAATCCTCTTTCGATTTGAAGCATTATTTGTTAAAATTATCGCACCCACCACGAGTAGGTGAAGATAAAATCTAGTCTAAAGTGCATAGATCGCACGAAATAGTATTTTCAAATATTATTCTCTTATAAAAAAAATACTTATTGGATTTAGTTTTAATATATCTTTTAGATAGCAGTTTTTAATATCTGGTCAGTATAAACACATGGCCACCATCAGCCATCATGTGACGCCCAGCAGTACATATGACGCGCTAAGTTATTTGACAGTATACTCTTGATAATAGGATCATCAAAAATTTTTAAAAGTTATTTCATAGTGTATATGCACGCAATACTTGCCGATGCCGTGTAAATGTTGCTGAATGTACATTGCCCTCTGCTTTCTTCGTTCCAAATTTAAGAGAGCGCGGGATTATCGAGGGTCTACTGCATAAATATTAAATCATATTGAATTCAACCTAGATCTCGAGTAGTATTACAAAATGCTCTGGTTTCCTTATGCTTTACTAAAAGCGATACTTAAAAGCACTCCATTCTATGCGATTCGAAGCATAAAATACCAATTAGTAGGTCATGCGCACGTAATAGAAGAGTAGGTAATACAGTCGTCAACATAATTTCATTTTGTATAAATCTTTTGTTTTTATATGATCAATTAATGTATAATTAATTTATCTATAATTTATTAATATTTAAAAGCACGAAACGATATCATTACGTTTTTATATATTAAATATCAATATACATTAGTACATCTGTTATTTAATTGACAGAAATGAGCGGCTAATGTGTTACTTGTCGGTTATTTGCAGTAAATTATATGATTATTAAAACTACACAAATGTTACGTTGGTAATATGAGAATCTAACAATATTATTAAACATGAATGTAGTGAAGTGGATTTCTGAATATTACAGTCTAAACAAATTTCGTGCCCGAGTGTACTGCAATTGAATGATTTTAAAATTATAATCATTATCTGGAGTGCCCTAATGCGTGGATCCCTTCTACGTGAGTAAACATGTGGCTACGGTAGGGTACGAGATAACGTATAAAGCGTTTTTATTTTTTTTAATACACTTATGATACAAATAAATTACGTAATCCCTTACGGAATCCAAACACCATAGATATCCCTAATAATCAACTGCTTTAGTTAATTTTAAATTTCATATGATAAATTGAACATAATTAACACACTTTTATATTGTGTAATTTAATTGTAATTGCTAGTAACGAAAACCTTCTCGGTAGAATCTACAATCCGAATTGTTTTCATTTCAGAAATTTAATACTATATTTTCTAATACTGGAGGTAAATTTAAAATAAATCATGTAAGTCAAGCTAAAAAAAAAACGGAATCGAAAGTAATTACTGTTCTTATTTCTTCAATTAAAACATATCATCGTATCACGCGTAATGCCGGCCACCCAGACGATCTAGCATTGGACAGATGTTGGTTTAATCCCATCACAGAGATCAACAGAAAATAGAAATGGCATGATTTATTGTTAACTTTCATACCCCTGCTAAAACTCACTTTAATAGGCTCTATACAAAAAAACCCTTCAGAGTTATATTCAACTTATCGTTAGTTTCAAAACACATTGCCACTTCTACGCTGTTATTAGCTCTATTATTTCAATGCACCGGGCGCAGCATCGCGACATTTGATTAGACGACGCGTAGTAAATACATGTTAGCGTATAATTAGACGCCTCGCAAGTTCAGTAACCCGCGCAGGCGCAGCTCTGAGTCTACGCCGCGACAGGTCCAGTAATCGTCAAAATTTTGCGAATAGCTTATATTATTTTGGAGGTTATTCATCCAAACACACTTGTTGGTAAAAATATGTATAGTGTTCCCATAAATGCGAATTTGAATTCATATAAGAAAATGATTCCTATAATAAATATTAAATTTATCAAATGTTTTTAAGGACATTTTTCAACTTCGATTCAGCCAGTATTTCTATATTTTTTTTTGAAATCGAAACCACCGTTTGTTCGTTCGTCCTTCTTACGCGGAACATAGAACCGACTTTTTTTGTATAGAAATAGATTATGCATCTAGGCGATTTATTGCACCGAAAATAGCACGGCAACAAAGTTACGAAAATAAACCTAATATATAAAATGTATTCAGAACCAAATCCATTCTAACAATTAATTTGCAACCTTTAATAATACAAAGTTATTTGTTAAAAAGAAATCAATATTCAATAGCATCGTCAGACGCCATCCAGATAAACGGTTTACTCACGTGAGGGGAATGCGAGGGTGGCGGTATTTATACCAACGCCATAGATTTACCACACGCATCTATAGTAACGGGCGGTGAATTGAGCCGTCAGTATTTACGAGTCGATCTGGTTTTATTGGTACAGACGCCATCTGATTGATCAAGTCACACGAATGGGTTAGAGTGTCAGATTCGTGAAAGTATTTTAACGCATATTTATATGTTTTGTAAACACACACTTGTGACATTTTAAATGTTTTATTTTTCATTTTAGTGAAATTGGCTTAGTAATGTTTCATCAAATCTATCAGAGAATTAGTTGATGCAATCACATTTAGTTACTACGTGAATTGATTCGTGACCATGTGAATGTAGGTCACGCAGGATTATCAAGTCAGGTCACAATGAAAAGTATCGTATAAACTGCCGTCGAGTTTAAGGAATTATTCATATTCGTAGTACAATTGATTACTACTACACTCAATGGGTGCATACCGAAGACTGGCAGCGCATCTAAGCAGAAATAACAGGACTATTGTCATGTAGTAAGCGTTGATAAAAAAATAATTATGACGAAATTAGGGGTACGGGCAAATGTGCCACCTGGTGATAAGTACCACCACCCGAAGACATTGGCGTCGTAGCAAATTTTAATCATTCCTTACAATTTCAATGCGGCACCGACCTTGGAAAATAAGTTATTATGTTTCTTGTATCTGTAGTTACACGGGCTCACTCAGCCTTCAAACGTTACACTAATTTAATTGCAACAAGTTCCACATACCTCGTTATCCTGAGGCTTCTCTGCGTATATGCGGTCGCGCAGCGCCACCAGCTCTAGCGGCCAACTTGACAGCTCCGCATCGGGGTCGGACAGCAATACCTGGAGAATATCATCCAATCAACGTTTTGTTTTTACATAAAACAGGCAGAGCATTGGGCATTTCATATCTGTTGACGTAAGTGTTCAAATAAACGTTAGAGTTTTAGTTTACGTTAATAATACTGAAATCTTGTATCATATGCCAATAATTCCACCCATTTATTATTTAAAAGAATGGATAATTACAATGTACTCCTCATAAATTACGCTAAGGCGATCAATCTCAAAGACTAGCTATTTATACAGAAGATATTAGAAAAGTGTGCAAACATAGGTGTTCTTTCTGTTCCCTCTACACAATTTGTAAGATATCAATCCGACGCAGTAAAGCAATCAGGCACAAAAGCAACGGCCTCACATGCTTTCTGAGGTAAGAGTTTAACACTGACAAATCCCTGCCTCTTAGAATTCTTCGGCCCGATTTTGAGCTATGGACTAGTTCCAAAGGAACCAAACAAATCTCGTTGCAATGGAATATTTGTTTAGCATCCGTTGTTAGTTCCCACCCCGATGAGTCTGTATGTGATGAGCCCAAATGTTGATGATATTTATAATCATAATTAAAACGTGTTAACTTTCAAAATGAAAGAAATGAAAACAAACGATATGACAGACCAATTAGGGCTGGCACATAAGCCGGGGTGACCAACCATTTGAACAGAACTTAAAAGGAAACTACATGCTTTTGAAAAATATAACATGACTATATTTGTATGGAAATGTTTACATAGATAGTCTACAATCACATTCAAGTCAAAAACACATTCATGACGAATGTGTTTTTGACTAAATGTTCTGTTAGTGTGAGTTCATTTTATACACACACACAAACGATCACAAATGTGCACGAGCACGCTCAATGGTTACAAGAGACTGGGAGTTAATTCTACTAACATTTAACGGTTATGATAGGTTCTCGATTCTATTCCAACCCAAGTTCGACTATTGCAAAATTAAACCTAAGCTTAATTATAACTTTTCAGTTATGATTTTATTTATATATCGAGTTTTTTTTAAATATCGAAATGGAAGGCCAAAAGGCAAATGGACGACCTGATGGTCGCGATCGCGCATAGAAATTGGCGACGTAAGAAATTTTAATCATTCCTTTACATCTGCACCATCAAACATTGGGGACTAAGGTATTACGTCTCTTGTAGCTGAAGCTACTCTACAATACAAAGTATTGCTGCTTGAATAAATAATACAGAATGTATTTATACAATCCCGATTAAATTCCGATCCAAGTTCGACCGAACCGAAACTTAATCGTTTTGTTGTAGAAAAGATTCGATTGCGGTAAAGTGAAACCTTTTTCAGAGAATTTCACACTGTTTTTGTTTTTTTTTTTTAATTATATACATTAAAGCTACATACAACTTTAAACTGAAAAGTCGAAGTCAAAGTCAAAAATCTTTATACAATATAGAAGTGTTTACACTTGCTTATTGATTGTCAAAAATCTACCACCGGTTCGGAATTTAACACCTCGGACCTGAGAAGAACCGGCGAAAGAAACTCAGCGGGACATTTTTTTTTTTTTCATTTTGCATGTACAATAATAATTATATTTTAGCTATTTGAAACAGCTAAAATATAATTAACATTTGGAAAGAACTGCGTCGTTATGAATACACTCTGTATAAAAATAACGATAGTTATATAAGGATTGCATCGCAAACATGGAAGGTGTTTATGATCATAGGCAGTTGTTAGAAGATCAAACGTTCGAGGGATTATATGTTTACTATTACATCATTTATAATCGTTTATGAGAAAATTATTGTGTTTGAATCACTTTTAAGAAAAATATTTTTAATAATCTAATTATATTAGGATAGCAAATCTTCATTTAATTTTGATTATGAAGCTAGAATATACAATATAATTTTATTAATAAGACTTGCTATAATAACAAGAAACATTTTGAACTTTAAAATAATTACAAGTATAAATTAGATTATAGTTTCTTATTGAAATATTCAGTACAAGCAATTGTATCAACAAAGGGAGATTTAACGCCGTCTACGAATTCCAATCTTTATGCTAAGCTGACCTGTCTTCGTTTTGTGTATGTTTTTTTGGGTTGTCCTTTGTAATTAAAGTTATATATCATTTATATTTAAATTTCTGCAAACATTTATTCTTTCTCATGTATATTGTATATATCTAATACTTTAATCTGTATTGACATTATTGTATATGTCTCTTTTAACATATAAGTTAAATACAGATACGGCCTGGTAACGAAGTAATTATATACAGTTGTGAGAACGTTCAGTACATGTACAGGGTTATCATTATCATTAAACTTTAAGAGGGCCGGATTATCTATCGGCAGGCAGGAATCGGCCTAGGAGCCCCGCATCGAGTAGGGACCTCTAGACAGGACGAAATATGAGAAATAAGTTATTAAAATTATTAATGAAATTGTCATAGATATATATATGTGCCCTAGTTGAATACACATGCCTTACCTTCGTAATATAGTAAAAACATCGTAATCGTAATAACATATAAAATTGTTAGATAATATATCTTTGAGGAAGTTAGTAATGTATGGGGGTTCCGAGACATGCATTGGCTAGAGACCTAATACGGTTAATCCGGTCGTGCTAATATCGATTTTATTTCACAAGATATACTAAGTAAAACATCGGTATTTACAATAATATCAGCCATCGATTCCACAATAAGATCCACTTATTCACTCACAAAACTTTAATTTCTTATTACAACAAAAGATATAATTGTCACTTATGTAAAAACAATCCAACTGAGTGCGTAAGGAATATATAAGTTAGTATAGATCGCTTGACCCCACCACCCTTATCAGCTGCCGATTGTTATGAAAACAAACAAATCAATTATAAATAATTGTGAACCTTAACGTCATAGAAATAAAGAAGTCGTTAATTATATTTACACGAACTAAGTTTTAGTGTTTGTTCTAATTAACAAATTAGTTTTGGCTAATATATTAATTTGTTAACGAGTTTATTTTGACGACCTCCGTGGTCGAGTAGTGTGTACACCGGTTTTCATGGGTACGCTACTCCGAGGTCCCGGGTTCGATTCCCGGCCGAGTCGATGTAGAAAAAAGTTCATTAGTTTTCTATGTTGTCTTGGGTCTGGGTGTTTGTGGTACCGTCATTGCTTCTGATTTTCCATAACACAAGTGCTTTAGCTACTTACATTGGGATCAGAGTAATGTATGTGATGTTGTCGAATATATATTTATATTTATTTATTATTCGATTATTGTTTATAAATAAAAACTTGAAATATTGTAATATACACGTGATATATCTGAACATATTACAGCGATTACCTTTTTTTTAGGGTTCCGTAACTAAAGGGTAAAACGGACCGTTACTAAGATTCCGCTGACCGTCCCTCCGTCTCTCTATCTATCACCAGGCTGTATCTCATGAACCGTGATAATTAGACACTTGGAATTTTTACTAATAATTTCTGTTGCCGCTATAACAACAAATAGTATAAAATAAATACAACAACACACAACAGACATGTTTTGTTGTACCATTTTATAGATAATGGTACGGAACCGTTCGTGCGCGAGTCAGACTCGCACTTGGCCGGTATTTTAAAATTTGCAAATATACATTTTTCTATTATTGATTATTGAATAACTTTGCCCGCTTATTTCAAAAAAGTAATGTAACAGCCCAACATGGGGCTACCATCTACACTCCTTTTGAAGTCTCGGAGCTCATTCATCCACGTTGCTCGAATGCATGATTACATACGAAAAGTAACTTAAATTCGCCAGTGGAAGTTTAACTATAAATAGTTATAACAAACCAAATTGACGTTTGATACGTAAGTTTATTTGGTGTATCGAAATACGAGAGTCATGTGTACAGAATGTTAATACACTTTCGATCATCAACGATCGTGATTCAACTTGCTAAGTCCACAATATCGGTGACTCTTGTTGTTTTGCTGCCCATTTTGGATTCATCGCGTATAAAATTCTATAATTTAAAGCTCATTCTAATAATGAGATTTTTGTACACATATCCCAATAAATATCGGCTAAAAACTTAAAGATATACATATATATAGATTTTTATTTTACTTCAGGAGGTGGTTAAATATTATATAGTTTTGGCTCACTTTGACTCGAGAAAAAAAAGAATATATAACGATTAAATTGACTATTAACTCGCTTTTGTAACTAATACAATTTTCGCCAATTCATTTGGAAATTAAGTCTGCCTTCATTTACGTACACATTTAAACTAGATGTTTTTATACTTGAATAGAATGTTTGAATTATTCGGACAATTTGAATATTCGTACCTTAATTAATAACAACCCAAGTAAACGCGCTTTTCGACAAAGTTTTCCACGATTATTATAAAAATACATCTCGTACATAAAACACGCAAAATCTTCCGCCATATTGATCAACCTTACGAATTCAGAAAGGCACTGTCTTGTTTTTCCTTGTATCCAGAGCCATTTTATTAAGATCATCTTATACACTATTATTCATTTAACTGTAAATCAAATTATAATACTATTGAAATTCTCTCATTGAATCTAAAGGGCCTATGTATTCCATTCAAACTGTTGGTAGATTTTAAACAAAAATAACCTTAATTAACATTACTATATTGAATAAAATAATCGACTCAAATGAGACTTTAACCAAAAATCTCCGCAAGTGAAGTAGCAAGATAGAATATGATCTAAAGAAAAAGAGAAGTTAAAGAAAATTATCAAGAGTAGGTCTCCTCTATCCTAGAAGAAAATATTGTTTCGAGACGGCGCGGTCAAAAACGAGGTCAATCACGCGAAAAATGTCACTTGTTTTTGGCAGAAAGCCAGTTCATGTCGACTGTATTTCAAAACGAGTGCGTTCACTTTGCCGACGAGCGAATACCACTAAAACTAGATATAAGCTGAGATAAGTATCTAAAATGTTTAATCTGTGAATTCGACGTGCAATTCATTCATCAGCTCATGATATCTGATCGATAGACATTCGAACGAACTGTACATAAGTATTTGACCTATATACTAACACGTGGACAGCGGTAATTGGATAAAACGAAAGGATCCGTTGGAAACATACTGTGCCATTGATATTTACTAGAAAAAATAATTGAATATCGTACAAAAATTTCGACTACACGCCTATTCATAGTGTTCAAAATTTCAACTACAGATCTTTTGACTACCCATACAAGAGTTGCTCTTTTTTATCCAAATGTTATATTGAACATTTCATTAAATTTTATTCAGTTTTTGATTGATTAGTGTAGCATTTTGTTTTTAACGTCTATCAGTAGTGATCATTGACAATCGTAAGATATGACTCGTGTAGTATATTAGAACGAAAACAAAGTTGTCAAATTTTTAAATTAGTTGTATTATAATAAAAGTAATGTTTAGTCCACTGTTTGTGAATGTTAATCCACCAACCCGCATTGGAGCACCGTGGTGAAATATGCTCCAAACCTTCTAAAGGGAGAGTAGGCCTTAGCCCAGCAGTGGGAAATTTACAGGCTGTTAATGTAATGTAAAAATGTTAGTTCGCCGATTACGAAACAATATTAAAAGATACATAAAGCACAGTAACGCACACGCATTATAAAGTTTGATAAATTTAAAAAAGTAATCTTACTCGATACAAATATGAATGAAGATTATTACCGGGCATAACTTTATCACATTTTAATCACACACAATAACAAACAACACAAAACTTATAAATCATAAAATGTTGCGAATATTTTTCAAAATAACAAAACTGTAATTATTTAGACAGCGTGACTTTGAAAGTGTGGAACACTCAAATCGGAATCGTCACAACAACTAAAGTAAAACGGACCTTGGTCTATTTCAGCGATCGGACGGCGAAGGGAACCTCAATTTTAATAATGGTAAACTTTTTCGACACTGGCGTCTGTCCAAACTATGAGCGTAGGCTTAAGACGAGACTAAGGTACGCCATCCACTCATTGGAGCGTACGTCATCACTCATTACTAGATGTTGTATAGAATAAATGGACTCATTGAAACTTTCATTCATAACATAGATAGGAGATGAATGAAATTAGATATTTGATAGTAAGGGCGGTAATCTGAACAAAAACAGTACAAACGTTGATATTATATGAAGGACAAACGTCTTTGTTCGTTTCATTTGGGTAACTAGAGATTTCGATTCTTCGTTACGGTAGCATGCGAAAGGGATCCCGTGGCACCCGCCAAAGAAACCGAGGGCACCGGTGGATTTTACTGGGTATTCCGGTGTACTAAGGCACACTAATAGTCCTGGGCACCGACGAGTTCCACATACCTCCCCACTACACGAGAGAGAAACGCGCAATGCGTTATTCCAGCGAGAAAAAAAAAGTTCCAAATCTCAGTAATTTTTCATTTCTATGGCGATAATAGTTTACACTTGAAACATGAATCAAAAGTAACTTATAAGCTCATTTTTAAAAAAGTTCATTTAACTGATGATCAGTTTATTAATTCCATGTTTTAAGCCATAAAGATGTTTTAAGTAACGACATTAAAAAGTGATAAAAATTTCGGCGCTATCCAGGGAAATGCAAACAAAAAAACTGCTCAACGCTCTTCCGGCGTATGTTTCCGATCAATATAAATGAGTTAGCTTTAGGGCAAGAAAATACGCATCTTCCGAAAATTGCTCTAGACTTCATCAACATTTACCGTCAGGTGTGATTCTAATACAAGTTCATTTCACATTTAAAAAGAGACCAATTATTTATGCTAAAGCTCCAATAAATAGAACCTTATAGAGATATAAACTTCGGCAATCGTTTGCACGTAAACCTGCAAGACGTTAGCCAATAGAAAATTTGCAAAAGGTATAGGAATGGTGCACTATGACATGCATGTATAAACGAGACGAAGGAAGACAAGGAAAGTTTAAGCAATGCCCAAGAATCTTGACACGATTTTAGCTCAAAATATTGTTCTGTAATGCCTTTTAGACGAAGGAAAAATTAAGAAAAAATTAAATGCTTCAGACAATTATGAATCTCAGTGTGTAAATATTTTGCTAGTTTTAATGTAATCCGCCGTAATACTTGCCTAGGTGTTAGCGAGCGACATTAGGCTACACGGCCTCATTTCGTTTGGCAACATTAAGTGTTCCGGGTGGAACGAACCGGTGGTTATTAGATTCATTTAATCGAATTACAGTTCAAATGATTCTGTGAATAAGTGAACCTAATAAATATGTCCATCATATTTCATGGAAAGGCAAGACCTTTACAAAAAATAATCTAGTAAACGACGTGATTGTTTAATCCAAAAATGTTTTTTAAACAATTACTATCCTGCGCATATTTTTTCCAAATCAAACTCGAAGATCGCGACTTTAGAGCGAACAAACAAATTCTTCCGCTTTATTTATATATATATATATATATATATATATCAATACATTATATATTCTACATATATACTAACTTCATACAAAAGAATAATAATTATTGATTATGATTTCCCAATCGAAACTTAACCTACTGGTTTTAATCTAAGCCACACAGACTCACTCTATCATACAAAAAAATATATAAAAATCGATTCAACTATTTAGGAGGCATTCAGTTACTTACACGGTCAAAAGATTTTTATATATATTATCATTTTTAAATCGATATATCGATATCGATATGTATCGATGTTAACCCGAATGGTATACAACACAATACTTATACGAGCACCATATTTACTCGACCTCATTAAATATTATCTTACAATTTAAAAGAAATGGGTCAAGACTCTCGTGCGCAATTCCCGCATCCCAATCTGTGCTGAAAACTTGTTACGAAAATATGATGGCATCCGAATTCGTACTGTTTACGTTATATCGATACGTCGGTCATCACTTTGCACTTAAGTTTTAATATATTGACTGTAAAATTTATGAGCTGTAAGTTAACGTGGGTTAATCTGTATTTTTCTTTTGTATGGTCCACACATCGTGTAATATATTTTAGATATTCAGTGAGTTTATTTAATATATGAAAATCTATATTTTAATGATATTGTAAATAATATTTAGACTTCAACGCATAAGGCTATTTATTTTGAAATAAAATGAACTACAGCATGATTTAACAAATCTTACACAAAAAAATTGTAACTACATAAAACTTAATTTGGACGGATCGTTGCGCGATGTTCTTTAGTATGGAGCCCTATTTGTTTAACGAGTTATATATATTGCAAAAATAAGTTTAAAACAAGAGAAATAAAAAACACTGTTAAACTTTATAATATTAATATAGACTAAGACCGATGCCTCGTGCTTTAACCTTGCTATATTATTTATACGAAACTTTTTATCGATCTCTTGTCATAGAGATGGAATTGTTTAACCTAGTTTCTAATATTCACGTAAAACTTGGTCAAACTCGTTTACATAAGAAGATAGTTTGGAAACCTCTCGGCCTAACCCATAACTAGGAAATTAAATATATACTAAATAAAATCAAAATATACTTCGTTCAAGTAGGGTTTTACAAACACTTTTGAAACCTCATTTTACAGAACTGTATTAAAAAGGAAGCTACCACCGGTTCGGAGTGTAGATTCTACTGAGAAGAACCGGAAAAAAAACTCAGTATAGTATGCTGTCACGCCAGCTTTCTAACCCTGTGCTAAATTTCAATAGGTTTTTGCTTATTTTTAATAAATATTGGCTAATGCCAATATCATTGATTGATAACGGAGAAGCTGAATTTATAGATATACATCAATAATATGAATAAATATTATGAGATTTTGTAACTCGTACTATATTTATAACATTCTACAATTATAAAAAAAAAATACCTATTTTCTTGCAGCCTCGCCCTGTACGTCAGAGGTAGATTGAAGATGAGACAACCAGACAATTCTGAAGCTCATTTTGAAGGAAATATTTATATTTAGGGATTATGATATCGCGTGTTCGTTCAATTAGACGTGCACCGTTCGCCTTGAAGCTGAGTGCTACGTGAAAAGCAAGCACTGAAAAGCAATACAAATCGAGCGCAAATCTTCCTATGGATTACAGCTTAATTTTTTGACAATTAATAGGAACTATTAAATCATAGAATCTGCGACTACATTTCAAAGAAAGGACAGTCAGATCAATGTCATTTGTATTTTATAGTTATATTATTTCTACCGCCGAAATGGCGTAGCTTGGGGGTCTTATGGTCAATACTGCAACGAACTGTTGGCCATCGTAGTTTTAGAAGAATTAGAATCTCATGAACGACGGTACAAAAAATTATGATCAATTACGCTAAGGTGCACACTTTTAAAAGAACCGTCCGATTCAGTGCTTAAATTTTAATAAAAATAAAAAGGTTAACAAAGGGAGTCTACTTCGAAGACACTACCACCGCGCGCGCGCGTTACCTGCAGCTGGTCCTGCATGTCCCGCAGCACGCCGCGCCGCACGCGCTCGTCGCGCCGCGCCGCCGCCTGCGCGTCACACGTTAGTCACACACGGGCCGTTAGTCGCATTCGGCATGCACCGCGCCGCCGAGCCCACCGTAAACGCGCGTCACGTTTATGATCGGCTCGGTGGCGATGAAACTATTTACAATTCGTTTTAATATAATCTGTACAAATGTAAACAAAACAGATGACCAAAATCGATGCCGATTTGTATCCGAAACGCCAGTCGTAAACAATTATAAATAAAAGTCCTGCGGGCCTAGACTGAGTCTCGTAGCGATTGTCGGTTACGTTTGTCGAAAAAGCTGTTGTGTATAAAAAATAATTATATATACGATTAATCACATGTCCAAATTTTGAGATATTTTATTGAATAAGTCAAATTTGAAATCGCTTCGACGATCGTCGATTGAACTTTGTCTAGCCCCCCGGGGAACGATTACTGGTAACTATAATGACCTATGTAGAACATCGACGTTGTTAGCTTCAATTATATGAAACAACAGGATGAACAATACGACTGCAAATAATAAATACACATATAGACAATCGTAAATAGACTCTTGCAAATCAAAACCATTAATTTTTCAATTAGAATATGCTTAGAGCCTTTTAGTATGAAAATATAAATTTTCTACAAAAAAATATCTCAATTTTTTTTATATACAGTAGATTTTTATGAGTTCATTTAATCTTTTTATATCATAACATACATTTGTGAAACATACAATAGACTAGACTAGACGAACACTCGAAACGACAATTTGTATTTAAACTAGCATATTTAAAAAAAAATCGATTAACAGGATTTTTTGAATATAAAATTGAATATAATTATAAATATTAACCTTAATATCATTATAAATATGACTGATTCATTACAAACTTCAGATATACATAGAATAACGCAGCGGTTCTCAAAGGTTCTTCAGTGAGATATATTTGCCCGGAGTAATTTGAAAAGCGATTTGATTAATTCACAATAAATAGTGGTAATGAAATTTCTGAATAACTTAAAGTAGAAACTTTTATCATTAACAGCTATGGAATATACCTAAATTTTACCTTTGTTTGAGAACCGCTCGAATAAGGTTTAAATATATACATTTTTTTGTACGTATGTTTTGTTTACCTTTGTACAGACGATATTGAAAGGGAAGATATATTTGTATAGAATTAAACACCAAAGAATTTAGAATAAGCTTTCATGTGGGACAGTTTGTTAAAGTATATGGTACATATTTACAGTGAAAACATTTTAGTATCGGAAGTACCTTCAAAGAAATCCTTCGTACAGTCAACAGGAGAATAGTTATTAACATATGCAGCTATACTTAAATAATTTGTAGTTTATAAAATAGTTAAATAATATTCTGTAGTTGACTGTACAACCGTAATGTGTCGTAAGAGATGCAGGGTCACCGCCACACTCATGACAAGACTATAAGCGGTACTGACCTTCTCCAGTTCAAGGTCGATGTCCTGTTGGTAAAGCGGAACGTTCCCCTCCGTATTTTCCGCTGTCTGTATGTGCGCTTTTAATTCTGTTATCTGGAGAGAAAAGTCGTTCATTTTTATTTATTTTTAATATAAAGCGACACGTTTTGTTTCCAGAATAATCTTCTTATTCCTAAAATTTACACTGAAAATTCTATTTACTGACACGTTATCTAAAACATCTTGTAATATAACTACTATTGAAAAACATATCACAAAGCATTATAAGTAATAATGTCATTGTTTAGGATATATATATATATTAGGGTGTCCCTTAATTTTCAACTTCAATATATTTTTACGCATACCTTCTTAAAACTTTAGTAATAACCCAATATTGTCTATAAAAAAATATAAGCCCGATTTATTAACGATAACCCGTGCCGACTTGCGATTTAATCTTCTGTGTGTGTGTGTGTGTGTAAATTGTGTCCTTCTTAAAGGCACTTAAAGAGTATGAAAATGAATTTAAAAATTGATAAAGTTTATATAAACAAATTTAGCCATCGCTAATGGTATTTATGTGAAGAGACAGTCACGGTATCGCTTTTTAAAGATGAAAATAATAACAGATGAAAGTGATTGCCAACTCAAACGCGGATAAAAACTCAGATTTTGGCAAACGCTAAGTTTCATCCAAGGGAGAATTAACCTAATAATTTTTCAATAAGCTAATTTTTTGTGGGGGTTTTTTACATTACTTGATGTATTTATTTTTGTTATTTAAATTGTTTTCTCTTTAAGACACTAGATGATTTTGTATCGGAAAAGAGCAAACAATTTCTTTCTCGACTACAGATCGACGACAGTTTTTTTCTGGGAATGGTAATACTCCTTTTTTGGAAACTAATTGAAGAATAAGTCGTTTGATCGTTGTAAATTACTCTGCTGAAAGGGCGGTCAAATTAATGCAAGATTTTAACGGAATTATTACAGTTGAAAAAGAGTAAAAACAATTCTTGTTGCACTGTGTCCAGGAACATAAAAGTTTGTATGCAGACTGTAAAAACTACATTAAAGATCAGTTACCCCTGATTGATTATTATTATTTTATGTTTTTAACTAAACTTTATCTTATTTTATTTCAATTCTTATTCAATTCATTTGTTGTATTTATATATAGTTTGATATATATTTATGTTAGTTTTATAGCGGACAAAACTATCAGGTAAATAATTCACTTTTAATAAACTTTTGTAGCTTGGTCGGCACGGGTTGCGATCATGTTAAAAAGATGAAATTCCATATTTGAGCATGTTTTAGCATTTATTAAAAAAATAGAGGGTATGCATTTCGAAATTTAAAAAAAAAAATTTTTCATCATATAAGGGACACCCTAATATATACATTATTCGTATAAATTAACTCAATATAACTTACTGATATTAAACTGTATTATTACATTAATTTAATTTCATAAATATTTTTTTAATTATGTAGTAACTGTACCTGTTCTTCCAGTGAAGCAATTGTTTCCTTATGTCTCGCGTGCAGCTCATTTATATATGTGATATGTTCAGCTTTAATGTCTTCCAACTGTTTTTCCAGCTTCTTGTTCGCCTGTTTCAATGTGTTATCTACGGGAGTCGATGTCTGTCGGCGGATAATGTAACGTATTAATGTGTTTTAAATATCATGAATTACGATAAATATTTTGTAAATAGATGGCGCTGTATACGGTAATTGTGTTTGCCTTTTAATAGCAGACATTCGGGTTACAAGACAAGACATTACATACGATACAGACGGTTCGCTTCAGGCGATCTCTTATTTAATATATAGAGTAGTTTCGCACTAAGTGATTGCAATAAAAACATAATAAAACAAATGTTCATAAATTTAAAAAAAGGAATGAAGGAAAACATTTGTAATGCTATATTTTTCCCGGATAATATTTGAAATGTTATCAGCAACGTCGAGCGCAGCACCTGCGGCGCGGGCGGGCGCGCGGCGTCGCCGGCGGCGGGGGCGGCGGGCTCGGGCGAGCTCGCGCACGACGCGCACGCGCGGTCGCGCCACACCTCCTCCGAGTAGCTGGCGCAACAATTATGTCTATTAATCTTACTGCAATAATATAGCATCTTAAATCTGATCATCTCTAATCTGTCATCATCAATACAAGAAACTAAGACAACTTAATTTGGCCAGATTCCAAGTCTATGGAACGTGATCGCCGGGTATTCGATTGACTAGTCTTTATATTCAAATAAAATTAAATCATCAACTTACCTTTTATTCCTGGTCAGCGTAACAAAAGATATAAAATTAATAACAAACTTTAAGAAACATTTTAAGTGATCATTGGATCTGATCTTACATTTGAAATAAACTCACCTCCGTTCCATATCCGAGCACTTCTTTTCGAAATACGTCCTCAGGTTTTCCATTTCTTTTTCGTGTTTAATATTTAGTTCCAGTCGCAATTCGTCGATGTCTACGTTACCCGCTTTCACCGAAGCCAACAGCTCCCTCAGTTTACGGGTCTCAATCGTGTAAGCCAGCTTGTCTCTTTTGATTTGCGTCTCTACCTCTTTAACATCTGTATCGTATTCAACCCTCATTTTACCGATTTCGTCACAGAGCACTTGAATCAGACTCTCGCGTAATTTGTTCCTCAAATTCTCTTCTATATATCCTTCAAACTTATTCAACAACGACGTCAGTTTATTCTCGAAGCCCGTTGGAAATTCTTCCGACGATCCCGACGACCGCAAATCGGATTTCGAGTAGTTCACTGTGATCTCCTCTCGGTCCATATCTTTCTCACCGTTGGAGCTTTGAAGTGACGCCGTTCCACTCATGAGAGCTGAGTAAAATTTCGTACTGTCGTCTTTTAACATATTTTGGTACTTCATGAAGTCGGATAACTGGGCTTTTATAGTGTCATGATCAGAATGCGATCGCTCGGCTGCGAGATGTTGTAAGTTTTGTACTTCGTTCGTGAGGTGCTCATTGTCGTGTTTGAGGTCGTCTCGCTCGCGAAGTGATCGCTGCAACGAGACCGTTAGTTCTTCGATTAGTTGGTCGCGGTGGGTTATAGCCTCTTCCAAGTGCACAAGCTGAAAGGACAGACAAGGTGATATAACATTTATACACATAAAAAGCAGAAATAAGAAGCATGTATTATAAACTTGCTTTCAATTCAGGTGACGTCATTGGATACAAATTATAATATGAAATATAGTAAATATAAAAAGTGAAATATTATTATCACAATTTGTCACAAACAAATGTTAATGACAGTTTTTTTTTTCAAATATTTCAAGAGGCTAAGATACGAATTGAAGTGTCAATTTTATTTACATTTTGATAGTAATAATTTAATTCACAATAAACATATGTTATTGTAATAACAATTAGCACTTAATTGATCATGCCAGTATTGAGGTAGTTTAATAATAAATACAAAAGTGCAAGGGTGTGTATTGGTTTATGTATTGCAATAATATATATATTGCAGTGATGAATTTAGCAAACATTAAATTATAATTATATAAAACATGCACTGACACTATTATACATGCTGCTGACATGCAAATAACATAAATTCTCATTTGAAAACATTTATTTTAAATATTTTTTCATAATATTAATAACCAAATAATATAAACAGTTCATTCACAAATACCCTTTTTTTATGCAATATGTGTGAACATAAAATGCAATTAAGAGACACAATGGCTTGAACAACATGCAAAGAACCATCAAGACTGACTAGCCACGGTCACCAAGTCTCTGAAGCAATTTAATACCTTTATGTGATATTCTTCGCAAATCGTCTTATAATCTGTGCTCAATGTACTAAAAGACATTGTGTCATCCGGAGCAAAAGATTTTGGTGGTACTGTCCCTGTCCCATCTTTAACCTGTTCTTTCACCTCATCTTCAACTGTTAATTCTTCAACCAAAACATCCTGCTCTATTTTGTCACTTGCAGAGCTTGCCGAAGGTGTCAAAGATAATTCCAAAGCTTCTTTCTTGGGCGATGATGGTTTATCTTCAAAAACTTCTTCAACTTTAACCCCATCATTTGCAACAACTAGACAGGGAGACAATAAGTTGTGAAACATGGGTAATGGCTCCAGATTTGGGCCAATAATTGTACTACCATCAGGTGGTGGTCCAAAAATTATTTTAGCAGCTTGTAAAGGAAATCTCGGGGCAGCTTGACCCCTTATATCTAACTTTATTATCTCTTCCGATCCAGAGCTACAGTGTCCTAGTGATTGAGGTTCGTTATCAATAGATAAATTACATTTTTCCCTAGAATTATTGTCATTTGTACTTTCAATTGACTTGTTATTAGAATTGTCATTCAGAGAATCAATATACTCACTTCTTGGAGATTCCTCGGGTGTTTCATGTTTATCTGATAATAGAGATTTACTTTTTTGTACATCCTTAGAGGTATCAGAGGAGAGAGCCAGTACCACTGGGCTTTCTTCACTTATATGAATATCAGATTGGTTAACATCTAAATTCCAAGAACTTTGTTGGCTAATTTCTAGCTGATTAGGGCTCACTTCAATCTCCTGGTTTGATAAAGGAATGCTTAAAGAATTATGTTTTGATATGTTTGCACTATTCGATTCTATTTTAAGTAAGTTATGAGATTCTGATTGGCCAGGTTCCGACTCAGTAATTGAGTATTCCACTTTAAAAGGTATGTGTTCCGATATCGACTCAGTCCCACTGACATCCTCAGCATCTTGGGCGTTTTTCTCTTCTTGCGTCGCATTCGTCGTCTCGTTTACATCGACGTCTTCTAGTGTTTCTAGCGTGGGGATTTGCTGTGAATGAACGACATCCGGAAGGACATTCTAAAAATATACGAAAATATAAATAAAACTACAGAATTCCTGTATTGCGAAAGACAATCGAAAAGAGTAGAAACGAATAATTGAATTAAATAATTAATATTAAATTATAAATACTCGACACCAACGATTAAAAGCTGTGTTTCGAATATGAAAAGAATTATAGTTGCGATTCCTGTTCCCCTAAAAATATAATTCGCGCTCTTATTAGACGTAACTTTTATAGGACTAGAAAAATGTTATCTTACCTTGAATTCTGACGACTGCGACAAATCTTTTTGACTCTCATCCATAATTTAATAAATTCATATTAAAATCAACACTGTAATAATTCATAAAAGTCAGTATACCTGTCGTCAAGACGACGTTTTTTCAAACAAAATACAACAGTCACAACAGAACAACACAAGCGCCACCGCCATTTAAAAACGAGAACGTTCCGTTACAGTTTACTGTTTTTAATTATTTCTACGCATTGAAAGTTTTACTAAAAATATATTTTGAATTGTACATTAAAGTATGCAGGAAAAATTAAATGCAATTTTTTTATTTGAAATTAATATTAGTAATTTTATTTGTTTATAAATTATTCAATTCTGAGACGTCATAAACGCAGTAGTCATAAACAATATTAATGTAATTATAAGGCCAAGATTAATTACGATAGACATTAAAAAAGGGCTTATTTATTCAGAAATGATGGTTTTTTACTTACTACCCCGGTTTGTCTGTATTAAGTGGTTAATAAATTACCATAAACAGTTCCAAATGGACTGAACTCGATCTCCAAACATCGCATAAAAAACTCAACGTAATACGCGAGAAGGCTGTAGTTCACCCGAACGACGTGCTGATTTTAAACGTATGTGCCGAAATTTAGTACACGTTTCCCTTGTGTTTTTTTTACTTTAATGAGGGCCCTCCTCGCAAAGGCATTTTGAAATAAGTGTCATATGTGGTCCCCCGAAGCCCCAATTAAAAAAATATTTTTATATACTTGGCATTTAGAAATAAATTATTTTTAACTATAATCACGGGTAATTGTGCGCCCTTGGCTAAACAGATCTAGCGCTAATGGTTCCACACTACTCACCACGGCGAATAAGATTTACAATGTTTAAACAATTTCACAGAAAAAGTATGTGTCTGTTCGATACAGTTCGCATCGTGGGAAGTTTGGGGTTTAAATAAACTAAACACTTTATGATACAACTTTATTACTATTTACAAAATACACATATTTGAAGAAAAACTTTTTTACACTTTCATGTAAACAATTTAAAAGTAGAAAATTTTGAGTAAAATAAAAGACTTTAATACAGCTATGTGGTACAAAATAAATGAAAAAAATGTTAATGTCGTCACGTCTTTATTATTGACCGATTTTTAATTTTATTACTTTAAACAAATATAATTAGTTTATCATCAATTTGTGCGTACATATAATTGAACCAATTACCAAGGAATTATAATTTTTGTGTTAGTCTCAATAAAAAACAAATGGCATGCATGGCATGGCAAATCAATGATGACAGAAAGAGAGAAATAAGTTTCTCAAAATTAGCTTACCGCTAGTTAAGGACGAAGTCTGAATTTAATTTGATTCAAACAATCAATACAATGTTTTATCTTTTTAACGCATTAGAGACTAATAACTATACTTAAGGTAAATTTTGAATTTAGTTTGATTATTTATATGTTAATGGTATTATTGTAAAAAATAAAAGCACTATTACCCTTATTAATGGCCTAACAGAAGGTAATCCAGGCGGTTTTAAGACTGTCTGCAGAGCATGCTCTAAGTGTTGTCCAATAAGACTGAAGCCTGTTGTTCTAGTAAATTTCAATATTGTTTGCTAAATAACGCCTGATGTCATATGCCTCGTAGATGGTGGCCCACATATGGACAAATCACAAATACATAATAGTTAATAAGCGAGAAAGATAGAGCGTCAAACAGTTTAATTAAGATTTCTTTAATAAGACGACGCATAGAAATAAATATGATAATTTTTATTATGATAATAATAATTAATCATATCTGGCACTTTAACAATATATTTTATAATATAATTCTATGTTAATTTAACAATTTAGGTCTCTTATACTCTCTCTTAATTGATCAATAACAATTATGTATCAAAAATAATCCAATATTAGCAATCTACATTCTAGGTTGAAAAGACAAAATGAACAAATTTTCACTCACACATTAATATGAAAAAAAAAAATGTTAAAAAGGCATTTTATATAAATATCGTGCTAAGAATTTTTAAATACAAACAAATTATTATTAGTTTCATTATATATGGATACAATGAAACATAATTATTGTTTATTTTTGTCCGTGAACAGTAATAAATTTAAAAAGGTACCGATAGAAAAATAAAATGAACACACTCGCAAATAAATAAGACGACTCGATATTATGTTCTTATTCTATATCGTACGTATTACAACACTGGAAATATTTTATTTTTTTTTCGTCATCAATTTGAGAGAATCACTAACAAATTCATAGATTTTAATTGCTGAAATACTCGTAGGGTTACTAAGCATAGAATTAAAAGCACCAATATTAAACAAATTTAAATTTAGTTCATATTTTGGTGTTTCTCTCAAACTGTGGTTACGGACACATGCCAATAGGTGGTCCACGAGAAAAATAAGTTTGGGAACTACTGTTCTAGAGCAAAACATTTTTTTGTGTCTGTACTTCAATCTATCAATACTTCTCTATATTGCTAATTTGTCTATAGTTTGGCCAGAAAACGAAGTCCTTGTTTCAGTCTGTGACATTATGGAAGTCCGAAGCTTGTTGCAATGTAAGCTTTTAAGGGCTCAACAAACTAATAACTTATTTAAAATAACTTAATTAGGACTTCTATTTCTGACCAACATACAGTATAATACTAGAATGTAAAGTGTAAAAATATTGCCATTTAAAAACATACAGACAAAAAGACAGTGACGATATATTTCATATATTTCAGTAACATGGTGTTAGTTCAATAATGTATTTATTAATAGTGGTGTTTGCTTACATGAATGCCATATTTATAATTTTATTATATTAAAACATTGTGACTCCTATCAGTATTAAAGCAAAAAATTATCCATTAAGAATTCTAGCAAATCTATTTTCTATAATATACTAGAAAGAACATCGATTCGTTTTGCGACTATTTCTAAACACTTATAGCGTTTTATGACGTAAGAAAATACTTTCAAGATAAATTTTTTTGTAATATAAATTCGAAACTTTTAAGCACACAGATAACTCCAATACAATTTGTTCAAAGATGTTATATAAATGTGAATACAAGATATACAGTATAGTACATTTTTATCAATTATACATTATTTACGATTTTTTGTGAAACGTAAAAAAAATCTACGTAGCTCTGTATGGAATGCATATTATATATACACGTACGCTTCATTGAATGTTGTACAAATTGTATTAGAATTCATAAGTATCTAGTGTTAAGACTATAGTTCTTTCTACTTAATATAGATTTTAATCGAAATTTTTTATCAATATATTTTTTTAATTCTCAGATTAGATAATTTTTTACGCACACAATTAGCTTCTCGCCTAACTTTAATGCTATGTGAATAATCTGAGCAAGGAATTGAAATTATTTTTTAAATATAAAACGTTGAAGGAATTAAATTTTTATTTCCTTTGTTATATCATAGACAAATATTTGTAAGTAATAAAAATATTTATGGCATTCAATTGTTAAAATAAAACGATATGAATTAACCTCAACTACGCGGTATTCATTAGGTAAACGTGAGAATGGTGACTAAGAGACGATTCTATTCTTCCCACATCCATTACTTCATAGCAAGGTTACTACAGATAAATTATGAATATAATCAACACTATGCAAGAGCATATCAATACTAAGTTTCTTCAACAATATTATGTTACAAGTCTCTAAGTATGAACACAATGACTGATGCATCTTGTATATAATTTATGCACATATTAAATTATTGCATTACGATTTGATATTTTCACTTTTAAAATTCATTACAAAAACAAAAATTACTTCAAACATCTCTATATTTCTATATTATAAATTCCATTCGGGTTTTAGCCGGGATCATGTTTTGTTTGCCTAATGATTTCGTCACTCGATGGAACAGCTAAAAGGCAATAAAAAAAACAATATAAATTATGATCGCGGTTAAAACTTGAATATTCAAAATTACTGTTATTGCCAATTTATTATGATTTCTTTGTTATTTTATTCATGCTTAGCGTCCATTTAAAGTTTTAATTTAACTCAATTACAATACACAATAGTAAAAAAATATGCTATGAAATTATATGAAGATCAAGATCCAACCTGAGTGAACACTGTCATATTTACAAATAGATATAAATATTTAGGATAATCTATATTCTAGTATAATCTGTACTATAACTGGAGATTGTATGACTGAACTTACTAACCTCAAGAACTACCAAACCGAGTTGAAAAACATATTATATATAGTCTAGTTGTTTTGACACAATATGACCCTAATCTTTCAAACTTAGTACTACAATTTGGAAGATTTGAAGCGGCTAAAACCGGGGTACACAGCTAGTTTCTAATAAAAACAAAACAAAATATGGGATATCAATAGCAATCATACTTATCTGACCAAATGATGAGGTAAAGTAAATATGATTTTTAAAAGGATAAAACACTAGTGGACTTGATCTTCATAAATATTCATAATCAACTATAAAATAGCAAGCACTTAACAAGATTTTGTTACAGCCGTACAGGAACACTGGATGCCTAGGGCAATAATTAACAATTTGTCCCATCATATTGTCTGCTAAGCCGGAAGTCATACATTCGAACCCTGAAAAGGAAATTATGTTTACCATTAATATTAATTACATATAGTCCGACCTTTACATATAGTCCGCTGACCGAATGTTTGGCTCGGCAACTAATTTTTCATCATTGAATTTTCATCCAATTTTTCATCTGCCCATCCCATTATAAATTATATCATTTGATATTTAAATAGCAAGTATAATATAGATATGCACTGCCTCTGTTTCCTCATAAACAAATGGAAATGGAAATGAAAATCAAAATGACCAATGATGATGATGTCCTTCCCATGGTAGGGGAGAGCAAACTGACAATTTCCTGCAACTGTATAAGCTAGTTACTAGAACAGTCGAGTAGTTAAAACTGTCATCAAATTTTAAAGGAATGAGTCATATTGCAATTTTACCGTATGAAGTTTTACTGAGCCAATTTACAAAGAAAAAAACTATTGGAAGAGCTCCATAGCCGGGCAAATGACTATATAAATTTAAGGATATAATTTGGACCTTATTCCACAATGACATTTTATAAGAATATTTTCTTTCACTGCCCAGCATGAGAAGAAATAGTACAAGAAGTAATATAAAGATGTTTAGGCTTGCAATTAAATGGATGAGTTACAGGTACCAGCTTATCTGCTTTCAAACTTATATAAAAAAAATCAATTACTCTAATCTATACATTATTTAAGTTATATAATTATTTAATATCTCTGATCAACATTTATTAATCAGCATTGATATTAATGAAATGAATCATTTAATGTGTTTGAGTAATTGAAACAGAATTATAATATGAATCCATAATAAAATAAAGTAAAAACCCCACATATTGCACTGTTGGACTGAGTGCCTTTCCCTTATATTTGAGGAGAGCTTTAAGCCACCAGCCGGCTCCAATATGGATTGGTGAATATACATGTGGCAGATCATTCAATACATGCAGGTTTATTCACTATGTTTTCCTTATACAAATACTGACCACAAGCCATATCTTATAAATAAATGAACATTAATATATATAAATGAATATTTAGTAACACTGTTAAAACTAACCAGCTGGAACACAGCATTTTATAGAAGCAGCTGACGCAGTCAAGTGGCTGTTGATTCAGCTTTGTCTTCATCCTCCTCCTCCTCCTCCTCTTGGGCCATTAATTGCCGTGCAAGCTGCAAGGCCTGGAAACATTTTCAAAATTTGGTAATGCAAAGAACAAATTTTATAATCTTGTCTACATTTTAAGTTTAGATTCCGTAGAATACTATTTTAAATCAACACATCCTTTTGGTAAAAATGATATTTTAATTGCAAGCGATTTGGTTTTACAAGAGATTGCTCAACAACTGATGCAGAAATTGCACCTCTTAAATATATTTATAATGCATGGGAATAATCACAGAATGGTATTGGTGTATTTTGTGATTTGTTTATAGCATTTGATAGTGAATTAAGTAGAACATGAAACAATTTAATTTGAGTTGTCAAAGTTTAAAATATAATAGTCATAATACAAAAGTGACACCATATTAAATCATTTTATGGAAATATATTAAGCTACAATTGATTTGGAATGTACATTCTGCTATGAAGAACTAGTAAGAAAATGAGTAGTTACACTTTTCTACCAAGTTATTTCGATGAAAAAATAAAATATTATATATATCCTGCCTGACAATAGACAAATACTAACTCCTTTAACATCTATATAATCCTGTATTGAGTGATTTGCCATATACAATATAATTATTTTTGTAGGTTTTAAAAAAAATATGTGTAGTTATTAAAAATTGGTCAATGAAGTAAATGTCAACCTTAAATATTTAGCTTTATTTATGAGAGAAAAGGGTAGGGTATCTGTATGAATTATACCCATACAAAGTTAGTAGGTTTATCATATTTATATTATCAGGCTGGGACTCATCTTATATCATTTATTAATAATCAGCAACCAGTAATTAGTAATAAAATATTAAAATGTAATAACTGATAAAATTGGAGTGTATAAATAATATAGATAACATAGAGCGCAATTATATTGAACTAATACTTATAACAGGCAAAATAACATTTCATATATTTTTGTTTAAAGAAAATGATACCAATATATTATTATTCTTAAATTTGTTTATTTGCTATGTAAGGAAAACAAGCTAACCTATATATGAAATTAAATTTTATAAATAGGATAAATTTCCATTTAAATTAGATACCCAAAGTAAGTCTTGTAAAGAGTAACAAATATAAAACATTACCTGAAATTCGTTATAATGTATTTTTCTCTTCTTTTCAAACTCGAGCCGTTTTTGCCGTGCTTCCTCAGATTCATCTTCTTCGTCACTGTCACATGCCTCTACACATTTTGGGGGCTTATTCATACTTGCTGCTAGTTTAGCTGCCAAAATATTCGCATCCAACTCATCGACTGGCTCTAAGTCACCATCTATGGGTTCGGAGTAAGGCGTTTTTGGTTCATCTACTTTCATATGCCCGTAATCCTTATTAGGTGGATGAAATGTCTCCATTATATTCAATTCATCAAATCTCTGTTCCTTCGCTCGTTTACTAGTTGAAGGCGTCCCATCCTGATTGTCAATACTCCTAGATGTTTTCAATATGCCCTTTGAGGGCTTCTTCTGCAAATTTTGAGCCATATTTATTTAATTAAACATTATTTTTGGTACAATCCTAAACAACACAATTTTTAAAACAATTTTTTACAACTGACAAATTCACCCACTGATTCTATAATTCTATATAATTCTACCATTTTGACAGATGCCGTCATCTCTGCAAGCAAAACAGACTATAATACTGTCGTTACGAAATTACAGATAGTAAATCAGACAAAACATTTTAATTTATACATATTTTTTTATATTCATGCACTGAATATAATTATATTAGGTTATTAATAAAACAATATTTTACTAGTAAAATATCTATATGGTATATAATCTGTGCCCTTCTGGTGTATAGGTATACTGTATAGTCTTTCAAATGTGACATTAAACTTGTAAATAAACACCATTAAATAATAAATATTTTACATAAAATACATACATACATACAAAGCAAAAATAATAATTGAATTAATTTATTAACGTATTATTTCTTCATCTGCTTAATGTAGCTTAAAAAGTTTTAAAATGGTTGAAGATTCCAGTTTAAATTCCAATAAATCAAAGGTTATAACAAAATATTTCATTCCACAATATTAATGAGTTTTACCATTAAAATACATGTATTACTTTGTATTAATATTTAATACTATTTGAATATTGTAGACTAAAACTACTCGTCCGAAAGCCGTATACTTGTGGACCGAAGCAGACGTACAGAAGTGGTTACGACGTCATTGCAGCGATTACTATAATTTGTACTGGGAGAGATTTCATGAGGTAACAACAATTTAATAACAAATATTCTTATTATACTGGAGTTCAAATACATGTTTAATTTTTGCCAATTTGTAAGATGAAATAGGTAATTTTTTGGATCACTCATATCTATGACTATTTTGTCAGTCTAGAGACCAACTTTATAATACTGCAAACCCTAAAGATCTTGTCTCAAAAGGTATTGGTAGGTGGAAAAAATAGCAGCCCGGTTTTGAGAGTTGTCTGCAAATCAAAAGATACATAACCATTGTCCCTGCACTATGCTGTTGTATTGCCTATCTTTTATTTTTTAGATTTAGATTATGAGGGTGAGGCAATAGTGGGTGCGCCTATAATTGCAAATAAATTGCACCTGCACAGTTGCCTTGTCTCCATTGAAAATGGTGACTGTGATAGTATCTGTAGAAGATTTTCCCCGCTAAAAAAATGAAAGTGATTAAACAACAAATAAAAAAAAAAACAGATAAAATATACATTATTAAGTTCTAACATGGAGAAAAAAATATATATTTATATCTGGTGCAATTACAGGCTTAGTCAGGCAGTAAGCTTATATGTGCGAACATTTCAACCAAAATAGGTTGCACAAAACATTCATTGAATTATATTTTTGTTACAGCATGATATAACAGGCAGAGCATTGGTCCGCATAAATGACAACACATTACTTAGAATGAGAATAACTAACAAAGAACATAGGGAAGCTATTTGGAGGGAGATACTGAAACTACGACTGAAGACTGACATTGTTGAAATAAGGGATTTGGAGAGAAGGCATTATTACTTTAATTATGACTTGTGACAAAAGTAAATGACTGTTAAAATTGACAAATAAACCTTAAGTCATAATATTTCAGTGATAGATCAGTTTACTAATACATCAAAAGTAACTTGTATCAATCCTGATGGTTAATTAGTGCCTTTAAAATAATGCTTTTTATTAATTATTTAGTTCTAATTAAAGTAAATATATATACTATAAGCGAGATATATAATAATATACAATTATCCACAAAATATGTATAAAGAAAAATATAATGTTGTTTTATATTACTCAGTATAAAAATATATTTGTCAAAATGCATATTTTTAATAATTTAAAACAATGTATGTATTGTTTTTATTAATAAATTATAAAACATATCCTTTTAATTATGTGGTCTTTATTTAAACAATTTTTTTTTTATATATTACATAGTTGCGTGTCAGACCCGGCCGAGCCCACACGCGTGCTCGTGGTGATGGTGTAATCTCAAATTTTGAACTATTGAGCTTTGTTTGCACCCTGGCGCTTGTTGTAATAATGTGCTTAAGCTAGGCAAGTGTCCTATAATATCGAAACGAATGTAAAATCGGATGTCGTCGGAATATCAGATGTCATCGATTTTATCATTCATTCATCTCTTTCTCACATATCGTACAATGTAAAGTTAAACAAAGACAGGGCGACATCTGAAATCGGATGTCAACGCCGATATTTAATCCAAATATCCGTTACACAACCGATGTCAGAAAATTCGGATATTGCCCATGCCTAGCTTATGCTGAAACTCGCTCCTGTGTTTTTTCAATTGCGCCAATGGAAGAGACCAATGTTTTCTGTCTATCACTATCCCTTGTTTATTACTATCTTAACTTCATTATGCTCAATACAATTAGAGTTTTTGCCCAGCCTTGGTACCGTGGGATACAAAACTAGAATAACAAACTAAAGATTTACCACATCGCACGGGTTCTGTTTAATATTGAATAGTGATACATAAAAATATACGACATTATTACAATCGAACCATATAGCGTTCATAAAAAGCGAAAAACGCCCGGAATAAGAAAAACACAACATTTACTTGAGAATCTTGATTTTTTTATTGGACAATTAAGATTTTAATTAATTAATGATAATAGAATTGGGAGCAATTTGAAATACCAATCCGGCTTTCGGCGTTATCTATAAAAAAGATTTATAGATATAATATATTATGTGTTGTCGTTACGATTTTTGAAGCGGACAACATTAAAAAAAAAAAGAAAACATTGGCGGGAAAGTTAAGGTCTCTTCTGGACACGCTGGAACCGGGAACATTGTTATAACATTATCTTACATTACTGTATTGTTTTACATTAATTGCTTAAATTAACCAATAAAGAAAAACGTTATTAATTAATTTCGAGAGTGATACATACAAATCATATAAATACATCGTACAAATAACTAGCAGCAATTAATTAACAAATAACTTTTTCTTTTACATATGTGTATCGGCTATATAACAGTTTTAATATGCAAGTTTAGAAAATCCCTGCAAAAGGAGAGATTTAATCCAATTACACAAACTGTGAAAAACACTGCCTTGTAGTATATTGGTTCTTATTTACAACGCATTGACTAATAAGTTGCACAACGTAATCGTGCTTAAAATTGAAAGAATATACCGGCTTTGAGTAATTTTGCTACTTAACCTTGAAAGGATTAAGATAATCATTGATGTAAGATACTAATATGGCTTCGTTTTCCTTGTCTTTATATAGCATTATTTTTCTATGCAATAATTCACTTATACAGAAATTGTTGGTTCTATAAGATCACATGTAGATTATGAACGAGAGAGTACTAGGTGCGTGCTTCTAAAAATAATCAAGTTTTTAAAAGAGGAGGTAATTATTTAAAATTATACATATTTTTTATAAAATTTATTACCGTGATTTTTTTTTAAATTAAATAATAATTTGTGACGCGGTAGGTTTTTAGTTTTGGCGCAGTTTTATTATAACTATGTTTTGGGCGTGGTATCAAGTTCAGGTGAGTTGTTAGTTTATTTGAATTTTGACATGATATTAAAATACCTGTATAAAAACAGGAACAGGAGTTGTCTACTTTCCGACTTCAAGATGAAGTTTAAATGTAGATATCAATGCCGTCTATTTTTTTCTTGTATTTGTATTTCCTTGATATTGAAATGATTTACTAACTCGTTTTTAAGTGTACGAGAATTTTTTGAAATGTTTATTTTATTATTATTTTCTACCTGACAATATGACACAAAACACAAAATCGTATACGTGGCGTGCGCGATGATGGAAGCTGAAAATGTTCACGTATTTGACATTTTACGGATAGTTGTGTAACTGGTACGGTTATTTTATGATATTTCCGAGAACAATGACAAATATATTAAATATAATTAATTGATTTGTTTCACGTTCAGCGATCAAATCATCTTAAATCTCATTACTCTGTAAAACTGTAGGAACTATAAATGTTTAACGAACATTTTACTGTCGTTAATTGTTTTGCTTTCTGTTAGATACGTGGCATGCGTCGATCTCATTGTTGTGCTAATAATGTTTTGTCTTGGTTCAAGTGAATAATAGCTTAAGGTGTTTCATGTCTTATTATATTTTTATTTGTTAGTCATACTTCAGCTAAGCCAAACGTTCCGGCTTTTTCTAGCTTTTTATCAACATATAGCGGGATTGTCTGAGATGTAAGAATTGAAAAACCAGTTAATAATTATTTACCCGTACGTCTTTGGATCAGGCATATCTGTATCTTCTTGCCACTGGAATGCTTCGTGAAGGGAGCCTAATTAAGAAGCTTGAAATTATGACTAGCATTTCGAAGCCTTCCAAACGGAACTGTTTTACATTACCCACTGGGTGTATTTTGTAGATGGGACCAATCATTTAATTTAAAAGAAGATGTCTAGTTAAATCAGAATTTTTGAGCGGCTGCAAGCGCGCCGGTGATGCAGATGTCCATGGGAGGTGGTAGTCACTTTCCATCAGGTGAGCACCCTGATCGTTTGCCACCTATGACATAAAAAAAAATCGATCTGAAAGCATGTATCAATGAAGCTAAGCAATATAAACATGCGTCAATGCGCATTTCTCTTTCGACTTGCGCCATCCATGAGACCCAGTGGATATCTAGTTAGTCGCGCTGAGCAGACGATCCAAAATAGCCATTTAATGACCCTCCTTTGTTTATTATTCTTCCTGCCGTCCGCCCGATGGAGGGGTTTATTATGGGACGACCGGGACGTCGAGATAAATATAATGTCAGGTCAGATAACGAAGATTTTTACGTCGAATTCAACATTCACATCAATTTGACATTAGATATTACAAAATTGTATAAAAAATATTTTTTTTTAAACTAAAAATAAATACTGTGTATATTACTTGTCTTAAATGTGATTGAACTACTTAATTAATATCTAAAAGGTATTAAAATCTTTTTTGTTTCTCTAATATCTAGTAAAAATTAAAATATATAAACATTTGTTATTTAAGTTATAGCAACACGTATTTAAATACTAATATTAACTAATCGTCACTTAGCAATAGATAAAAATGTAATTTTAGGTCTAAATTGAAGACTGAATTTATTTATTTTCAATCTTTTAAATTATGATCATTTCCACGAAATACCTGTAGGGCGCTTAAAATGATAATTTAATAAATCTGTTGCTATAATTCACGTTAAATGGACGTTAATTGCACCTTCGTGAAATTATTTGGTGTTCAGGAGCTGATTTGTTTGCCGGACCATTATTCAATGTTTGTTTATTAGCATTCTAACAATACTGAAACAGTAAATCTATTCTATAAGAACTTCCAAACTCATTGCAGACCACGATCGTGATATTTCAGAGATTGGTACGGGACATTAAGAATAACAATACAACATTTAAATAATATTACTTATATGATATCAAAATAGTTTATCATAAACACGTTTACGACATAAGTTTGATTTCAACATTCCACGACTAAGACACGACGTGAGTTCTCACAGAATAGTACTGATTTTAAGTTTTGTAATAAATTTTAGAAATTTACAACTTTAAGGATTAATGATTTTGGCAACCAATTATTTGAGAGTGGAAATCGAAAATGACCGTTTCGTTAGCATTATAACGAGTACTAAGAACTGAGAGGCATGAGCGGCAAATGTCTGTGCGCATTTAAATTTTAAACCATTTGGCATGTTTCTGTTGCCAAACTCCAAGAAATGTCTCGCAAATTGCAAACCCGTATGGTTATTATGATATTTACGCGGCACGAGTCGGCCAGCTTTTTGGATGTTTAACTTTATTGTGTCAAGTCCCCAGTTCGGCATAGTTATCCGTTGTGCGCGCGATTCGGTCGTGCGCGCCATCTTTTAAACTATACCGCCATTCTTTTTCGCGGTCGTTTGTTTTTTTTTTTTTTATTTTATTTATTGTCATCTAGTGTGTTTTAATAATATTAGTATTTTAATAGCGGTGATTTTACTTGACCGGTGAATAATTTAAGGAGGTCTGTTTTATGAACTTTTTTATTTTATTGATATATATATTTATTGCATTATTTATTAAGGAATAAATTATATTCTAAAGTAATACTGTTATAAGGACATGATATGTCATTATATTTAGTTGTAAATATATTTAGAAAAATGGGATTTTTTTAGATATTATACAATTTTACAATTACCTATATCATAAAGGACTATAAATAACTAATATTATACAAAACAAATTTAAAATAGATAATTATATTATTTTTACGTTAAACGAGATAAAAATATGATGTTGTGAGTACAACTTTTTCCTATCTTCCGACGATTAAACGATAAAGTAAACATTACTTAATGCAGCATTTAATGTATTTCGATCTGATACTAAATAAATCGTAAAAAAGTTGATTAAATAATCGATTTATATCTTGAGACCACAAGTAGTTTCAAATAATAAAAGTACTTTTTGATTACCTTAAATAGTATCGACAGCTTAAGCTGTGTGGTAGAGTACAGTCAGCAAAAATATATTTATCTACAATTGTGAAACATTATTAAATCATTTATAAAAATATTTTTTCTTTAGTCGATTATTATTTTATTAATATTATAACGATATAAAATTAAGGTTATAAGTTGTAATTGACAAGGGCATGTCTAATAATTTGCTTTTTTTTTTTGTAATATATCTTTAATATACATGGCAAAATTATAGTATTGAACGCGTTCAACTGTTACGCCATGAGGATGCCAAGTCGATTGCAGATTGGACGCATTCGTGATTTATTGACGAATGATGCGTGCAACAAACGCTTTGCTCGGGACATTTATACACACTAAAATTGATTTAAAATTATTTGAATACATTTTTTAATGGTAACTAGACGGTTTGAATACTTTTCCGAACAAAAATGTGGTTTGTCTCTATTGGTCACCTCTAATGATTTTCCGAATGAAGCTGACATTTCTTATTAATTCCATGGCGCTTACGTTAGGGTATGCACACGTGCATACACACAAACGCTGACCCAATCTAACGCAATCTTGGCTAGGTTTTATCAAAAAAAGTTAGTATAAACGGCAAGAGAGGTGGGTGGTTGAGAGCACACACTCATATATAGGTACTAAAAAAAAATAAAAATCATATACATTTACTTTTGCAAACGGTACATAACTACGGCATTCGTCCAGACAGTTGAGTGCATATCGGGCGCGTGTCTTACGATTTATGATCATCGTCTCGTATCTAAAGCCGGGATTACAACAACAAACCATACGCGATTATAACATCAATCTAATTAAATTATATAAAGCAAATGTTTTCTTGTAGACTGTAAGTACTACCCTGCAATAGGCTGTTGTTGCCAAGAGATTGCATCGCAGACGAATGCCTTGCGATTTATGATTATCGTCGACTCGTGTCATTAGAGTGCAGATTTCAACAACACTGAACAATTGAACGTACGTACATAAGACAACACAGAGAATAAATAAAACAAACATTGTTATGTCAGTGTGAAGTGAGGATAGCAACAGTGCATATTCAGTGAGGCGGACTATGTAATGCAGTTGTACAGAAATAAAACTTGCTTTAAATCAATAATTACAATATACTTACGGTCTTATTCATAATAAGTTATCGGATGTTTAAAACATCTATATATGTGTACAAATAGTAAGATCTTAAGATACTAAGAACTACAGTATTCGAAAAGTTTAAGTGCTGTTTAGCTTAAGAGCATAGTTTGTCAGCGTGGGAATTTATTTTAGAACACACACATAGGTACTTTCCAATAATACACTTGCATTGTGCAGTGTATCGTACGCACCCCCTAGACAATTAGTTGCTTGTTTTCGTTGCAACGAATAAATTAAATTTTCATTGCGCGTTCATAACGTAGGATTTATAAAAATACATTTATTTATGAGTAATGTATTAGCTATAAGGATGTCACTCGCAAACACAATTATAAATTATTTGTTAGCATAGGGTGCGGTCAGAGTGCATTAAGATGCCTCATATACATTATGATTTTTAATGATTCTACTGCTCTCCTCTAACTAAATAAATATTTTCTGTATATTTTAAGGTTGGTAGGTATAACGAATTAGGGCGTTAAGACACATTAAATAATCACTTACTTAAATTTTATAAATAAAAATAATGGAGGTAAATATTAATCAGTTTTTTTTTAATTAACTAAAGACATAAATCTTCTTGGTTAAACAAGTCAATTAAAATTATTTTATATTACACAAAAATCAGGGGGGCGGCCCGCTGACGGTATCTGGTCATGAAAGGTACTAACTAAGTATAGCATCAGTACAAAATGGAATGTATATCAACCGTTTTTGCTTAGCACTATGCACTATTTTAATTAAGCATTTAAATAATTAGGAATTAAGCAGACGAACTAAACGACATGAGTTTGGGTATGAGTTGGCGTTTGTTTTAAATTTCGTATTAAGAGAAAAAAATAAGCAGGATAGTGCAAAAATTACATTACATTCAGGTTCATTCGGGTATTCACTATGTTCATCCTTAAAATTTTGTACTTTTAATTCGACATTAGGGGAAAATAGTTACCCTTCGTACACTTTTCAGATTTTATTTTTTTACGATGTGATTAAATGTCGTATTTACCTAGTTTATGTGCTTAAGTGTAACAAATATATTATAGTTTGTTACAAAAAAGTCCAAAATTCTTATGACAAAAGGCTAAAGGGTTATAGGCTTTTTTCTACAGAAAATAATTGTACGAATGTACCCCACGTATTGGTATGGTAGGGGTACGTTCGTACAGTAAATGCGGTGAATTCGTACGCCATGGGGTAGATTCATACAGGGTAATTAAAAAGCCAATTAAAATCGTTCAATTTTTATTAATTATTACAAAAATATTTATTTATCAAAGAACTAACTTAATAATATGTGACTTGACTAATAGTCGATAAATCTTGAAAAGTAAAAATTAACAATTGCATCCCACGACACTCGCGCCCCACCCTTATGCTAACTTGTCTATGTGTGCGTAGACGATTCGCGAAATTATAAGACTCGGCTCGAAATAAAAACTGACGTGCTCCCACCTTGAGATCTGGGGAGGGACTGAAAATTTATTGACAGCGATGTCGAATAATAAGTCAAAACCGTCAAATGATTTTCTCCATACTAAAATGTATGGACGACGAATGCCAAAAAGTAAGCAATATTTAAATAAAAATTACTATAATATTATGTGATATAATAGAAATTTAACACGGTGAACTTATTATTTACACTTTTGTGTCCCCATTTAACCAAAAATACATGTATAAACTAGCAGTTAAATAGCTTAAAAAACGTTAATAGAAAAGGTCGATTTCAGTGTTTGGAGTGATGTTGACGATGAATTTACTGAGTTATTAATACAAATTTTATAAATATCATGCGGTGAAACTTGAGATCTATCTATTAAGATACTGAATGTTTTTTTTCATCCATAATCAATGCTCCAGTTTTAAGATATTTCGAAAACAGTAAGCGCTATTTAGGCGTTCCGCAAGGACTGTCCTCTTAAAACAGGATACAATTTTATCTGAATCTGTGTATTGGTTCTTCTTATTCATGTTTCCAACAATATAAAGTGTTTCCCGCTGACGCCACCGAAACGCTGCCTTCGCTGTCTTGGTAAATGGTATATAAAATAAATTTTCTAAGTGATTATGTAAAGCGTATTGCTATATTATTTTAATAAAATATAAGATTATGAAATTTCCAATCGAATAAGTTTGGTACACTTGTTTGTAGGCTTATTTTCTTAGTAGTAGTATCTTATAAAATTCACGCAACTCATTGACGCTACCGATTAACGTCGATTACATTTTAATGTATAAAAGACAAATATAATATGAACCTTATTAGTATGTATATATAGCGTATTCCAATTGAAAATAATAAAGATAAACAAACCTTATTTACTCCTCACATGCGATTTGCTAATAGCTCAGCTATATTGTTCACTAATAAAATTTTGTGATTAACATTTATATATTTTTGAATACAACCCTATTCCACTAAACTACTCATTCACTCTATCTACTTTAATTTTACTTCCAAAGTTCCGGTATCAGTTTCGTCGACCTTCAAAACGAAATTTTGGCAAATCCATAATGAATATCATAGAGTAATCAAGCTCTCGACCGCCAATATCGCGTCGATTCAATATCAAATGATGTTTATTTGGCTTTTGTCCCCTTGTAGTTGGAATTGACTATAGGTATATGTTCAATAGTGATTGTGCTCTATGCTAGCTAATCTGTTGGCTCAACTAACAAATTCATTTGTATGTTAAACGCGAACAAAGCAAACGATTGTGTAAACACTGGTTTATTCTATTTGAGTGACAGATTGCCGCGCTTTCAGACTCGCAGACCCTCCAGCAAGCTCTTGTGACGGATTTGAATAATTCATTTCATTTGATTCTGCAAATTACTGCATTGCTAAAATTTAGAATTTCAATGTGAAAAGTTTATTAAGTAGATTATTTAATTGTACAAGTTAAATATGTAATTAATATAATTTTAGTTTTTATACAAAAATATATATGTAAAAAAATATATTTATATTTTATATATAAAAAATGTTATGATTAAAATATTTAATTCAACTTTTAAACTAAGACGATATTATGTATATGAAGATACATATATCACATCATGATTCTATTTAAAAAAAGCTTATTAAAGTGCCGGATTAGCCGTTTTCACTACATTTTTGAAAGGGTTTGTGAGCCTATTATTTTTCTTTGTGCAAGACATTGTTTAGTTAGCATCCATTTTGAATCGCCACAACTTGGGAGCGAGTGGCGAATTTAAGTTAGTTAATATAACAGGAACGATAGACCTTAGTTCCAATAGTTACTTACTATAAGAAGACAAAATTTTATATTTTAAAGAAATAAAATCGGTAATTTTGTAAATACTAAAAAAAAATACCGTCAAAGAAAATAGCTAAATAGAGCTTAAATGTTGATTGATGGTCGACATACATTTATATATTCACTCACAATATTATTTGAGTATAATTAATATTCATATTAGGTATCGTTTAGTCCTTTTGGGATGTTTGGAATAGATTTCTTAGGCGCTGTGCAAGCTCGTCTGAGTAGGCCCACTCATCAGATATTCTACTGTCAAACAGCAATACTTACCTATAGCCTATTTCAATCGAAGTAGAAATAAAGATAAACAATCCTTAGATTTACGTATTTCATGCGATTTGCTAATAACTCAGCTAAATATATTGTGCGCTACTAAGAGTTTATGATTAATACATCTTTATTTATAATACAACACTATTACACTTAACTACTTATATCCACTTTAATTAAACTTCCAAAATTCTGATAAAAGTTTTTTCGACGTTCAAAACGCCATTTTTTCCTAAATACAGAGTGAATATGACAGATTAATCAAGCTTTCGACCAATAATATCGCGTCAATTTGCAATTTGCAAATGTGGTTTATCTGGATTTTCTCCTCTTATGGTTGGGATAAATACAATACTATATTGTTATGTTATAGTTTGAGGGCTCCATAAGGCGGTAAACACTCTACATCAGGTGGAATGTTTGCCCATCTTCACGTGAGGTATTATTCATAATTGTATTCATCTAAACTACACAATGACTAATAACAAAATTTAATCTACATAGTTTTTGTATATAATATATGTACTCATAAATACTTAATAGAATTTAAGCATAATTAATACTATTATAAAATTAGTCTTCATGCCATTGTTATTCGATAATTAAATAAATATATACCTACTAGGTTTTTTTTTCATGTGCTAAATGGACAAAGTACAACGCTTAGTTTTGTTGAATGTAGCCTTAAAATAGTATATTTATATACCTATTTTAAAATTCGTAATAAACTGTAACTTCATAGCTTTTGCGTTGGCTTCATACGTGATATAATAATATTGTAATATATTAAAAAGTTTCGTTTTTATCTTTTCTCGTTATCTCGTAACGAAGTATTCAGACTTATTTAAAACAATTTCGAGTAACATCAGAGGACGCGTAACATTTTACGAGATCATAAAACTAACAAAATGCAAAATTGTTTACTTTACTTACATTATACAGTATTATTCCGAAGTTTTAAATCTATCGACGGATAATCATTTTCATAGCAACATAGACATAACATAATAAATTTTCTAGTTATTATATTTCATTTTAGTTCAAGTTCTGAAAAATTCAACTATCAAGACTTATCTTTGCATTACAATAAAATCACCAAACACGTACCCTATGGACAATAGTTGTTATATTTTTTCTTTAAATTGATCATGACCAACAGTCGATTCGGCCTATTGTCTGACTTTACATAGACATAATTGATAGTATGGAACTATTGAGAGCCGAGATTTGTGATTTGATTTTAGTGATTTGGGTTTATATCGTACTCGGCGTGGAAGGAAAACATCCTGAGGAAACCTACACGTGACTAATTTAAACGAAATTCTGCCACATGTGTATTCACCAACCCGCATTGGAACAGCGTGGTGGAATAAGCTCCAAATCTTCTCCTCAAAGGGAGAGGAGGCCTTAGTCCAACAGTTGGAAATTTACAGGCTGTTACTGTAACAATTGTCATTGTTCTACGATTAAAAATAAGTAGTAAGTCGTTTAAAACTTCAATCATGTCTTCTTTCTTCCCCCTTTTTAAATTATATTTATCGATACAAATAAAATGTGACCTACAACTATTAAATCTATACATATAATATAAAAGAAAAATCCACAGAGTATATACATTGTAAATACGTAATTAAAGTATTTATTGTTTCTTTTGATTACTAGATGGCGTTATGTCAAATCTTTGACATTTCTACATCGCGATGGCATGATTCGCTATTTGTTAAATATAGTGCATTGGGAATATATCTAATAAATACGGTCATGAATTGCACGCCCAGTTATTGTTGAACGCCCGGTGACGCTGTAAAGACCAGTAAGGTCAACAGCACGACTACAAAAGGATACAAAAAAATCATTGATGTTTTATTGGTAAACATTAGTGTCGTGCAGCATCTAATGAGCTAGTTGTACATGCGTGAGTAAATATTCAGTCGCCTCCTATATGTAGAGACCAAAATAATAATATAGACTCAAACCTGATTCCATCACGCTTAAATAGAAACTTTATTAGTCATCCTACCCAATGAAAATGATTATTAAAAATTCTACAAATAGATTAAAAATATCGTTAAAATTCCAAGATAATAATTGTTCCTGACACCTAATCGAGTCATTCTCATGTTACCAAATCTGCGAATGAGTCAGGTATATTCGCTGAAAAATTAAAAGCGTGCAAGTTCTTCTTAAACAAGGAATTATTTCAAAACATACATCCGGGCTTGAAACTCATCGTTCTTTTTAGTCAAAATAATTGATGGACTGCGCCCACTTAGATTCAATTTGGTGTCGTAACGATGTATTTTAGCATCACGTTTTTAATATAAAACTTCTAGCTTAGCTTGTAATAGCTTTTTAAAATATTATTACCTTTATATCAGTGTATGACGGCGGCTGATACAATATATTCAAAACTTATGATTGTCACTGTATGATATATAAGTTGATAAGTAAATAAAACTTTCTTAATAGTGTTTGTTATTATGCTACGTGTAAATAGGAACAAAAACAAAGTGTAACAAAAATGTATATTTAATTGTATAGTATTTAGCAAATAAGTATCCATATATGCAAATATTCCATTACGTGCAGTGGCCTTCTCTGCTCTTAGGTAGAAGGTTTTGAGCTTATTCCACCACGCTCCAGAAATGCAGATACATATATCGTGGCAGAATTTCATTCGACATAAGCAGGTTCCTCACATTTTTTTTCACCGCAGAGCACGTGATGTATGTAAGAACAAATTAAGTGAAAATTCAGTGATGATTCTAATCAACAGGGCGGCAGGCTTTACGGTGTGCTCTATGTAATTATAAGTTTATATGCAAAAAAATATGTAGCACACGAATAATTGATTGATTGTAAATGGTTTTAAAGAACAATCCGTGTTACTGTAATAGATCTTTCTACTTTCCAGTCGCTGCAAGGCCGGGCTCAAGCACGTTTTCAGGAAATTAGCTAGTTTGCTGAAAACGTGGACTATTGAAGAGTCAGGATTAATTCAGCACTTCGTTCTATTTTCAAATATCTTAATAGATCTCGCGTAATCTTAGGAATATGTTATCGTAGCTTAGTAACACAGATAATTCAAATCAAATTCTGCTTTGAATAGTTGCCAATATGTAAATAAACCGATCTGTTCCAAAATATGGCACAACTGCGGCCATTTTGAAGACGTCAAAACAATTGATGGTTAGAAGGACTGCGTTAGCTTCAAAAACTAAACGAATTTAAAAAAGACAAAGTCTTTGAGAAATTTTGATTCTAATTTACGAAATTTCAAAAAATAGTTCTGTTATGGGAATTTTCTTTTATTTTTTTTTTTCATAGCTGTTATATAAATTTCAATTATTTCACAGAGCATTCGCACTATCGTAGTTCGCACTAGTCGTAAGTACATATTATGTTTTTTAAATATATTTAGAAAAAGTCAAGTTTAAAAAAAAAACAATGGTGTTACGAAAACTTCTCTAATTATAATCATGTAAAATCTTTACCGTAATCATTATATAGAAATTTCGTTACGTTATATTTTCAAGAGAAAACATGTTACGCTCAAGATGAAAAATTAGATCTACAAATTATTAGACGGGCCTTTCACACAAATTTGTTTACAACGCAATTCTTCATCTCGTGTATTTCACAACGTTTCAAAAACGATGGCACAGATTTTTAAAGCGTCGCTCGCGCCATGTTTAATTAAAATTGTGGACGAGACATCGCATTGTAGAAGCTTAGAAAAGTGGTCCAACGACTTAAATTAAAATATCTAAACGAAATCAAGATCTAGTTGCATTATCTAATAGGTTTTTTTCTGTAAAAGTTGGCATGAATTATAATTTAATACATAAAATAAACAATACTTGCCATAAACCTCTAAGTACGTTTTTATCTTCAACATCACTGTTTTAGTTATAAATAATATGGATATGGCGATATTGAAGGTATCCTTCAATTGTAATATTAGTATTAAAATTATATTACAATTGAGTTGATATATTGACGTAAACATAAGTTTTAAAGATAAAATTAACCCACCACCCAATGAAAAATTGATTGTATCATACAATACTACAGTCACCACATTGGACTGTGTTCCTCTTAAGATAGTATTAGTTAAAACAAAAAATATAAACGATCAAGTGATGTGTGTTCGTTTGTGAGTGTGTATTTATTGTGTGCATGTATCGGAATCATATTATTTATAATTTAGTTTACAGTTGAAGAGCCACAGACACAAGACAAAATTTGAACAATTATATTTTCTAGTTTCTTCGTAATTTTTATTATTAAGGAAATGTGTTAATATATTTTCCTACTATTTGTATGTAAGGTACATTGTAAAGAAAAATGACAGCTTTAATTTTGTTTCATAGTGATATGAATAGTATAATTGTTTGTGTTAGGATAAACTTTGTAAAGCTAAACGTTGTATTGGAGGCGGACAGACGCGCCGCGTTGTTTTCTTCACTTTGAGGTTAGATTAAAATAGAGTTTTGTTTCAGGTCCGAACGGCAATTCGTCATGAACAAAAAGTCTCACAAAAAAAAGGTTGGTATCAGGACACACGAAAGAAAGTCAACGAACTAAATATCAGAATGCTTTGATGCATTGTATTAACAATTTAGTATTTGTTTCCTTTATTTGCTAAGGGCTAATGATCATAGACGCTAAAGATAGACGATTGCTAGTAGACATTAATTCGAGTGCAATATTCGGTAATAGTAATACTTATAGCACCGACACTATAATTTTTATTTTTTTATTTTTGACATATTCAATAGTAAATATAAATATTAAAATGAACATTTCATTAAACATTAAAATGGTTTTTTTTTTATTAATTTGTATCACTGTTATCTTTGTGAAACTTTTTTATTTATAGACCTTTAATGGCCTACAAATAGATAAAGAACAGCCTAAGGGGTGGGTCTAGAAGTGTGAAATTATGCGCGGAAGTTCTATATTTAACACAAATTAGGTAGTGTAGATACATTAAGAAAGGAAATTTGGAAATTCATCCCTATGGGTAATCGGGATGAAATGTTATCAGGTTGTTTTGATAACATTTATTTACACGCAGGGACTTCCATGGTCTTTTATGTAATTAATTCTTTACGCAACACTGATTCCTCGCTGCAGAAAATAGCAACGGTTAAGTTTAACACATGTGGAAAGGCTGAGATTTTTTTGTATACGATAACTAATAAAAATACATCATTTGTGAGTCAAAGCAATTATTAAATAATAACATGATAATTAAAAGAATCCATCCGTAACGATTTAAGCGATTCAAGTGCCAGCAACTACTGGCGTGTTGGCTCCTCCTGGCGTCATACTCTGTTGGCACTACGGACTATTTCGATTCTTGATTGATTGCCTTCTTTCAAATGAGGTCGCAGTGCAACTTTTTAACGTATATTTATATTTATCGCAATGCTATGCAAAAGTATTGTTTTTCATTACGATTAATTTACAAAGTCTTCTTTCAAGACAAAAATGCGTCATGATATTGATAAAACATTGTTGTTGTTAGAGTAGGGCTTTCTGAAAGCCCGTCTGGTTAGGTACCACCCACTTATCATATATTCTTCCGCCAAACAGCAATATTTATTGTCGTTGTGTTGTGAGTGTCGATGCCAATGCCAATGCCTAATATATATATATTTATTTAGTGTTTCCTCTAATCTGTTTGGTTTCTATAAGCCCCGATGTGAAGTCATCAATCAAACCTTTCAAATATGCAGAACATAATATTATACTGCGTAAGGTACATACCAGAAAAAAAATATCAATTTTTCTTTGATCCGACTCAGGACTACAGAGATCTTGATTTAATAGACTTAAAAGGAGAAAGACTTTCCCACTGCGTTGTAGTTTAATAAGAAGCCCAATAAAATGTTATTCACGTTTTAGTTAGTTAGGTTCTTTCTGGAATTAAAATAATATTGTTATTAGAGAAGTCTCAGAATTCCGAAAATGTACTTTATTATACCAGTATATTATAGTATATTATAATACTATTTGTCATAGAAAAAAAAAACACTAATTTTAGTTCGGAAAATTAATATAAATTTTATTATTATTAAATATTTAGAGGTTTCAGTAATATTTCATGTTATTATTGAGAATTTGAAATGGCAAGTTCATCTATTTCTAGTTGGCAAGGTTTTTGGCATACGCGAAAGCACGGTTAATTTGCGTAAAATTACACTGCAAAAGTGTCCAGAGTATTAAATTAATTTTACAATGTCTATTAAAAGTTGCCTAATGATTCCTAATTAGCGAATTTCTATTTTATACAAGTTGTTAATTTCACGTATTATAATTTATAAGATTTTAGTATGGATATATATTACTTAAAAATAAAATGGGGGTAATTTATCATATTTTACATAAGGCATTCTATCGATTTTTTAAACACTCTTTAAAGTAACGTGCAATATTTTTTTTCACCTACTTTTTGGAGTAGATTTTCCTCACGATCCTTTGTTTATCACTGTAGATAGTTATAATTACTCGACAAGTCGATAGTTATAAGTACTTGAATCGACGCAATATTTTAGCGAATATGTCAACCCGTTTATTAAGCAATACTGCCGTTATTGAAAACTTTAAGGAAAACATTTATTATATTACATATTAAACTTCTATTAATTTATTATTTAATTATTATTATTAAATAACGTACTTCCTATATTTATTATTAAAGTTAAAGCTAGTTGTTAGGAATATATCATATTCGTAAAATTTTCTCTCTATAAATCACAATGTCTTTGATTAAATATAGTTCATATAATATTTGATAGTAAGCCAGAAATCAGAAGTCTATATAAGATTAGGGGCTTATGCCGGGGGACTCTGTAGAAATATTCAGGTTATAGTATGTCTAAAAAAGACTAAGAACTCATTGGTAACAATTGTGTGCTAAATACACTCGTCAGCAGCTACCAAATAAACAAAAGAATATCGGTTGACACAAAGAAGAGAAACAGGTAGTATACTGTTTTATCTTTAACTATATATATGAGTATGTGAGAAGTACTTGAGTGATTAAATAATAATCTCCTGGCATAATCTTACTGCATGTACATATTATGTTTGTGTTTATTTTAAATTTGATTTGAACGAAATGGTTCATGGTAAACAGCATTAAAAAGTCAAACAAAAGATCGATGAGTTGGAAAACATAGGTAACTTATAAAATTATAATAATGGAGACAAAGCGTCGACGATTTGTCGCGCTGACAGACGATCGACGCGACGTCATGTCCTACACAGACGAACGGGAGTCGCGCCAATAATCCTGCCACGTTCACATACGTATACTATTATCTAATGAACCCGCTATTATAAATAGAACCATCGATATTCTTGAAAATAAAGCATTAAGGCCACATTCAAAGGATACGACCAAGCTTCTTTTCTTGATTGAGTAGACTTGTTAGCACAAGCTATATATTTTAATATTTTACTATGTATATGCCATTATTTGACTTGAGGATATTAGATCCACCTGGTAGTAAGTCTTAAGGAATACAGACCATTCCTTACATCGCCAATGCGCCAGCAACCTTGGAAACTAAGAAGTTATGTTCCTTGTGTCTGGTGCCTATCCAGGCAGGCCGAATAATTCATTATCAGACTAACATTAAATTTTGATTATATTTGACTGTTTTATAAACACGATACGTACGTTCAAACAGTTAGCCAGATTAATGGTAGGTGCTGCTCCACGCCTTGGACTCGTAATATATTTAAACAGCTTAGATATAAGACTAGAAAACGGTAATATCGTAAGATTAGCCAAACCAAAGATTTTAAATGTTGTTACTTTTATAACACATTTAAACCTACAATTTGCTTTGCATTTAATCATATAAATTTTCAAGCTATCAAAATTGAATAAAAGTGGAAATCTACTTAATGAATTTATCTTAGAAGAACCTGGCAAAGGTCCTACAGTAATTAATCTTCGAACTAAACTATTGACGTAAGATTTTTATCCATACATATATATTCATTTATTTAGCTAAGATTTAAATTTATAATTAATTGCAAAATCGTCTTGTTGGAAAACTCAATCAGGTTTATTATGCAATTGTGAATTGAATGAAATTGGTTTGGCGCCAATATCATTTCAAGATATACGAAAATAAAACATAAACAACCGTATACGTACATACATAGATACGTACAAACAAACGCAGAATAATAATACAATCAAAATATTATTTTGATATGAATGAAACACATAACTACGTAGGTATTTCTTCTCCTGCGTCTGTGCTTAAATTCAATTTACTTAGAGGAAAGTTTAATGAGAGTGATTGTGTGTGTGTGTGATTTTTACTTACTTTTCTCCTGTCGGAAAGGTATGTATTATCAAAAACTCTGCTAAATTATTTATTTTACTCATAAACAAACATAATGGCTGAATGACTATATTTCAAACATTGAGAGAAAAGGCGAACTTTTATAAAAATTTGCATCCCCAATTTTATCCTTTTAGAAAATAAAGATTCTATCGGCAATTTTCATCCCCAATTTAATCCCCTTAAAAGATGAATTTTGAAAAATCCCTTCTGAGATCACCTATGTTCTAAAGGGAGTCCTTGTCCAAAATGTATTTCCGGTAGAATCGGTTAAGATCTTGCGTTGTATATCAGTCAGTCATTTTCAAATTGTAGATCTGATTTTTATTTATCAAAACATCGTTTTAACTTCGATGACCCCATTTGATATTTTGATTTTGACATTTTTGTATTTTTATAATGTTATTAGTTTTGCCTCGAGCGCGTAGTTAAGCCCCTTTTAGTTATTGGGTCACGTTTAAACTAGTTTCCTGTCGAGCTGTCATCACCCTTGTCACGTGCTGATGGATGTGTTTGTAGATCTTACAGAAATTACTTCAGTAAAGATATCTGTTAACGGCCTTAAAATAAACTTTCGCATTCCAATCGTCATGGAATGTCCATGGTACATATATTTTTGTCGGGGCAATATTAGCTATGAGGCTTATGTCCATGAAAATATTAGCTAAACAAAATTTTTTTGTATTACAGAAGTGGACGTCTAAGTATGACTGGAGTTAAATTTTAAATTCTAATTTGATTTTAACTCTCGTATACGTATTATCTCGTATACGTATACGTATAGTATACGTATGATTGTTTTAAGGTATGACGTTAAATATTTATTAAACATAGAAGTATTGTATTTGTGTATTGATATTGGAAGTAAGACTGCCTAAAATCTCTGTTAGGTCTGAAAAAAGACTCAGTATGTTCTATTTGAAGTTCAAAATCACTTACGACGGTTGTATAAAGAGCCTGGAGGCGTGCGATTCCTTTAAAGGTTTTCTTTTGTTACAAATTTAGGTTACAAATTGTAAAGACCTTATAAATCACAATTACTAGAGAAACGCCCCTCACATTATATGAGTATCAGAAATAGAGGAAATGTCTACTAGGTTCCTGCTATCCACCAACCCTCATGTATATCCTCAGAGAGACTATAAGATATTATTGTAACCTTTAATAAATAAAAATATTATTTCACATTAAGAGTCAATTCGTTCGATTCACAATCATTTTTACAACTCATTTAGAAGGATTATTGATAAAATCCAACTATTCCCACGCCTTGATTTTCATTCGGATTTATCTTAATTGAGAACTATTCGTTTTGTGAATTACGTTATAGTTCATGACACATTAATGGGTTCTCCGTAAAACATCTGGTGTCTGCTACCTATAGCCGCGTAGTTCATTCGAAAAACCAAACAACGTGTCACTAATGCCATAAGAATCTCAGCAAGACCATAAAAACATACATGTACTTCCTCAATTGCCACTTGATAGGCATTTTTTATTATTTAGATGAACGGTAATATAGCTCGAAGTACTCTATACGGAAACTCTTCGGAATATAAGGATGCCTTGTAATTAAATCTCATAAAATATTAACTCAACAGGTATAAACTTTAAAATTTCAATCCATTCTTAGTTTCATGGCTTTTAGTTGTGGCAACCAGATACAGATTGTTTTGCAAATGTCACGTAGGATGGAGAAGACACGAAGGGGATTGATCGGTTAAAATATATCCAAGACAGAGGTGTGGCTGTATATGAAAAATGTTACGCTAGAAATCTCTATATGTTTGTTAATTATTGCACGCAGCGTGGTATATTAAAAGGCAATAAAAAGCAAATGAAACAACGTGTTATTTTAAAATACGAAAAAGGTAAGTAAATAATTTGAACGGATACGAATTTGTACGACAATCAGAACAATAGACGATATATGGTTTCCATGCTTTAGAAGTTGATATTTGGGTTCCGTATTCTATTAACTTACACCCAGTGTCTGTCAGTTTGTCATAGAGCTTTATATTTAGAACAGGAACACATATCCAGTTCAAAGATTGTGCTTATAAATAGATCGCTATCATGACCAATAATAATGAAAATCAAAATATTCTTTATTCAAGTAGACTCATGTTACAGTATTAATTTAAATGTTAAGCCACCGGCTCAGAAAGTAGATTCTACTAAGATAAAAGTCCAAAGTTATGCCCAAACGGTGGTATAGATTTATTCAATCATAAATGCGTACCTCTCCGTGTTAAACGACACGTAAAACTTAAAAAGAAAGGTTATAAACTAATTTGTTTTTTTTTGCTACCTTTTCTATTGTAATAATCGTCTCATGTACACTAATGCATGTTCGAAATACGAACGTCACTCAATCCTAATAAACGCCGATAATTTAATGTGGGGTGAGCTGAGATGGCCCAGTGGTTAGAACGCGTGCATCTTAACCGATGATTTCGGGTTCAAACCCAGGCAAGCACCACTGAATTTCATGTGCTTAATTTGTGTTTATAATTCATCTCGTGCTCGGCGGTGAAGGAAAACATCGTGAGGAAACCTGCATGTGTCTAATTTCAACGAAATTATGCCACATGTGTATTCTACCAACCCGCATTGGAGCAGGAATATTCTCCATAACTTCTCCTCGAAGGGAGAGGAGGCCTTAGCCCAGCAGTGGGAAATTTACAGGCTGTTAATGTATGTAAAAATGGGGTGAGCGGGTTGACGCCTTCGTGAGTGAATAACCTAAAAACAATATCATATGAATAAACCGTACAATGCATATACTCATATCGAAAGTATTCTAGTTCCAATTTCAAACAATATTGAGAATTTCAATATATTTGTCTGTTAATTTAACTCGGTGCCACTGACTTCTATGATTTCACGCACTCGTTTCGTTTCGAAATATGCTTGTGCAATATACAAGTCTCAATAGACAGAAAGATGTTGTTCTTTCGAATTCATTGCGATACGGAGGAGATAGAAATATTAGTTTTACTGATTTAACTCGCCCCACTTATAAACTAGTGCAAGGATTTAGAAGTTGTTTATGAAAAAACTTCGCAGTGTTTAATTATGTCGAAAGAACAATGGTGAGCTCCGAAACTATTTGTTTGGTGACTTTTATGTGTCTTTATTTTAATTGGTGGTACGGCTTTGTGCAAACTGGTCTGGGTAGGTACTACCCACTAATCAGATATTCAATCGCCAAACAACAATATTGTTGTTTTCCGGTTTGAAGGATAAGTGAGCCAGTGTAACTACAGCCACAAGGGTCATTGGCGATGTTAGGAATGGTGAATTTTTTTACAGACCCATTGTCTATGTGTGGGTAATAACCACTTAATATCAGGTGACCCATTTGACTGTCCGCCTACATATACCATAAAAGAAAAATCTTATTAATTTTTGCCACCACTGCCTCTACGATATTACTCAGAAAAATTAAATCGCTCACTGCATACTACAATCCTGTCTTTGTCACGGAAAACTACATGCTCGCTGTGACAAAAACGAGCTTGTTAATTTTTTTACGTTCCCGAGCAACAAGAACAAACCAAGGAAAATATATATTGTGTCATCACCTGTTTTACTTTAGATTTTGATGTTTCTATATAAACATTAACAGCATCAACCATTAACGCCAAATTGTTTTATAAATAATACATTATTATTATTACGATATTTGCATTAGATTAGTTTCAGTAAGCCTATTAGGCAACATCAAATCGTGCTGCAACAGTTCGTCACGTGTTAAGTAATCAATGCCAAGATAACTCCATACAAAATCTTGGCACAAAATTTCTGGCACAGCTTGGGCTATAGAAGATTATCTTCTTGTGCATATTCGTTTGTTGTGCCCTGGACTGCAGATTGATTAAATCATGATTGATCGGTTCATTCGAATAGGCTCTTTTTTGTGAGTAGCTAGCAAGCATGGTACACGCGACTATGGCCAGTTGGTAGGGCTTTGATAACGATGATTTACTTGGTGGTAGGGTCTTGTGCAAGCTCTGGGCAGGCTATCTACCCACTCATATATTCTGACGCCATACAACAATGCCAGTTTAAGTAAGCTAGTGTAAATGCAAGCGCAACATCATAGTTTCCAAGGTTGTCGGCGTATTAGCAATCCCATCAAAAACATAAATGTAAAAATGAGAGCCAAGTCCAATATTATTATATATACCTTGGTTGTTGACTCCAACGACAAAAGAAGTGAGATCTAAATGGGTGCCAAGTTCAATGGTCCTTCCTGAAATTTATTTATAACTACATAAAATATAATTTCTTCTTATAACTTAGGATAATATATTGTTGCCTAAGATCTGTCTTGGCTAGTTCTTATATGTTCAATAACACAAATTGTAGTTTGTGTTTATAATAACAATTTATAACTCAGAACATCTAAGAAGAATGGAGGACAGCTCAGTATTGCTTAGTTAGTATTAACGTACATTAAGAGCTGCGATGGTCCAGTCACTAGAAAACATGAATCTTAACCAGATATTGCGAGTTCACATCCAGACAAGTACCATTGAATTTTTGCGTGCTTAATTTGTGTTTATAATTCGTTTATAAGAGGCTTAGAACTTGCGAAGGCTATAATATAATTCGTATATGCGAAGGCTATAATAAATTTGACACAGTTTATGTCAAATAGTTTTTGAGTTACGAGAGAGTTAAAAGTGGCTCCAAGTGGTTCGTGTAATATTACACACGGTGCTGCTCGCCAGTTCTGTTACTTGAACTTGGCTGACACGCTACCGCGTGTCTAGATGTTATGAATGGTTAACATTTCCGACAGCGCCAATATGGGCAGTGATGAGCACGTATCATCAAGTGGAAAATTTGACGCTGGACGACATTTTTTTTTTAAAAAAACGCGAGCTGAAGATTGAATTTTTCTTTAATGTACTGTCACTCTGTTTTTGTAGGACGGAGTAGCTTAGTTAGATTAGTAGTCACCTGGTACTCAACTCATCTTCTGCCTATTAACTTGTAATCGTTAATGTTGCTTTCATTCATACATCATCTGATCGCCGGCAGGATTATTTCCGAATTGTTGAATCTAAATAAAAACATTATGTACATATATATGAGGTATTTAAAAAATATAGTACGTAAATACAAAAGTGAATTTCGAACGATACGACGTCTCAAAATGATGTCGCTCAATGATTGGAGATCAGGCGCAACAGTCTCTGCTTGTTCATTGTTCACAGAGGAGTATTGTGAAAACATTGACAAAAAATTACAACAAGATAGACAACTTAACTTTTTATTCAACCTTATTTAATAATCAAAATATAAATTAGTCTGTATTTATTTCATAGCAGTGAGTTGCAAGTGCATCATATATTTTTTTACAGGACACATTAATCAAGCCTAAGTGAGATAACATCTTACTTATAAATTTAATGACGCAAATAAAGGTTAAAAATTGAATATCCTGTAATCTAAATCTTGCAATGACAATACTTACAATGTTGCGATAAAATTACAAAACAATTTTCACGGTTTGCGTAATGCTAAATTTAAATTTTGTTTCGAATCTTATGAATTTTCAATTTAAAATAGAAATGAAACCGAAACTAAAAATAATATAATACGTGTTATCATAAATAATTAATGAAATTAACATTTTGAATTGAATCCAAGAGCTGACGACGCGACGTGAACAATGGCCACGCATCGTATTTAAAAACATCTGTTAAATCATTGCCAAGAAAAATGGTAGCGCTATCAATAGATGTTCAACACAGCTGTGGAAATTTGATAGTTAAATATTTACAGGACAATTCATTTTCATCTGCCTAATTTTATGTTGCAGTCAATCAAACTTTAAATACAGAATTTCATCAGCGAGTTTTAAACCCTCTATGTCTATGTAATGCGAAAGTAACTCTGTGCATTTATCTGACTGTTGTTCTTTCACTGCCAAACCACTGAATCGAATTAGATGAAATTTGTTACGAAGCAAGCTTGAACCCCTTTCTACAGAGTCCGCCGGCATAGACCTAACCCTACATAGCCCTCTGTTGTACTGTGAAATATTATAGGTATTCGAAATCAAGTCGAAGACAATGAGATTTAGGTATAGAATATTTTATTACTTTTTACTAATATGATATATTCATATATCTGTAGGAATATATCATATTAGTGATCACTTTAGAAGATTTTATTAATGTGCGCATTTTAATAGACTCTACATAGTATGTTAAAATGAACGATAAAAAGACGCGCTTTTAATGTATTACAAGCTTAACACGGAGTAATTTTATAGATAGGTATATATTTTATAATTGCGACCTAAATATTATATAATAAATTATTTTATAATCCGTATTTATAAACATGGATAAGATTTATTTCTTCTGTTTTCCCAACTGAAAAATTTACTAAGCCTATGTAAATAAGACTTATACTAGAAGATGCAGCATGGTTTGGAGAAGGCTTTAGAATGACAGGCAACGTCTGCTGACAGTTTTGCTTGTATAATATAAATACGTACTTAAACAAATAAAATAATCATACGAGCTACATCGAGTTTCTTTTAAAACCTTTTCATGAGCATACTGGCAAGTAAAATTATAAAGTAAGAATAAATACTCCAAAAACGATTTAAAAAAAAAGCAACATGATATAATATGTTGATATATAGTTTAAGTAGTTTTAAACTGTAAAGTTATTAATATTTCTCAAGTATTAATAAAACCTTTGCGTGCCAAAATAAAGTTGCGATCAAAGGAAGACATAATATTAAGTATTCATAAAAAAATATTTGTAAATATAATAAATAAAAAAATAATGTACCTTATTTGATCTTTTTTGTTTATATAAGATATAAGCCGCAGAATATATTCTTGTAAATATTGTAAGTGACTTTGAGTAACAGCTTATTCCAATGGAAGTAGGAAAAAAGATAAACAAACTTTAGATTTAAGTATATCATGCAATTTGCTAATAACTCAGCTATATTGTGCGCTACTAAGAGTTTATGATTAATATATCTTTATTTATAATACAACACTGTTACACTTAACTACTTATTGCCACTTTAATTTTCCTTCCAAAATTTTGATAACAGTTTCGTCGACGTTCAAAACGGAAAAAGGAAAAAATGGTTTCCTAAATCCATAGATTAACCAAGCTCTCAACCAATGATATCGCGTCAATTTGCTGTCAAATATTGTTTATTTGGATTTTTCCTGTTATGGTTGGAATAGATTCACTCACGATTATACCTCATACATATTTTAACAAAATAAACTGAATAAATATAATCTAATTTGTATTTTTTTGCTTTATTTATTGCTCTCTTACAATAATTTAACGAAACCTCTCTGTTAATAATAAAAAAGGAGTGATTAACAGAATGTCAGAGTTTAACGATCTCCCAAAATAAAAAAATACCTACATTTGCTTAAAAATTAAAAACTTTACGTAATTATAATGTTTCCTGGTGTCTATATAATTGAGATGCATGTATTGCTCATTGTTTATTCCGAAAATAAAATCCTGTCGCAGATTCTTTTTAATCCCTGTACACAAGGGTTTAGTTTACATTTCACGGTCGTATAAATCATTGGCAGGGTTACGAAACAGATTTTTACATGGAGCCATTGGCACGGGAGAGTCAAGTGGCAAACAGAAATACACCTAGAGATCGCCTACCAAATACTCATTCATAACACTTATACGTCACAGTTCACGGTTCGCAGACGTGGAAACCATTCATAAAAAAAATATAACATTATTCGTACATTTAAAAGAAATCGTGATATTTTTTCACTCACCTCCAATGTTACGATGCATCATATGCGTAAGAAGTAACACTGATAATTCCAAAAGCTATTTATGAACGTTATTTTTCTATGTACTAAATGAATATTTTATTTTATAGCAGAAACGTCGGAATCGCAACGATGGAAGAAACAAAGAAAACATTATCGAAGCAGATGTTGCGACGAAGCAAAACGGAGATGCCAAAGAACCTCAAATTGAACAAGACAAGCCTAAGCAGGACTTGTGTTATGAGATCAAGCATTCAGATGTTATGGGAAGGTGAGTAGATTTAAACTTGCAATATTTCTTGAGATGGAATATATCCCTGGCCCTCGTGGAACTATTACGTTGCTTCGAAGCGCATAATATGTCGACGACTATAAATTATTCTGCCAACCTTTTTTTTTCTACGTATACTATTTAGAAGATTGTATTGTCTAAAGCACTAAAACTGTAACTATAAATTTGCCTTTATGTGTACACTGAAAATAAAAACTATAATATAAATTGATATATAGATAAATCTTTAGTAGGTGCATTTAACTGAACTTTGCTAAACGATTGTACCGATTTCGAGGAAATTTTCTGTCTGTATTTGAGTGGTCTCTGGATGGTTTAGATTGATCGGTAGCGTTGCGATCGGGAAGTAAATAAAAATCTTATTTAATCCGGATCCGGGCGGTATGGTAAATATATATCCCATCAAAAACATAAATGTAAAAATGAGAGCCAAGTCCAATATGATATATACTTGGGTTGTTGACTCCAACGACAAAAGAAGTGAGATCTAAATGGGTGCCAAGTTAAATGGTCCTTCCTGAAATTTATTTATAACTACATAAAATATAATTTCTTCTTATAACTTAGGATAAAATATTGTTGCCTAACGCAGTTGCAGTCTCACGAAACCTATTTTTCTGTTGTATACTAGTATACTCAAACAAAGAATATGCAATCGAATAGACTAGGCAGCTTCCATCGGAAGGCATTGGAATAATTCTTATGCGCGCGTTTGCCACTCGCTCGGACACGTCCGCGTCAAGGTTTTATCGCAACGCTCCTATCCCGCTAATCCTAATTTATTATTATTTTTTAAAGTATAATGATTTTGCACCATTCATGTGCGCTAAATGCCAGTTAATAACGTAATAAATACGAAAGTCGACTATACTCATAAGTACCTAAACGGAAATGTTTGGATTTAAAAAAATTAACGGTGGTATTCAACTCGTTATATATTCACGTGAAGACCTTAAAATCCACATTAATACCGGCTGTCATAAGTTTTGATTGCTGGTTCTACAGTTATTACAGGAACTAAGTATATAAGTGTTCCTAATAGACTCAATAAAATGAAAAATTATAATAAAATGATAAAAAATTACCAGTTTCAGATTTTTTCCTTTGTATTGGCCTAATTATCTACCTGCGTGCCAAATTTGAACTTACTAGATGGAAGTAGATTATAGTTTTGATCTATAGGTCAGTCAGTGATAAAAATGACGATTTTTAGACGTTAATATCTAAATAACCGTTTGAGATGAGCTTATGAAATTTGGAACACATATGTATCTCGTGAGTCTCAATATATGAGCCAAATTTGAAATGTTTATGTCAAATAGTTTTTGAATTATGAGAGAGTCAAAAGTGGCTCCAAATGGTTCGTGTAATATTACACACGGTGCTGCTCGCCAGTTCTGTTACTTGAACTTGGCTGACACGCTACCGCGTTTCTAGATTTGTAATTCCTAATCAGCTATTTTTGAAGTCGTTGTTAACCAAAGCAAGGCAAGGCAAATCTTTTTAGATATGATCATCGACTCCAAAAATAACTGGTCAAGTATCGAAAATATTTAAATTTTATTTTAAAGTTTTTAGTTTAAGTGTATTTTTGCTGTATTCCCCGTTTTTTTTTTATAAAATCGTACCTTAGAGTTTAAAACGTTAAGTTTTAAATTTTAATTTATGTTTGTATTATGTATTAAATATGTATTTCTATAATATAATAATAATTACATTTATAATATTAATAATAATTCTACTGAAAAAATAACCGTTAGTAATAGATAAAAGAATCGTGGTTCTTTCATTGTTTGTGTGTCTTTAACAAAGACATATCCCTCTAAATATTCACATATTTCTAATGTTAGGTCTTTTATTTTCAGATACCTGGTTGCTACTCGCGATATCAAGGCTGGCGAGGTGATAATAGAAGCGCCAGCGGTCGTCGTAGGGCCGTGTTCCGGCTGCGGGCTCATTTGCCTCGGCTGCTACAGGGAATTAGATGAAACTAGCTTAACGAAGTAAGATAAATGCAAAGTACAGCCATCGAATAAAGCACTTATGACAAAAACTAGACGAAATCGTATATCTCTCAACATCAAAAAATGATTATTCTTAATACTGTATTAAAATTAACGCGGTAAAACATACGGCAAACAATCATACTTTTTTGTCGTAAATGTATTTGTATATTTAAAATGCTGCACTAAAGTTGAAGCAGTTTACACTAGTATCACAATTATAGTTATTATGTTTTTGAAGTTATACTTCTTTGGTCTCGTTATGAAAAAATGATGAGAGTATTTTTTTATGATGCGCGCGCTCAGGTTTACCTTGAAACTATACGATGTATTTAGTTGCTCGCTAAACAGCGAATTAAGTGTCAAATCGCTCGAAATACACGACTTAGTTTGAAGTATCTATTTTACAAAAATAAATTGTGAATATTATTTTTTAGTTTTTACTCTCAAAATTTTTTAGCCATTTTTAAATTAGAATAAAAAATATTATTGTATTTAAGACATTCAGTATATAAAAATTGAAGCAGAAGCAAACAGGTATTTTGCTATGGAATCGCAGTTTTACAGTTAGTATTCGCGTTTCTTTATGAGATACGTATTACGAATTACAAATTTTAAGGCGGTTATCAATATCGTTTTATCAATTATTTATGTTGAATTCTTGACAAACGTAAACATTTTATTATATAAGTATTATTCTCAAACATTTCAATAATATCAAATGCATTTCCCTATACAGATGCGTCGGTTGCAAGTGGCCACTCTGCAGCAGCTCGTGTCAAGGACTTGGGAAGTACACCGGCCATTCGACGTACGAATGTGAAACTTTAAAATCGGTCACTCCAGACTACAGCAACATTGAAGACTTAAAGGATTCGTATCAAGCTCTTGCACCATTAAGGTAACTAATGTGTAATGTCAAGTTTTCATTTATCTTTTAGAATCTTGTTAAAGGTGATAATACTTGGTGGTCGGGCTTTGTGTAAGCCCGTCTGGGTAGGTACCACCCATTCATCAGATATTCTACCGCCAAATAACAGTACTCAGTATTGTTGTGTTCCGGTTAGATGGGTGAGTGAGCCAGTGTAATCAATCACAGGCATAAGGGACATAACATCTTAGTTTCCAAGGTTGGTGGCGCATAGGTGATGTAAGGAATGGTTAATATTTCTTACAGCGCCTTTGTGTATGGGCGGTGGTGACCACTTACCATCAGGTGGCCCATATGCCATAATTTTTTTTTATATACAAGACTTTAAGAAGAAATCAAGCAAAAAAGAAGCAGATTAAAGCACAGAACGACCTAATTTAAATTCGGAACCTTTAATAGAGATATATATGTTCTTTCGTTGGGTCATTTCAGGTCTTTCAATCTATGATATATCCCTACATATAATTATATAAATGCCATTAACTGACTCATCACTAAATCTCTGAAACTATGGGTCAGATTGACTTGAAATTTAGCACACACGCGAGGCAGAGACAGAGGCAGAGACTCACACACACTCACTAAGAAACGATTTTAAGATTTTCACTTCAAAGAGTGGCCTCCCACTAAATTTAACTTTAAATGAATTTTACCCATAGGAAGTAAGGACGGACCACTAGACTAAGTATGAGTAAAATATTCATTTATAATAAAACGGAATTGTTCATACTCCAAGTTTACTATTGTATATTGCGAGTTTACTGTTTGTTTCCGTATTTATATTTTTATGGTAAATATGAAATATTTTTCATGCAGAATAAAGTTAAAAAAAAGATAAAGTTTAACTAACACGAAGCATTACATTATCGCGGATATTGTTTAAGACGTTAAATTGTATATAAGTGTACAGTAATAAATTTACGCTACTTCCAAATAATGTATTTTATGTATAAACACCTTAAGATTTATTTTGAAATACACAAAATCATAGGAAATTGAAGACGTATTGCTTCCGTCGTTTATAATATAAGATTCTTTTTCGATAGTATAAGGTACCAATTGAATATGATTTAACTATTGTGCAGTGTAATTTAGTTACATTAATGCTCTCGGAAACCCTAACTCGCATAGTGATGAGATTTGATTTGAAGATATCTGTATAATATGTTCGTTTTGTATTTGATGGAATTTTTATTTTGTTTTGGTTTAAATTATATCTCACTTTCCAGGTGTTTACTTTTAAAAAAGGAAGATCCCGATAAATGGGCTGCTCTTTCAGCGATGGAGGCTCACAACGACATTCGTCGCGCAAGGGGCGACATCTGGCCAATGAACGACAGGAACGTTGTGCAGCGACTTAAGAAATGGGATTTGGAATACGACGAAGAGGAGATACATACCGTTTGTGGTATATTAGAGGTCAGTTTCTGATTGCGAAAATTTGGCTCAAGAGAAAATATAGTGTCTCGTGGAATAGTTTCATATAAACATATTTCGATTAATTTTCTAGGTAAACGCGTTCGAAGTGGGCGTCAGTGGCGCCAATGCCCGCGCGCTGTACGACGAGGCCTACCTGCTCGCGCACGACTGCACGCCCTCCACCACGCACACCGACGCCGAGGGCCGGCCCGCCAGACCGCTCACCGTGCGAGCCTCCATACCGCACAGGGCGGGGGATATCATATCACTGTGCTACGCCTATACGCTGCAGGTGCCGTCAGCGAAACACGCCATACAATATTTTATTCTGCGCGTCTAAAATCAAAACAGTGACCATCATCGACTCGCTACTCGCTCCCAGGGCACGCTGAAGCGGCGCGAGCACCTGCGCCTGAGCAAGTTCTTCGAGTGCTCGTGCCTGCGCTGCGCGGACCCCACGGAGCTGGGCACGGCGGCGAGCGCGTTCCGCTGCCCGCGCTGCGGCGCGCGCGTGCTGCCCGCCGACCCGCTGCGCGCGCCCGCGCCCTGGCGCTGCGCCCGCTGCCCCTACGAGATGGCGGCGGCCGCCGTGCTGCTGCTGCTGCAGCGGTGAGCGCCCTTCATCACAATGACGCTGTGTTCGAGTAAAACTACAGGATTTTATATATACTATTCGACGTCCGATTGCGTATAAAAATAAGGGAAAATTAAACCCTTTTTCTGTTTGCGCAGAAGAATTTTTTAAAGTATGTTATTTGAGCATAAATTATTTAATATAATTAGTTAAATTATTTGATTTTGTGGTAACGCCTCTGAACACCGCACACATATCCAGTACTCCGGCAGCGATCGTGCAAAATAAACGTAACATCTAAGTTCCCAAAGTTAACGTCACTAGCCTGTAAATGGAATGAACAATATTTTTTGTAGTGCCGATGTGTACGGTATTCAGCACTAACCATCGAGTAGCCGCCTATATTTAATTTAAAAAAAGCCATATTTCTTAATAAGATAATTTAAAATAATGTTTCAGATTAACGGACGAGTATGAGCAGATCGATGCCAATGACGTAGCAGGCTTCGAGAGCTTCCTTACGAAGTATCGCAACGTGCTACACGACAGTCACTATCTCTTCCTCTCGGCGAAACACTCGCTGAGTCAGCTCTACGGAAAGGTGTCGGACTTCATGATACACGAGATGTCCGAGGAACAACTGAACCGGAAGGTCGAAATATGCAGGGACTTGATGAAGGTCTTCGACGTCATTGAGCCGGGTTACTCGAGATTACGAGGTGAGGGTTCATAATCATAATTATCTTGTAAAACATAAGAGCTGCTTGAAGTTCGGCGGGTAAACAAAGAATTCTACAGATATAATGTTTTTTGATTTGATTGATTTTCTCATTCTACTAATTTATAACTGTTACAATACTTTTCCAGTTCTACTCCAATCCGACTTCGACCGAATCGCAACCAGATCGTTGTGTTAGTATAATTGGAAAACAGCTAAACTAAGTTAGTAAAATTGGCAACGACTAAGTTTCGATTTGATTGCGATGATGTGACAATTCGGTCGTAGAATTGAACTCTGGTTTTATCATCCTAGACGACAAATAGAACTCAGTTTGAATCTCTAGTAAAATCAATGCTATGCAAAGGATAGCAATATTAAATGATTTTCTAAGGAAAACTATTCAAATGATATCGTGGCCTTTTGTCAATTTAGCGTGAGTGGCAGCCCGGCTGTATATTATTTTTTTGTTTAATTTAACTTAGTTTTATTTTATTTTATAGGAATTACTTTGTACGAACTGCACGCTCCACTCATGGTCCTGACCACGAGAGATTTTGAAAGAAAAGCCATCACAAAAGAAAACTTACGAAATCGATTAAAAGAGGTAACTATACATCAATATACTAATAAAATAAAATTTCCAATGTTTCCAACGTTCAGAAGTCGGCTAATGCCACTAGGTATGCTTAAATTCAGGAGTCGATGTCAAATTTAATTATTATCTACACCAAGCTTCATCAGTTTCACTTGGGCCAGTCTTCATAGGGACCAGATCCACTTATCATTTGACCCACCAGATGCCCCATATTTTACAATTACGAGCTACTCACCAATTCTCTGGGATATATCAGTTTACTACTTACAATGCATAGTCTATGGAAAAAGGTGATCAACCATCTGGTGTCCCATTTGCTCATCTGCTTTTCTAAATAAACTCAAACCACAAATGCTGCAGATCGTGAGCTATCTATCGGAGTCTGCTCTGATCTTGGGCTTCGAGCCGCGCCACTCGCCTGAGGGGCTCATGGCGGGCGCGGCCAGACATGCGCTCAGCAAGATCAAGACCTGGGAACACATCATCGGGAAGATATCATGAATACCACTCTAATAAATGAATCTTATTTATTTATTGTGATTATAATAAAGATATTTTTAACACTATTTTGTTTTTTATTCGTGCTCAATTTATAATCGTGTTAAAATTTATACAATGCAGTATATAATCCAAGGATTCCTTAGTTATGCGATATATTTGTAAAATATCTATCCAGACTGGCAAATTGGCCACGTAATGTTAAGTGGTCACAACCACCCATAGACGTTGGTGCCGTAAGCACTTTTGACTATACTTTACATCGCCAATTCGGCACCCGCCTTGGAATTTAAAAATTATGACCCTTGTGTCTTAAGCTGCTTAACGTTACTGAGAATTTTTCGATAGGAAAACCCAATAACTTTTATCGGCCTGACCTAGTGTTTGAACCCAGGGCCTCGGGATCTGCGGCCACATAGCTACTAGACCAACGAGACAGTCAAAAATATACCACCGGTTGTCAATAAAGTACAATTAAAATTATATATTGTGCCTAGAAATAAAAAAAAAACTAAGTCCACGCTTTTTTATCATTAATATAATCTTGTATTGAGTAATATTAATCAATGTTTATTTGACATGAGCTTTGTTTTTTTTTTATATAATTCAAAAATCACTGCGGAATCTTATTATAGAAAGGAATACCGTGCCGCAGGAAGGATGTATTGACTTTGCGAAGTCGGAAACTAGGTGTTATTTTACGCAGTTTATTTTAAAAAGATATAGGTACATTATTTTAAATACCATAATATTTATTATAAACATATTGTTATCCACTTCATTAAAACCATCCCGAAGGGAATCTCAGGCTCTTTTTTGTAGGATGCAAACAGTTTTAATACATGTAGCTGGTCTTCTGGTAACCCATAGTGAACAAGGTCAAGCCTTAGAAATGTCGGGAAAGCTGTATAATTTGATGTAGTTCCATAGAATCCATTCCAAGTACCACTCGACAGTCTGCTTGAGTGTCAGGATGGAGCTCTCAGCGGATAAATATTTTCTAAATCCAGCTCTATTTCACCCTCAGATTAAGTGTTAGAGTTTTTGTCAATAGTGGGGACGATAATAAACCAAGGGACCGAGAGTCCGGTCCAAAACTACGACTTTACAATGCTACGCAGCCGGAATTATAGTTAGTCATTGAAGCTAAAAAATGAAGCAATACTAATAATACTTAACTTTTTTATTATACAAATATATATACTTAATGACTTATCATTTCTCTTGACGATAACTTGGTAACTTTTGTGCATTAAACGACTATCGACCTACATTGGTAACTATCCGGACAACGCTTCAAATAATATATTTAAAAATAGTAGTTTCTTTTTCGAGATAGATCTAGTATTTATTTTATTATGAATTTTAATCTAATATTGAACTGTACAAACATTACAGTAATGTTTTAGGTATCTGAAATGCACGATGTATGGGTATACCTATGTATGTATACGCCGCCTCGTGTTTCAGATCGCTAACAGTTTATTTTTACCGCAAATACCGTGTGCGCGAGCGCAGTCTCGCATCGTTTCTCGTCTTTTGTATTTACGAATATAAATGTAATATAATATTATCGTGTAATTTAAACATTGTTCCTTAAACTTGGATAATCCTTTGTATTTTTAAGGTAAGGGTTTTAATGATTACTCTATTTAAATATAAATATTTTTTTTAGGCTATCGGCATTTGTACTGAGTTTTAGAATAATTTATTCAGTATTTTGTAGGGCACATAAGCGTGTATTTAGACAAAAAAATGTAACGTTATTTCATATAATCGATCATTTAATTCATTAAATCTATAAATATACAAATAAAACATAATTATTATGTAAATTTATTATTTGAGCGATCGAAGACTAAAAAAATAAATGAAATGTTACAGTTTAAACTAAATTTTATAGAATGTCTCTTTTAGGAATCATGACAGCTCAAGAACCTTGTGTAGTATGCTCAATTCCTACAGAGCATAAATGCTCAAGCTGCCAAGTGGTTCACTATTGTTCAAGGGACCACCAGAAGCAACACTGGAAACAGCACAAATATGATTGCATTCCTGCCAGAATAAAGCAAGATGCAAAATACGGAAGGTACCTCGAAGCAACAAGGAGTATTAAGGCTGGAGATGTCATAATGAAAGAAGCGCCCCTCATAACCGGCCCATCACAGGTGAGATATAGAACAAGTTTAGAAAGTGAAAAATGTTTTTCGTTTTTGTAAATTAGGAGAAATGTTGGTAACAAAAATTTGTTTAAACATCGTAAACGTTCTTTTTTGTGGCATAGGTAAGCGGACGGGCAAATGGGTCAATCGATGGTAAGTGGTCACCACTGCACAGTGCACATTGACATTGGCATTGACAAGTTAACCATTCCTAACTTCGCCAGTGCGCCACAAACCTTGGCAACTGCGATATCATATCCTTTGTCCCTGTATTGTCACTGACTTAGTCATCTTTTAAGTTGGAGCACACCAATGTTAAGTATTGCTGACGTAATAGGAATAATGTTAAATATTATTACAATTTATTGACAATTATGCGTTTGGTTTTGCCTGTGTAAAGAATTGAATAATGCATATCTTATTATAAAAGTAAAATAAGCTGTGGGTTTATTATAATAAAAAAAATTATTAAATAAAAAATACTGTTGCGTTTCCTCTGTTTACAAAATATTAAAGACTTTTATAGTATAGTTTTAATAATGTAATGAAATATTGGACAGCCTTCGTGGTCGTCTCCAACAGACATTGGCTGATGCTTGAATGATAAATAATTATTAAATATTTTTGTCATGTATTGTTTTGGTGACGAGAAAACTATTAAGCACCTAGTAATTATAATTTCCGATCCAATTTTGCTTTGAATACTAATCTTAATCAATACATTGTTTGTCGTGTGGTTCTGTAATAGACTCTCCGCACTGGTATCGAGAATCCCTCTAAGAAAAGTTTTGCTAAGAAGATCTATGACTTCAAATGTATTATTTTTAAGAATGAACACAACGAACGAACGTAAACATTTGCAAAGGAGAGTTGTTTCTGGATAAGCCTTAAAAGTTGGCAAAATCTTTACATTGCAGCTTACACACTTCGTCATAAATGAAAGCATATAATGAATCATGAGTATTTTTTTTTCAGGTAACCCCACCAGTTTGCTTGGGATGTTATCAATTGTTGGAAGAAGGTTCAATTGTAACTTGCCAGAAGTGTGGCTGGCCTTTTTGTTCGGAAGCTTGTACTAGAAACGCAGTACATATTCCTGAATGTCACTATACACAGCAAAGAGGAGAAAAGGTGAATAAAGATTAATACATGTTTTTATAATATTTAAAAGGATGAATTCAATTTCAGTTCATTTTTTATTTAATGGCTTTATTCATGGCAACAAAGGACGAATTATAAATGTAAAGAAATGTTTTCAATTTCTGATTATAGGTTTCGATATCAACATATGGAATTCCACACCCCAATTACCAATGCATCGCAGTCTTGCGGTGCTTGTATCAACGCGATCATGACCAGAAGCTATGGGCTAAGCTTCAGGCACTTGAGTCTCACAACGAAGACCGCAAGGGCACGGAAAAGTGGGAAAACGACAGAAAGTTGGTAGCGGAGTTCATTTGGAAGTTCTTTAAATTAGATGGAGTCTTTAACGAGGATGAAATTATGCAATGCTGTGGCATAGTGCAGGCATGTATTTATTATAACTTTGGATATAAGTGTAATGTGTTAGTTATTTTTAATGTTATGTAACAAACGTTACCGGAATTACTTATAATGAAAAGGAAAGTGTACTTATGTGAAGCTCGACTTCATTATTAAAAATAGTTTTTAATTGCATTCAAATCATTAACTAAAATGAAATAATAATAATCTACTTATGGTAAATTTAATTTCTTCTTGGTTAACCAATACTATAATAATCAGAAATTTGTAATAAAATAATTATTATAAAATAGAGTAAGGTGTGGAGTTACCAATTTCGAGCGAGTTGTAACTTGTTTTGGCAGTTCAGCGAGTAATTTCATCTTGTTAACATGTCACCCCGGCGCACCTGTCATAAAAAATAACTCTCATCTCATAACATAAACAAACATAGCTTTAAATATATGAGGATGTTTTTAAAACGATTCCTTTACATGCTCCATAGAATAGTATTCGTAAGGGTCATCTCGGTTCCTTGAGCCGAGATGGCCCAGTGGTTAGAACGCGTGCATCTTAACCGATGATTTCGGGTTCAAACCCAAGCAAGAACCACTGAATTTCATGTGCTTAATTTGTGTTTATAATTCATCTCGTGCTCGACGGTGAAGGAAAACATCGTGAGGAAACCTTCATGTGTCTAATTTCAACGAAATTCTACCACATGTGTAATCCACCAATTCGCATTGGAGCAGCGTTGTGGAATATGCTCCAAACCTTCTCCTTCAAGGGAGAGGAGGCTTTAGCCCAGCAGTGGGAAATTTACAGGCTGCTAACGTAAAATGTAAAAAGGTTTAAGTAAATATGTAGATATTATAAACTTAATCATGAAAATCATCTTCTTCAAACGTATATATCTTCAGAAATATTTATCCAATATATATAATAAAATGAAATCCTTAATTGATTTCAGATCAACGGTCACGAGGTACCTCTCCTGGAGCCAGAGTATGTGGCGGTGTTTGATAAAATATCGATGGTAGAACACAATTGTCGTGCCAACTGCAATAAGAGTTTTACATCTGACGGGAACATTGTAAGACTGCCTTTTCTTTTATTTCTTACTTTCTGTGTGTACAAAGATGAATATTATGGGAAACACTTAGCCTAGTTTTCCTTTTTTTATATCATATAATATCTGTATTATTTAGGACATTTTTGGATTCACCCTTGGCTTGTTTTACATAAAAAAATATGTTTTAATATATATTGTGAAAAAAGCAATATTGAACAAACATAAAAGTATACCGCTGTATTTTCTCAGTTTTTGGGGTCTCTCATCTAATGTTATGTGTAATAATTTTATATTTAAAAAAAATATTTGATGTTTACTTTTTAGATTCGGTTTAAGCACAAGGTGACATTTGACAAAGATCATATAAGTTACTCATATATAAGTATCCATATATGTAAAATAAAACTATCGTGTTGAATACGTTAAAATCTCGGTATATTTTTTGCAGATCCTCTCTGCAGGCGTCAGTATAACACCAGGCTCGCACATATCTGTATGCTACACGGACCCGCTGTGGGGCACTGAAGCTCGTCGCCACCATCTATCTGATTCTAAGTTCTTTGAGTGTTCTTGTGAGAGGTGCTCTGACGTCACGGAGTTTGGAACCATGTTTAGCGCTGTTAAGTGTAAAAAGAAGTAAGATTTCATAAATATTTTATGCTTTGGTAGTAAATTCAAATATTTGTAAGAGCAGTTCAGTTTCTACGTCCTTATTCTAAACAAGAGGTCAGATTGATCTTATTATATGTGAGATCGCTCACGTGAAGAAATTATTTATTGGTAAGTTCGTAGATAATAGACAGCTTGATCTGATTTGCGGCTCGCTAGTTGTTATTAACTTATTTAATAACATTAGAAATTGCTGGCAAATTATAGCTGCAAGATATAGTAGAACATTTAGTTAGACAATTTTTTTATTGAAATCATCGATAATTAACGTAGGTAAATGTTTACGGAATAATTAATACCCTTATGAATAATTCTGGATTTTTTTAAAACATATTAATGCTTAATAAAGAACCATACCAATCTGGTTTTACCCCTGATTCTAAACTTTCGTTGATTTTTCAGGGGATGTAAGGGTTACTTACTACCGGATACGTTCGTTCTTCCAATTCTCCATAAAACGAAATCTCCCGATCCAAATACCCGAGGCTTGGATAATAAGTTTTGGAAATGTAACGCTTGCAAAGACGAAGTGTCGGACGCAATCATTCAGCAATTGTTGCAAGACATCGGTAGAGAGTTGAGCGCTATGCCCAAAGGTGATCCGGATGCTTGTGAAAGGTAACATGTAATTCAAATTGTAATGACCATTATTACTTCAATGTTTTTGCTTATTTATAACAGGTAGATAGTCTGGCTAATGGCTGATTTTAAGCTATCACCGTCCAAAGATGTGGGCACTATAAAAAAACTAAATTTCTTAAATGCATTACCAATTTTGCGAACTATGATGTTTGACTAAGATATGTGACTATATGACTTTCAATTTTAAATCAATAGGCTCATCAAAACATCATAATCAACTCTTCTGACATTTTATTTATTACATTACATACCCAGAAAGAAAATAGTATAATTTTTAAATTAAACAATGTGTCCTAAGATTATAAAATAAAAAGCAGTTGGAGCATTAAAGTGCAGCATCAAAAGCAAATACAAAATCAAAAGCATACAAAAAGATGGAAAATTCTTTGTGATAATGAATACGCCAAAATTACTTTATCGGTTTTTTATTTGTTGACAGATTCATCAGCCATTGCTGTAACTATTTGCACCCTACACATTACTACATGACGGACATAAGCCTTGCGCTGGCGCAGATGATCGGTCAGCAGGATCAAATGGGCTTGGCGGGTATCATTGATGACCGGCTGCTTCTAAAGACACAGTTGTCCCGGAAAATTACGGATTTGTTAGAAATCTTAGCACCAGGTACTTTGAGCTTGTATGTGTTTAAAGTGTTTTATGGACTCCTGCATTTGTATTATGGTGTAGGAATTTAATATGCAATATTACCTTAACAAATGTTAAGTATATATAATTTCACAGATGATCCAATTGTATGTACATATATGTCGTAGGTTGGTACAATTGTTATGCATGCCTACAAGTATTCCGACGTACTGAGTCAATGATTCTGACGGTTATGTTAGATGCCAATCATTGATCCGGTCACATCATCTTCGTTATCAGAGAGCTTCATATGCAATACCAGTATCAAGTTAATAATAATAATAATAATAATAACTCTTTATTGTACATACACGAGAGAAAAGAAAAACTTACATTCAATAACACATTATTAAAAAAAAATAAAGAAATGTACAACAGGCGGTCTTATCGCTTAAGAGCGATTTCTTCCAGACAACCAGCATGGAGGAGTTAATGTGAAAAAGCGGAAAGCGCGTGTACAGCACAGAAGTTAAATACTATATGAAATTATATTTATACACAAATTATTACACTAAACAAGATAAATATACTACACAAATACATATATATCAAAACATATAAAACATACATACATACATATACAGATATACACGTACATACATAACAATAAACATACATACATACATATATAGATATACACGTACATATATATAAAAAAAATACACATACATACATACATATATATATAGACAGCATGTCATAAACTTATGTACGAGTACAATCGAATACAAATATGAATAGCTAGTGATAATGTAATTGACAGCAAACTTAAAGTCTTAAATAGTATTCCTTAACTTTATTTTTAAAAGATTCAAGTGATTTCGCATGTCTGATGTGTAACGGAAGGTTATTCCACAAGCGCGCTGCTTCAATACAAAAAGACTTGCTGTAATAAGTAGTGGAGTGATTGCGAATTTTCAATGTGAGACGTTCACTGGAACGAAGCGATTTATTATGGGAGTCACAGAGAAATTCAAAGTTTTCCTTTAAATACGAAGGGAGAATAGGACTAAATAATATAGAATATAGAAGAGATAGTATGTGCGTACTCCTGCGAAGACGTATGGGAAGCCACTTGAGCCCTTCACGAAACTCAGAGACGTGGTCATATTTGCGAAGTCCAAATATGAACCGTATACAGAGGTTTTGGAGACGCTCAAGTTTATTCAGCTGATCCTCCCTTAAGTCTAGATAGCAAGAATCGGCGTAATCAAGGATAGGATGAAGAAGAGACTGGGCAAGAGCAGCTTTAGTTGAAAAAGGAAGAAAATTACGCAACCTTCTTAGTGAACTGATTGATGAAAATATTTTCCTGCTAACTTCACATATCTGTGGATCCCACGACAAAAATTTATCAAATGTTATACCCAAGTTCTTGACTGTTTCACTGTAAGGGATAATGACACCGGCAAAAATGATTTGAGGCACATTCGAGTAATTAATCCGCGAAATAAGCTGTTGACTTCCGATAATTATAGCTTGCGATTTGGAAGGATTAACCTGCAAACCAAACTCTCTGCTCCATCTGTTGATACGTTCGAGGTCTTTATTTATGGTACCTATCGTACTAGGCAGATCTTCTAAGCTTGTGTGCATGTAAATCTGGAGATCGTCAGCATACAGGTGGTAGGAAGAAAAAATATATTTAGTAATAGTATTAATAAAAAGTGAAAATAGGAGTGGAGACATCACGCCACCTTGCGGTACGCCGGCTTTGACAGTAGTCCAGTCAGAAAAAGTGTCGTTAAGTCGCACTCGATGCCGGCGACCGTGCAAGTAAGAGTGAAACGAGTCAATCGTTATAGGAGAAATGTTAAGAGAACGCAATACTGCAAGCAAGATGTCAAAATCTACACTATTGAAAGCATTACTAAAGTCGAGTAATGTCAAAACAGTGAGCTGACGCTTGTCTTTAGCCATGCGAATATCATCAGTGATTCATATCATCAGTTACTGGACTTATTTAAGTATTTATTAAAAACGTTATTATGACAGTTATTCAGCATAGACGATGCAAAGCCTTCTATCAAATGGCGTACTGTCTTCTAAAAAAATTGAGATTAAAACTTTATACGTAGACCATTTTAGTGCTATTAATTAAATAAATTTGATAAACAATGCCGAATGATTACAAATAATATAAGCGATTATTTACGAATTATAATAATGATACAGAGATAGGTCATTGAATAGAACATAATATGGATCTTGTTGGTTAAGATTCGGTCAAATCCACACGAGCTTTATTTTTTATAGGCTTATAATTAAACTTCCTTTTTATTTTTTAAATTCGTATGCTACTCTTGAAATCTGACACGCTTATATTTATTTTACAGCTGAAACACGCCTGCGCGGGTCGTTGCTGTTTGAATTGCACGCTGCCATCGCAGAGACGGGTCGCAGGAAATCTCTAACCGAAGGACCGATGGTCATGTTAGGATATATAACGGTAATTCTAATTGAATATCTTTTAGATTTAAAAAATGTAATAAAATTAAACTTAAATAAGAATTGCGAGAAACAAAATTTAATTAGACAAATCCTTCACCATTTCTGTCATTTATTTTGTTCGCAAATTGATTGACCTCAACGCAATTGACTTAGACTATGACAGTTGATGGTAGGGCGTTGTGCTAGTCCGTCTGGATAGGTTCCACCCGCTCATAAGATATTCTCCGACCGAAATGAAATAGCTCATACTGTTTTGTTCCGATTTCAAAGACGAGTTATCCAATGTAATGGTGCAATGCAAAAGGGACATAACATCTTAGTTCCCCAGGTTGGCAGCTCATTGGCCAGGGACTTAGAACACGTGAATTTAGATTTAAGAAGAACATTTTTGATCTACCTACAAACTACCTCGTTGGCGTAGTGGCCAGTTTATAAAACTGCTGATGCCGAGGTTCTTTGTTCAAGTCATGGATTTAGCCAATAATTATAGTTGTTTTGTTACACATTCATAATTCTCAAATTCTTCTTTAATTGATAACAGCTAATCTTGATTCTTTATCTCATCAAATACCTTGAGCAATAAAATATAAAAAAAAAATCAATGTATAACTATTTTCTATATACTCCAGGAATCAAGAAAGATACTTCAAGAGTCAGCAGAACTTTTGGCCCACGAGCCGCCGGAGCTACCAGAAGGTCGCCTCGGTCGCCAGGCAAAAATCAATCTGTTGCAAATGGATGAGCTCATCAAGAATCTTTCAGCAGCCCTCCCTTCACCATTGTAGCGAAATAAACTAATTCGTTAATAAAGTTGTTTTATTTTAAATACAATATAAGTAATTTCTTGTTCTGCTAGATTTGACTTGATAGAGTAATTTTGATATTACCCTATCAAGTGAAAGAGTCTTGAAATAATTTAATTGTCTAATAATAAAAGCTGGAGACTTTATACGAACGCGTTAATATCAGTTACTGTTTATCCAATTTGACAACCATCGGCGTTACATGACTATGTAAGCAAACTTGCTTTGAGGAAGTTTATCTATACTAATATTATACGAGTGAATGGGAAAGTAACTCCGCCTGTCTGACTGTTTGTTACTCTTTTACGGCCAAACCATTGAACTGAATTTGATGAAGTTTATGAAGCAAGTTTGAACCCTAAGAAAAAGATAAATTTTATATATAACTTCACGCTATGAGAAGAAAGATGAGTAGAAACATCAACCGCCCATCGAAAATTAAGTTTTATTAAACCCTGCATAGAGAGAGGGACGGTAACATAGTTGAGAAAATCATCTTTGATATAGTGTTTAAGTTTTAAAGGAAATGCATCGATTAATTATGTTGTTATTGCACGATAACTTCAAAACAACATAATAAAACGCGTCCTTAATACTTAACAAATATACCTACGTTGGAACTTGTTTTTGTTTATAAGGCGCGAGATAAATTATATAGTTTCCATAAACTTCTAGTGAAAATGCATCAGATTGTTTTGAAAACACACAGATTCTCTTAAATGACAGAAGAACCAAATATTGGTAAACGATTTGAATATAAGAAGGAAACATATTTATAAAATTTAGTGCTTATTTTATTCATGTATTTGTTTATCATCATATAGAAAATAAATTAAAAAAAAAGTTATGTATCGGTTGGAAAGAAGTTGCTTTTGCTATATATTATGTATTAAATAACATATACAATGAAATAACTTAAATGATATGATTTTAATTTTTAATAAAAATCTCGTATGAATGAAAACAATAACAAATGGTTTTATATAAAACGGTATAGAACAGAAAGAGACAGAGGGAAAGAGAAAGAGAGGGGAAGATCGCCTGGTGGGAGTATAACGCTTCTTCGTCCTTACGTCTCGATTTCTACCAGTTCGCTCTGAAAAGAAATTCGTTCCAAAAATATATAATTGTATGAATTAAAATTTTCGAATTCTATGACTTTAAATACCGTGCAGTCAAATCTTAGTAATGGATGTTTTATTACTATAACAATTATATCATTTATAAGTAGTGTGTAACTTATTTAACCGTTCAGAATAAACAAAAATGTTCAAGAGTTTATAAATAGCATTTAAATATTGTAGATTACAAAAAATTAAACACAAAAAGCAGCTTATAAGTAAACAATGATTAAATGATAATGAAATGATAATTAATTGTTTCAATTAAGACTTTTATATTAGTTGTTATTTCACGCTAATTATCACGGATTAGTTATAAACATTGTTTAGCGGGTGTATAGATAAACAATAACCTATCTCTTTCTATCATCATGGATTTGGCATTCGAAGGAAAAGTACAGCATCGTTTTAGTAATCACTCCCTTAGCACCATTTAAAGATAAAGCCGTATAATATTAAGTATTGTATCAACATTAATTGTATTGCTAAAACATACGGTAAAATAATAAAAAAAAAACAATGATTTTGATATTAACAAAAACATGATGTATTTAATAGTATTTATAATATCTGTATCTGTACGTCTGTTTCGTACTACAGGCTACCGAATTTTTTGTCAAAATCTGTTATCGCTTAGACTTTAGGGGGTATTGTACACATGGGCGAATGCTTACATTACAAGATAACGTATAATTTACTTATCACAAAACTTGCGTTGCTTGCGTGCGTGCGATTGCGTTATTTGAACATTGAAACATCGTGTATCGAAGCTTAGTAAAGGAACTGGTCGAATGGTCTGATTCTGAGAATCAGTTCTGGCCCAATTACAACATGCCACTTGTCAATTCTTGTCTCGTAATACAACTCGTTTGAGGCTTTAAGGATTCGGGGTCGTATATCCGCACTATCTTTAATTACTGATGGTATCTTTTTTATCGGATGGAAGCGTTCATTTTAAGTAAATATTTAATTAAAAGATACTAGTTTCCCGTTACCGTTTTACAAAGGTTCTTAAGGTTATAAATATGGTAACATAAGTCGAATATTATAAACCTTATAATCAGTATTGTTAGCTATTTTCTATATTAGTTCTATAAAGCGTGATCCACACAATCTGTTATGTGATTGGTTCTTATATTTGCGTAATTGGAAATCGTAATCACATATCTTGGTGGAGATGCAATGTTTATTTTAGAAACAATTGCAATAAAAGTTTAACAAATAATTAAAAGAGATAAACTTAATGAATCATCTATACAAAAAAAAATAATAAAAAAAACTCGAAACTAGTACAAATTCACAATAAAAAGTTTTGGTGTCTCTAATTCAGTTCTCAGTTGGTCGAAAAAACGAGAAAGGTAACATTTTTCTCACTTCGACAAAATTAAAATAATAGCTACACCTCAAAAGACATATGCTTAAATATAACTAAAATATATACTATTATGTTCTATTTTAATATACTGCACGTCTTTCCCGAAAGTGATAACCTAAAACACGCCGTCGGTGATCATTTGAATAGTTTATTGTTTACAGGGCCGGACAGTAATTTTAGGGGGCCCTGAGCTAACACTACTAAGACATATCTGAACGTAGACTAAATTAATTATGAATTATTTCTCATTATCGTCTATTTTTGATTTTGACTTGACTTAGCTGGGCACCCCTTGAATCCACGGGACCCTGGGCTGAAGCCCAAAAAGCCATATGGTAGACCCGGCCCTGATTGTTTAGGTAGTTTTATATTTATATCGATGTATTTCCTACTGGTACTCACCCCGCCATCTTAGTTCCTGTTGATTCTGATTAACTTTATATATTCTTAAGTTAATTTGTTACCAATCTTAGTAAAAGCACTAACTCATATTTATCAACTATTATAAGATATAAGAACAGACTCTTGCTCATTTCGTTATGAATAATGAAAGTCTTTTAGTTGTTAGTGCCCCAGCCGAAGCTCAAGCTCGGTAAGTGTTGTACCTAACTATTGTAGGAATGTGAAATATGTTTATTCTAACCTATTCTTACCTAATAAGTTGACCCAAAGGTCAATATTTTTAAGAGTAGGTCATTATCAATATAACCATGATACAATTTATAAAGAAACTTTGTTTCAAGAAGTGTTGAATTTTCAGTTCTCGGTCGATGAGCGTTGGGTGCACACGCATACCGAATCGAATAGTGGGATTACTGTCAAGCAAAGCGGACGATTTATGTACCTACTCGTATTATTTTTACGTTTTATTTTGTTGTTGATGATCGACTGAAACTGTGTTTAATACGTGCTCGTATAATCAACAACAAAGTTAAATAAATAAATAAATAAATAAAAACAATAACAATAAAAAAAAATGGTTAAGTGTATTAAATGGTCGAAAATTATTACAAAAAAAACGAACAGGATTGCAGTGCGGAAAATGTAACAAGTGGCTACATGCGTCATGTGCCGTTCTAACTCCTGACCAACTAATAACCCTAAATTCCACTGAATCCATCAACTGGAAGTGTACGGCATGCTCAGAAGGAGTATAATCCAGGCGCTTGTCATGCATCATGCCTGATATTGAGGATGAAGGCGACAATAACACTGACCACGAGTTCATTATCCCAGATAACAACAGACATTGTACAATCTGAATTGCAACGTTCGTTAAAATACTACTCGGACAAAATAGACGATTACGAGGAGCGCATGAAATTCTACGAAACTAGAATTAAAACCGGTGAAAACCAGTGCGGTGATTTGAAGAATACCATCAAAATATGTGTTTAAAATATGATGTCTTGGAAGTGAAGTGCAACCAAATTGAGCAAGCTCACCTGTCACAACAGCTGGAAGTTTGTGGAGTCATTGAATCGGAGAGGGAAGACACAACGGAAATAATAAAGAACGTGGCCACCACAGTTGGCGCCGACATCTCTGAAGTGGTGAAAGCTTACAGGAAGAAGACGCCAGTCCGACAGCGTAGCGGATCGAAAAGGGTTGTCTCGCTATCCAGTCCCATTGACGTCATCTTGAAGAATGGTGTGCGTAATACCTGGCTGGAAGCGGGCAAAAAGATAAAGTTCTCAGCTCGTGACCTAGGAATGAAGGGTGAGCAGACTGTGTATCTACGGGAATCCTTAACACCGGCCACTGCTTACCTTCTGTGGAAGGCCAAAGAAGAACTAAAGGTACGTCACGGCTTCGAATATGTATGGTTTAAAAATGGTACTGTCCTCGCGAGAAAATCCGAAAATGAGAAAATAATATCTCTTCACTCCTTACAACAATTGGATACACTCACTCAAAAACTAGAAAAGACAAATTAAAACTGTAAACTTTTTCTTACTTTTAAATTTCTCTAATATTTGTATGTTATATGTGTCTATGTAATTATTTCGTAAAAAAATGGCTAACACAAACCGTAGCTTAAATGAATGGCGTTGTGTAAACTTACACGATTTTACAAAACAAATACCAAATTATGACGATCAAACTTTGTTATTATTACATGTGAACATACGATCTATTCGTAAAAACTTTGCTGAAATCGAATACATAGTAACTAATTCGCTAAAAACTATTCATTTGTTAATTTTAACCGAGGTTAACATAAAAGAAGACTGTGTTGGTATGTACAAACTCTCAGACTATTCTATGTTTTGTGAACTAAGAAGTAATAGAAATGGCAGTATCTTGCTGTTTGTTCATAATACTTTGACTTTTGATAGAAATACTGAGTCTCATATATATTTTGAATGTATAACAGGGGAATTAATTGTAGATGATCATTATAAATTAGGCATCTGTGCGGTCTACAGACCGCCGGATTATAATAAAGAAGGATTTATAAATGAAATTGTATCCTTTGTGTCAAAAAATAACTTAGACTTAAAAAAAAACAACCCTGTAATTGACCGGTATCTGAACTCCCTATCCGAACTGGGATTTTATTCGGGTATTAATCAATATACACGAATCGAAAAACGCATGAATAGAATAAGCAAGTCCTGTGTTGATCATATTTTTATTAGAAATGTAAAAAAAAATGTGATATTTATACCGGCGTCGTTAAAATTGTTCTAGCTGATCACTGCATGACTGTTTGTGCGATACAAGGCGCGCGGCGCGGATGTGATGAGTCACGTTCGCCTCATCTGTTTACGAGAATAAATAATAACGAGCTTAAAAACTGGTTATGCAGTGTTGACTGGAACGAGGGGTTAAGATTTAGTGATCCTAACGACATTTATAATTTTATGTACAAGCAATTCAATTATGCCTATGAAATGAGTAAGCATCGTATAGAATATAATAGTAGGAGAAAAGTTTATAAGCGGTCAAATAAAAAATTAAAATGTATGTGTAAAAAACGCGATGAACTTTATAATATATGGCGCGAGCACGAATTAAGTACTAAAAAGAGATTGTTATATAATTCTTATCGAAACAAAACAAACAGATATACTCAATTCCTGAAAAATAGTCAGATAAAAAATGATATATGTAAAAACTTTAAAAATCAACGGGAAATTTGGAAAATCGTTAACAGTCTTACCGGAAAAATTGTAAAATGTGTAGATGATATTATTCTAAAACACTTCAAACAGAATCCACTTAGTCTATCAAATAGGGTAAGCGTGATGATTATAATAATTATCGCCCAATCACCATACTATCATGTATAGACAAAATTATTGAAAGATATTTAGGGGACAAAATAAATAAATATTTAGCTCAATACTCAGTGATTAACAATAAACAATATGGGTTTCAGAAAAATAAAAGTACCACCGAATTACTGAGGAAATTTACTTACGATGTTAAGACCTACTTGAACAAAAGACTACAAGTGCTCGTCTTACTAATCGACTTTAGTAAAGCCTTCGATGTATTAAATTTTAAAATACTATTTGATAAACACTCGCGAGGTGATATACAGGGTCCCTTATTAGAATTGTTAAAAAACTATCATCTAAATAGAAAAACCACAGTAAGCCTAGGAAACCATTATAGCAATTTAATATCAACCACATGTGGCACAGCACAAGGCTCTATTATCGGTCCTACGGAGTATCTGTTGTACGTAAACGACATGGTTAATATCATAGATGAGGGCACTGTATACCAGTTCAGATGACACATGTTTAGTAGTAGTCGAAATAAACGTCAAACAAGCGCAGGACAGACTGCAATATAATTTTGATCAACTTTGTAAATCGGCTTACGATGTGGGTCTGATAATTAACGCACAAGAGACCAAGTTTATGCACATCCACCCGTCGCAGAACAAGACAGATATCAGACCTACTATCATGGCTCATAACCACTTTTGTTTGCACTCTCCATGTGGTCTGAATTGTTCGTGTGTGGAAATTGTACAAGTAAAAACTCATATGTATATAGGCTTAGTAATCGATGACGGATTCGCCTGGGGTCCGCATGCATTACATGTATGTTCGCTAAGATCGGTATTAAGCAAACTAAGTATATTAAAAAACAAATTACCTTACAGTATATTATGACTTATGTATGGCCTTGGCTGACTCGGTCATCGGTTACGGTATTAGTAGCTATGGAAGATCTTGTAAGTCTAACTTAGAAAATATATACAACCTTCAATTAAGATTGCTTAAGACAATTGTACCTAAAAACTTTTTTTTTCGACACAGGGACAGCTACGATCACCTATTTCAGCATTGTCAGGTTATGACTGTGTATGATAAATTTAAATTTTCGATTCTTACTGAAATTAAAAATTCAGACCTAAACGCTTGCGACAACTGTATACTACGCATAAATATAACTTACCTGGAACTAATAATAATTTGTATGGAAAGAGAACTGATGAGTACCTGGTGCTTGTCCTTATTAATGAACTGCCTAGGGAATTGCAGGAGTTGTATATAAGTGCCACGAAAACTAAATCACGCATTAAAAAATATTTTTTACATAAAATAACTTAAGAAATAAAATCGCTCTCTGTACCCAGATAAACCCGTGAGGTTTTCGTGGAATTTAACGGGCAAAAAAAAAAAAGTGTAAATGATTATAATGTATTGGACAATAAAAAAAAAAAAAAAAACATGAGTAAGTCAAGGATAAAGACTAAAGACTATCATGAAAAAGGTTGTACGAACTAGAAGGTGAAGCGGAAGTATGTTGTTACTTCTTTGTAATCTTAATATTATCAGCGTTTCTAGTGTAACTAGCAAATTTTATCTTTTTGATAAAAAAACCATATGAACTCTCAACATAACAGTTTTCGATTTTAGTTTTCTCTTACAGATATCAATAACCATGACGAGTAAAAACATTAAATTATGTTTTAAATCAATATTTGCAGTTCATATTGTAATCGTAAGTGTAAATCTAAATGTCTATCAAAATACTTTTATTAAGAAAAATTACAAGAACGTAATAATTAATTGCGTCGTTGCACTCGTCACGATCGTTTTATTTACATTCTTAAAAGGTTTTCTCCGGAGTTAAAATTAAAAAATAGAAATAAATATGTTTTCTTAGACTCTCTTAGAGTAACGTCAAAACTTATGTTAAATGTAATAATAGATGATAAAAAAATGTGCAGTAACGTCATTACCGAACAAGCATCTCACGCCGCAGAATGAAAAGATTTCCAAATCACGACGTTACCGCTCTATCGTAATGAAATTATCACATGTAAATACGAGACCGACCAATGACACGTTCAGGTTTATATGAAATTACAGTCTAGTGGCAGATCAGAAGTAGACCTCACGCGACGACGCGTGCGAATTATTATTAAACATAAAAAATGGGTTAAGTTAATGTATACCATGTTTACACAGTAAGAGACGCTCAAGGATCATTTTATTATTGTAAATAAATAGTGATGTTATAGTTTTCATAGCAGAGAAATGTTGGTGCAGTTTTAATTTCGACAAGATTTTGACTTGAGGTTAGTTGGAAAACTTTGGAGTTTTTGTGTTTATGTTACGATGGTTGACGAGCGTATGAGCTGATCTGATTGCCAATGGTAATTGGTCATAGACAATACAAGAAATTTAAACAATACTTAACCCCAACAATGCGTTCCCAGCTCTGAGATGTATTATATCAATTGTGCCTGTAATTACACTGGTTCATACTCCCTTTAAACTGGAATACAGCAATATAGAATATTGATATCTTAAATATCATAGGTAGAAGACCTAGGGAAGAACCTAGGGTAGGTTCATCAAAAAACAACATAAATTAAACTAACTATAAAAAAATATATAAGTTACGTAGAGTTTTCGCTAGAAGTTTATTGAAATTGGCACATTATCGCCATTGTCGAGTTCCTTTTTATCGTTTTTAATTTTTGATAATTTTATTTAGATTCGTTGCATTCTAATTGATTCAATTAATTTTATAGAAAATATGAAGTTAATGTATACGTTAATTGAAAATTACTTAACTATGAATTTAGACGGATCTCAGCAATCCGAGATTTAATGTAGTATCTATTTTTTTATAGCCATTATTGCCAAGTTGTAGTCAATCACACCATTGTTTGGGATGTTGTTCGTTCATATGTTGAGTTGTTATGTTACCCTCAATCGAAATAATAGAGTGCGAATATATCTCCTGGCTGATATTGGCTACCGTGGCCACCCGTGAAATTCGGTTAGAGGAACTTTATGATATGAAATAAAAGGACACAATTCAATTTTGTGGCAAATATTTGCAAAACTGAAGATGAATGTTGTACCAAAACCAAAAATGTGCATATATTTGCCGCATTTATATATTTGCCGACAACATCACCCTATACGAATATTATATCGTATCAATACGTATTTGTCGTTTATACACTAGTCTTCTATAATAGCTAAGTTGTTTTATGTTAAACAGCTAAATTACGATATTCCTTTTGAAATCGGAAAAAATATAAATTTGCGTTTGCGTTATGATTTTCAGAATTTACACGTTTTTATACATAGTTATTAGGAATCATTAATATAAATTATTTAAAGAAACCTGCTCAAATAAAACTTTTAAAGCAAAAATCCTGACTACACGAAATATTTTGGTAGCAGCATTTATCCATTAAATAGCATTAATATCCAATTTTACGGGCGAATAATGTACCAGTTCTCTTATGAATAGTGCCGGCCCTAAGTTGTTTTAGTAAATGAAATGGTCGTTAATTTTGCGATATTTAATGGATTCAATCATTCAAATTAATAAGATTAAACATCACAAATGATTCCATAATATTTGTATATATAATTACATCCACAAATATAATTAATGAGACATTAATATAAGTCATATTTCATGGTTAACCACATGCGTATCACAAACCCGTATTGGAAAAGCGTGGTGCAATAAACCCCAAAAAATCTCCTCAAAGGGAGATGAGGCCTTATCCTAGCACTGAGATACGTACAGGCCGTTTTTTTACTGTTATATTTCCTACAACGCAACATGATAAATGTTGATGGGCATAAACACCTTAAGGTGACTGATTTTCTTATCTGCCTATAGCTATTACATCATAAAATGTGTTGTTAGTCTTGTGGCTAGAATAGTTTACAGATTTAATTTATTCATCAACGAATTCGCAGTAGTCAGTTACAATCCCAAGTAGGAAATGTTACACTTCCGTGCCTTGCAAAGTACGTTAAGCCAATCTTGCGATGGATAGAATGTGTTTACATTGACAAACTATGGCTAAAACCTAGTGTTCTAGAGAGGTTGCTAGTTAGGCGAGAGGAATTTCGACGACGATAAAAAATATTATAATAAATAACAAATTATTTCATATAATATAGTGACATCATTGGAGTGTCGAATAATTGTTGTAAAGACGTAAATAAATTTTCAGCTATTTGGATACCAATTGATAACAAATTATTTGTCTTAGTGCTTAACACATAGACACGACACACTGTACGGACTAACGTCAAACGTGTTCTAAATGTTATGATTGCCTTTTTGTTATTAATCGATTACATAAGCGGTAAAACCAAAAAAAACATGTTCAATTTATATATTTTAACTAGCGACCCGCCCCGGTTTCGCTCAGGTAAAATGCTGGTACTAAATATATTACAGAATTTCTTAGAACGTTCACAGTTTATCAGTGATTAGACAATACAAACCACTATGTCCCTGCATTTTAAATCTGTAATATCTTCGAAAATATTCATTTGAATTACATGCTTTAAAGGGCCATATTGATCTATATGAAATTCGCAATGTATTTAAGGTACTTTATTGGATAAGGATTAATGCTGTATTGCTTAAAATTGTTTCGTAAATAAGCCATTATTTCTCGTAAAAAGTAAAAGATAAAAAATGGTTATTGTGTATTATCCCTAAGAGATAGCCATATACCATCCAGGACTTTTTTGTAGACCCTTTTAAAGTGTACAATACTGTAGTATATTATTTTGATCTATCTCGTAGGGTTCACATCACTTTAGAAACCTCTAAAATTATCAGTGTTTCTCTGTGTTATAACATATAAACCTTCCTCTTGAATCAATCTATTTATTAAAAAAAACGCATCAAAATCCGTTGTGTAATTTTAAAGATCTAAGCATAGATTGAGACAGACAGCGGTAAGCGACTTTGTTTTATGCAATGTAATGATGATATGTTTGAAAATATTAGTAAAATCTTTTATTTCAGTTATTTGTAAGTCAATTAATTCGTGTCAAACGATGCAGCCATAAGATTTTGTAATCATAAAAATGCATATAAATAGCTTCCATGCAAGATTATCTCTTTCTTTGAAATATATTTTAAAGTTGTATAGGTTTAAGGAGATAGACACAACGGCATTCAATTGGTTAATATTTTTCAACCGAACTTTAACTGGTCATCTGCCCCGTGCTGGCTGGGCAAAGACATTGGCGACGTAAGAAATTTTAACCATTCCTTACATCAGCAATGCGCTACCACGCTTGGAAACTGCGATGTTGTGTCCCCTGTACCGGTAGTTACACTGACTCACTCATACTTTATAACGGTACACGCCAATACTAAGCTTTACTGCTTGGGGTAGAATTTTTGATGAGTGAATCCAGAGTACCAATCTAGAAAGAAAATTAATTAAAATTAACACCTCGATAATTGTATGTTATGACAATCAATTCTGTTTTATAAAAGCACTAGTAAAAAACAGATAGCTATATGGTTAGTGTCAACTATTATTTTAGTTTTGTCAAGGCCACAATTGGTTATCACTCTAATTCTTATTTTTGCTGTTAAAATTCGCATCAAATTCTATTTATATCAAATCTATTTTTTTTTTGTAACGCCTAAGTCAATTCGCAAGTTTACAGGCACGATTATAAGTGTTAAATACTATCAAACCAGTGTAGATCGGTCCTTAGAAGATCGAACTGGTTCTGCTGAACACAGGACGTGTGTGGCAAGTTCGATCTACTTTAATATCATACTCAATTATAAAAGTATTTCCATTACACATTTATCTGTAAATCACATGATCTTCTAAATTTAGTTATTCAATAAGATATTCAGAGCTTAATCTTCGTAATACATCGAAATGATAGAGTTTTAAATAAAATTCAGAGAATTGAAATAGTTTTTTTTTTTAAATCAATATAATAATTATTTTATTTTTCTTCTCCAGATTATCTTGCGCGAGCTGTCAAGAGATGTGGTTAGGGCGTACTCTATGGCTGTTGTTATGTTACGTCCAATATACTAAGTGCAACGTCCTAGAAGAGTACGAGGAGATTTCGCGTAATATTCTCTACCCTCCAGAAGATATAATAGCTAATGCCTTACCTATAGAAGTTGGAAAGGACCGATCATCCGGGTGCATCTGTAGGAGCACCAAAAACCGTAAAGTTATAGTGTGTTTTGGGAACTACGAATGCAAGAAATTCCCAAAGGTAAATAATTTTATGTCATTATCAGGTTATTATATAAGGAGTTAATATTTCTGCCTCAATAAATTGAAATAAGGTTGAAAAAGGAATGTATAATGTCCATTAATCCTCTTTTAAGTAGGTGATTTGAAGTTTTTCTATGCCCTTGCTCCAGTACGGTACGGTATTTAACGCTACAAATAATTTAAATTTTATCATAATTTCATGCAATAACTTGTCTGACCCAAAATATTTCACACAAGATAATAGGTGTAATGGAAAATTCTGAACAATCTTGATCCTTGTTGTGACAATAAAATCTTTTATTACTTAATGTAATTACTTTCGCTTTCATGCGCTTACTGTGTGCATTTTGTGCAAACATTTTCAAATCTTGAGATCTGTTAGACAAACTTTAATTATACAATAAATTTCGATATCGTAAGATGGATACGATCTGACATATTTAATGCGGTGACTATTATGGGCTACATTTGTTATGTTCCTTATGTAATTAATTTTTTTATTGGTATTATTTCGTAGGTGTTAGGTATTAGGCGTTCCGTCAGTCACGCAAGAAGGGATTTTCAATGTCAAGTCATTTATTATCTCGACTGTTGATCTACTAAATTAATAAAACAGTCCGTAACTGCTCAATGATTATTATTATATTATTTTTAGTTATTTCATTTTTATTTCCGTGTCTTCCGAGTCCGAATTCGAACCACGAGAAGTTGATATATAACGTTAGTGAATTTGGTATTATAATCATATCTTTGTTGTTTTAAACTCAAGTGTACGCTTGAAAGTTTATAAATATGCCGTAACTATAACGTAAATTTACCACATATTAATCCACGATGGAATACCTCGAATTCACAATTTAAAAGTATTTTCTTATCACACAATGGCTAGTGGTAACTTCGTGAATCTAATGTTATCTTAGTTATTGAGAGACGTAATTATCATCATACAAACATATTGCGTCAAATATTATTAATCAACTACGCGTGTTTTCAGATCGCTGAACATAAATCTATGGGTGACTTTTAGTTCTTATTGTATGTACACTTATGTTAAGTTTTGCACAATTATTCAAGTTACTAACTATAGTTTAAGTACACCTTGGTAAAAATTATAGCCTAGAACATTCACTTTTTGATATAACAATTAATAGTTGTACTAATATTAGATAAGTTTTTTTTGTCTTACCGCGTTTACGTAGGATTGATGTGGGACTTCGCATTACAGTGGGTAAATATAGTAGGGTTTTGTGCGGGCCCATCTGGGCCACCATACTCATATATTTGAATACCGCTCAGTGTTATTACAGGCACTAGGGTTATGACATCTCAAGGAGTGGTTTATACTTTTTGCAAGGCAATATTCGTCGTCTCGTCTTGACGCCTAGGACAAATTGTAAAATATTTAAATTTTCTGAACAGTTGTAATTATACGTCCATAGCTCATGATAGTTTTTCATTAGTCCGAAAGCTTGTAAAGCAATATAAAAAAATGAATGGAAGATTTAGAGCTAATCATAGCTAATCTATAGATAATATCTACAATACTATTCAATGTATATAACCAAAAATATAGTTAAAATTGGAAAGTAGGAACGACAAATTTAGCTCGAATAAATTATCATATCTTATGTTTATATAGTATGTTAAAATTACTTTAAATGTATTAATGCCACAACATTTGTCCCATGATTAATTTATGTTTTTATTTTCAGGTAAACAGACAAAGCGAAATGCTTGTTGTCAGGACCACAGTTTTACCAGAAGTTCGCGTCGGTGAGTTAGATTCACTCTACTACTTGAAGGCTTTAAGAATTGAAGCGAATCATCAATTGAAGTATTTACAGCCAGGATTATTTCGTAATCTTACGACATTACACCAACTCTCTATATCATACAACACCGCGCTTCACGTGATACTTGAAGGCACGTTTGATGGTCTGAAAAGCCTTCGAGAATTAATCTTAGTGAACAATGGCTTCACGAATATACTACGCATAGCTCCTGCTTTCCAACCCACGAAATTACCGTCACTACGTAAGTTGGATTTATCAGAAAACTCCTTTGAAATGATTCCAGAAAATGCATTTCAATCTATGCGTGGTTCTCCTTTGAGAAAACTCGATATTAATTTATGTCGCCTTGATTTTATACACCCTGATAGTTTTCTACACTTAGAGATGCTTCAAGAATTAAGTATAGGTGAGAATGATTTAAACTCCTCGATAATAGGAGATTTTCTAATTAGCTTAAAGAAAAATAACAGAAACCTCACCCATCTCGATTTGAATAGTATGGGCTTTCGAAAACACCCGCCAAGACATTTAATGGAGATTATTGCGAACACAACAGTTGAAAGATTAACTTTATCTAATAATCAGTTTGAAATTATATCTGATGATACATTTCCAACAATGACAAATATAAAGGTTTTAGAATTGCGTGGTGTTAGCGCTTTATCTATTGGGCCAAATGCTTTCGAACCCAAAAAATTTCCAGATCTACGAATTCTCTTATTAAGTGGAAATAATTTACCCGGAATACATTGGAAGCATATATCGAATCAACAACTCGTCCTTTTAGATTTATCTCTAAACAAAGGTACAACTTCAAATCCTATGTACTTTGAAATCGACCGAGGAGCGTTTTTAGACTGTCGAGAATTGAGAGTCCTTAATTTAGCATTTAACAGGATGAAATCAATATTTGACTATACATTCATTGGATTAGAAAAGTTGAAGATGTTGAATCTAGAAAATGGTACAATATTTCACATCGGCGACGGAACATTTAAGCCTATGAGGTATTTAGAGATACTTAATTTAGCCAATAATCCTTTAACTGCGAATGAAAATCTAACGAGTGCTATGTTTGAAGGTTTAAATGAATTGAAAATATTAATATTAAAGAATTGTGGTATAAAACATTTTTACAATGAGGACAATGTGTTCAAAATGATGCCAAACCTCACACATCTAATACTAAGGAACAACGAATTATATTATATCACTCCTGAATTATTGAAACCATTAAAAAATTTACAAGTGTTAGATTTGAGTGAAAATCTTTTAATATCTTGGGGGAAACCTTTATTCTTGGTTTCAGGATTGAAACCTCATAGCTTATATTTAACTGATAATAAAATTTCTCATTTCACTCTGGCCATGATTCAGGATATGAATATATTATTCGAAAATAAAGGAAATTTTACAATCGAAATAGACCTAATGGATAATCTGTTTATATGTGACTGTGCTTCTATGTATAAATCCTACGCCTGGTTACAAGTGAATGGGTCTGCAGCGTTGAAAGAATACTTTAGACAGTCTAATTTCCTGTGCAGCAGTCCAGATGTATGGGAAGATAGAAGAGTGGCGGACTATTTCTCGTCTATTAAAAATATGCGTTGCTTGATGTATGAGAAAATTTCGAATATGATGTTGTTAGTTTGGACTGCTCCATCAATAGTAACTCTTATATTTTTAGCTTTAATAGTAGCATTTGTATATAAATATAAATTGTACATAACATATTGGTTATTTTTAGCAAAATTAGCGTTAGGAAGAAAATTTCTGAAACAGTCTAAAGCCGAAGGCTTACAGGTGATTTGTCCTAAGTACGATGCTTTCGTATCATACTGTAGTGAAGACAGAGAGTTTGTTTCAGAAATGGTGAATCAATTAGAACGCTCTCCACCTTGCTTAAAGCTATGTATTTACGAAAGAGATTTTGAAATAGGTTCGTTCATCTCTGAAGCAATATTAGGTAGTATAAAAGAAAGTAGATATATAATTTTAATTATTAGTAATAATTTTGCAAAATCTCAATGGTGTCGATGGGAAACTCAGCTGGCTGAGTATCATAGGTTGTTTCTTGAGGACGGCACTACGTACGATCCATTAGTGCTAATAAGAATAGGCAACGTTGAGAGCAAATATTTAACAACGACGTTAAAGTTCTTACTGAAGACCAAGATATATTTGTCGTGGGACGAGCGGCGATCGGACGAGTTTTGGATGAAACTAAGAGGTGTAATCGTCAAAAATTGATGTTTTTTTATAATAAAATGTTTTATAAAATGACTTATTTATTATAAAAACCTACATAAATTAAGCCTTATACTGGACATTCAGATATAGTTTGCTGATGTATAAATATACGTATTTACAGTTATATTGATTTATAATGTTGTTATATTCAAATATAGCACAAAAAATGTACATGTATGTTTATCTGTAGGTAATTTAGAATAGTTTTTAGCCAACAGAAGCACTGCAAAGATTTTCGTGTGTAGGCACATAATTCTTAGGCACGCTTTGTAACAAATCGGTTTAATTTATTTGTATATAAGGTGTCGTTATATTTGTTTTAATTATTAGAATGATATTAGATATATTTGAAAAGTCAATAAAATGAACACGGTGACTGTAAGCCGACACATCATAAGGCGCAAAAAAATAAATTAAAATATATCACGTGAAGTATAAAAAATTAAGATACTTTAAAGACCATTCTAAAAATGTAAACTAAACCGACCTCAATACGAACACTCGAGTCGAAACATTTACGGTCAAACTTAAATAGTTTAAGATAAAAATGATGTCTACTTTTACACTGGCTCAGTTATCTTTCAATCTAGAAAACAAATAAAATAATAATAAAATACGATTATTTAAAAAAAAATCGAATAGTAACTTACCGTAAGGTAAGTCACATTAAACTCTTGTATTCCCTCGTATGAATGTTCTCCGGCCTGTATGTACGTAAACAGCCTGGGGTTTTCCTAATACAAAACTAATATTGTACTGTTTAACGCAATATAAATTCTATTTTATGACGGTTTTAATGTAAATAAGCAAGCAGTGTACTTAGTGTTTATAATTAACTTAGGAGAAATTAACATCGATGTATGAAAAACGTACTCTAACTTCAAACGATAAAAACAATGTCTGTTATTGCTGTTTATTTAAAAACATGTTATCAGGCGATGAAAATATTTAAATGACAATGTTTAATGTACTTATAAATAATCTTATTTGTTATATATGTCGTCGATTATGAATAATGATTAACTTAGATGTTTTGTTGTATCTGTGGGTTGTGAACGCCATGACATATACGTCAGTCACGTGATCGGAATCGTTTGAAGGGACAACTGTCACATTTTGAATCCTTTGGAGAGCGATGAGTCGGATCGATACAGCTCGGGCCTTCCAAACGGGACCATTGGTTCACGCGAATCGGAGAGTTATAATATACCTACTTTATAATTTGTAATTGCTGATTACTTACGTTGTGGTTAATTGCCTGAGACCTACGCCATGAACCCTGTACCAGAAGCTCCTACCGATGACGGACGTGACGCTGGTCTATCGCAGTCGCCGTCATATAAATAATTTAATAGGCAAAGGTTTACCATTCTTACAAGCAGTGATAGAGCAGCCGATTAATGTGTTTTTTTAGATACAGTTTATATACTAGTGTACTTGAGACTTCTTTAAAAGTATTTGAAACTTAAATATTTCTATAGTTGTGTTAAGTCAAATCAATGTTAACACGCTCCATTGCTAATTTATTTAGCGTTTATTTATTTTTTCCCAAAAAGGTTTTCTTACACATCTATACACATGATTTGCGTCTTCTCATCATTATACATATTATAAAACAAAGTCGATTACTGCTGTCTGCCCCTATGTATGCTTAGATATTTAAAATTACACAACGGATTTTGATCCGTTTTTTTTTAATAGATACATTGATTCAAGTGGAAGGTTTAAATGTATACATTTTTTTACATTACATCAGCAGCCTGTAAACTTCCCACTGCTGGGCTAAGGCCTCCTCTCCCTTTGAGGAGTTAAGATGCACGCGTTCTAACCACTGGGCCATCTCGACTCTCTATATTTCTAAATGTATAATACATGCACAATATAGTACAGAAACACTGATCGTTTCAAAGGTTTTTAAAGTGATGTCGTAAATAAACACATTTTTTGCGCTTACATTGCAAACTCTGGTGAACCCTACGGGGTAGATCATAGTGGATAGTACACTACAGTCTTGTACACTTTAGATGGTCTTCAAAAAAGTCGGCGATGGTATATGTCTATCTCTTAGGATTAATTCTAGGTTTATTTTCGAAGCGATTTTAAGCAATACAGAATTAATTATTATCCAATTAAGTACCTTAAATACATTGTGCATTTAATAAAGATCAATATGGCCTTTTACAGCATGCAATTTATATGAATACTTTCGAAGATATTACAGATTTAAAATGCAGGAACATTTGTATAATCTAACGACTGAAAAACTGTGAACGTTGTAAGACATTCTGTAGTATATTTAGTATCAGCATTGCACCTGTGCGAAGCCGGGGCGGGTCACTATATATATACATCCGATGAAAAATAACACCCGATGATCACTCACTCTCACTCTCATTTTTGTCTGTCTGACCCAAGCTGTTCCGAATCAACTGGATAATATTTGTAACTTGTTTACTTATATGGAGATGACTTATGAAAAGAAAACGAAATTAAATTTTGAAGACACCAATTAGAAAGTTGAAAAATATGATATATCTCGTTATAAGAAATACAAATATATTGTTAGAGACTAGCCCTAGCCTCCAGTGCGATGCTACGTCATAGGATGTCATAATTAATTATATCATTAATATTATTATTATTACATATTATAAATATATACAATTATTATTGTAATTAATTGATCAATAATTTGTACAACTTTAATTAATATTATTTTATATGGAATAACATTTAATACTGGCATGTAACACTATTTCTTATTTTAAAAATGATAGAGCTGTCATAAGGAAAACAATTGGATGATTGTGAGGGATTGTAAAGAAATATAGAGAGATTGGAGCATCATTGTAAAACATAATTTTATTTTGCCATCCCAAACTACTGGCTTTTCATAGCCAAATAATGAATCAACATTTCTATCTCCAAATTGAGACTATAAGACATTATTATTTGTATTTTATTAATTAGAATCTTTATAAAACTGTATATCTCAAGAAATGATTAGATACTTAAATGCAACAACCAATTTTATTGCAAACGTTGCTTTGAAAATTAAGTTATTTATAAAAACGATATTCTCGATACAGTGAAATAGAATTTCCTTGTACAAGTTTGTAACTTCGTTATACATATAAAGAATTCCTTCAACGTGTCACGACCAGGAACATTTAAATGAAAGGCCTGTCGGGCCATTATCCTAACTTGTCAAAGCAATCCGTTTGTGTCACGCATTTATATACAAATGTGACCTAAAACTTTTGACACTGGACTTCAACTGAAGGACAATTATGGTATTTTATGCAAATTAAAAGCTATTAAATAATATTCTATCGGTTTTAGCTGGTTAACTCGAGCTATTTTTTTATATAGATATATTTTTTATTCATTTATATGTACGGTACGTCACTAGTCAAACGTCATAGTTAAAGGCAAAAATCTTTATTCAATATAGAAGCATCATACTTATTCATTGATTGCCCACATAAAAGATCAACCAACGATTCGTAAAAAAAGATCTCAGACTTGAGAAGTACCAGAGAAAGAAACTCAGCGGAAATTATTTTTTAGATTCACCTGTTAGTAGGTGCGTAAGTCAATTGAATTGAGTTTTGCGCACTGTTGTAGTCATTGTTATAATAAAATCTAGAATACCAATTATTTCCTAGTACATGGACCAAACAAGGCTTGATTTTAAAAAGTTTTATTAAATTGAATATTATCTTGATTACTATTTCTTGATTTAAAAAATGAAAATTAAGAGATTTCAAATTACCTAAAATCAACTTAGTAACAGTTTTCTTATTTTATTTACCACAAATAATGGTCGAATTACCATTACAGTTGTAACAAACTACTACCGAAATTCTGTTTTCAAAACAATGTTTTAAAAAATACGCATTTTTCGACTTGTTCGATCAACGGAATCATAGCTTATCATATATTTGATATTAGGTACTCGTAAATGCCAATAATAAGACAAGGTTAAAATTCTGAAAGCTAATCAAAAGTAATGAAGTTATCAAAGTAATATTAAATGCAGAAACTGGTCGAGGGAAAATATGTGAAAGTAGTTTAATATCGAATCTTTCCAACGTTTCATTTTACTTCGAAACGATTCACAAGATCTTTAATAATTGTACTTTCTGTTTCGCTGGAACTTTAAACAATATGTTTCATTTACTTTGGAAGAAAGGTGAAGTAAGTTGACTTGATGGTAGCGCTTTGTGCAAGCCCGTCTGGGTAGGTACCACCAATACTTAGTACTGTTTTATTCGGGTTTGAAGGGTGAGTGAGCCAGTGTAACTACAGCCACTAAGGATATAACATCTTAGCACTTACCATCAGTGGCGTATCGTATGTGATAAATAGATAATATTAACAATAAAATACTGTATTAGTATGGATACGGTTTTTTAATTACCGGTCACAAGATTAAGCTGTAACTTTACCAAAAATGATGACCACATTTTGTGTTTTTTTTTTTGTAAATAATTAATACTGTGTTATAAATAAATCTAGCTTGCGTAAGGTACTAAGGCTTATTATTATTGTTACTTATTTATAGATTTTATTAATCTTCCATAAAATGTTTAAATATATACGAAATGGTTCAGCGGTTAGGTTAAGACGTTACATGATTCTAAGCCATTACTGAGTTACCATGATCTCAATTTGTGCTCAAGTCAGCTCGTGCTCGTTCAGGACAACATGGCAAGGAAAACTTCTAATGAGTCACCTGTCAGTCAATCCGCGTTAACGCAGAAGCAGCGTGCCTGGAAAATCGAAACTTTCTGCTTAAGAGAGGAGGCCAATGCTCAGCATGAGGCATTTGCCGGCTGTTAATTTTTAGAGTTCCGTTTCTTTAAAAGAAAAAAGGCATCCTTGTAAGATTAACTCGCTGTCCCTTTTTTCTCAGGTACAGGTACATGGCGAGGCATAGCTGAAATGAATACCAATTACTAAGGTTTCCAGTCCCTTGGAGTTGTGAAAATTTACACTAGATAAAGCGGTTTATATCGCATTTCCCGTATATCCGCAAAAGGAATTTAAATCTACTTGGTGGGAGGGTTTTGTGCAAGCCCATCTGGGTAGCTACCACCCACTCATCTATTCTACCGCAAAACAGCAGTATTCGGTTTGTTGTATTCCGACTTGAAGAGTGAGTGAGCCAGTGTAACTAAAGGCACAAGGGACATCTTAGTTCCCAAGGTTGGTGGCGTATTGGTAATATAAGGAATGGTTAATATTTCTTGCCATTGTCTACGGGTGGTGGTGACCACTTACTATCAGGTGGGCCATAAAAAAAAAGAAAAAAATATATCCCTAATACTTTCCGTTGACATAGAATCATTAAATTTGGCTAGAAACAATATCATTACAAGATGTTGCTTCATATCCAAAAAGGAAAAAAGCCGAAACCCGTAAATTTGTTGTTACATCTGTCTGTTAGTCTGTCTAGTGGTACGGAACCCTTAGAGCGCGAGTCCGAATCGCTCTTTCCCGGTTTATTATTATTAATATCTGCGTTCGCCATATGATTACACAATTTTCTCTTTTATAACATTTGTATAATTAACTATTTTCAATATAATTTATAACACATAAACATATCCTATTTCCATTTAAACTTTAATCGTCAATAGTATTACGAAAGTTTTATGAGTATGCAGTAACGGATTAAAAAAAAATCTCTTTTTAATATTAGCAGTATTTATGTTCATAGCTGAACAATTATACTTGTATTGATATTATGAGCATTCCTATGAACATATATATATATATTTTATTATGTAGTAAGGCGGACGGACAGTTGGGCCATCGTTATATTATATGTGACGAGTAGGTGGTGTCTACCCAGACGGGCTCTTCTCTCTTCCACGAATAGTATAAAAATACTGTATTAGGTTGTAAGCAATTGTGCCCTTCTTAACTGGAATATAAATAAAAATAAAAAAAACATATTATTACGTAACATATATTTATAATGATGTTCTTGTTAATAGCAATTTATTAATGTAGTAATACATTGAGAGGAAATCGAAACGGTAAATAAACGATCCATCAAAATGAAAACGCGCATCGAAGAGCAATCGCTCAACGAGTCCGCATACGCGATTGTTTAAATAATTGCAATTTTATGATATCGGTATTGGTAAAATGAAGTGGTTAGCACGTGGGTCACGTCGCGGCCCACTTGTGAGATGCAGTGTCTCCTCGAGTAGAAAGCTGTGGTCGCGCCCGCGTCGCGTCCGAGTCTCCGCGTTCAGCGCGCCGCGCTAATGCATTGCGCTCGCTCAATGTTTGAGTTTCTCGAGGATATCGTCACTTTCATATTGTTATTTAATGACGACAACCGTTTAATTTGTTAGATATCACGATGCTGAGTCAACTGGGCCTCAATTCTACAAATACATGATAGTTTTTCGCAATCGAATTGAAATGTATCGTTGCCGTTCAACCGATTTCCTATTTTCGGTTCGGTCGCAACTAGATCGAAATATAATCAGTAACAATAGTAGAATTGGTCATCATTTACGATTAAGGTTATTTATTTGTGAGGAATGTCAAAGTAGCTGATTCATCGCAAGATTATCAGTATCGTTATAAGTTCGTAGAATCACCCCACTGGTTTGTAAGTTAACTATTTAAAATGTAAGTAATTGGCTCGAAGAAACGATGTAGCTCATCTTATTTTGAAAGTTGGAGTGAATGGTTTATTATTTAGAAAAGATTCAGAACTTACAATGACATGACATTTTATAATTTTATTGATAAAAATTATAACTATGTAAAATGTATATATGTATGTATATGGATATAATGTTATTGTATTTTATATGTATTCACTTTATCCTATAGATAATAGCATTGCAAGAAGTAAAAACAACTCAATTCCGACCCGAAGATATGATGCCCATTGATAATTAAACTGGCTAAGCATTCTTACAAATCGGAAAATTTAAATAAGGACGCACCCAACCGGGACCCCACTGAGCCCTCTTATATTAGTTAAATCATCATTTATAATTTACTTGGTGGTAGGGCTTTGTGCAAGCCCGTCTGGGTAGGTACCACCCACTCATCAGAAATTCTACCGCCAAACAGCAGTACTTATTATAGTTGTTTATTGTTGTTTACCGATCATAAAAAAAATAATTATATATCCATTATTTTTCTTTAAAGGATTTTCATTAATTATCTGGTCGATTTTTCAATTATTTTTCGGTTTACTTTCGGCACAAAAAATGTTGGTATTTCATTGACTCAAATCTATTGTACAAAATTACTACTAAACAAAATCATACCATAAACACGAAAATCGGTTAAAGCACAACCTCCTTATAAGGGAATTTGGGGATTGGTAATTTCAATTTATTTTGAAAACATACAGAAAATAGTAAGGATAGTATATTATGTAAACTGCATGTAAAATTAACTATAACTTATAGTTGAGACGAGTATTTGTTCGCTGTGTAAATTTATTCACAGCTAACTACACTATTATTCCGTAACTTTTGCTTCCTAGCATTTACCCGGAATTGTTTTCTGCTTACTATTCTAATCCAGATCTGACAGTTTGCTAAAGTGAAGGAAACGTGGCATTTAGTCATCGCTGAGCTTTCCTCTAAACCTGACAAATATGAAACGACATTGAATTAATAATAATAAGAAAATATTTGTTTAGAATATCACGGATAATAAGACGCACAAAAAGCTGATGATTTAGAAAATATGAATACATAAAAACAGAAAAAGCCTCATTTAATTCAGTAAAAAAATAAGTGATAAAACTGATAATCATGATAATGAAAATATACACATACATTGCAATGACTATATGTTCTTAGCTGTGTCCTAAATAGGTATACCATGACTGATTTTCATTGATACTCATTTGCGGCTTTGACCGGCCATATATACTGACTGAGAATTCGGATTACCTTATATGCAAGACCTATTGTTTTTGGTTAGTCTCTCGTTCGACCAAATATAATCAGGACCAACAACGTTTGCTCCAACTTGTCCAACCAAGTGTCACTAATATTCTATATCATTTAAAACGTACTCGCCGTCCTTCTCGGAAACAAGTCCGACGCCCGCGCAACGCATATGAAATGTTCGTAATAAAGCAATGTAAGTTAGGTGCGAATTCACTGACGATGTGAAGCGACTCTGAGAACTTTGTAAAACGATCTCATATTTTATTTCGACCGACTGACTTTTTTAAAAAGTTTTCAGTTTTATTTCTACGCACCTGTGCCTTGTTTAACTTATAATATATACGATAAAAAAAAAGTTTTTTTTTTAATTAACTAACGTTAACTGAAGATTGCCTCTGTGGATCTTGTACTGTTCCTCAGGGAGCTTCAGTGTTCAACAATGGCTCCAGTAAGTGCTTCGTCACTGTTCTGTCTCTGCATTACTGATGATGATGATGATGGTACGTCAGCCACTGTAATTGCAGATACAAGGGATATTGGGCCGGATTATCCATTAGGCAACTGCCTAGAGGTTCCGCATCAGTTTCAACCCCTAGGCTGAACTAAAATTGGGACATTTTGCTCTTATTTGAATAGAGTGATCTTCGTAATTTATTTAAAAAAAAAACTGAGATTGTAAATAAAATTGCATAAATATATTTTAGAAATTTGGAAAATTTGGAAAAGGGTCGTTGTTAATGAATTCAAGAACGGAATTAAAATAGTTTCATATGGTCAATTACATGTGATTATATATTGAAACAACACAAGGAGATTTGTCACGAAATTGCCTTACAAAAATCAGACACTAACGATGTTCGAGGATTAGACAAAATAAGGATAAGATTGAAGAGAAATTAAGTTTTATCCCCTTAACGTAACCATAATTGGTATGAAATCCACGGACATATCACAGACACGTACGTGAACGGGTATAAGTAATTGAGGTTATTAATAAACATTCAGACACATTAACAATAATAGAAAGATTAAAGTGGTAGAGAATTGTCTGTTTAAAGAAAAATTTATAAATAAATCTTAATCAGGTTATTTTTTATATGTATGTGAATATAATTGGGACATGACAGCAGATGTAAGTTTGCGAGAAAAAAATCAAATTTTTATCCCAGTGGAAAGTTTTTGAAATATGTTTTTTTATAACACATTCAGGCTGACGCGAAAATGGATCACGGGAAGTGGTCAATACTGCCCATAGACTTTGGGCTGTAAGAAATTTTAACCGTTCTTTTCATCGTCAATGGGCTACTAAGATGTTATTTCCCATATGCTTATAATTACACTGACTCCTCACCCTTCAAACTAGAACATTAAGTTGTTCTTCTTGTAGGTATATGATAAGTGGGTTGTACCTATCCAGACTGGCACCTTACATGTACAATATGAGTATAAATTCCAAAATATCATGAAGCTCGGTGCTCCGCAACCTTCACATAACTAATAGAGGAAGTCATCGTCCAACCAGTAAACCATTTACGGATTGTTACTTCCTTGATTTTATTTCTACGAGAACGAGACCAAAAAGTGTGTAACGTGTCATAATTAACGTGTCAGTAGTACAACTACACTGAGGTATTTGATTGGCGACTTCAAGAATCTCGACTACGAGTCTAGGAATCAGCCCGGACACTTACTTTGTAAGCAAGTATTTATATGGAAGATACATGCCACAACAGATTACAGGAAGATGTTGTGAGTAAGTTGAACGCATATGAACGTTAAATATCTATATTTAAATAGGCAAAGACGGTTCAGTACAGTCACTTCTTTTCAATGGTTTTTTTTTTCTTTTGTTTACTATGAGGAGATTTAATGTTATAAAAAAAATATCTGCAAATACATATATGTTTTCCTCAAATTTTCATTAATGATTGTTTTTGGTCGATTTGACAATTGATATTGAAACTTGACACTTAAATAGCTCTTGCTTTTAGACTATAAATCTAAAAGTTTTGGCGAAAAATCTGTAAAATATTTAAAAACTGTGCCTAAAAAAATATAAAATTAAATAGCGCCAAAACAGCTAAATGGATTTGAAAGAAATTTTGTATAGGATATAGACTGAAATAGCACATTTTACCCCGAAAAAATGAATGTAACACAGACACCCCCTAACACACGGGCGAAGACGATGGTGGAAACTAGTGTTGCATAAATGATATTACAATTTCAGTTATTTTTCAAATTGTAAGTATTTAATTAGACAAAACCTTTCGATTTTTAAGTTGATAGTTGATTTGCAACGGACGCCATTGTTTTGGCGCGAGAGAAAACACCATTTTCATTCAAGATATCGCTGTGGGATAACGGTTCGGCGCACGCGCATCGCTCCCCGTCCCCCTCGACCAGTTCTAATCACCCAGAGTTAGAAAGAGATAGTCGATACGTAAAGACGACGGCTGGCAAATGATTACTCGACTGACCTACTCAATCGCACACACTCTTTCTCGACGTCAAGCGGGACCTAATTTTTCTGTTGTGTGAATTTGTAATTTAAGTAAAGATGCGGTTGCGAATCAGTAGCGTGTGACAACAGATATCAAAGATTAATAATCAGAGCGAATTCTTTTACGCAACTGTTGAAACTATTCAATATTATTTTTTGACAGTCATAGATCAATAATTATTTTCGCAGAGGCTGACTGATTTCCTCTTAAACAAACTGATTCCATAAATATGTTATAATGACAAATAAATGGAGTATCAAAACCATTTTGAAATAGTGCAATAACCTTCGTAAGCTTCACATGATTACGTAACAAAAATTAAAAAAAAGCATTTTTGTCGTTTCATGTTAAAAAAGTACGTTACAAATATTTACCTCTAATTTATTTTAGTAAAGAATCATTTAAGAGATGAAAGGGCAAACAAAATACTAAACAAGTGATTTATTATAAAACCTTGCTGAAAAAATAGGCTTCGTTATGATAAGTTAAAAAATAGGTTAAGCGTAAAGTTAGGATAAGTTGCAGCGACACACGCATCTTTCGAAAATTGAAATAAGAACACTCGTACATATTGAGTACCGTTAATAAAGACATCATTCACGCAATCAAATTCAAAAACTGCCATCCATCCGTCAACCTGATTCCAATTAAACTCAAGACTGACATAAACCGCGTTTGCGGAACACCATTAAACCAAGCGACAAGTGTCCCAGCAACTTTTCCTTTACCATCCGATGTCGATTCAAAAAGTCGACTGCATCTTTGCAGTCCTTGAGTACGGCATTGTATGCGCCGCGCCGGCCGCAGTTGGTGATCAGCCTCGGTGGCGCGTGGTCGCCACAATGTGTTTGCCGAACGCGTGCGCAGTGAAAGTTCGTTAGAGAAATGCGTCTCGCGATCGCCTTTCTGTTTGTGGTGAGTGCTAATTACGTCGAAAGTGCTAATACGCTCTTCTGTCGACGCCGACAATTCGTAAGGATCGTGCGAATTTGAGTTTGTATCAAGATCGGTGTGGTTTTACATTTTAATTAAATACAATTATGGTTTAGGTTAAAATTGTAATTCTTAAATTTCTAATTACAAATTGTTTAGAAACTTACAATGTAGTGCAGTTTATGAATAATTAACTTTAATGTTCAAATTTAAATTTTATAAGAATTAATGTGTTCATCTAACGATAACACACGAAGGGGCTGGTTATCACAGTTTACCCTTATTTGTAACATGACAATCTTAATTGATTTCATCATACTCAGGCATTAATCTATGAAATTGACAAAATATTCAAAAATATTTGCGAAGACAACTTTTAATAATTAAACTATTGATAATAGGAAATATTAATAAATAAAGAATAACAGAAAGTAATTTAATAATACATTTCCAATCAGAGCAGTCAGTCTTTAAAAACGCTGGCAACAAGCACTGTCAACAATTAGATATCAATTTTAGTATAAAAACATTATTAACTGGACTCTAGTTTACAAAGTTAACTGAACACCCCACGATAGATCTTTAGCCTGTCTCCGAAAGCAGGGCGAGAGGCAGTCTACACGAACGTGGGAAGCGGGCCAAGTACCTCGCACCCATTTTTTACCCAACGTACACCTAACGAAGCTAATTTCATTGCCAGATAAGAAACAACACTATAGTTAGCTAGTCATGGACTATATTCGGTTGCAATAATAAATGTAGAACAATAATGATTCCATTGTTACTTACAATGTATCTGTGAAATTGTATTTAAAGTAAACAATTTATTTAACATAAAAGAAATCAAGAAATTTGACAATAAACGTGCACGTTTCTTGTTGTCCAGGAGAAAATTGAACCAAAACAAATAAACAGAATGAAATATACGAAACAATGAAGTCATTTTCAAACGTTATAAATAAATAAAAACTGGCCTAGTGCAAGTCGGACTAGCAGACTTTTGGTTCTGTAGCACTATGGATTTGTATTTTATAGCTATTATCTGAAGGAATAATTTGTTAAAACAGTAGTATTCATCACACGTATTCCGTAAAAATAACTGACTAGCTATTACGATACAACCGTATGATAGAGCCTTATGACAGACGGACAAACAGACGGTTTAGACTTAGTATTATGGCAATATATATATATATGTATGGCAAGGAAACCCAAAAAATATTATTATTAGCTAATTTATAATGTTGAGTGAAATTTATTTTACACACACTAAAACAACAATAATTATTATACTGTATCATCTACCACCGTTAATACACTGCAAGAACCAGAGAGAATAGAGTTCTCCTAATAGTATACATTAAATACACGATACAAATTGTTTATAAGATGAAATGTGCCAAGATGTATTTTTTATGAGTTCTACTAAAATTCAGTCTACAAAACTTGTCTTAGTCGCTGTCATTACAGGCAACACATCGATGCAAGGATATCTATGGCCGAAGATTTAATCACTTACCGAAATATTGCTGATTTAATAGGCTACCTCTCTGAAAATAAAACAAAAAGGAAAAGTTTATTTTATGAATATTCTATTATTTAATATAAAATGTGACATAACTTAAGACTGAAATATATAAAACCTTAAATGTCTTGTTATAATGGAACAGTTGAAATAATGCAAATCAATAGTTGACTTTGGAGAAAGCCGATTTCACCGGTGTGCAACGCGAGTGAGAGATTGCGTAGTCAGATACGAAAATGCTTAAGATTACATTTGTAAATTTAATAAAAATATAAAAGTGCTTTTAGTCATTAAAATATTATAAACAGTAAAAACTCTTTAAAATAATGTAAATTTAAAAAGTAAAAGAAACATCAGTTTTTCAAACGAATTCTCTAAACGCGGCTCTAATACAAGAAACTGGTTACTCCAGAAACTGTGATTTTTGGTGATATAGATAAGTGGACTCTCAAATGAGCTACCTGGTGGTAAGTGGTCACCACTGCCCAAACACTGTAAGAATTATTAAAATTTACTTGCTTAGCCAATGCGTTACCAGCCATAGGAACTAAGATGTTGTATCGCTTGTTTCTGTACTTATACTGACTCAAACCGGAACACAACAATACTAAGTATTGCTGTTTGGCGGTAGAATAGCTAATAAGTACCTCTCTATGTATGCCTGTCTGTAAAGCCCGCCTGGGTAGGTACTCGAGGTACTCTTACCTATAGTACCTACCCAGGCGGGCTTTACAAAGCCATAGCACTAATAATCTAGAAAAATCTAGTATTCTTTTTTTGTATAATTCTTTAAACTATTTTATTGAATTTCTATAAAATTCTAAATTATTTCGATTGCTTTAGGACGACGATAATTTAAACGAACTGATTCGTGTATCGCAATGTTTACATAATTCGTAGAGATGGAAATTTTCAAATTTTAATCAAACTCAATATTTTTAGATCCATGGTATTTAATTGTAATGATGAAGTCAACGAAATGAAGATTATATCCATAACAAATATTAAAACAAACGTTTGAACAAAACTAAATGTGGCGATCAAAATGAAATAGGAAACAACGGCTATAACAGTAGCTTGACGTCACCACCTGCTCCCAAATACCATCGGTCACTTTCACTCACATGCCTGTCCATCTGTCTGTACCGAACTAATGATACTGTAACCTCTCGTTCTTTTGTTACTTATATAATAACCACGTTACGATACAGAATAGAGGCGTTGGAAACATGTCTGACGAATGTCAATACATGTAGTGTCAAATATTTGTGTCTAAACAATTTGGAAAGTGATTTTTTTTTTAAAAAGAAACTTACAATTGCTTAATGTACGTTTTTTTTCAATATACAAAAAAACATCTTAAGCATAATACGGATATATTCTTTTGACACCAGCGCTAAAACTATGTCCAAAACATCAGCTCCATTGGTTAGGAAATCGTTTAAAATTTCGTTACAACTTTACCATACATATTGAGAGTGAAGTTGAATGAAATATTGTTACTGATAAAATGGATATCGACCACACAGTATTATAATTAAAATCGCACATTAATTGTATTTCTTCCAAAACATAAAATATAAACTAAGACGTTACATACAAAAGTATCTCAAAAACAAAGATTTTATGTAAACCTTTTGTAGATATATCTCAAATAATGTGACTTTGACTTCTGAACTAGTTCGAAAATTGCGTCAGAAGTTAGTTCCTTTTCATATAAACACAAGTTTAAATAGATCAGCTGTACTATAGATTAATAATCAGAATACTTTAAAGAATAGACCCCATTGAGAACACGTATTGGGTAAGTAAAGAGTCAAAAAAATGTTTGTCCTGTTTATTGTATAAGATACACCAAAATAAAAATTGTATATTAATTTTAACGGTTTCGCGAGCACCCACATACCCGCACGTACAGTGCTCGATATCACGTCATCACACATCTTCATGTTCCAAATTGTGCGCGCCCAAAAAGGTCCCGTGATGACCGGCATGTCGCTCAAGCCCCTGCTTGGAAGTTAGACAATATAACGATAGACGTAATTTTTTTTAACATTTAACAACTAAATCTTGTTAGAAATATGTATTAACTAATTAAAAAGTAATCATTCTCTATAGGACCAATTTAGTATATTTGATTAGTCGTATTTATACTATTTGACAGCACACCAGAAGGCTATGTATGAGTAGGGCCTAGGAGTAATAAATATATATATATATACTGTATTAAAACATAAACATTACGATAATCTAATTGTGAAAATGATATAAATCGAAAGTATTTTCTATCAGAATATTTATCATCCTTTTAAAGAAATATATTCGTTTAAACACGTCTTCTTGAATTGATTTTATTAATAAAAGTGTGATCTCCGTTAAGCGTTGTTATTTAGACAATGCTTTGGAAGATACTTCATTAAGGTGGTATTTTCAAATAAATTTAATTGAGAAATAATTGTTTTATTAGATTCAACATGCATCTTAATTTGGTACTCATAGTACCAAATTTATAACGTCCCTGTCTGGGACTTCCTTTGCGAAAATATTTGCAATCAGGTGGGCCATTAGTCCGTCACATTTAAAAAAAATAGGTCATGAGAAATCAGTTTGATTATCCTTTTCTTTATTGATTCTAGAATATTTCATGTTTTAAGTTTCTCTTGCTAAAGGTTGTTGTTTTTTCGTATACAAACAAAGTAGCTATCTATATTTATGTTTTATGGCATTCATTTAACAAAAAAAAAATACAATTGATTATGAAGCACCAAATACCTAAGTTGACATATCAAGCATAATCGACGTGTCGATAATTTCTTTAAATAATCCAATGTATTCTGGTTGAAGACGAAATGTACGGATACAACTTAAAATAATAGATTTAATTATTAGTACTACCGTCAATTTATAATGTAAGGTATATTTATTGGTAAAGACAATAATTTTATTAAATAAAAACTATGTTAGTGACAAATTTGGTCACAGAAAGTAAAGTACATCGCAATACTTATTTTATTGCTGTACAATTATATTGAAATCCTTGTTGGCTGCTACACGCGCGATTACATATTACTCAACCCAAAAGGATCGTAACGTTCCCCGACCTTACAAAGAGAGTAGAAAGTACCACCTAAAAGTGAAACCTAAGTCTTAATTGTATCTTCAATTAGAGTGTCTGTAGGCGTTTACTTTCGTTCGACTGGACAGGAGACAGGTGATCATGTTTCGAGAGCGATGACCCCGATTCGGGTCTAATGAATCCAAACATTTACATTACGGTTCATTTATCAAGACGCTCACTGTGTCAATTTTTTTTAATGCACTTTTGCCCATTTGATTGATGTAATTGCGAAATTGGGGAATATAAGATGTCTTTCCAGGCAGGAGACATGACATACTTATATAATTGTATTTAACTAACATGACTGTATTTTTAGATGTTGAAAAAGAGTAACTACTGAGTTTCTTGCCGGTCCTTCTCGGTAGAATCTACATTCCGAACCGGTGGTAGCTTTACTTTAAATAGTTTGTTAAATGACGATTCAAAAGTGCTTGTAAAAGCCTACTCGAATAAAGTTTATTTTGATTTTGATTTTATATTGATAAAAGGTAATACTTGACGGGTTCATAGGAGGATATTTATGTGACTAATTAATATTAGTCTTCTGGTCATGATATATATGTTTTTTACTTTTTGACATTAAATCTTACTATCAGAAGCATTTATCGTTCATTTAAATAAGTATAGTGATAAAATTTTGCTTTAGAAATAACAGTATCTAAATTTTTTATTAATTATAAGATACAAAAAATTTAATTTGCAAAATATTACAAGGTTTTTTACATCGAGTTTTGATATGAAGCTGTGTGAGTGCAGCAACTCGATTATTTATTTATTAGTAACTCTATAAGTTTATTGCCATTCAACTATGGCATACTAACTGTAAGTATTACAGTACTTTACGAGATAAGCTTGCGCATTTAAGGTTTAAGGCGGAAACATAAAATGACACCATCTCTTGTTCGCAAGTAGGTGACATGGACAGCAGCTCATGGCTACGACTACGCCTCGGCGTGTGCGCGGCCCTACCGCTCCAAACGCGCTAAACCTGTACCCGACGTACCGTGTGATCTGAGCAAGCAAAGCTACTGCACTACACCCGGCAATAGCTACCCTTGGCATGCGATACGACGATTCATTCGAGAGAATCAGGTATGATATATACTTATTTCTAATAAAAAAAATCTCACTTTGTTTTTTATGTTAATGTCTCAATAAAATTGTATAGTGTTTCGTGACCATGCTATACATTGTTTTTTAACGCCATTATTATGATATATTTAATTTTAATAACCTCTTTTAATGACTTCAGGGTCTAATGAGAAGAATGTACGGAGAGGAACGTCACATCGCTGTACTTAAAGCCGAATTAGAAAATTTCATTGACGATGACGACGATGACAGAGGCAATGATTTTTCGGAAGACCTTATAAAAACAAAAATGTTGTACACAAAGAAAACCCAGGGACGTGCCATGAAAGACAAACCACATTTTAGACCAATTCAATCAAATGAGAAACAAAAAAAAGTTGATAACGATACCTTGAAAGTGAAGCCTTTAGACACATTGAATAGTACCAGTAAAAACAAAGATAATCAAAACGATACAAATAATGAAGCGTCAAACGACGACAAAGGTATATCGTACAAAACTAAGCTCGAAAGTATAGCAAATATTGAAATTAATAATTTAGATCCAGACGTAATTACTCTAGAAGCAGTCATAAAACAAAGTATCGAGGCAAACAGTATATACACAAATTTCTCTGGTACGTCGAAGAGTGAAATACTGTCTTCTGAAATTAAGAATAACACAGATCGAAACACAATTGCTACAACAACAGAAATCATAGTGAATACCACAGAAAGTAATGATGAACAATACGATGATATAACAACAGAAACGGGTAAGGATGGTTGGAAGAGCAACGCTGATGCTTCGACTTTACCTCCAACGTTACTGTTTTCTGAACATGAAAAGGTTAAAATCGATCGTATTGATACGAAAGAAAATGAGAAAAAAGAAGAATTTCATCCAAAACCAGTCGTACATCAGGAAACAATGCGTCCATCTGTAATAAAGCTACGAGGAGCGTAAGTCACTATTAAACAATTCTCAATTGTCTTTCGGGTACATTTAACTTTTTATTAAACTTATGTTCAAGAATCGGACAATAACATTACGTAATTTACGATTATTATAACTATTTTGTTAAATTGTACCAAACAATTACGACAAAAAATTTTAACATTTCATAATAAAAAAGTGGTCATCGATTTATAAGTTTTTTAAAGAAGAAAGCGTTAGACCACAGATATATCCATATTACACAAAGATCCGCTTTATGTTAAACATGGTAATTTCCTTGATGAAGTCATGGTCTAAAACGTTATTATAATAACAGGTTTCCATATTTGCGACAGCTTACTTTCAACCAGGCCAAAGAATACGTTTATTTAGTATCAGTCGTCATAAATTTAACGTTTTAATACTTTTCCTTAAATTTAATAATTTTCATTTGATTGAAAACTGTTGTGAACAGATCTTGCATTAATGCGTACAGCTCTACTCGTCAAGTTACATTGCCGACCTTTGACTACGTTTTATGTAGCCTTTCGATCAAAAGACCATAAGAAAATATGTATTAATAAGTACGGTAAAGTTGATTCATTCTTATTTTAGATTAGCGATCACAGCTAGAAACGAATGAATAGCGTTTTAGGGATCTATGAGATAATTCAACAATATTTAATGCAACGTTTTTAGATTTTTCAGCAAGAATATATAAGAATAATATAAGCAACTGAGTACCTATTTTTTGCATACAAACTTATTGCGCACTATAATAGTCAATTTACTTATTTTATTACTGAATCAAATAATCGGGTTTGAACAACGATTAGAATAAATTTGTAAATTATAATTCTTGATTGGAATAAATATATTGCAGAGTGATTTACCAAAGTATACATTTTCCCCCTACAGAAACGCATGCGAAACCAAGGAAGAGATGGCAGCTCCTTTCTGGGCGAACAGCACGCGCGGGGAGATGCTAGCTCTCCTCAACATGTATCCCTTCGAGCAGTACATACACCTGGAGACGTGCGTGCACAAGCATAAACAAATGTACTGCAGGGAAGGGTGCAGGTAAGACAAATATATATCAGAACTGGACACCTTTTATAATATTAAGGTCTGGAAACTATTTATACATTTCCATAATGGATCCTTTTCTAATAACACAATTTCTATTCAAAAACTTATAAGAAGTACAAAAATAATGAAAAACCTGCTCTGTTACTTACAGTTTTACTTAATTTACCTTAATGAACCGTAAGTACTTCCAGTACGAATGTCGCGAAAGTTTTGTATGCTTTTATTGTTTTCTATCGAGGACTGTGTTATCGTTATGTTTCTGAAAAACTACGACTGCAAGGTCCGTTTTCCTAAACATGACGAACATGCCTCGTATGTTAAAACCGTTATAGTAAAAAAATGATTAGACTTAGTATCAAAAGTTAAAAAACCGCGCTATTAATGTTCTAGATGTGAACAGCAGTTCCGACTCCATCGCTTGCTGGCTTACGACCCACGTAACGAATGTCGCGGCATCTTCGCGGACTGGTTCAAATTCCCAGCGTGTTGTGTGTGCAAGTGCTATGACGTGCCTCTCGAGTTCCGCGCTCGATCACCCAGGATCCTGCACCCTCAGTACGACGAAGAAGTTAAAAGACTGATCTATGAGGACGTGGCGAGAGACTGGTACACCATGTCCTATGAGGACCCCGATGAGTTATATTGAATTTTTAATAGAAAAAGTTAGGGCCTTTTATATAGAGGGATGATCGTGTCTTTGTTTAAACGTGTGGGATATAGGTAATCTCTCTGCATGTTCAAGTCGTTCAGTTAGTTAGTTTTATAAATCTTTAAATAAATTAAATATTTTTATTCAGGCATGGAGATACCGCTTTCGTGTTTACGTTTAAAAAGTTTGTAAAATAAGATTAGGTAGTTATTATATATCTAAGAACTTATTCATCCGTAAACCCCACCATAAATATACCTTTATTGTAGATTTTCTTTAATGATTTATTTATTGAACAGAAGTACATTCCGTATAGTTTTAAGAGATTTTGTTGATAATTTAAGTTATTTGTGACGTAAGCTCGCATTACAGATTAAACTATATTTATATGCGTTGAACACTTGTTCAATCTTACATCTTTTAACTAATTGTTTGAGCTGAATGATGTACATACCACTGGTAATTATAAAGAACAATTACTATTACAAAATTTGTTAATTATTATACTTATGTATTACACGTTTTATTTTTAACTATTTCTGTATACTAAGAACTTGATGTCAGGTTTATGGGTTTACTTACCTTTCGCTATATAGACAATGGTAGACTTAATTTGTAGGGGCATATAGAATATATTATTGTTTATTTCGATAAATTATTTTAAATATATAAGTTGTTTATATACATACTTAAATATTTCGTAACTAATCATTATATTTAAGGCTAGTGAAAATTGTAAATTAAATGTAAAAATATAAATAATCGTTAATTATGTGGAGAAATTTTATTAAAATCCGTTCGTTTATGTTGTTTTTTATTAAATTTAATGTCATCAATTTCGAAATGTCTTTGAATAAAAATAACCTTGCCTGCGTGCAATCATAAGCAATGCTGTAGGTATTATACCCAAACCTGGAAAGCAGCTCTTGATTTATTTTGTGTCTATGTAGTCGTGCTGGCCTTTACAGCGTCACCGGACGTTGGCTCTTAATTGTAATCACATGCCTATTGGCACTTTCGCTTTTGAGAAACTGTGGCTCTTCTTTTACGATCTTTATACACGTAATAAAAAGTATTTTCTGTTAGTATATGGAAAGGATGCTTAAACTATTTAGTTTTTACTCGCCACTAGACGGCACCGCAGAACATCACTTTACCAATGTCGACTGAATCGCTATGACAGGTTTATACAGGCAGGACACCTCCCGGTGTCTCGTTTTGCTATTCAAATAGAAATTAATAAATAAAAGAAAACATAATTCATTCCGTATATTTATTTATTGCTTCATTCTAAATCGTAAACAATTCGTTGAATCTTTATAAACGTAATAATTGTATAAGGAAAATACCGTCGTAGTTGATATACACAAATACGAACAAAACGAAATTTACATAAAAATAGAGAAAAAAAAAGAAAAAGAAGAAACAAACTTAAACAGATAAATATATCGAAAATAAGACATAAAAAAACTGCCGCGTATATTTATACTTTCAATACTGTTTATTGTCAATTTTTAAATACATTTCCAACTACTAATTGTATAATAATTATTTAGTTTTATAATTTACATCGAATCGAACAACATAAGCAACTTTCTTAACGGTAATATCAGATCAAATTAAAGTACACTTAAAACTAAGAGTGGTTAAAAAATATCGGTTTAATTGTATGATTTTTTTTTTGTGCAACTTCGAACGATTTGTATTTATATTTTTCTTATATGGTAACTATTTTTATAATGACAAGAAATGATAAAAATTCTCTGTAAGATTACTTAAGAATTATAAACATCACCAAAAAATATACTGATAACTAAATATTTTAATATTTATCTCAATAAAGTAGCACCATATTGTTTTAATAATAAAATATCTTTTAATAGGAATCGAAATCGAGGAACAGGTCAGTAAAGCTTGTGAAACTATTTCATTTTTGTTGCCACAAACATTTGTTTCACACACCAAGAATTCATGTGTCGTTTAATAAAGGTTGACACCGACGGGGCGTCTAACAATTCAAATCTATTCAAAAAATGTTAACATTTCAACTTCCGACTTCCGATTTCTTGAGCCACGTCATCCCAAACAGACAGCAGGTTTCGGTTATTTTTGGCAAAGTTATGCGTAAAATTTGCCATAATTAACGTTTTCGTCAGTGTCTACCTTACAAAAACGGCTTTCGGTTATTACTATGATAACCATTGACGTTACAAAAATTATTACAGAGAAGTTTTATCATCCTAAACATTTTGAACAACGGTTGTATTGTTTCCATGAATCCAGTAAGCGTAAAGCTGTTATAACGGCGTAAGCAATAACGCTAACATAACATAAACTTGTATCAAATCTCTGTACAAAAAAAACTTAACTACTAAACTGTGCTGAAAATAATAAAAAAAATTCAATATCCATAAAGCCTCATCACATGTGAATATCAATGAGATCGCTTACCAACTGCACTCTAGCACTGTTACAACTACACGTAAACTTATAACTCTTTATATTAAAATAAATAGATAAATTTAAAACACTGGCTGATTATTTTCAGACCGTTCGATAATAAATCTTTTCATACTCTGTGGACATATCATAAATCTTCATATACTTAAACAACTAAGACGATAATTATTTGAAATATATAGAAACTTTATAAGTAGGCTTCAATTGTCAAATGTTTTAAAAACAATCGTGATGAAATAAAAAGATAAAAAATAACATTTACAAATTTGTATTTTACGGAATAAGCGCTTAAAATAATTTTCGCTAACATTTACAGTAAAACACGGGTTAGAGAAGACAAAATAGAATCGATAAATTTGGTCCTTCTCATTTTCCCAACCCTATTTATTCCGTTTACCGATTAATTCACTACTTATATTTACGAAATCTCTGGACGCCTACGATTACTTGTATATGCAATTAATTATCTAAAAACTGACGTGTATAAGTTTTGTTGTTTCAAAACGATGACATTATAACGTCATATACATGGTGCTCTACGTGTTGTGTAAAAAACGACTTATAATGTGCATTCCATATAATAAATAATGTCAATCCAATAAATATGTATTACTTTATTATATAAACAAAAGTTCATTGTATCGTGCAAAATATATTTTATATAAATCGAAATTATTTGTAATTGCCGATTTTACGAACATCACTATTAACGGTTTATATCTGCGGAATAGTTTTTATTTATTGAAAATTAAGTTAATTAATTATCGTCCAAAAATCGTTGTAATCCAAAAACATCTATCAAATAATCTACCATTTCCTAAATTTGTGAAACACGCAATACTATTTGCCTTTTAGGTACACAATAATACTATAAATATCTATAAACATAACAAAACTATTTCCTATTGATCCCTAAGAAACTACTGTCAACGTTGTCTATACCTATGCTACCTTGCAAAAAGAACCCTATGTAGAACGTGTTAGGGTCTATTATAATAAATCGTCTACTAGTCTAATCTAAGACACTTTCAAATATATGAATATTTTATTGTTTGATATATTCCTTCTAAGTATGATGATGATGTTTGATTAAGAGGATTAATGACAAATATTGAGGCATTCAAAGAAAAAAATCAACAGAAAATTCGACCTTGAAATGTCTATGTATGTATTTAACCTTAAATAATGACACCGATATTTGTGAAATTATAACGAGTATAACTTGAGACGGACACAGACTAGACAGACATAGAACTTCTTTGCGAGTAAAAAAAAAAAACTTCTCTATTGTTTTCGCCATTTAAAGTTATTTTATGGATTAGGATAAAACTGTTTTACCGACCTATTGCAATCGATACAAAATTGACAGTTACATTAAAAGTATTAATCTCAGTGGCACCTTTATATATAAAACATAAAATTTAAAATGAATCGACGATGTTACTTAGTATGACGCTCGGGCATATAATAATTTTATTATTTCAGATAAGATGAGAAAAAATTTCTACTAAATGTCTTAACTATATAGTACATAGAGATAAATTCTCTAAGTTAAAAGTTTGTTTGAAACGTCTAAATGATGTCCGCTCGACACAGCATTTGACTTTAGCACCTACATCGCTATTACAAAGTTTAGACCAATTCTGAACACTTACGTTGACTCAAAATACGATATACCAAGAACCGAGACTATAATCCTAAAAATAAGCACCAAGATAAGGAAATATTAGATCGGGACCGCACCGAGGCATTAATACTTCGTGTAAAACGTTCGTACTAAAGTATACAAAGACGACACGGTTACCGGAATACTAACGCGATCTCATAAAAATCTTGAAAAATGTCCTACAAGTTATCGGTAATCACAAAATTATGCCATGTATACATCAATAAGACTTCCAAAGGCCCTTAATGGCTTTGAGCTTCGGCGACCTTTTCGTAGCCTCCAACTCTTGTTTGAAACTGATGATGAACTTCTCGCGCAAGCTAAGTCGAGGAGAAGACGGTTTTAGAAGGAACTTTTTTAGGTCATTTGTAAAACTACTCGCTGTGTAATTCGGCTCGTCTTTTAACGATTCCTCATTGCTCGATTCGAGAAACGACACGGACTTATTCGATTGAACCGAGTTCTTTCTTTCTCGCGGACGATTCGTTGGAGTCGATTTCGAGCGAGAACTAATAGTAGCTTTGCTAGATGGAAGACTATAACTCCTCGATACGAGGGAATACTCGTCCTCCATGGAGTCGAGGGTGTCCGTTGAACGGTTACATATTTTGCAGCAATACCGGCAATGTTCCATATCACTGTGATACCTGCCATTGCACAGGACGTAGTTTTCCTTCATCCTCACGTGTCGAGGCGGTTTCAGCCTGTTTTTGTCTTTATATCTATGCGAGTCCTTGTCAGTTTTCCTCGGCCGCTTCCGTTTGCATTTGGGACAGTTGTTACGAGCTATTTTTTTAAGTTCCTTTAGAAATTCGTAGTCGATTTCGAAATATTTAGCGTCCGGTTCGGAGTAATATTTCAGGTCGCTGTCAGTAGAATCTTTTTTGGCTTCCTTGGGTTTCTTCTTAGTCTTCTGTTTGGGAGTGTCCGGTTGGCCGGGATCCGAGTAGTACCTTACATCGATGTCTGAAGGAACAGATGGTTTGTCATACTTACAGTGAGCACAGAATGTAACCGACTTCGGTCTGGAGGAGGTACACGTGGAGGGGGTGTGGGAAGGGGGCGTGGGGGGCAGGGGTCAGGCCTGCGCGGATGGCACCCATAGGGTCTTGTTCTGCTCTTCTTCCACTGCTTCTTTGATTTGCGTGCACATGTACGCTATATTAACGCCTGCTGGTATCTCGGCTGTAAGTAAAATAAAAAATAATAATTACAAAATATACAATTGAATGAATTTAAATGTCACTAACCTCAATACTTACCAGATATGTAATTTCTAAATTCATTCTCCACTTTTAACCCATGCTCATACTTTTCCTTAGCTGCCTTAGCAGACACTTTATCAGCGGGATACCTCGTATCCTTGACTTCCTTGATCTGCTTGAATGACTTGAACTTGATGAATAGTATTATGGGATATATCTGGTGTTTATGAAGTTTCTCTATGACTGGTACGCTCACGTCGACTATACAGTGGATACCCTGCCGAGTGTTAAGGTGTGAATCAATACAGGGAATTGGCAAAGAGAAAAGTTAAGAGGAATATGTAAGTTAGGAAAATTTAATTATAGAACAAGTAATTATATGATTATTATTATGTCTTTTATAACTTTGTCGGCACCACGGCGGCCATTATCAAGATATATTATAATGATAAGAAACGGATGCCCGGTTTAACAAGTGTCGTCAAGTAGTCGAAGATTGTAGGATCAATCCGGGAAGCTTTCATGTGTGTATAATTCATCTCGTGCTCGACGGTAAAATATTTCGTTTTGCAAAATAGAGTAATCTTTTACGTTTTTACAAACAGTTTACCTTAATTTAATTTTCAACTCAGGATGTACAATCTCATATATTTTTTTTATTATAAATTAATGTTGTAATGACCATAACGAATATTTTTGTCTCACCTTCTCCGCAAGATCTCTCAAAGCCCTGGGATCCGGCCTCGCTCTGGCGAACACGTGCGGCCAGTCCGTGACCAACTTCCCAGCCACGCACTCCCGCAACGGGCCCAGGACCGCCACCGGCCGTCGACTGCCATCTGCGGAGGAAGGCGAGCATGAGCAAGTCTTTTAAGACTGGAAACAGAAACGATCCCAGTGATTACAGGCCTATTTCGATACTCCCATCTTTAAGTAAAATATTCGAAAAAAATATTTTGAATCAACTTCTCGTCCATTTCGGTACAAATACTATTTTTAATAGTGAGCAATTCGGTTTTACAAGAGGTCGTTCGACAACTGATGCGGGAATAGCCCTGCTCAAACATATCTATGATGTTTGGGAAAAATCACAGAATGCTATTGGAGTATTCTGTGATTTATCTAAAGCATTTGATTGCGTAGAACACGAAACGCTTCTTTACAAGCTCAAATACAAGTGTTAAAGGTAAAGCTCTTGATCTCATTGCTTCATACTTAAGTCAAAGAGCCCAGCAAATTTGCATTAATGGAATAAAGTCTTCTGGATCTACGTTAAAAATGGATGTTCCACAAGGTTCAATTTTGGGTCCCTTTCTATTACTAGCATACGCGGTTAGAAAAGTTAGACAACTTACTCAGTTACTTTGGAGTAACGGTGCAGATATTAAATCTATTTTTATTTTACAAAAGAGAGCAATCCGTTCTATTTATAATATTGGAGCTAGAGACTCTTCGGGATGTTTTTAACAAAGTAGGAATACTCACTGTTGTGTCACAATATATTTATAAAAATATTATGTATATTCATAATCATTAATCAGTGATAATCATTGTATGTGCACGAGACGTAAGGATAAACTTATAACGTACAAATTTCCGACTCCGCAAAGTCAAGAAATCTTTCTTGGGGCAAGGTATCCGTTTCTATAATAAAATTCCGCAGACATTTTGAACTTTTACGTTCGATAAAATCAAATCGTTTGTAAAAAATACATTGGTAAAGAAGGCATATTATTCAATACGAGATTAAATGTCGAAAAATAGTAACTACCGAGTTTCTCGCCGGTTCTTGTCGGTGGAATTACAAGAGTTTGTTAAATGACGATTCAAAAGTGCCCGTAAAGCCGACTCGAACAAAGTATAGACCCGATGACGAGCCACTCACAGTGCAGGCGCTCGACGCGCTGGTAGGAGAGCGGCGGCGCGTCGTCGGCCAGCGTGCCCGAGTCGCTCCAGCAGCCCAGCTCGGTGTTGGAGAAGGACGCCAGCTCCTTGCTGTCGCGGTGCTTCTTGCGGCGGAAGAACGAGCGGCGCGCCGTGCTGGACGCGCGCCGCGCCGCCTCGCTGTCCAGCGCGCCCGCCGAGCGCCGCAGGATCTCCTCCACCCTGCGGCGCATCGCGGGACTTCTTATTCGCCCATATATCGCACGGCAGATTATATCATCAAATCCACATATTATAAACATAGTTCACTGAGTGAGCGTTGTGCTCGTCATTTTGAATCAAAACTGATGGAAAAAAAATCTTCCATTTTATAAACCTATTCCAAGCGATTCCCGCAGGTTAATTTATGTCCTTTAAATATGTAATACTAACACAAAAACAATTTCAATCTTACTTAAATTTACTGGGTATGGTGCCCCAATGTCGCTTCACCCCCTTGCAGTCTAGTTGCCAGGCGCGCCACAGGCCGGGCGCTCCGTTGAACAGCGTATTGTCCACGAACAAAACTTCGTCCTTCCTGAACCATAGCGAATACTCATCTATGGTATCCATGCCAATGGACGTTATTTTTGCACAGCGATCAAAACCCGCACGGATATAGAACGCGTCACCGGGTTTGTCTTTGATTTCATGGTATTGTTGAAGATCGTGACGAACCAGCACGCTCACCTGTGTTGATAAAAAAGTATATGTTAGACTTAGGAGAAAATTTTAATATCTGATTTAAAGCATAAATAGCGCAATAGTGTATGGGTCACCTAACGATGTCAAAAGTCGCAAGTTCGATCCTGACTCATTAGGCATATTTTCGTCCCTACTCCTAGCATAAGCTTTAAGCTTAATTGGAAGGCTAAATAGTAATATTAGTAATTCCTTAAAAGGAGTCCGCAACTAAATTCCAAATAAAGATAATTAAATTCTAACAACTGCTTGGTAAGCCTCACCTTATCCGCCGGTTTTGCCAATTCCAACGCAGCCTGTTCAGCGGTTGCTCGCCTTAAGTCTACATTATTGTACTCTAAGATTTGATCCCCCGTGCGTAAGCCCGCTATATAAGCCGGGGAATCTATTTGAACACTATGCACGAATATACCCACTGCATTTCCGCCCACTAAACTTATGCCCAAATCTGAACAATTTCGCATCTCTATTAATAAAAACCTGGGTAGATCCTTCCCCTGTGATTGCCTCAAAGTAGCAACATCTGTGGAAGGTACGTCCATTCTTAGGGACTGTTGCGGACCGGGTGAGTTCCTAGGTGTAGGCGATCCTGACAAAGAAACCTCTTCATCGTGCGAACTTTCTCCAGAAGATGAACTCCCTGGAACTTCCATCTCGTCCTTATATTTTTCAGGGCTAAATTGGACAAGCATTGTTATGGAATTTCCAATTTGTCTTAAAACACTAGCAGCTAAAGTATACGTCGCCGAACGCATATTAATACCGCAAACTTCAAGTAATTGGTCACCAACTTGTAAGCCAACTTGACTTGCCAACGAATTCTCATTGACTGTAGATACGAAAACGCCCCCACTGCTCGGGGGACAGTATATCTGTATCCCTAGTGGCTGCTGACTTTTGTCTATGTGCACCCTTCGAAGCTCACCGGGTAAAGGTTTATTCCAACCCAACCCACAATATTCTGGCATTGAATTTCTCGTCCCTTTATGCGTAAGTTGCTTAGCACCGCGTCCAGGACTCAGGACTTCAACATGAAATGTCGGCATCGGTGAATTTCTCTCTGAACTTCTCTCTATCGATCCTGTGCTGAGTTTTCCTGCCGAATTTTTCGAGGTGACACTTGGGTTTGAGGGTATTCGAAACCTCTGGTTTTCTTTTTTTCTTGGAAATGTCCCACCTTCGTATGTGTGGTGATATTCACGGTTGGCTCTAGGTACTGGTTGGAGATCTGACATATTGTGCGTGTGAGAAGTAAACGAGTGCATGTCGTAACTTGTGCCGATACTTTCTCCGGATTGGCTTTGAGGTATGTTCGTTGGACTAGAAAGATGGTTATACCGACTGGAGGTGTGCGGGTTCGAATTCGTAAATGGCCCTCTATAATATTGGGACTGAAGTCGTGACTGTGAAGGCAGAGTCCCCGTCATTGGAAAATTCGCATTGCTATTTAAACTGTCTGGCCCGAAGCTGTCACTGTCGGATGGGTACTTGTTCACTGTTTTCGGAGACGATGCCTTTTTTGAGGAATAAAACTGGTCAAGAATATCCTTTCCCGTGTGATTTTTTATGGAATGGTCAAGTGAACTGGGTGATTTCCTCGTCACGAAGTCAAGGGAATTCGGGCCCTTATTGACCATAAAGTCTAAGGAGTGTGGACTTTTCGTCCGATTCCTCATAGCTGGTTGGTAGAACAAGGAATCCTCGGATGGGTTCTGAACTAAACTAAGTCTGTTCGGCGTCACGTCTTGTTCGTAATCGCTAATGGATATTTTTTCCTTTTCCAACGTGCGATTCTTTTCGAAAGTCATGCTACTTGGCGCAAAAGGGTTGTGAATGGCTAAAGGTGCTGGTTTTGGAAAATGCTCAATCGCTGGACTCGATTCTATAGATTTGTACACTGAATGTCTTGCCGGTGTGGTGACTTGTGTTAGCGGTACGTGTCCTAAAGGTATCGGATTAGAGTTTCGATTGGTATTCGATCGCTGTGGCTCCGGTGGTAGCTTAGTCGGTGGACTGAGCAGAATGGATAGCGGTGGCCTTTCTTTCCGGGAACGAGGTTGTACAATGGTCCCAGTGGCATTGTCCTCTAATATAAAATTAGCTCGAGCTTTAGGCCAAGTGCCCCCATTTTTTGCGTCATTTTGTGCTTCCTTATTTTTTCGACGCGATCTTTTCAGCACACTGCTAGTTTCTTTAACTGGAAAAAATATAAGACAGTAAAAATTATAATATTTTTACAACTGCAGAAATACTGCGGTATTACGTGTTTTTTGGGGTATGGGACTGTAACATAGCACTACAAACTTATGAACGTCACTCCGCTGACCTAACCAGAGATTTAAACCTGACATCTGCAGCCATTTATAGCCAGCTAGCCATCACATATAGAGTAATAACATTAGCTTTTATTATGATAAATCACACGTTTATTGCAAAATGAATAATTACATGTCAGATGATAGTACTAAGTACTTAACGAGAACTTTCTACGCATCCTTACTTGTTTTTCCGTGATAACTGTCGATAACGGAATCCAATTCGGCGATAGCGTCCGACTCCGGCACCTGGAATGAATAATATATTCATATTTTTAATAAAACACCATGATTTAGGAATAAAGTACTACAAACTTAAAACGCCTCGGTTTGCAACATATTATTAAGGTGGGAAATTTGGCTCATTCAAAACGAATCAACTTATTGATTTGAATTTTAATACCTAATACAATTACTAATGTTCACTTTTATCACTTGAAAATAAGAAAAAAACTCTGCAAATCTTAATAGTACAATTTAACAAGTCGAAATAAAAACAAGCAATTTGATAGAAACAAAAAAGAAGCCCGCTAATTCTCGTTTACCATTCTAGGAAGTAATGAAATTTTTAACAATTACCAAAACATAAAACGAAATAACAAAACCACTTTAACATTTAAGCACGAACTCTTGCAAACCACAATCAAAATACGAAATTACAAAGCGAATTCTTGTTCGAATTCTCTTCTATTATATTAAAGAGTCCACAAAGCCAAACGAGGGTTAATCTATTAAACTAAATTACAATGTTATTTGATCAAAAAAATATTTCTTAATCGATTATGCAAAGATACAAAACACATAAATAGCATTGCTGTTTGAGAGAATAATTGTCAAGAGAGCACAGTATGACTTATAAGCATATTGATAAGATATCGGTAAAAATAAAACAAATAACTTTGAAGAAAGCCTCTAACGCCATCTAGTGACACTTTATATACATCCAGAAACACAGAGACTGAAGTCCTTACCTTGCTCTGCTTCTCCTTACACTTGCTGACTCCAGTAACAGCTTCGATCTTCCCGCGGATCATGTCCCAGGTGCCTGCAAAACGCGATGCAATGATCGTACTCGCTATCGGTAAAGTTAGAGACACACTATGTTAAAACGATGGAACGTTTTGCGTTGGCGATTTTGTGATTATTTATATATTATAAGAATCATTTATAAGGGAAAATCTCTTAAATAAAATAATAACATCGTTTTGTATTAATTTTTGGTAAAAACAAATGTAGTATTAATGCGTATTAATTTTTTGAATATTCAGTAAAAGTAATATAATTTACGTTAGTTAGTACTCCAGTTTTAATTTAAAAAGACAATACTAAAATGTATTCTTCTTAGCTATGGTTATAATGTAATCAATACATATAATTTCGCTTTATAATTATCTACTACAATTAAATATATGGGAGATTAGGAAAATCAACTAATTATTAAAAAATGTGATTAATCCAGTAAAAACTGTTAATTCAAAATAAGTGTAACTAATTTAACTTCGTGTAGGAAGTTCAGGGTGCCTATCCAGATAATATTTTAGCGCCATACAACAATACTTAGTATTTTTGTTCTGGTTAAAAGGGTGAGTGAGCCAGTGTAATTACAGGCCCAAATAATCTTAGTTCCCAAAGTTGGCGATTTTGGCGAAGTAAAACGAATGTTTAATACATATTTCATACAGAGCCAATGTCTATGGACGTTGGCGATCTACTACGGTCAGACGACTCATTTACTCGCCTACCTATTTTATATAAAAAAAACGTAAATTTAAATCGTATTCTCTTGAATAAATGTAGGGCCCAGTGTACCACAAACATTCAATACATCGATGACTTGCCTTATCACTCGATAGCTGATAACGATATCGCTCAAGAGTTGTGCCCAAATAATGTACTTTGTTTTGTTTAAAGACACACTTCGAACATGTGACACTTATTACGTTACGTTACAATACACAACATATTATTTTGCTATATATAGCAAATAGTATATATATATGTGTGTGTTTGTATATATATTTCATATAATATTATACCAGACGACTACTTTAGCTTTCATAAATGTTTCATTGTCATTAGATTTGAAGTGAATCTATTTTAGACGCAAACGTAAAATATCAAGGTCATAAATTAACCTACCTAATTATTCTGTGAATATATTTATTTATATTCACAGAATTGATGCAATAGTCAACTAGGGCCAAATAACTTAGAGTTAACTGGGCTAATCCGATTTATATTGTATTTTAATAACATGAACTAATCATTTTCCAAAATGCTCGGCAGCTCTCTAATAATGATTTTTGATTTGTTTTTTTTTTATGGTTTTACAAATACTAGTTTGGTGATGAAAATAAAATCAAACCTTGTTCTATATGTAATTTAGAACACCTAAATACACCCAAGAAAGTATAATTTGAAGAAACGAGTTCTTTTTTTCAAGATTATCTGAATTAAGGCAATCACTATTAAAATGTACAGACATATCGTGTATCCGTATCAACCTACCTCTCTCCTGGTGTATCTTCCCCTGGCTTCCGGCTGCCACGTGATACACGTATCGTCTGTCAAAATCCGGCACCCCGTGGTCTACGTGTACCTGAAACATCGTAATTACTAGAGAGCAGCAGGCACCGCCGACGATGTGGTTCGCATCATACAAATTGTTCATTTCTATAAGGCCCATATGAATACGGCAAGAACAAAATTGATTCGGTTACATTTAATCTTGAAATAGCTATTAAAATCTTTATTCTTTTATTTCGACTGAAGTGGTTATCGTCATCGAGCCCACTTAAGACTTCAGAATATACGCGACCTAAGGGTGCTAAGGACTCATTATTCTTGCAGAAAATTACTAAAAAGTATCACGGCTTAAGAGCCACTGCATTGCCAACTATACTTCTTGTTTATTTGTTCTGAGTGTAGTCGTCACTGAGGGTCCTCAATAAATTAAATACATAATATAAAAAAAAAATATATATTTGATAATACTTCTGTGCATGAGATACCTTGGGCTCCGGCGGCGGAGGCACGAAGGCGCCCCCCCAGCTGTCGTCCGTCTGCGAGCAGATGTTCACCATCTTGCCGTCGCCGTACGACTGCTCGTACAGCGAGAGTCTGCGGGATGTTTGTGCATATTGAGACAAAAATGCAAACATGTTTACTTCCGATTTTATCGGAATCGGATATTATTACGATACAATTGAAAAAAAAAAACACAATCTCACTGGTAGACAGACTATTATGTTTAAAAATAACTATAAAATACAAATCTAATTTATCTTTATCAATTCGAAATATATTATTTTTAACTTTAGAGTGTATAGCGTAATATGGCCTGACGGTGCGTGATTCAATAGATATATGAAAAAAAAAAACGGTTAATATCTTAATTATTAAGACACAATTGCAACATTAGAAATGTATTACTTAGCTTTTAGATATATTTCGGTTATATATAGTTAAAGTTAACGCATTAGTCATAGGAAACTCCAAGTTACCTATCACATTATATCATTCTTACAAGACGGAATAAGATTAATATTAAAAGTTTTACTTATATCATACTTATATAGATCAAAATAGATTTAAACGATTTTTAATAATAAAAATAAATCTTTATTCAATAAAAAAGAGATTGAACAGAGCAGTTTTGTTTTATAATTGGTTTGTACAAATTAATCTTATTTCAATCATTTGGGTGTAGTACTGAGCTCCTCGCTCGGTTAAAAAAAAATCGGTAATAAGGAGTAACAGTCCCGTTCCCTTCTTTGAGTGTTTCTTTATCATTGTGTACAACATGTGAACACGTTATTAAGATTTACCAAAATTATATTCCATAGTTATTTTTAAAGTGTGTGCGTGTGTATGTGTGTATGTGTGTAGCTAGTTAACCAAACAGTGGTTACATTACCTTATTCCATGTATATTTATATTAAGCCGAGACCGTTCTTAACACTATGAATAAATAACCGACCATGAGTGTGAGTACTGACTGGCTCACATAGTATTCAGACTGGAATGAAGCGATACATAGATCTGTTTCATGGTCTAAACTCTGCTGAATCGTGTAGATAATGACTGAATCGTTATCGTTTATCTAATCGTCCAGATAATGATCTGATAACACTTCTAAAATAATACTATATAAACTAATTCTCATATGTAAAAAACATGGTCATTAAAATTTTTTTTTTGTGCCATTTGCTCCTCTTGGTACCACTTACTCGTATATTCTACCGTCAAACAGAAATACTTAATACGGTTGTGTTCCGATTCGGAAGAATGTAACTACAGGCACAAGTTGGTGGCGCATTTATGTTTTAAGAAATGGTTAATATTTCTTACGGCGCCAATGTCTATAGGCGATGGTGAGCATTGGTGGGACTTTTGCCAGTCCGCCTAGCGAAATCATAAAAAAAAATCGAATACTTTGTAATGTGTAATCATTATATGGATGGGGTCGTAGTGCCCTCGGTCGGGTAATGTGTATGATTTCAATGCGTCTTTGGTCTATTATAAGATTGAAGGGCTACAGGTCATAAGAAGTCTGATCCCACTTCTGTGACCAGTCGGACGATGTGTGAGAGAGTGCACGTGCACAGCCTGGGACCGATATGCGCCCATTATTGAATCGGGCCTCGTTTGTACCTGTTCCTGGGGTCGCAGCACGGGTACAGCGGGCGCAGCACGGTGAGCAGCACGCAGTCGTAGTGCACGTCGCTCAGCAGCGCCGCCGCCTCCGCCGCGCTGCCCACACCCTCCAGGGAGCGGTTGTTGATCTGGGGGGGGGGGGACATCTCAAGGTTAATATGGCTATACCTGGTCAGGAATGTATATATGATCCATTATTACAATTAGATATATTTTATAGTAGTTGTCGCGCACGCCTTCAATCGCGTTTTAGTGATTGGTCGGTTAGTGGTTGGTTGGCAAAGAAGTAGCCAATGTCCCTCCTTGGAATTTGCAACATTCATATGCGAATTTAATCAAATAATACAAAATATTATTATATAATAGATAAAAAGAAACTTAATTTCGCATTTATAATATTAGTATGAATTACCAGTAGCTACCGTATCATATATGTAATTTAATAATGTACTGGTACATTTATTTATATATATCGATGAGACAGTTACTTTTGAATGATACTAAATTTACTACCGCACCATACGATATTATAAATACTAACAAAATGTACTTAACTTTTTGATGTTTACGTATAATTATATTGTATAATAAATAATACAAAATCATTTTGTTTTAAATTAAAAATATTAATATAAAAATTATAATACAAGTACATTTATACACTCACGCTAACAACTCTGTCGCCGACGTAGATATTTCCCTCCTTGGCGGCTGCGCTACCGCACGCTATTTTGCTTATGAAAATACCTGACGACAATTTTTATTCGTTTCATAAGTCGCTTATAAAAAAGAACAAAACTTTAGAAATGAAATTGAGAGCACAGAACGAATACTAGTATCAAATGATGCGACTACTGGGCAACGGACTGACCCTGCTGCAGCGTGAGGCCGCTGCGGCCGGCGCCCGCCACGCGCAGCAGCGAGCGGGCGGCGCGCGCGCGCTGCAGCGTGAGCGCCACGGGCCCGCGGGCCAGCGCGCCGCGCAGCGCCGCCGCGCACGCCGCGCCGCACGCCCACTGTGACACGCCGCCCGCCGCCGCCACGCGGTCCAGCGCCCTGCGCGACACGATATCCCATGAGCACCGCACTCCGCGGCCGACTTTGAATCGTCAGCTTGCGGTACTGACTTCAATGTACATAATATTGTAGTGTTGTGCAAGGAAACCTTGATAGATATCCTCATATTTGAAATAGCAACTGTGTGAGTGTTACGTATTTCTACTAACTTAATTTTTCCGTCCGCGATGGAGCCCTTTTTGACCGAGGCGACGTATACGCTGAAATCGTTAGGATAGCAGGGTTCGTCTCGGCCGCCGCACAGCTCGAGACCCAAGTCCGCACCGATGCCGCTCAGTTCCACGTCGATTATTTCCCATTCGAAGTCCTGAAATACCGAAAGCCAATTATTAGTTGATTCATTTTAAGGAATACGATCATAATTCTTTCAAGAGAAACATTATATACTGTAATTTTTAACCGAAATTTTTACTGACAATTTATAACTTTTTTTAATGAAATAGGCGACGCGCACTTAATCTACGTAATGGTAAATGGCCACCGTTGCCTACAAAAAACGAATTAAAACACAGCAATACCGACATCGAGTACTGAGCACTGCAGGGCGGTGGGTAGGTGGTAGCGCTCCCCAGCTCAACACGAAACCGACCTGCACGTCGGCGGAGTCCCGCGGCGGCGCGCGCGGCTCGTCGTGCGAGCGCGCGCGCGGCCCGCGGCCGTCCTTGGCGTCCTTCTTGCCGCCGTGCCGCCGCGCCTCCGCCAGCTCGCCCACCATCTGGTCGCGCTCCTGCAACCGAATCGAGCGCGTTAGCTCGGCTAGGCTCTCCTGAGCTTAGCTGCCGTGACGTTGTTATTATTATTAGCAATAAAGAACATTACCTTTCTCAGTCGATTGCAGAGAGCCTTGACGCTCTCTCGCTCCTGCAGCAGCTTGTCCCTCTCCGAGAAGGCCCAGTCCCTCCGGCGCTTGGAGACCTGGAACAGACGAGGTCGTGAGCACCCGGGCGGGCCGCGGCGCCGGTGCGGCGGCGGTGACGGCGGCGGCGGTGACGGCGGCGGCGGCGTACCTCGGCCTCGCGCTGCGCGTCGTGCAGCTCGGCCTGCAGGCGCTCGGCGCGCGCGCGCAGGCGCTCGATCTCCTGGTTGGCCTGCTCCACGTCGTCCACGCGCTCCGCCTCCGCTGCGTCCACCGCCATGCCCACCAGACCTGGGGGACCGACGGGGAGTTACGTTAGGAGTTAGGGGGGGGGGGGGGCTCTAGCATGAGATGAACTATAAACACCAATAGGACATATAAAACTGAGTAGCGCTCGCCCGTAATTCGACCCGCGGTAGTACTGGGCTGTTTTGACTCTGGAATATTTAACATTTCTATCAGCGCCGACATTTAGGAACACAGGTGACCCATAAATTAATACCAAGTAGCCCATTTGTCTTAATATTAGAAAATAAAATAATATCTGATTCAGATAACATCTGATATTTAAAAAATTTAAGAATTTTGTGTCTCGAATCGAATCGAATCGAAAGTTGACACATACTTTCAGTAGCCGTAAATAGTTAAATAAAAAAACAACCTTGCAGTTTATCCATCGAGGGATCGTTGGAGTGTTGTCCGTTTAGGAAACCGTCAGTTCCGACTCCACTCGAGAGGCCCAAGTGATGATATGCAGAATTATCTTGTCTGTAGAAATAAAAATGATAAGTTTGATATGTGTATTTTCTGTTCTAACACTACTGATAAGAAAACATACTTTAAAATTACATTAACATATAAATACAATCTTTTTTTTGGATCAGAAGTAAATTCTTATAATAAATCTTCCAAATTCGTAACCAGTGATTAAGATCTACATTTTCTATTAAGTTCTAACAGACAGATACATTTCTGCTCAGCAAATAATGTTTCAAAAACACCGTATTTTTCAAGGTACTAATATTTCTAGTTTCTCCTCTATTTAAAAGTGAAACTTATGTTAGGAGTGGTTACCATAATAGCCTAAGGCGTTACGCGGTCCGTATACCAGACAATGCATAGTATTTGATTATAGTACTCACTATTTGTATTTATGATTTGATGTGCAGAAAATTTATAGAAAACTTATTCATTTAAAATTATCCTGTATCCTCCCTATGGTTTAAAATATCTCCATACGACGTTTCATCGAAATCGTTTCAGTGGATTAAGCGTGGAAAGGTAACAGAGAGTTACTTTCGCCTAAAATATCAACATCGAATTACCTACCTCGATTTGCCCAACGTGGAGGTGTTCTGTGGAGTCTTCAAGTCGGTACATTCCTTGATAGCGCGATCTCGGTCGACTAGCGCTGATTCTATCTCCCGGCGCAGGCTTTCGGCCTAATTACGGAAAAAAATATATGTAATGTTTTAATACACTTTAATAAATGCCTCGGAATTGCACGTGTGTTGGAATCGACGGATATCATGGGTCTATTTCGAAGGCTGGTACAATCTTCAAGTAATAAATTTTCCATTTAAGTATATTTCATGGTATGCATATAAATAGCTTCGGCAGCAACTGCCCAGCGTACCTGCAGCGCGGTGGCGCGCTGCTCGTCGCGCGAGGCCTGCAGCGCGGCCTCCAGCGCCGCCACGCGCTTGAGCGCGGCCTGCAGGTCGTCCGCCAGCTTCTCCATCTCCTTGTGCACCGTGTCCCTGTAATACGCCCTTCGCATTATCCCACTCGCTCTATATGCCGCAGGCAGGCCCCGCCGGGCGCCGCGGCGGGCTCACCTCTCGCTCATGATGAGCGTGTACTCGGCCATGGCGGCGTTCCGCTCGTCCGTGAGCCGCTTGACGTCGGCCCGCTCGCGCACGCCGCCCTCCCACTGCCGCACCACGCTCGCCACCTGCTGCTTCAGCGCGTTCCGCTCCCGGATCTGCAAGGCGACCGGTCGCGGGTCGGTTTAGATCAGCGTTGACTGTTACTTTACCCGCCGTCCCGCGAGTACTTTACGATTTACCCGGCGGTAGGGCTTTGTGCTAGCGCATCTGGGTAGGTACCGCCCCCGCTCGATAGATCTTCTGCTGCCGAACGGTACCCGGTATTGTAGTGTTCCGGTTTGAAGGGTGAGTGGCCAGTTTAATTTAACAGAGGAGCACAACAATGCACAATATTGCTATTAAATATTAGATTAAGTTTGTGTGGTGGTGGTATCTATTCGAGTGAACCTGCAGAAAGTCGCACCTTTTAAAAATCTACCATCGTACTTTTTAAACTATCCTACATAATATTATAAGAATCTTTACTTATTAATAACGTTGGCGCATTAAATGTGTACACGTACCACTGCATTCCTCTCTTGCGTCAACTCGTGGCATTGTGTCTTTAACCTACTATTCTCCTCTTGTACGATTCGTAGGTTCTCCAGAGTGGCATTGTGATTTTCTATTAAGTCGTCATACCTAAAACCAAAAAGTGATAAGTGAATTACATAACACACCTTTGACTTCGATAATGTTGTTTTAAAAGTAAATTCAAATCGAATATATATTGAATACTACAAACCTCTTTTGGAAACAATCGAACTCTTCTTTGAGAGCCTCGTATTTCCTGAGTGTATGGACGAGTGCGTCTGAACCCTCCGCGGTGCTGCTCTGCTGCAGGTGCTGCACTTCACGCTCGAGTCTGAAATATTATTATATCAAAGTTAAGTAAGCACTCTCGGCCCATTCAATTGTGTATCAAGTACATCGTTTTATATAAAATTACTCATAAGGCAAAACAAAGAAACGAATTCGTCCTAAAAGTTTAATAAATCATTCATTTGGCTATGTAGTCAGTGACTTGTATAAAATATATATCAAGTTATAACAAAGAAATAAGAGACTATATTAGCCTCCATACACCGAATTATTAATTACTTAATCGTTGAAAAAATAAATAAATAACGCATTACAATAATTCCATGTAATTAAATTTTTACCGTTGATTGTCATTGAGCAAGTCACCATACTTGCCGCGGAGGCTGCTCGCCTCCTGAGCCGATACTTCCAGCTGATTCATTGCTGCCCGATGCTGACCACGGAAGTACTCCAACTCCTGACGATAATAAAGACCCAGACATTAAATAAAATCATTCGTAAATATAATATTTATTTAATATCAAAAACCCAATTAAGTCAAAATTAGATTAAGTCGCCAGATTAAAACTTATACTTCATAATAACGACACAAAAAAAAAAAAAAAACCAGTTCTGAATACGTAGTAAGTTACGAGTTTTCAGAAAGTTCAGTAAAGTGTTTCAGCTGAATTTCAATTCGAATTTTTAATGAGCCGTTCGAAATATTACGCTCTGAAGTCGTACAAAAATGAAAAACCAGTTAATATTTTTCGACGAGGCTACGAATATACTCTCAGTAATATATAGGTTACTGGGTCAAGTTTGCTTTTCGCGAAATTCATTTCTGAAACGCAAATTTCGTTGAATAGCGAAGTTTCAACATTACTTCCTACAGGTTCATTATGCCTCTGAATAGAAGTTGAACTAAAAATGTATATTCACTCCGCTTCTATGTTTATCGAAACAGTTACGATAATGATGGTTTCAGAGTATAATGACTTCGTTTGAGAGATATCTTTTTCAACATTATTTATACTGTATTTTAAATTAATGTCGCTTAAACTCTTACTACAGAGTCAATATAGGATTTATTAACGGGCTTAGAGATAGCCCTTAAGACACGCGGTGGAGAAAATTGGTTGAAATTCGAGAGGTATCTTAGACAACTGGTTAATATTTGAAAAAAAAAAAAATCAAGTACTTAATTTATGTATTTCCACTAATCTCGTGCACGACTGTGAAAGAAAACAACGAGACGAAACATGTATAAGTAAACTGATAATTTCACATGTATGTATCCACCAATCCAAATTAGAGTTGCATGGTTGAATCTCTGAACCTTCTACTTAAGAGGAAAAGAATCCTCTGCCCAGCAGTGAAACATAATATGTTATAATATGTAATAATACATTTTACAAATATTGGTAGTATACCATGATTTCTATACCAATACTCAAATACTAATTTTAAGAGAATAGAAATGTTGCTAGTATTGTTATCTCTTTCTAATGTATGGTGTTAAAAAAGATATCAGATAGAGATTGTGTAAAACAGGAATACCGACAATATTATGTAAAAAAAATATTTAAATCTTCTTGCCGAATCATAGTACTCAAAATATAAGTTACTAATAATATATTCAATGGCTTATATTGCAGTTAGTTAACTGAAAGAATAAGAAACAAAACACTGCAGTTTTTAAATAACTAATGCTGGATCAGGAAAACTTAATATATCATTGATATTTTAAGATTCTAAACTTAAATAATTATATTAATGTACTCAAATTATAATAATAAATAACATATGACAACTCCTTCTGCATAACTATATAACATAAGGGCTGACATAAAGCTTATACATAAATTAATGTATCGTTACACAGCAATACCTTGTAATGCTGTCAGTTTAAGGAGTGAGTGAGCCAGTATACATACAGGTGCACAAGATAATATCTCATGGTCGGCGGTGCATTGATAGGGTCAATAATGGTAAATCTTACCACCAAAGGGGCATTTTACTCATAATTTAAATAATTATTATTTAACTAAAATAAATTAATAAAAAATTTAACACACCTTCATAACATGCTCACACCTCCTCGATGTCTCTGTGTGTTGTCGTCTTAGCTGATTGAGATCATGCAGAGCCTTTTCGCACTGTTGTTTCAAGGTCTCATTTGCCTGCTTGTTGATGACGTCATACTGTCCAAGCTCGTAGGGCGCGCTCATAGCATGAGTATGACTGGAGTAGTTCGACTTGTCGTAGCATTGTGATGAAGAGAGCACGTCATATTCGATCGGCAGCGGTATGGATGTTATTTGTGTAGTAGTGTGTCGTTCATTGCTCACGTAGCTATGGGATATTGACTCTAGAATAATGGACATAATATGTAGAAATAATTTAAATTTCTTAATTAGAAACTTCATTTAAATGGTTAAAATTATATTGTATACAGTTCATTTAGGTTTCATTATTTATTTATAACAAATTTATTCAGTACTAACATAGTTATTGAGTATTTCTTGTTTCCTAGCATTAATTAGATTATGTTATTTGTTAAATTAAATAAATAAAATAATTATTATTACAATATCTCCAGCACTGATATGATATGGTAAGAATTGAACGAGACTTTAACACTTTGAAATGTTATATGATTAATTACAAAGTAATAATATCCTTTAAAAGATCCACCATAGAACATGATATAACTTTTCAAATTCTTTATTTAAACAATGTCACCACAGATTAAAGTTTTGGGTATAATTTAAGTATTACTAAACTTTATTCATAGAAATTGGAAACTAATAATAAAATGACTTAAAAAAGGGAGAATTCATTTATGCCTTATTTCCTTTTAAAATCTTTAAAATACATATAATTTATTTTTATTTTGTTAAAAAAGTAAGGAGGGAAATAAATCCTCCTTTATTTATTCCTTAACTTCATATACTTCTATATTCATTTCACTAAAACTAGATATTGTATTAAAATATTTAATATTGTAATAGTTCTGCTATTATGCATGATTTATAAAACATAAGGGAATATATTGAGTATCTGTTCTTATTAACACTACTGGTAATGTCTGTAATTCAACTAAATTTTTAATTAATTTTATACTATTTTTTACAGACATATTTATAGTGTTATTAATGCTTAAACACTATATATTATAGTCTACCAAAATACTTTGTAATGATTCTCTCACAGATTAAATAAAAGTTTGTTATTAAATAGTTACCAAGTACACTTTTTTGTGATGAACTTATTTATTATGTGTACAAGCATTGTTTATGTTATTAGAATGTTGCTTGTTTGGAACAACTTACCATTACTCCCATTGCTTTCCAAAGAGGAAGTACCGGATGCCATAATATGTCTGAAATAATTTTATTTATTTAATAAGATATACTTAGGAAGCGAATAGATATTTGAAGTTAATTTAAAATTTAACTATACCTTCAAAATTACGCTCTATGTCCCATTGTCTTCGAACTTACAAAAAAATGATCTAATAAGAAGATTGAGGAAGCTTGTATTTGTTTTATTAATTATTATTTCTTTGATAAAATCCAAATCTCCTAGAGTGCTTGACACGGTTTTCACGCTCTAATGATGGTTGCAAAACTTCTAAACCACAAGTGTTGGTTGACTGTTGCAACTTTACTGTTTACACAGGACGAAATCTATTCGACATTATGCGACGATTTGCCAGAAACTTCTTGGCCACCCGCGAATATCTGATAACTGTACACCGATACGGTCCATAAATACCATCACCGAACATTCAAAACACTGAAATTGCCACAAAAACTGTCCTTTCGCTACGAATATGGTTTTCACGGCAAAGGAGTTAATGCTTTTTCACAATGTAAACAGATCGTTTATTACGAGAGCCTTTAAACCAATTATGAAAACCACGCAGTTTTTATAATAATTATAAGCTCAAATAAGAAAACAAAACTATTACACGTATTTATCAGTACTAATTTGCCAACATTTCCCGTTTCTGTTCTCTACCTTTTTTAGCAAGTAAATGAATGAATGAATGACGGACACAAAAGAGGACGACATATTTAGGAAGTGTTGTCAATGATAAAATATTAAAATCCTAAATCGGATACAAGTTTTCGTTCAATAATTAAATATTTAACTTTAAAAGATACAACTGATTTAATAATAAGAGTCACTTGACACGATATTTTATTTATAACAATTATTAATTCAAATAGCACATTATATTTGTTTTATGGTATCATTTATAATTTAGTAAACTATACCTTTTGGTAGTAAATTCTTGAGATTTTATCAATTATATTATATTCGCGTGATTTAAATGATTTTAAATTAAAGAATATTTATAAAAAAATTAAAAGCGAATACTTAATTTTTTTGAAATGTTGGTCAGTGTATCCGATCATTACGGCACTATTTTCTCGTAATCGTCGTTCGAATAAATGACACGCAATAGCGAGGAACCAATAAAAAACGACGCGCAAATACAGGAGTTTTATAAATTAAGTGCATAACATAAAAACGATTTCGTCTAATTTGATTGTTTCATTTCTCGAAATTATATGGTTTTGCAATAGTACAGTATAGCGCGCAAAATTGATTGTTTTGATGTCGCACGGAGGCATGACCACGGCGTGACTTCCATGCCCTGCGTTTCTACGGAAGGGCGTGCGGATTACGTTTACTATGAATGATTTTATCTCTTTCTAAACTCGTGTATCTGTGAATGACCGAGTGTAATAGCGAGCGTACCAAATTATGGATTGAAAAGCGTTTGTTGTTGTATTTTGATATTTGCACCGCATTGCTGCGGAGTTATTGCCGTTATCTCGTTCGTGGATCGTAGTGGTTTGATTTAAGCAGTCATATGGCGCCTGCAAGACTTGTCCGAACGCGAATTAGTTACGCAGTTCGATTTGTCGAGCGCTTTACTATTTACGCACTATTGAAAAGAGATAGTACGTATTTTTAGTCGCGTCGACGGTGAGACGAGTGACTTTCATCACGGTGCGTAAACAACTTCAAGGTTATCCATCTGTGTTTGTGCCAGTGCTGATGCGGAGGCGCTGATATGGCTGCGATGGCAGAGGGTGGCGCGGTAGTGCGTCAAGGCCACCTTCGGAAGTTAAAAACGATGAAGAAGAAGTACTTCGTGCTCCGAGCGGAGACTTCGGAAAGTTCAGCCAGGCTGGAGTACTATGAGTCTGAGAAGAAATTTCGTTCTGGGGCAGCACCTCGTCGAGTGCTGCCTCTAAAAAGTTGTTATAACATAACCAGGAGGTTGGACCTGAAACAGAAGCATGTGATAGCATTATTCACTAAAGAGGAGCAGTTGTGCATAGTGGCTGAAAACGAAGTTGATCTTCATGCTTGGCTTACTGCTATTCTGAAGCAGTTTAGGTCAGAAGATGCCAGTGAGGAGCTATTGCATCCCATCCGTAAGTCTGATTTACTATTTATTTATAGAAAAGTGAATTGCATCAAATGTTTAGTATCGCTGTAACCTTAACTAGTGTTATTTATATTTATCTTGAGTTCTTTTTTCTTATCTAAAAATATATGGAAATCGTTAAATTATAGTGTAGAATATATATATATTTATAATATCTATTTTTTTCTTGCTTTTTTTCCTTTATAAATATGTAGTACTGATTTCTTAATAAGATATTATCATTAATTAGTTAAATACATTGTAATTATAATGTATTTCATTGATATCTAAAAATATATTTATAAACTTATACATAAATATTTAAAATATATTTTTACTCACTACACTCATGATAATGACAAAAAAACTTCCAATTAAAAACAGTTTTTTTATTTGTATTGATTTAATAAAAACTTGAAAATTTATTGTTTTAATATTAATCTTAAAATTTAATCTATTTTCTATCACAAAATGCTGTGATGGAAAATCAGACTTTGATTATAATTTACTTCCCATACAATGGTTTTTATACATTGGTGAGTAAGTTTTATTAAAATTGATTGACTGGAAATCTTTCCAGATATAACAATTATAAAACTCATATCATTATTGAATTAAAAAATGAGAAAAAACACTATAAGAATGACAATGTGTGGTTTTATTAACTATTTATAAACTTTATGCATAAAACGATGCTTAATGTACTCTTTCAAGATGAATAATATTTAAATAATGTTTAAGAGATTATATAGAATTCAAAACAGCAAAGATGCGTTTATTAAAGTGAGCAGGTGATTGAGTACATTTATATGCATTTCGTCTGCATCCTCAGAGATATTGGTGAAATAGCCCATGAGTTATTACACATGCCCAGTCACAAGTTGGTTCTGGTAGACATTTATTGCAAAATTTGTGCAATGAGCGAAGAGCAAATAAAATGCATATTTAGTTACCAAATAATGTATCTAAACATCTGATTGTAAATATATAATTTTATCTGGGAGGCAATACTTTATGAGTCATGTGAGGACAAAAACAAATTAATTATCATACAAAGTTTTTTAATTAATGGTTACTCAAAAATGAACATTAACTACATACAAATAATATGTAATTGTCAATACTAACTTATAGTACTTATCTCTGGCTGCAGGATGTAAACGATGATGCATATTTATTGTTGTCAAATATAAGAAAATTATAACATTCAAAATTTAAAGTAAAGCTTTAAGCCCATAGATGAGGTAATGCTGTTCTATAACTCATCTTTTAAGGTAGTTTGTGCTATTGACGCAGGTGTGGATACTCATGTTACTCAATTTGTCTCTAATATGCATATTTTCTTATACAATAATCTTTTATCAGAAACAAAAAATAAATAAAAAACATAGCACATGAAAACTCAGTGCAGTGGTACTTGCCGAGCTTCAAACCCATGATCTTTGGTTAAAATCCAATGTTCTATATACTAAGCCATCTAAAGTTCTTTAAGCCTATATAATTAAAATTATATCTCAAATTAAAATTGGATAACAAATTAAAAAGTATTTTGTAATGAGTAACTTACATTATAAATACTGTAATAGTAACATGCATATAATTTAGATTAAAAAAAAATACCATTAAAAAAACATATACAAATTTTTGTTAGTCACTTCATATTCGAGTTTTAAATATAGTATATATTTAATGAATTTAATAAAGCATTGTAACTTTTATATGCTATATTAGTATTAAATATATAGTGATATCAATCATAATTCAATGGTATACAGTATATATCTCATTAAATTTGGGTTTATGTGAAACGCAACAATAAGTCATAATATGATGGAAACATACTCCTAGAGTTCTCAAGGCAACCATGTCATTGACCTCATGATTGTACTTAGATAATGTGAATAAACTTCTATTATGATCATTATGACAGATCACTTGACATTTGACACCATTTGACAGAAATTTGTAAAGTGTTAATAATATAGATTTTTTTTTTTTAATTAATTGAGACATTGGAAAATAAATCATAAATTAGTATTATATAATATTTTTTTATTATATTGTTACTTGTTAAAAATTGTTTTAATGTATTAATCGTATTGGATTTTTAACGCATATGTTGTAATTGTTATGAGATTTATTTGTAGTTTTAGTAGTTTTGATTGTTAATAATTTGAAGAATATTTCCTAAGAATAAAACTCAAAAAAACAAATCGAAATAGGTCACATAGCATGGATTTAATCCGTGCCTTGGGTTTATTAAGATAGCAGCAAAACAATCTGTCTAATCGTTATTGCCAAAATAAAAAAAAATAAACTTGCCTATTTCCCCCTACTACATTTTTTAGCGAAAACATTGGTGCCGCCTACTTTTATAACGACATTGAACTTCGCTATGACCAATAATAAACTTTATAGCCTACTTCTTAAAATTCAAAATTTGATATTTGTTAAAGTAATTTCAAATTCTGTTAAAGTTCCCTATTCAGTATTATTTATATCTTCTACGGAATTGGGAAGTCCCGCGAACGTATAGATTTTATTGGACACGATTATGAACGTTACAACGATTTGGTTATTTTTTTCCTGTTTCGAGATAACTAAAACAGGCTATCGTTTTATTACTATTATATTATGTTTAATTTAAAACTTTTCTTTGAAAATGTTTTTAAGACATTTTTTTATTACCTAATACTATTCGATCAGATATTAGAATCACACTAATAGTTGTTCGGATTTCTTGGAATTATAATTTGTAATACCTAGAAGAGTCGAATTGAATGGACTATTTTTTAATATAATAAAATTCTTTGGCCTATAATAAAATAAGGCCATTGTGGCCCACATCTTACGCGGGCACTTACCCTGTCTTTATTTATGTTTTTTTTTTAAATTCTGTAGGAGGCATAGGCAGAGTTTTGAGATTGCAAGAATATTTCTTGGAGACTAGAATTGTATATAATTAATAATATATGAATGTTTCAATAAAAAAAAATTGCTATTCCAAATCAAAAAATGTATTCAATGTAGAAACGTGACGCTTGTTTGTTTATTGTCAAAGATCCCCCAACAGTTCGAAAAGAATAATTTCCGACCGTGAAAAAATCGGCGTAAGAGAATTGTCACGTTTTTGTTTTTGTATACAATAATTTGGGTTACGATGAAATTAATACAATATTCGTCTGCACGTCCCAAAATAAAATTAAATAAGATATTTAAGTTAAATAGGTCTTTGCTTAAACTTTCTCTTTTTTTCTGTTTGAAAGTTACTTAGAACCTAGGGGTTTTAAGCAACTTTCAAACAGAATTCAAATCAACTTAATATTTAGGATATAAATACTATATATAATAAAATATATATATCGAATAAAGAAAAACCTTACGTTTCCTCGCTGACATTGTTAATGATACGAAAATAACATCGACAATATATATAATGTAATCATAAAAGTCGTCTTTTCGTGAAACATATTTTGTAAAAATAAACATGGGCAATACTTGCTTTTATAATACGAGGAAGTGTGTCTGTTTCCTATTTTATTATCTTTAATGCGACGAGAGTTTGACATGATTTTGGGCTTAAAGTTGTCTGGTCAAAGATTAAACAAAATACAGTCAAAGTTACGGGTAACTGGTCATATAATTTGGCAACTAACTGTCCGCTTTCCAATAAAATAACGAAATAAATTGTCATATAAATGTGGAATAAAAAGTTTATATTCGGGTTATAAAATTATTTTGCTATAAAGACCATATCTAAAGTGCGAGCGATTGAAGACGCGGGCATTGCTACGTATTATCAATAAATACATAGATATAACACGGTCAAGATAAATGCTCACCACGAGGGAAAACCCCGTGTCAGAAAAATGTAAATAGTAAAATCAGCGAACGTTACCAACGCTGATCCATAGCACTTAAGAAATTCATTTGTATAATAAGAGTATTAATACTTCGAGTGGTTTGTAAATAAAACTTAATATATTGTTATATTGTAATTATTAAAAATACGAGCAAACCAGTCAATAGAATGTTCTCGTATTCAACATCCGAGTGGAAGAGAGAAGGAAGGAAATTGTAATTTAAATATGTATAAATACTACCTGAACCTGTAGCTTTACCCGCTCGAAATTTATAAAACAGAAACTTTCAATCCCCCGTTTTACCCCGTTAGGGGTAGAGTTTCGTAAAATCCGCGTAAAAAAGCGTATTTCTACACCATATAAGGAACCTACCTACAAAATATCAAGTTTGTAGGTGTTACAGTTTATGGGATTTAGTGATTAATAATTAAGTGGTTATTCGCTTTTATATATATAGAGATAATTAGCGACTCGCCCCGTATTCGCACGGATGAAATATATTAATAAAAACAATGATATAAATGTAGATAACATCCCATAGCACTCAAGAATCATGTTTGTTAGCTTTCTACTAGATTAAAACTTTTGTAATTGCATGATTAGTTCGGGAGATTAACTCCTATATACAAACAAACAAGTTTTACCTCTTTACAATTAGTCTATATTAATGCATCACTGTTTCTGTTCTAAGTGTTCTTATAACAATAATCCTTATTCGCTTGCATGTAGCATATTATGAGATACAATGCCTACTGTTTATAAATGACATGTATCATAGCTCTCTTAATATATTTCTTTATTTTTTTTTTACTTGGTGGTAGGGCTTTGTGCAAGCCCTTCTGGGTAGGTACCACCCACTCATCAGATATTCTACCGCCAAATAACAATACTCTGTATTGTTGTGTTACGGTTAGAAGGGTGAATGAGCCAGTGTAATCACAGGCACAAGGGACATAACATCTTAGCTCCCAAGGTTGGTGGCGCATAGGTGATGTAAGGAATGGTTAATATTTCTTACAGCGCCTTTGTCTATGGGCCGTGGTGACCACTTACCATCAGGTGGCCCATAAGCTCGTCCGCCAACCAATGCCATAAAAAAAAAAACATGTTTTACATACAGCATAGTATAATACATACCAAAATAAGTCACATAAGCCAAGAAAATTTCCACTGTTACATTAAGACATGGAGTGAACCTAATACCAACAAGTAATTAAACACCAAATAATAACAGACCTTTTTTAAATATATATACTTAACATATTTCCAGTAAGCATTGCGTCGGCATTCGTTTGTGACTAATAAAAATAGTTTAGTTAATCGTTTAACTAGTGCTTTGTTACACCGACGCTCATTCACTGATAGTGATAAGTAGCTAAAGCCATTCAATACAGATAACTAATTGGATTGAGTATTTTGGAAATCTTAAACTTATAACCTTTGTTTATTTACGTTACATTACATTTCATTAGCAGCCTGTAAATTTCCCACTGCTGGGCTAAGGCCTCCTCTCCCTTTGAGAAGATGGTTTGGAGCTTATTCCACCACGCTGCTCCAATGCGGGTTGGTAGAATACACACGTGGCAAAATTTCGTTGAAATTAGTCAGATGCAGGTTTCCTCGCGATGTTTTCCTTCACCGCCGAGCACGAGATGAATTATAAACACAAATTAAACATATGAAAATTAAGTGGTGCCTGCCTGGGTTTGAACCCGAAATCGTCGGTTAAGATGCACGCGTTCTAACCACTGGGTCATCTCGGCTTTATTTACGTAGTAATAACTATTTACCTATACATGGGTATTAAGATTATCGGTGATTAAGAATGATATTTTAACATTTGGTCCCACCAAATGGCTTATTCCGAGAACGTCTGAATAGGCACCTCCCATATATTATTCATTTTATCGCACTGTATTGCCTTTTCTCCGTTTTGAAAGGGAAGTAAGCCAGTGTAATTAATTACAGGCAAGATATATTACTTAATTCCCATGGTTGGTGGCGGTTGACGAAGTGAGGGAATGGTTAATGTTACTTACATTCTATTTGGGGTGATGTCTCTTAATAGTGCAATAATATGAACCGATATTAAACCCGAACAGCGATGAAGCTGACAAGCAGCTACTATTTAAGGATCTGTAATTTTTGATAACCGTATGATGTTCCAAATAATGTATTGTGCACAATAACCTAATCAACCTGAGTCGCAAAAATCCTCAGAAACATTAATTTTATTCGATGTACGTTAAAATATTGATATATTTTGAAATTCATCGTAAATATTCGGTTAGTATTACAAAAGGTGTATGTGAAAGATAAAATTCAAATTATGGCACATTTTAAATCAAAGTTTGCGTGGCCACTTTGGGTATTTTAAATGCTTTTTCTTAAACCAGTTTTATCCTGATAGAGATAAAATTTAGCATACTTTGGTTTGAATACAATATCTATAGGTAAAAATTCAGAAGTTTTTTTAATGAAAAACTGAAATAAGAACATCAATCAATATTCATAAAATGATAACAGAAGTATATAACTTTTTATGTGTAGCTGCGCTTCGCCGTTCCAATTTTTCACTTCAGGTCTATATTTAAAAATATAGATTCTTGTAACATTATAAATTCGATTTAGTAATTATACTTATATATATTTATTAGTTTAATATATACGTTAATTATATTTTTACGATTTGCAGAACATGTATGGCAAGTTAATGTACAGAAGAAAGGTTTGGGTGCGTCGAAGAACATTCAGGGTCTTTACAACCTCTGCCTCACCGACAAGACGCTCACACTCGTCAAGATCAAGAGTCAGAATAACGTGATCAGTAATCTTGACATACCGGAGCGGGTCGAATATTCCTTGAAGAATATAAGAAGGTAAGCTAGAACGGATTATCTTTTAATATTATTTAGTGTTAATAGTATCACACACTTATCGTTAAGACTTCATAAAAATGATGTGTCAAGTGTTTCGTTATTGTATTTGGTTTAGTTTTATGGCATTTGTTTCGTCGATTATTTTAATTTCACTAATCTTCGAAGGGTCAATAGCACAATGGTTTACGGGCCGCCTAGCGATGTAAAAAGTCGCAGGATTGATCCTTACCCTTGGGCTATTGTCGTCCCCACTCCTAACACAAGTGAAAAGCTTAAAAGGAGGGGAAATAAGAATATTAGTGATTCCTTAATAAATTTGGGGCATTGCTATGATTCTTTAAAAAAAAATAACTATTATACAACGACATTGATGAGACTTTGGAAATAAGCTTCAAGCTTTTGTTTATGTGGCAGAATTTCACCTGGCAAAGCACTGTGGTAGTGACGCGTGTTATAGTTTTTTTTATTTTGTTGTTGTAATCTCCACTGACGCGTTTTCGATAACTTTGACGTATCTTCTAAATTCAAAAATTTCATTTAATTTGGCAGTTTGATGTGGCTGCTTGTTTCTATTTTGAAGCAACGTCACAATCAAAATTTCAGGATAACAATTGGTTGTGTTGTACAGAAATGGACTAACTCCCAACCTTATAAATGTAGTTAATATTTAAAGGAGGACAACTATTGTTATGGGCTTTATGTAAGCCCGTCGGGATAGGTACTACCCATTCATTACGTATTCCACCGCTAAACAGAGTGAGTGAGCCAACGTAACTACAGGCACACGGTCACGATATCTTAGTTGCTGGCGCAGTGGTGATGCAAGGAATGGTTATTATTTTTTACGAGCTATGGTACCCATTTACCATCAGGTCTTTAAAATAATAAGCACAACTTGATAGTTAAATAAATAAGAGTCACTTAAAAACTTACGTAATCTTTCTAATCTTAAGAAATTTTCTAAGAATTAGTATATTTCTGTACAACATGATTGAATTTTTGTTTTCCTTAACCCAGTGTGTCAGTTGTCTTCATGGTGTAATTGATCTCAGTATTATAGTCATCAGAGCATTGCGGCTCATTTATCAGTCATGTCGTGTATAAAATACTTTCGATATCCAAAATATGCAAGTTGATACTTCTTAAAAATATTGAATAACTGTAGATTGAGTTATGTTATTATTTTACAAGGAAATGATCAAATTTAAAAACTTTTATAAATCTGCTTAGCATCAGACTGCTGTTGAAAACAGTGATGATTTGTGTTTATCTGTCTTTTATTATTTACGATGTTGTATTGTAATTCAATATTATATTGTAATTATTAATATTAACCGTTTTATTAATAGTACGTGTGGTTAAATTTTGGAACTAAATTTTAAACCAAATCCATCCATCCAATACATGAGATGATATTATTCCCATACTTTTGGTGCGTCTGAGGCTTATCGAGTCCAGTGTTTAAACTAAATACTATTCAATTTAGTAGATGGAATAATTAAACTTTTTTTTAAACACATAACATATTCGTGACATGTATTTGTATGTGAAATATATTTGAATGAATTTTGAGGTGTAGCTTTGGAGAGGAAGGCTTTCAACTGGGATATTTCGGTCATTATTCTATATTAACTGATTTTATTAAATTTGATTATGTTTTTTAAGTCAATGAGAGTGAGTTAGTGGGTAACTTCAAGTAGTAAACCAAGTTTTCGATCGCAGCAGTCGACGGGCTAGCTACATAATCGTACCGAAACATCGCACGTCATACGGAAGAACAATGATAACAGCGGCTATATAACAGTATACCCTCACAAATAAAAAATGTTGACTCATTACATACATTTAAAAAACAATTATCAGATTATTTTTTGAATAATAACTAGATCTAATTTATTATAAAACAATTAAACTTAATTTGAGTGTATGATGTGGGACAAAGTTAAACATATAAATTATACTTGATTATTATTTCGTTTGTTGCTAGTAAATTTTGTTTCGTATACGTACCTATAATTATACATATACATATATATTATAAATATAATATTACATATAATTGCTACGACGATGAACTGCAAGTGAACATTACTTTAATTTATTGTTATAACATAAGTGACAATGTATGTATTTGTAGATAATAAATTCTTTAAACCTAAACCTAAATATCTAGCGCCCATGAACTCTTCTTTCGTATCAGCCCTCTGGTGAGAAATTCCACATTGATTCCAGGACGTTGTGTGCGGTTGCGCTATACATACTATATAAGGCGCCATATGCAACTGCATCATATATCCTTTCGTAAAAAAAACCTGAAGCGTCTCACGCTGTTTCTTCTTAGGTCTTTCTATAGGTATTTCTGAACCAGTGCGTTGGTAGAGTTATAACTATTGAATTGGATAAACATTTTAAGTTTATCACAAATTTTTGTAATATTTGTCTCTAGCGTCATAAACTTCATTATATTTTTCTATTATACGACCCCTTTACTTACTTATTGGAATGTCAATTTTGTTACTTTAACAGGTGCGGCGATTCCGAGTGTTTCTTCTACATGGAGGTCGGCCGGCAGACGGCGACGGGAGCGGGCGAGCTGTGGATGCATTCAGACGACTCGAACATCGCCCAGAGCATGCACTCTACAATATACCAGTGAGTTTTCAAACTTATATCCTCCTGACCATATCGCCGCGATGGCCAACCTAACCAACCAGATTAGCCAATCGGAAGGTACAGTGCGCAAGTATGATGATATACTTATACAAAAAAAAAAACCGGCCAAGTGCGAGTAGGATTTGCGCATGAAAGGTTCGGTGACATTGTCTACAAAAACGGCAAAAGCTCCCTTAAATATTTATTTTATTCTATTTTTAGTATTTGTTGTTATAGCAGCAACAGAAGAACATCGTCTGTAATAGTTTGAAGTGTCTAATTATCTCGGTTCATGAGATACAGTTTGGTGACAGACGGACGGACGGACGTGCGGACAGCGGAGTCTTAGTAATAGGGTCCGTTTTACCCTTTGGGTACGGAAACCTAACAAGTACGTTGTATGTGCACTCACTCTCAGTCCTATGAGATACGACGGAAATATATTCAAAATTTCATATCTCGACGTGACTGCAAAAAATTCTTGACGGTATAAATCCAAATATTTCTTATTCATATGTGCAATCCTAGGATATTGTTATCTTTTGAACTAGAAGATCATATCAATAACATAGATATACTTAAAGTACACATACCTAAAAACGGTAACAAGGCCATATCTGCCACCCTAGACATAATTACATTAAGGTCGGAGAATTCGTTCGGCCATTACATAGATATTCGATATGACGCGTGATCAACGATAGGCGAGTGGAAAAATCCCGAGAAAATTGTTTTTTTTTTTTAAGTGATCGATTTAAAATTTGTAACCAACATTCATTTGTTTTCTTCGTTGCCCATCGATTCTCGAGGCCACTTAGGTATATGACTTCGTTTATTGGTTACTTTTTATCTTCCACTGTACACTATTTATGTAATTGTTATGGATTCCGATAGTTTATACTTGAATACAGAATATTTAAAGGTTATTCAACCAGGGTGCTTGAATACGGATTGGTGGATACACAGGTGGCAGACTTCCTCCATTTTCATTGGCCCAAGCAGGCACCTCGTTATGTTTTACTTCACCACCAAGCAAGAGATTTATTATTGTAAGCCAAAAACAGTACTGTATTAAAAAAAAATTTTTTTTTAATTGACGCTATTTTGATGATCGTGGACAGAAATGTTCGTATATATAATATTATGAAATCATGAAACAGATAATCTTAGTGGAATCTCAAATTGAAGTGGATCTGGATTATAAGGGTGGTTTGGATAGTGATGTCAGCCTGTCCATGATGGGTTTATGACTATGGATAGACATTATAAAAAGAGAGCTGGTTGCTTGCTTCAGAATGGCAGCCGTTTTCGAAAATGTCTGACAACGGTGATATGTTTAATCACTTTCCTGTAACAAATATTTATAATAAATTAATAGAAATCACCTCCGTTTTATATAGCCGTCCAGTGATGTACACAATCGTAGGTTCGATTCTGATCCCTTGTGCTTTTGTCGTCTCCACTCCTAGCATAAGCTTTAAGCTTAATTGGAGGAGTAAATAGGAATATTAGATTATCCTTAAAAGGCTGTACTGCTGCTTTTAAAAATATATTCTCTCCCCCATAGGTACATAACAAACTATATATTTTTTTCTATTTATCCAGTATATTTCGAAGTATCCTCTAAATAACGAAGAGACCTGGTTGAAGTTGAGGCTGTAAATTTAATCAACTATCTTTTATTTTGTTTTTTTTTTCTCATCCATCACCCATATCGATATATACGTTCACACGTGAAGGAACTTGTGTCATTTAGCGGTTTTGGTTTACGTGAAATTTTTTTTATTGACAATTTTTTTGTTCAAGTAATATTTTTTTGCTCAAAAGAATCGAGATAAAAAGGTATTGGTCATATAGGTGGACTGACTTGATCATCTTGTGATTGATGGTCAACACTGCTTGACTTCGAGTAACATCAAACATTCCTCATATCACTAATACGTCATCAACCTTGGGAACTGAGATGTTATATCTCTTGTGCCTGTAGATACTCGTGCGCATTCAACCATCAAACAATAATACTAAGTACGAGTGGATGTACCTAGAAAAACTTAATTTTGAACCACATTTAATAACTTAAGGACAAAACGTAATTATGTATTGGTTTAAAATTTCAGCGCTATGAGAAATTGCGCGAAGGAAACAGAAAACGAAAAGGACCACATCGTAGTGCCCGCTAAGAACTCGTTGCTAATGGAGGGATCGCATCCGCTTCCTGCGAGGCGGCAGACGTACTCCGACGGGCGCGGCCGGGCGGGGATTTACAATGGTGAGATACCTCTTAGAGATAGATAAAAATCCACAAACGGTCGATGACCGATGTATGATGATTAGATGATTCACGCGGAGAATTCGAAGGGATAATGACCTCTAGGTTACTACTTAATCTATGACGTCAACAAGGTACAGTTAGAAGAAAAAGTGCTCAGATATTTTTTTTAACAAAACCTTGCTTTAATTAAATACGTATTTCGATATATGTACATATAATTTGTTTAAAATCTCTTTTGGATTCGGGTTATTGAATTTCTTTTCATTATTAATGTTTGATTTAAATAACCGTGTAACGATGGTGAATGGTTATTTTTTACTGTAAATTCCAATATTAAACATTTTCAATATAACAGTACACTGCTCATGATTGAAAAATACTTGGGAGGCTTCCTTTACTTTTTTTTTTTTTTCTTTTCTCATAAACATTTAGATTCATGTAGATTGGACAATGATTTTATATCATGTAGATACTCAGCCTCTTAACGTTTTTTAAAAACCTTATTCCGTTTGACATCGTTTTTTGTCGTATTAATTGCCATTAATAGTAATCTTATGATCAATGTATTTTGGCTTTTGGTTGATTCGTAACGGAATAAGGCTCAACGTAGTTTTAGTTAATAGTCGGTTTTTTTTTCCTGTAGTGTAGTTAGTTGCTTATTATAATTGCTACCTGTAACATCTTTCAACCCTTTATAAAATGAGAAATGCGTATTGCTGCTGGTTTTCTTTCATAGCAATGAAACGGGCAACATTTTTTTTGTTTGGTTAGAGTGTTTTGTGCAATGCTTTATGTTGCTGTCTGGTAAATGTGTTCGTGTAATTAAAGCTACAGAATATCATGATTTTCATTTTTACGACTGGCAACACTTTTATAGTGTAAGATGTGGTTAATTTTTGAAGTGCCAACGTTTATATGTGGTGACTCGTTGGATGGCTTATTTGCTTGTCTTTATTCGTATTATAAACTAGATGTGCCCGCGACTTTGTGAACGTTTGAATTCAACGAAAAAATTGACATCATTTAACAAAAAAAGTTATTGTTGTAGTCTAAGTTACTCTTTACTCTTTATTACATCAGCTTTCTGCCAGTGAAAGTTCCGTCAAAATCGATCCAGCCGTTTCAGAGGTTAGGCGGAACAAACAGACAGACAAAAATTTAAAAACATGTTATTTTGGTATATGTACTGTGTGTACATACATATGCATTTAGTTTATAGCGGTTTTTTTAATATTACATACAGACACTCCAATTTTATTATATGTATAGATTTGCATATAAGGGTTTGTTCCACGCATTGTTCACCTAATATTCTACTTTCAATAGAATAATATTAATAATAAAGATAAAAAAACGTGTTGATTATATTGTTGTAATGTTGAAGAAAAAATATACCGAAATGGAAATTAGGTTTTCAAATGAATTTTATAGTGGGTTGAAATTGTTTATAAAATAAATAGATTGTCACTAACATTTTGTAGCTAGTATGTGTCTCTTAGAACTGTTACAATTATAACATTTTTTTTTTAATTTCTATTACTTTCTACATTTGATTTCGTATTTCGAACGAAATTGTAACGGTTCTAATAAATATAAAGCCTTGCATCACCGATCGGACGAGGTTCGTCGCATTTGTGATAACGTCGCGTACACACCTGGTAACAAGGAACGGCCAAGCCAAAATATGTCATAACCGATACACATAACAGCTATATCGGCCTAAATCTATTGCAGACAAGGGCCTCTGTGTTGGCTCGTGTATAAGACAATGCGTGTGCGCCTCTGCCACCTACTCCATAGACGACTCGTCTGCGGCAATAGCGCCTCTGACGCCAAAGAACGGTAGGAAATTGTGCAACGAATTATACGACGATGCCAGTATCTGGTATCGTGGTGAAGAATCGTTTCATATTAACTTGTCGTACCTTGTATCCTCTGTTTCGTATGCTCGATGAGATTGTTTTTTAATCGATATAACTCGATTGTGGTTGCCGGAAATGATGACATGTTTCATTTCATGTGATATCTTGCAAAAATTCTACTATTTATATTAATTTTTAATTATTTACTAAATGATAATGTCACGTGTTAATTCAAAGGATACAGGGTAGTCTACATTGTTAATGATCATCATCGCCTTATCTCTTCTATCAACGCTCATTTGGCGCTAGATACATTTTCATCATCATCCCTATATTTTTTTTTTTTTTTGCTATTTCGTTTGTTAGGAAACGTCCTTCCCTCTTCGTATTCTGGAGACGTCATCTTGTATGCGTTCTATTTTTAAACTTCTTTATAACGCAAGAGTTATTCTCATTTTCGATTTTTCTTTCGTTTTGGATGTTTGTTTATCGTACGCAAATGTAATTGCTATGTGTATTCCATAAGTGTTTATAATTTATTATAAAATATTAGTTTAACTCAAAGCATGATATGTGATTAAAACGTTCCGAATTGTTTCATTGAATAATAGGTCCCTGTTAAAATCGGTGTTTTGAAACTAATGGTATTTTGGATTTATTTTTTCAAGAATGCTAAATTAAATATATATTGTTAGTTTGGCTAAAGTAATGGCTAAAATCATAAATAATAACCGAGTGCCTGTTCAAATCAATCAAACTAACTCCTAATACTCATTGCATTATTATATTTGGAGGGTTAATACTAAAATATTTAATATATATTAATATAAGGAGGCAAGATTTAGTCATTAGCTTAAATATATTATCGTGTAATTATACCAGACCGGGTAAATAGACTGTTTCCAATTGAACAATTCTTCTCGGTATTAATATATATTCAGCTCGACAAATTGTTGAACTTGTTACGTAATTAAGAACAGATTTTCTCGAGTTGGTCACGCATGAATTAAATGGTAAATATTATTGGGTAGTCTATGATGCTTCTTGTTAATTCATCTGTGGTTATCGTTTCGTATATCATCTCTGGACTTGAAAGTTAAACCGTTTTTATTATCGATTAACAATTTGTTAGGATTAGATACCGACTACATTTTTCTCCTATTAGAAAAACAATGGTTCGACAAGTGTTAATGAAAACCCTAATAACAAATATATTACTTTAATATGTGTTAATTTAATTGTATACTAATATATAGATCATGAAACATAGTTGTACCGTGCGTAATGAATTACTAATAGTGAGTCATATTTGTTTTACACAAATATCTACTGAGTTGTCTCGATAATTTATTGCCGCTATAATTACTACTATAAGACGTAGACGGAACCATTTCGGAAACAATTGGTACGCATATTTCAAGTACATCAATACCAAATTAGATAACATTTAAAGATTTAAGCAATAAGTCAAGAAAAAGTAATAATATCTTATTGTACCATAAATACTAAACGCAGGTGATTGGTTTAATGCTAGTTCCACGTCTAAATAGTAGAAGTTCGCAAGCGAAACCGATTAGACTACCGCAGAAGTCGTTCGGGGTTTAGGTATACGCAGTTGACTCACTATTAGTAATTTACTACGAATGTGGTTGTACGTTTAAACTTTTGCGGTATTTGTCATGCATTATATTCGAGTTTTAACCGCGACAATAAAACTCGATGAACATGACTGGTATCACTTTGGTATAATGCTGGACAAATTCGTAAAAACATACCCGGATATAATGTTTGAAAATTATATATGGCATTCAGATAACTACAATAAAGTGCTACAATGGAATCGATGTCTATGTGAATCGTTTAAAGCATGTACATATCTGTCCGAAGTATTGTGGTCTTTGTCGTCCAATGACGTAAGGTTTAATATCGTCTGCATGAATCGGTGATGGTTTTCTGTCGTCTGACCAGTGTACTGTCTGGTGTGAATGTATCATATACAATACATACATAAACACGAATATTTTAAAATATGGCAACAGGTTTGTGAATTCAATGTTGCCATGTTTTTGTAAAATATTTTTAACATATAACGGACAATGGTATCTTAGTTATATTCAATAATAGATTATAATAAAAAATATACATATGTTTGTTTGTTTTTCAAGTAGGTTTTATTATGCTTTAGGCCCTGTAATCGTTGTTTATATAGAGCTCTGGACTTTATAGGATTCTTGGTTTAATTATTGGCTCTAAGACTCCAATTGAGTCACATATGTGATAAGGTAATTTTACTATAAATCGTGTTGTCAAATGTATTGCCATCGTACAGACATTACATTGTTTCCAATAAAGCGTAAATTAGTAAAACTACAAATTTATGAATAGTTTGAATCAGATAATCTTCCATACAGCAATACTGTTTTTAGTTATTTGCTTAGTTAAAGAGGGCGTGACTGTAGGGAAGTGAGATTAGTAGTATGGGTATTTGATAGGGTAAGACTACGGTCGATAATTTTTAATCAGTTTGTTTGTTATTACAAAAGACATAAGCTTCAAAATCGAGATACCATCGTCTCACATCACTTAACCAACCATTGCACCGGGTGACGCTTGGTGCCATATGTTTACGTGTCGCTTCTCATTGTATTTTCCTCAGCCGAAAACCAACCGCCGAATAACACACTAACGACTGACAAACTCATCGATCATCCAGTGAGGCTCAAAAAACACAACCGTACCGACTCGTTGCCCACCGGATGTTCGTTATTCCAAGAACCGCTCAAGATCGGTCACACGAGGACATGGTCCACCCCCTTAACCGGAGACGAATTAGATAGAGCGATTTTAGAGAAATCGTTGATTCATTCGTCGTGTAAAACAGTCAACGGAAAGGACATATTCCCTACGAAGAAGTCGTCGGGCTGCAGACGAGCGAGCACTGGTCAAAGGTTTCCGAAACTGTCGCCGGCGCATACGAAGAGTATGTATAAACGACACCGCTTTACGTAACTCGCATCGCATCGCACATCCTTACTAACTCGAGAGTTGCCAGCCGCATGAGATACAGCTGTCAGAGTTAACTCATTAATAATTATCTGTTTTACAACCTGGCGACTCTTGGCGGTTTGAGTTCGCTTGATGTTTGAAATGGAAGATAAATCAGCTTGAAGCAGTGAATGCATGTGCTTGAATTATATGATTAAGTATATTATTTCTGCTTGCCGATGTTGTTTATTATATTAATATATATTTATTATAGTATTTCTCTTCTTTTATTTTGCATGTTTTTTTCAACACATTTAAAATTCGATTTAGCTAATTTGTTTATGTGTCTGTTTTTTTTAATTTGTTTGTCCCAAAATCTTTAAAAAAAAAGAAAACAGAAATTAATAGTATTCATCTTGGAAATAAAGAACAATCATCCATAATCCCATGTTGAAATGTTCATAATTGTAATTTTAATTTGTAATACACTGAATGTACCCAAACTAAATGCTTATCCACACGTCGTTGTCATTAACCGTACATTGATAACTCATAACAAGGTACCTTTTGTTATGTAAATGCCATGAATGATTTCCCCGTAAGCTCAGATATTTTACCCCGATTGGAAAATTTGCTAAGGTTCATATCACTGTCAAGCTTCATACTAGCGAATTTCATGATGTTTTTGTCTTAAATTTTCAATGTTACTCCACTGCGACAGTGCTGTTGCAATAACAGTCGATCCTCGGTAATGCGACAAAAGTTTAGCAAAATAGTGTCGGATTATTATCGATAACATCGATTCCGTATTATGTTCAGTAAGTTATTGTATGATAATAAGAAGTCATGAAGTAAACAGAAACATGATCCGCAACACGTACGACGTTACGTAACATGTTGCAACATGTCGAACGTATAACAAGGATAAGCTAATTTTGAATTACTGAGGTTCTACTGTTTTTTTAATGTGAGTATATGTCCTTTTTGCGTTACTTATTAAATTACAATAACTGATTTGTCTTGAAACAATTAAATATATTATTTTGTTAAATTGAAATTGGTGCTTAAAATCTTTAAAATTACTGTAGCAACAATTATAACGTACTAGCTATATTCCAGCTAAAGCCAGGACAAGCTTATTAATGGTGTTAAATAATTATAATATCAAATGTTAATTTATATATTGCTGTTTTCAAGTGGATTTATTAGAAATGTATTATTGTTGAAGATAAATAGTCTACAATAAAACAATTTTGTCCTCAGATTCGAGTGCGTTGCGAAAGCGTTGTGAAACGATGCCTTCTCGTGCGAGCTCGTCCTACGAACCCGAGCGACTGCCGCCGCGCGATACAGATCTTGACGGTAGGAAAATTTAATTATTATTTGCTTCCAATTGGGACTTTTTAGAGATGCTAGCTTAGAAATATTTGGTAAAATTGATTTAATATAATTAGATTTGAATTATATTAACATGAATACTATTTAGATTTGGGTCTGATGATTTGTAAGTGAGTGTGAAATTTTTATCTCGTTAGGTTTGGACTCATCGCGCGACGACATCGACTCGATATCGGACTGGTACCGGACCCCGAGGATACCCGAGGAGCCGGATTGTTGCGACATTATGTCGAAGGATTTCATGAGGTAGCATGTTATTACGATGACTATAATTACATTACATGAAATGTTCGCTCCATTTCTTATGTAAATTGATAATGGACAGTGATAATAGTTTCTCAAAGTCATTATTTTATAAAAATATGTGTAGAAATAGTTTTGTGCTATATTTTGGTTGTCTACAAGTAGATATTGTATATTTATAGCATGACAACGCGCGGCAGCTCCATAGCGCACTCGCGGACGTCGTCGATGGGCGCCGACGAGCCAGACGTCGCCGAGGCCACCTTCCCCGACGGGTACCTGCCCATGGCGCCCGGCCACGAGCCTCTGGGCCTCGTCTCCTCCAGTGGGTCCGTCTGCAGCGGAACGCCCTCCACCGATCCTAGGTTTAGGTAAAAATAAAATTTGATTTCCACTCGATATCCACACGATTCCACTTTGGTATCTTCTTTAAAATTCATAATTGGTATATACTTTATATAAGAAAGCCTTGACAAAATCTTTTAAATCAAAATTTAAATTATGTAACTGGAAAGCCATCTTCATATCCTCATTCTACTCTACCCTGATATTAAAAATTTATCAAAATTGGAGCGCATTCAATGATATCGAGAAACATTCGCTCAAGATCAAACTTGCACGATACTCAAATTTACTTTAACGATAAACACTAATCACAACGGTTTTTCCACAGCGAATATCAACTGGAACCGGCCACGGCACACATCTCCGCGGAGCGCTCCACGCGCGCCTACAGCGTGGGGTCGCGACCGGCGTCGTCGCGGCCCGAGCCCGCCCGCCTGCGCGCCTACAGCGCCGGCGCCCGCCGCCCCCCCGCGCACCACGCGCACGCCGCGCACAACCACGCGCACCACGCGCACCACGCGCACCTCGCGCACCACCACCCGCGCGCCTCGGCCGACGACCTCATGGAGCTCGACTTCTCCACCAACTCGCCGGCGCCCAAGGTACTACGCCCCCCCGACGTCCCTCCTGTATCTATTTGCGAAAGAACTCGACGAGAACGTCTAAATCGGTCGCAGTGGCCCTCGCAGGTGATCGTGGCTCGGACGCCGCCCGGCGCCGGCTTCATGGAATCGCGGCGCAGCAACGTGGACGAGTACGTGGACATGTCCCCGCGCAACGCAGGCTACGTGGAGATGCGGCCCGGCGAGCGGGTGGGCGAGCGGGCGGGCGAGCGGGCGGGCGAGCGCGGCGGCGAGCCGGCCCCGCCCGCCACGCCCGACGGCTACGTGGAGATGAGCTACGGGCGCGCGCCCACGCGGCCCATCGCCATCGCCGCGCCGCGCCAGCCGCCGCGCGCGCCCGCCGCGTCGCCCGCCGCCGCGTCGCCCGACGACCGGCGCCGCCGCCGCGAGCCGCGCACGCCGCTCGGCTCGCAGACGCTGTTCCACATGTCCATGGAGTCGCCCTCGTCGCCGCCCGAGTCGGACGTGGCCGAGCTGGAGGACGACCACCACTACCTGAGCACGGTGCGCGAGATCTCGGAGGACGGGCGCCGCAGCCCCGAGGCGCGCCCGGCCGACGCCGGCGAGGTGTCGTCGTCGCCGCAGTACGTGCAGCTGGCCGGCCCGGAGCCGGACGAGCCGCCCGCCAACCCCACCGCCGCCAAGACCATCGTGCGCCCGGATGACGTCAGAGGTCAGTCTTGTGTACTCGTTTACTGACAAACGCGGCGCACTTGAATCTGCAATTTGCCCTATTTTCAAATATTAATTATTTTATTTGCTGATATTAAAATAAAAAAGTTGAAAAACTCAGATTTACAAAAGCGCTAATTATAAATAATCAATAAGGGCAACCCTTAACTACCTACCATCTAGTTTCATTCCTTTACCACATGCGTGTGGTCCTGGTCCTAAGGGACTACTCATGGATCAGTATTTCACATATTCTAATAATCGTCAATTCGGTGAAGAATATGAATATAAGACCAAACTAAATCAAAATCTTAAAATTTCGACGACAGCGTTTTCTTAACACTTTCAACGAAATTAAAATGAGTCAGTTTTTTTAAAGAATACTAGCAAAGCTCCAAATTGAATAAGGAATGGCGACATTTACATCGCTAGGCGGCCCGTAAAGCATTGCGCTACGCCGCCTCAGAATGCCAACGTATACATGTGCCGCCCGGTCCGCAGCGGGCGTGCACTACGCGGCGCTGGACCTGGAGCCGCGCCGCGCGCCCGCCGCGCCCGCGCCGCGCCTCTACACGCAGATCGACTTCCTGCGCAGCGAGAAGTACGCCGCCGACGCCACCTAGCGCACGGTACTGTTTCCGACTCGTTTGTGACTTTAGATCTTTCTTTTCATCGATATGAGCCACGCCCTAGTGTAATCCTTTCTATTGTTTATTAAACTTGAGCATTTTTTTCGATGGCATAAAGAGTAAAGATGTAAAAACTAAATATTATTTTGCAAGAGATCCTCGTTTGCCATTAAACTTACATTCTATCTGTGTGCCGACAGCGCGATCACCGAAGGCCGCCCTCGCGTCGAGGCATCTCGTCGTGGACTCGTCTCGTCTCGTCCCGTCTCATCTCGTCTCTGTGTTCTCTTTCAATTCAATTTGTACAAATTTTAAACTAAATCGAAAGACGGTAATGAAATACTGGTATCTTTTATATTTCATTAAAATTAATGCGAATATTTATATATATTTCGCTTACGTTTTTTTTTTATTCGGGCTCGCAGTTACCTGTTTATATTTTGTATGAATTGATATGAAACAATGTGAACAGAATCAAGCGTGCGTTATCGGTAATATAAGTGGTATTATTAAGTTTCTTTCTACAAAATTTTATATATTTATATATTAAATAAGGCTGATCATCCTATTCGAGCACAAGGCAGAAAAGATGTTTTTTTTTTAACACTTGTCGTTGAAAATGAACACAAATGTAATTAGTGTAATTATATATTATTTTATCGCGCTAGTGTGTGCTTGGACGACCAGCCTCGAGTATATTTTTTAAATAATAAGCTTTCTCTTTATACGACTTCTAATTAGTAGTCCCTTACGACGTTATGATTGCACTGTTATGCCAAATTATTATTAGTATGTTAATTAAATAACTCGTATTAGAAACTCTTACTACTTCGATTACATTCATTATGAAAAATTTTAATAAAATTAAAAGTTTGACGAATCAATAATTAAATATTTATACTCCTTGGCCGCAATAAGGATCACGCCACACATCGGATAATTGTTAGAACGTTTAGGCGCAATACTCGAGGAAATAAAATCGGAAATCATACATAACTATAACGTACGCAATAGCGTTCAAATGATTATATGTTCTATTGCATTAAAATAAGATCCATGATTCTCTAATAGGTTGACGCGAGTGATCACTCAGCCGAGGCGCTTAACTTAAATATTAACTGCCATTAAATATAGAAAGCGTATGATCGTACAATTTGTCCTAAATTTATCTAAAGTGGTATATTTTTTAGTAATTATAAATAACTCTTATTTACCGTTATCGGCATTGTGTGATTTGCCTTTTTTGTATTTTTCTTAATCACGAACTACTAAGGGCTTGGAACCATTGCCCGATGGAGCCCCTATTAAACATACACCTATACATATGTAATGATTCATTAGATAATAATAATAATTTAAAAAATAAGTTAAGTCCGAATTAATTTTAATAATTTAATCCAGTTGAAGTAAGTACTGTGTAATTTCTCAGTACTTTTATGGTATTGATTAGATATGATATGATTTAAAAAAAATTCAATGGCTTGCAGTTAAAAGGGAATTTTTCCAGGTACATTTAAAAAATATATATAAGCCACATTTTGCCATTGGCCAAATTAAAAAAAAAAAGAATGTTTTTGCTAACGGTAGCTTAACATTACTAATACCAAAAGGCATTCGTTATATAGAACAATTAACATCTGTTCATTGTTTACATCCTTTTTTAGCAATTAATTCATGTGGTCTGTATTGATTCAAGCTAAACTAGATACCATATTAGGTAAATTTAAAGGGCAAAGGTTTCAAGGATTTTTTTTTTAAAGTCATAATTAAATTGTGAATTTTTTTTTTTATGAAATTATGTTTGACATTTCAAAGATTGAATGATTACATGAATAGTTTCGCATATCGCTTGCTTCTGTTTCCGTGATAGGATTCGCTGTGTTTTTTATTACTGTCTGTATAAATATTGAAACGAAACGATTCTAAGTCTACGCAAGTCTTAAATTAATTACTATCGAACGTATTTATATATGTACGCAATTTTTATAGACGTACGTTAATTCGTTGTTTTCTCGGTTAGTGTATTGAAACTGATGAAATCATATTCGTACAAAATACGTTTAATATAATTAACAATAAATTAAATAATTCGTTTTATCGGTTTGAATATTTTAATTATGAAAATATCGTTCAAACTCTAGTACAATCGCGAATACAATTTTAAGGATATATTAAGGAAATAATTGAAATACTTCTAGTACGTTGTTAATATCCGATATATATAAATAGACACGTGACTCGATCGTGGATTACTCTTATACGTATAAATTCGACGACGCTAAAAATAATGCCTACCTTTTCTTACATGGGAAGTAAGACAAGGACAGCGCTATTCTTAGTCGGATTTAATAAGATTGTTATCCAATTCGGGTTAGGAAATAGCAAATATTAATGTTAAATACGACAACGGACGATTGGGGACGAGAAATGTGTACATAAAGGACTTTTGTGTGATATTGTATTGAAAAACAAAAACTTGTCATTTATCAATGATATAACTAATATCATCATTTTCAGTCGACGCAAACCTTTTCCTAGACAAACAATTTACAATATTTTTGAACATATCTTAACTTCTTTAATTCTAATGTGATAAATATCGTAGCTCATTTGTTTATTAGATTTGTTAAGTGAAATATGATTGTTATTTATTTTAATCCAACACCGTGCACATTTCTCAGCCTCTCCGTTGTCCTTAGTCGATAAAGCAACGGTTGTGAGAGAGGCCTAATGTAGTTGATTCAGTTCTTGCGTTCCAGATAATACTACCTATTGTGTTCCTAGGGTACTGTTTAAACCACTGTGCAATTTTTACCACGATGTTTTTCAAATCGAGTTATTTCTACACTGTTATCGTTTGTTATTGGATAAAACTTGGCTATGTTATATTTATAAATACAGTTTTGAATAGGTAACTTTAGTATGATAAATTGCTCATTATTTTTTTTGTGGGCACTCAAAACCAACTAAAACTTGGTGAGATTATATTGCTAGAATTCAACCCACTTGTAACAATTAAAGTTAAATAAAAGCTTTTGATTTTTTTTTTGTTGACTTTGTATTTCAAAATCAGTTTATAATAATTGTTGAATGTTCTGCTTTAAAATTAATGTTATATGTATTTTTTATTTCAATATAATGATATTAATGATTATTTTTGTGACTGTAAATTTGAATGAATTAATATCTCAGCGACATTTCAAAGACAATAATCTTCTATGACACAGTTACTCTGTATTTTAGAAATAGATGCCAAATCTATTTTGAAAAGATTATCATTGGCATTTCTTCGAACATCGGGATCAATATTTGATTATGATAATAAATATTTTTTAAATGATTATTCTCGCAAATTCAATACGACTTTCAGGGTACCGAATGATATTAGCCAAGTTTTATACCAAATTGATACCTGAGCTTGCCCTTTATTGTTCAAAATATGTTTAAAATAAGTTAATCTTTTACTTCTTGCCTCTTTTGTTTCCAAAACTTATTCCGATCGATACTACTAGTACCCCACTAGATTTGTCGTAAAAGAAAAAAATAAACATGTGTTTACATGTGTTATTAAATCTACTTAAATGTACATTTGTACGGTTCGTGTACAAATCGTTTAATGATAAAAATTTAGTACAACTGTGTACTAGAAAATACAAGTTACGTAAACACAGGTTTTATTCTGTCGTGTGCCTTAAAGTAGTCACAATTTTTTCCACGAACACCGCATTTTGATCATAATGATCGTTCACGGATTTAGTTTAGGAGATATAATTAGATTTAATACATTGAAGTAGAAAATTTAAAGCGACGCAGAAGGTTTTTTTTTTTATTATTTGTGCCGCGTATGACGCGTTGTTTGATAGTAGGTTGCGTTTTTGTTCCTATTTGCGATTTGTAAATCTTATTACCATGTTTTTTTTTATTATGTTAGGTTAGGGTTTTCGTTCCAAGATTTTCGCGATTTTTTTTAATGTTAATGTTAATTTGATACTCTCGTATCTTTTGTTTTACAATGTGTCTATGTTGATGGAATAAATAAATATAAGTTACATCGATGATTGAGTCATATTTAATCAATAAAATCGATTTATTCTACTTTTCACCTGATAGTAAACCCACCCACGTAATCCCAGATGACTATATTATTAATAACGATTTTGTGCGTTAAAATTATTATGTTGGTCCTTCGTGACCGGATCGCGCTTTTTTTTATTATTTGTTGGTTTTGAAATTTGTTATTGATCTAATCAAATTAGACATGTATAGGGTGAAACCCGACGTTCGAATGAAATTTGAACAATAAAAATCTTCTGCTCGTTACACACTATAAAGTACAGGCTCAGGCGCGTGAATTATGTGTTCAAACAAAAAAAAAATGGTTTTATTTAATACTGTTTACACGGAAAAGTAACTTTTATTATAGTAGTATTTTTGCAACAATGTTGAGATTTTTAAACACAATGGTGGATATTATTAGTGATTTTATTTTTCCACATTGAAATAGTCGTACGTGTTGATAAGGTTTATTTTCGCATGCACCAGGGTTTTTAAAATATATATATATATATAAATATATAAATAATTCGAGTGGAAATGTTCCATGATCATGAAAAAAAAACTTTAGAAATGTGAAAATATTTTAGTGTAATTCTAAAAGATGTATTTTTTATTGGGACATTTCTGCTCTGCATTGATGAAATCCATTAATAGGTAGTTTTAATAGAATTCTATATTGTTTGTTGCAAAGAAACGCATTCAGCAGCTCTCTTAAAAAACAGGATTTTCTATAAATATATATATGTACAAAAATTTACAGTACCAAAATTAACAATATCCAGAAAATTACAATAGATAAAGACTATACAAAATATTTTTTTAATCATTACCAGCTGTTGAATGCGTTGTACTTGCAAAATATTCGATTAAGATATTATAATAACGTATGAAAATAAAAATAAAAACACGTGTTATTTATACCTTAGTGTAACTTTGTCGCGTATCTTACGGCGCAAGCGCAGCGTAGTCGCCGTTGCAAAGTTTTTCAAATCCCGCCGGTAAAACGTTATTTTAAATAAAGTGCAATTAATATAAATATATGCCTCTGATAGTACCAAGTATACAAACCGCTATAATAAATGCAAAATGGATGTTACATTCCGACAGAAGCGATTCGACTAGTCTAGTGTGTTCAAATACTTCATAAATTGGTAAATAGCTTAGTTTCAATATAGATTATACGCTTTTGCCGCGCTCGAAACGAAAATCATGTAAGAAAACTATGTAAAGTAATGGGACCTGTATAATAATGCCTGACTGAGTTAACACCAAATTTTTATATAAAATGTTATTTATTGCGACCCCGCGACCACGTGGGATGCCTATTTTCTTATAATTGTAAATTATTAACAATTGGTCCGGACCTTATCACACTGATCGGACGAGGTAAGCGATAACGACCCATGTGGATGTTCTGTATACACACACACGCACTCAGCGGTTGACGTCACCGACGCGTAACACACGTAGCACACGTTATGTCGCGTAGCAGACGTTAGAGTTCTGCTTTACTCGAAAATAGTATAGGAGAAGCGGTGTGATACGATCCTTAGACTTTCCCCGTCTTTAGATAACCAGTAATAAATCGTAAGCTTTAAAAATCGTCAGAAAATGATTACCGCTTGTTTATAATATTCGTTAGAAAACATTTTTGGATACTAGTTGCGCCAAAAAGTCTTTTTAATTTTAAATTAAATTCATTAAGCGTACTCAATGATGAAATCATTTTAAAACTGGCCACGTGTGAAGGTATTTCTTTTTTAACTTAGTACAATTTGGCTGAGCCATTGTTTAATTTATATTTATGTATAAATGTCATTAGAAGAATTTGCTCCGAGAATGAGCCATGCGCGTCGTTTAGTTGTGACTGGGGAGAATCGTGACTTGACTCGTTATAATTTGAACACGGAAGCGAAAGGAGACTCAACGTGTTTAATAGATTTTATGTATAAATATTTAACGTAGAGGTAAGGATTATCTCCAGGTATATAAAGTATGAGAAAAATGTACCAAAAAGAAAGCGCCATCTATTGACACATTTGCTTCACTATGTTATCGTTTGTTAATATTATAAATACATTTGTGTATTTTTTGCGATTTTCTTTTGACATATTGTATTTTATTGATAATCGCCTATTACAGACTCAGATCAGAATTGCTCAATAAACCGCTACTGGGTGCTCGTGGAGATATTATCCTATTTATTTATAATTGGTGTCACATAAGAGCGGGTACTCCTTACTTCTATATACAACTTGACTGATGCCAAGATATGTTATTAAAACTTCCGTTCTAAGCAGAATTTCCGACATAGAATTACAATGGTCCACAAGAAAAAGCTACCAGTGAACTTTCCCAGTGTAAAGTTCAAATATTTATACTAATAGTTTTCTAGTCGTAAAACAACATAGGTTTGTTTTTCTTTCTGATAATATTTTTTAAGAATTTTCGTATTTTTTGTCAAGTCACCATTCTCCAGCTTTACTAGATAAGCCGGTACGCAGATAGCTAGTGCCACCTCGCAATTATGTAGAACATGTTAGTTATACATAGTATATACTTTTACTTTTATTCCACTTAGAAATAAGAATTGAGTTGTATACTAGGCGTAAGTTTGGACGGGTACGGAATATAAGAATAGTTTAATCTTTATTATGTAGATCGTTGAAGAAGCTCCTTTTAAAATATGCCACACACAATATTTTATAGAAAAAAAAATATATATACCAAATTTATATTGAAAAAATATATTTATTTATTAGCACAAAGTTTATAGAGCCGTCTCGGCAAGGTCACAAAACGAAAAATGATTGTTGAAAATTTTTGCATATTCTAAAAGGAGATTTTGGCGTCATTTACATTGCTGAGAAATTGTATTTTACTACATCGAAAGCTAGTGTGAATGCGGCCTTATTTAAACTTATACATAATGTGTTATTGTAAAACTCCGTACAACAGAGGTCATGACAAAATGGAGTTTATGATATCTATACTAGTCCCATTGCAAGTTAAATAGATTTTGCATAAAAATGTTCCTTTAACGGCGTAAATAGTTGTTTTATAATGTTTAATAGTAAGTGTACTGAATGTCTAGAACATTTCGTGTCGTACTAGGTATGTACTCGTACGGTACCTAAGGATGAATTCGATGCTATACTGCGAAGGCTTATTGGAATTAAATAGTGCGCAGCCGATCGTGAAACTTAACGTAACGACACAAGAGCTAAACTACTCTGCACGGATACGGCTATCGGTGGCGAATCTATGAGGTGGCGCTGAGTGAGTTATGTTGTTTGGAAAAAAGATTATATTTTTTTACAAATGGTGCTAATGTTTGTGTTTTAGTCAATAATAGCTTGACCGCTCGTACTGCCACGGTAGGTGACGTGAGGGAGAAGGGCTCGTTCAGAACGGCCCGCCCATATCACAATGAACCTAGACTTAGCGACATCACTCCACAAACGTATTAAGTTAGGTGTACTTTAGCTTTTGTAACTCGCAGTTGTCGCGAGCGCGCCGATGTCGGTGACCGATGTTATGTTTATTGAATTTCTAAATCTAATTTTTTTGGTACGTTACATTTTGTTTACTTTCATATTACGATTATATTGTAAATAAAAATAAAAGCTTTGGATTTGATTTTGTTTTTGAATTACCCTCATACTTACTTATGTAAGTAAAAACGAAAGACACATTTTAAAAATACTGTTTATTTTACATGATAATATAGAAACCTGAGCAAATACATACATTAGATAAAAGCAACAATTTCAAATGCATCATTAACATATCATTCAATTAAATTCCCCGCCAATAAATTAATCTCTACCTATTTCATTACGTCTTTTTTAAAATAAACTCTAAGTATAATATTTCTCCCAAATATGTGAGAAATAGTTGATCAATATTTCAATCACTAAAGTCAACGCATTTGATGTCAAATATTCTTTATTGGCGCGAAAAATACACAACTCATTCAAAAATTAACTAACTATACGATAAAAACAATACAATCAACGTAAACTTATGCACGATTCGGCAAAAACACTATTAATTTAGAATTTTCCAACAATAAAGAAAATCAATTATTTTCTAAAATTGTAAAATTTAATGAAAATATAAATGCCAAACAAATCCTCGTCTTCATCGCTGCCATCTGCATTTTACTATGTATCATTCAAAAAGTATATTATTAAAACACAAATGTGTCTCTTATAACGATTATAATCATATTTCGGTTTAATATTTGTGATATATTTGGTGGGAATGGAAATTGATTATGGCAATTTATATCAAACGTAAAAAAAATAAGTACTACTAGTTATGGCACAATTACTTCGGTGGCGATCGTCCATTAAGTACAGCGGGCGTATTCTTCCACGACTTCCCTTTGGGCTTTAAAGTCACTTTTTTCTTCACTACTCTCTTAACCGTCACCTCCTCATCCGAGAGTAAGTTTTTTTTCGCTCTCGTCCGTTTTTCTTCGATTGTAAACGAGTCATCAAATATGTCTCCGCTCGAATTTGGAGATTCGCTGATTTTAATCCCTCTTACTTGTTTCTTTTCTCCTATAATTTCACAAATGGGACTATCAAAAGAAACTTGTCTCGAATTAACTTTTGGTTTTTCAGCAGACGTTTGTGTCGAAATGTTTGCGTGGTTTTTCTTTGCAGGCGGCGTTGCTTTCGGCGCCATCTTCGTCTTTTTCACTTTAACCAGCACAGCCGGTTCTACTGATTTCCTCTTCTTAGATCGTGTTGGGATTTTTTCTATACTTTCATCTGGTTCTTCGTTTTCAGAGTTTTCTTCGGTGACAACTGACTTCGTTGGTGCTTTTTTACGTCGTTTTATTAATTTTATGTCGCCGTTTTGTTTTGCTGTATTCTTTTTGAGCACTTTTTGTGTCGTTTCTTCATCAGAGTTTAGTTCTTCATCGTTATTTTTATCGTCCACTCGTGTCGCTTTTCGTTTTTTGGTTTGTATGAATTCCATTTTACCCGTTTTTGTTACCCCTTCTGATTTAAGGTAACTTTCAAACAACTGTCGACACTTTGTATAATCTACATTATCTTTTGGTTTCAAGGAGTTGATGTACTCAAAGTATTTGATCAGAGCTTCTAAAAAAAAAGGAAAAAAAAATATGAAATACCAATATAATCTAATAAAAAATATATCACTAATTCATAAACATGTAACAATGAATATTATTATATTGCTATATTGGCATTGCCATAGTGAATTTGCTAACCAGGTACATTTGTGAATTGTTTTATTTCATTTCGGATGTTTTTCATGAATGTCTCTTTGAAGTTTTGTACAGATTTCGGTTGTTTCAAATTTTTCTCCCAAGGCAGTTCCCCGACCAGCCATTGCAGCATGTTGTAGCCGAGTATCTCAAGGTCTCCTCGCATAGTTGCCACTAAAACATAAACAGAACAATTTGTGTTAACTTGCATTTTCTTGATTCCAAATTTTGCTTAGATGTTTGAGAGTAACTTAAACGTAAGTCAAAAGTGTATTTTATACATACAAATATTATAAGTTTTTTTTTCACATATTAAATTATTATAGAAAAACCACAAATATTAATGTTGTATTATTAAAAAAAAAAATTCAAGCGAAACATACTGACTACAGTACATGTTTTACTGATAAGGACTGAAAAGCTGGAACGAGTCCTTAACATATTATATAACTAAACTTATTTTTATAAATATATATTTCATAATTATACATGATCTCACCTCCTAAATGTGCATCACGGCTTGTATATTCAATGGTTCCATTGTGGGCACATTTAGGGTCAGGTTTGAACTCTTTCTCATTGACCCTCGTGGCTAATCCAAAGTCTACAAGATATGCTTGATTCTCCGTTCCTTTCTTGAGACCCATAAGAATATTAGCTCCTTTTATATCTGCATGGACATAGCCTTTACTGTGTATATATTCTAGCACATCTAGCTGGAAGGAATTTATAATACTAGTTAAAACAAGTATATACTATTTTTTAAAAGGAAAAAGTGTTAATAATATTTCTGTATTTTCAACCATAACCTATGACTATTTGGAAGCCATATTGGAAGGTAAGTGGACTTTGAAAGTTTGTTGAGACTTGGGTCAAAGTTTTCTTAATATATTATATATTTACATAATAAGGACATATTACTTTTTTACCAAAAACCTATATGTGCCTCTAATGCATGGGCATAAACAAATTATTTACGATAATTGAATATAAGAAAAAATATATATGAAATCTATTAACTAAATTAGATAAATAATATTTAATTGAAAACCTACAACTCATTTTACAACTTGAACATCTAATTATTCACTTTAAAGATAATTTTTAATACAAACCATTTGTAATCCTAATTGGAAAACAGTGGCTGGTGGAAAACACCTTCCAGCTTCTTTGAAAAGGCTCCAAACATCTTTACCGTACCTCTCTAGAACTAAATACCTGTATTTTTCACCTTTGTATTCATGGGAACCATTTCCGTAGAAGGATGGCATACCTAGTGTAGTCAATTTCTTTGCCTTCATGAATTTGGCAACTGAAATTTAAAAAAAAAAACCTTTAAAATTGTATATAATTACACACAATAGACAACAATGGAACTATTTAAGAGTAGATGTTTTTACTTTATAGTTGGCAGTATATTTCTAATTTTTTAATAAGCATTGGTTTGTGGTGTAAGGCCTAATGCAAATAATTATTTTGATTCAATCTTAACTTACTCTCATCTTTGCTAGCATTCCTTATATAAAAATGTTTTTCTACAAAGAGTGGGCCATTTTCATGTGGTTCCTGTGGAACAAAAATACCGATTTAGATAATTTTCACTAGCAATCATGTAAAAAAATATATAATAAAGCTATTACTTACTATTTTAACTACATATGGGTAATTAGAGGTTTTCTTAGGTGAACTGGTGTGTTCGCATGCTGAATATATTTCACCAAAGCCACCAACACCTATCGATGGGCCGATGCGCCATTTCTTTTTAGATATCGTATCATTTATCACCTCGCCAACAGGGATAGGTGCTGGCATTTTATATCCATTTGCTTTTTTCTTTGGCTGAGCCGCTTTTTTCGCCCTTCCGTTCATTTTGAAGTTTGAAGTTTATCTCACTTTGAATTATTCATATATTACTAAGTTCTATCACAATTATATATATCTTAAATTAAAACGAACTTAATATATTGTTGCTGGTCTAATATTTAAACAATTAATACAATATTAGATTAATCAAACAAAAATGAGCGTCGTTGTTGATCTACGATAGGGATGTCACGCGAGAATCGACTATAGAGATGGACCAATCACAAAAGAGACAAACATCGATATGTCACAATTAAATCGATAATAGATATTTATCTTTTAAAGATTCAAAATAATCGCGTTAAATAAATTTCAAGTCTTTCAAACATTATTGGTTAAATATAATTAAAATATCATGGGGTACAATACAAAATGAACAAGCGCCTAGGTAATTTGAGGTTATTAAAACAACATGCTATAAAAATGTCCTGATTTATTGGTATATAGTATAGTATATTATGAAATTTACAACTTGCAACTTATGAAGTTCTATAATATGTATAACAATATTAAAAAAAAGTATGTTGTAAGTAGAAATTAATAATAATTGCACATAAAAATTCAAAACACACTTTGTACAAAATTACTGCAATGTGATCCACAAAAAATTAGTTATATTAAAAGTTTTTACCAATATCAATATAGTATGCAATAATAATAATACATAATAAGGATATACATCATTGTTAAATAAAAGAAATACGATGTATCGATTCCATATTGGTCACCCCTACTCTTGATTTATTAATAATTATGCTATAATTATTATTTACCGAGAAGTAGATTACGGATTATAATATTATTATGAATAATGCATTTTTTAAATTGCAATTGTTGTCAACTACACACATTAAGTGCACTGGAAAAACAGTTTTTATTTGTTTTGTTAAAAATTAAAAATAAAATATATTTTTAGCACACGCATAGGTTTTTAAAGTAGTTTTTAACTGGACTTACTGTATTTCACTTAGTTTACTGCTTTATTATTGTTATTATTTATCTTTTATTTTCATTCGAGTCTGGGATAGAATACGATAGCGGTCAGTCGAGTTTTGTGCAATAAAGAGATGAATAAAAGCTAGATAATGTTTTTTTAAAGAATAGGTTTAGTTATTGCTCGTTAAATGCAAATCAAATACATCACAATTGAATATCTTGAGTCAAAATTCTTACGACTTTTTCGAATAAAAATCGAGACAAAGGTATTCTTATTTATATCGGTGTATGTTTAGAATAATCAATTTTGAGATTTTACGGTTTCAATTTTTGTTTGTTCAGGTGTGAAATTATTGTCCAAAAATTATTGAAAACTGCCTATTGACAGCCATGTAGAATGGTAAATTTACATGGCTAAAGTTTGTATAGCTAAAATTTATATTTCTTATTTCTACTTTTGTATTTTACTAAAGTCATTTCAGAGTACTTTCAACACATTTTCTATTTTAAATATTAATCGCATGTCTTTATGTATAAACATAACTACTTTTATATATGTCGCAGCGTCAGATAATTAAATACTTTGATTGTAATCTCTTAGTTTTGAGATTTCATTCTGGATGGCCAGTGAAGTCACTCTTTGTCACGTAAGAAAAACATATAATGTCAGTTGTCAAGCAGGATAAAACAGATGTGATCGCGGCCAATGAAATATTGTAAAAATCAATATACGATAATCCAGCTATTGATTTGTTGTATTATTTGTGACTATGTATGACGAAGATGGTGACCCCGAACCAAACAATACTGTCGGCTCGCCGTTATATATATATTTTTTGTCTTCACTGGATATTAATAGTTTTTCTGTTTATATTTTATATCATATACCTATTACTGTTCCACTGCTCTTAAATAAATATCTTTATTATTGTATAACTGTACGTATACAGTTATCAAGAATGAAGATAATTGGTAATTTAATTTCGGAAATGTCATTAAAATAATATACATAGGTAACAAAAATAAAAGGGCTACCTATTGACAACCTGAGGTTAAACCGTCCATTATTGTTTATCAGCGCGACTCCATCTCACAGATTAAATAGTAACAATAGGGACCCGTTATTTCGTCCTTAATCCTGATGGTATATGTGTGGTGAAATTTGAAAAGTGCTTCTAACAGTTGTTCAATAACTTGATAAAGTTTTTTTTGATTTATTAGGTTAATCTATTTGTAAATTTTAGAATTCAAAGAAGTACTATGAAAATTGTTAACAATACATAAAGATCGACTGTTTTTTATCTATCGATTGGTACCTTAATCATGCCCGAGATTGTTTGTTTGTTTGATTTCCTCACGATTAGTTTTGAATCTTAGTTTGTTTTGATTATTTATTAAAAATTTAAATAATTTAAAATTTAAATAATAATAATAAAAAAAATTACAATAATACACAACCGTTAGTAGTCTTCAAGTGATCGTAAAATACCTAATAAACAATACGAAGCTGACTTAAGAGATGAAACTACCTAACTATAAATTGAAGGAAGCACTAACCATACAAGATTTCTCTCTCATTTTCTCTTTGATTGTCTCTTTAATTAACCTGTCAAACTTAGTTACCTTAAGTTTGGAAGGAGAATAACAATTTTTTATTTATCGTTTTTTGCTATTACAACTGTTCTTTAACTGTTCAGAGTTCTTCATTGTTCGACCAAAATATTTTTTAATCGAATTAAAAAAAACACGATAAAAATAATTAATATTGAATTGAATAGTAATGCAGGATGATTAATTGTTCTAATCGAATCGAATGTATAATTTTGTTTAGTGAGATCAGTTAAACTGTTTAATATATTTATGACGGGTAGCCAAACGATCACCTAGCATTATGAGAACGGAATTGACGAACGAGGTTCATCCTGTAAATAATAATTTTTTAATTAAAATATTATATTATATGATACGAGCGACCGGCCCGGCTTCGCACGGGTGTAATGATACTAAATATACTACTGAATGTCTTTATATACAACGTGCACGGCTTTTTTGTCACAAGGGACACATTGTTATGTCCCTTGTGTTTGTAGTTTTAACATCTTACTTTCCAAAATAGGCGACGCATGTGCGATGTAATGAATTGTTAACAATTGTTATGGGCGGTGGTGACCACTTACCATCAGGTAGACAGCTTAACAATACCATAATTAAATACATTGTCAATAATTTAATTAGTTACTCGTTTCAACATACTTAATACAAAATGATTATGTACATAAATTATTAAAATTTAAAATCTAATATATATGTACGTATTATATTAACCACTACTTATATGTTAGGAATTGTATATAATTAGTTCCATATTAATTATTTAATCAGCTATTAGTTGAATTTCAACTGTTATATTATTTGGGTCAAGATGTAAGTGTATTTTTCAGTTTCAGCACAGTTTGATACAGTTATTGCGATACGATCTACACTAATATCTGGCGTGTCACTGAAAAAGTGAAAGTCCTAATATACTTTCTTGCGGTACTCCATATTGAATTGTGATTATAGTTATAATCCGCGCACGATCAGAATTAGGTCCAGAATTATATACTTTTAAAAATGGATTTGAAAAGGCCGGTTTTTAGATATTGTACAGGCCTTAGAGAACCTTAACTTGAAATTGTCGACATAGAGGATTGTCGAAAAAGATATCACTTATTTTTTAATCTTCGTTCGATATCTCAGACGATCAACGTTAGATAATATTTATGGGACCTAAATTGTAGAGTTTAATTGGGTGTCAAATGAGTGTTGGTTTGTACTTGGTGGTAGGGCTTAGTGCAAGCCCATCTGGGTAGGTACCATCCACTCATCAGATATTCTATCGCCAAACATCAGTACTCAGTAATGTTGTGTTCCATTTTGAAGAGTGAGTGAGCCAGTGTAACAACAGGCACATAACATCTTAGTTCCCAAGGTTGGTGGCGCATTAGCAATGTAAGGAATGGTTAATACTTATTTCTTACATTGCCAATGCACCATTGTCTTTGGGTGGTGGTGACCACTTATCATCAGGTGGCCCATTTGCTCATCCCCTAACCTATATCATAAAAAAAAAATGGCGAAGAAAGTTCATAGGAAATCTAAGACGACATTTTTAATTTAGACTTTTCACACAGTATCTAAAAATCAGCTTCTCGATTGACTTGTCGTAATGACAATATAGGCTGTGACCTTTTGGAACTGACACACGCACGGACCATCTGGTAGCCTTAGGAAAAAACGTTGTTACTTATTTGTTATTGCAGATTATTGCTCGTTATTTCTTATACTATTTTAAAGATTTACGATAGAAAGAATATTTAAATATTAAAAATATAATCACGCGAAATAATTCTCTTAAATATGTTACAATATACTTAAATCGTCATACAATTCTGCAAAAGTTTTATTCATTTTGTACTTTTGCCATAGTTGGAAAATATTTTTTTTAGAAATTCTTGACTAGCGGTCATCTCGTTGCTCGTGCACCACTACACATATGTAATAGTAAATAGTTTAATAACAGTATATAAGGGGGTACAGGTAACGTTTATTAGACAGCACATAATTAGATTTGTCGAATTTTAGCTCTTATTAATATGTGCTTAGATGACAACTTTTATATAATTAAGGTATTTAGATTGCGTACGACGTCGACCGGGTTACACGTCTACATCGTCCCACTAATCGCATGACGTTCCTGCACCGCACGCGAGACGCTAGCTAATCAGAGAAAGTGCTATTTTCTGAATCGTAAACGTTTAATTTGTATTTCAATCGTGCCAATTGCGACGTGATTACAACTAATTTGTAAAAGGAAATCTTCTGTATTTTGGAGCATAGATTCATTGGGAACAAGTACGAGACTAGCTTTATAAAACGTGTATTGTTATTGAAACTTTAACCATAGAATAAAATTATAGTATTGATTCAATATCAAATATTTAACAAGGCTCGTAAAAGTATTTTTTGGACCGTAAAATTTTCAAGATTACGTTAAATGTAAAGTTACAATAGGTTCAGAATGTAGATTCTATTTAGAAGCAAGACTCTCAACTCAATAGTTATCAATTTTCTTTTTTCAACAGTTAAAAGAGAATGATACATTATGGAAATACAATTAAATTGATATAAATACCTAACATTAGTGAAGTCTAATATACAAAAATGTGATACATAAAATAATCATATTATACACATCATGTATATACGATCTGGCAGCCCTGAAAGATGAGGGCGTAATTAATGATATTGTTAATCAGATATGAAATGAAACATACACAATGATTCCTAAACATTATAAATGCCCAAGACGATTATAAAGTGTATGTTTATAAATATAAAAATAAAATATTAATAATAATTGTTGTGGCTTAATCTTTTGAAAATTTCACTTAAAGATATACTCGATGTTGCCTAAACTTCACCTTGCTGTTCATACGATAGTTGCGATTGCCTTCTTAATACGGCTATTCGATGTATCTTAAATTTTTCTAGATTTACCTAAGTTACAAAAATAAAATTAATAAATTAAATGATTTTTTTTAATTTCTTCCTGACATCCGCACTCAGATGTCATTTTATAGTTTTGTTGCTGATCCATTTGCTGGTGTCGTCGTTTGACTATAAAACGATTTTGCTTGTTGCTCTTAATAAATTACACGAGTTAGTATTAAAGTATGAATATTCCCAATTCAGAATTCTGGCGTCAGTGTCTGAAATAGTTCTACCTTAAAAAATATCTGCTACATATAATGAAATATATAGTAATTAGTTTTGCACTCGTTTGTTGACTAAAATTATGTTGGGCATGAGACCATGGGAATGACCCTTGGGCAGAATTATGTTGTTAGCACCAAGCACGACGATTTACGATTTTTAAGACATTTTCTGCCTTGCACAACCACTCTGTGGAACCAGCTTTCGCCGACGGTTTTTCCGAACCGATACGACTTGGGAACCTTCAAGAAAAGAGCGTACTCTTTCCTGAAAGGCCGGCAACGCACCTGCAAGCCCCCCGGCGTTGCAGATGTCCATGGGTGGTGGTAGTCACTTTCCATCAGGTGAGCCTCCTGCTCGTTTGCCAACTATGACATAAAAAAAAAAAAAAAAATAGCAATAATGGTATATCTGCTTTACATTGCAGTAAAATTTCATTTTGAAGGTATAAATAATATAAAACAAAAAATTAACCCTTGAAAATAAATTTAAGCATATAAAAATGAGACTGTCCTCTTAAGAGACGAGCTAAAATTTTCCCTCTCAAAAAATATCAACCACATTGACCTCCGAAAGTTTGATAATGACAATCTAGCCGGCTACTCTTTGGTAACAAAGTGGAAATTTACCGTCGGTTTTGAAACAAAAACCGTTGACGTTATAATGAATATATTATTTATCATATTTCACAAGAATGCAGCCTCAAGTATTAATAAAGCGAATCATTAAAATGTAGTGATTCCGTTATCTTTGATCAACATATGATTTTGACATTAAATGACCGAATTTAAAGTCTAGCTTAAAAAGATAAGCAAAGTAATCTAATAAAATTAACAAGTTTTTTTTTCTTTTATTATCAACCGTTAACTAAATGTTACTTTTATTGTAGGATATCTAAAGGCCAAGTTTTCGACTTTGAAAAGTCAATAAATTCTTCTTGGTACAACGTATTAATTTCTATGATAAAATTCCCCAATAATTTTTAACTTGCTGATTCTGATTATTTGGTAAAAAAACATTAATAAATAAGGCATATTATTCAAAATAAGATTGTATAGATGATAGAAAAGCGTGAAACTAAAGCTTGTTGACTTTCAGGCTGGATATATTTTTATTATATAAAATTAATGGTATTGAACTGACAAAACTTTGTATTTAAAATGTTTGAGTAACTACTAAGTTTCTTGCCGGTTCTTTTCGGTAGAACTATCGAACGGATATCTTTTGGTAGTGGTAACATTACATTTAATACAAATCTGTAAAATCTCGATTCAAAAGTGCTTGTTAAGCCTACTTGAATAACATGCATTGTCGAAATTGCACTAATTTGAAACAGTTTCACATTAAGACGAAAACTTAGATTTAGGCTTAAAGACGATCTCGTATCTTATTTCATACCAAGTGTTAAATTAGAACGGAAGATCTGTTTAACTCGTTATAAATTATTTTAATATTGTTCAAATTTTATTTTTATATAAAATTAATTTTCAATGAATTCAAGTTGCAGTCAATGGAAATATGTGTCTCGAAAATCGTTGGGATTGTTTGCAGATAAATTAATTGTATTATTTTAATTATATATAACAAACGAAATAATATTTAAATAAAAATAAGATCAACTTATTATTTTTTTAAAATTAATATAGCATATTATTAATGTAGGTTACAGTTACGCAAAGCATACTGTTTTATTTTTTATTCAAGAAAGTAAAAGTAGATAGACATTGATCCAAATTTTTCCAAGCAAATAAAAGAAAACTAAAAACTGAGATGAACAATCAGGTCGTTGTACCAAAGTTGTCTTTTTTGTCCCTTTGGTTTTTTACGAACCGCATACCCCGAGTCAGTGCTAACCTGTCTCGCGAGTGCAGAACATGCGCGCGCGCTCCGCTAAAATGGCCGACGGAATTACGCGCGAAAATATTTATTTAATCTGTGAAAATCTTTTAATAATTTAGTTTAATTTTATCAATAAGTTCTTAGTGCCAAAGATTACTTTTAAAATTAATTATGAATCTAAAATGCCCACGCTATCTCGCATTGGATGTTTGGTGTATATATTTATTATTGTAATTGTTATCTGTGATGGAATTAAAAGGGATAAGTTTAAGAGAAAGGTTGATGTTACTAGTGACATTGCAAACAATAAGTTTTTATATAAAAATGTGACAGCAAGCAATAAAGAAGAAAAAAGAGGGTTTTTGTCACCTGGTGAGTAAGAAAATTGTATTATTTTAAATATTGAATATTACGAAAAATAACTGGAAAAAACCGAGATGACCCATTCAACGTCGATCTTAAACGATGACCGCAGATTATAAGCCTCGCAAGCAATTCTGACTTTTCTTATGCTGCCCCAAATAAATAAACCATATGACTTGTAACATACAGGAGCCGGATGGAAATACATGTGTCAGAACATAATACATCACTTTGGTTTTGTTATGATATCTTTGTCCTTTTATACCTCGTCCTTTACCGCCAAGCTTAAAAAGAATCCATTATAAACAGGAATAAAGCACACGCATTAGACCAAATGGTTAATGATTCGACTTTTAATATGATGTTATAAACTATCAATAATCATTTTATTTATACTGTACCGTGTTTTGCTAAATAAAAAAAAATAAAAAAAAACTAATTAATAATGCAGTTACTTTATGTATTTCAAAACTATTTACTTTTGTAAAATTTGTTGGTAGTTCATCTCCAACACCTCGATCATCATATCTAAATTAAAAAAAAATTATTTTATGTAAGCTTATCCGTCATAATGCATTGTTTACATCGTCGTTATTATTTTTATCAGGTCTACTTTAAAAAGTTACGATGTACGCAAGATTTAACATAGGAAGTGCAATCATTTACGTATATCAAAAGTAGAATATATTCAAAAATGTATCCTTGTGGAATGCATATTTTTAATACAGACCGATTGAATGTTATTCGATTTAAGAAAATTAGAGAATTCTTTGTCTAGAATTCTAGTCATGAATCATCCTTGATAATCTATCCTTTCGTAACCAGAAAATAGAGCGAATGGCTCCACTTTTGATAGGTTTTATATATAATATTAAAGTTATCATAGAGTGACATAATTTCATAAGTAACAACGAAATTCATTGAATTACAACATGATATGTTGTTACAACACGAAAGAAATGTATTAATTACATTTCTGATCCCGAGAGCATTTTCGACCCGAGGACTACCAACGCAAGGGTTTTAGTATGTGAGTATCGTTTATAGGGATCAGGGTGCCTTTTTGAATTAACACAAGAGAAAATTGATCTAGTATATCAATCACAAGGACTATCCTGACTTATGGGTATCACCTCCAAGATGGATATACAGAAAAAGAACGGCAAGCAAGTTAGTGACTGTAACAAAACATACGAATAAAATATAAAACATTTTAACATGTAATAGTTAGAAAAATCTGCTGCTGTCTCGCTAAAAATATATCGAATCCAAAATCTGTTTGCCGTAAGCTCGTTTACACTGATCCACATTTAAACGATTCAACAAAACAAACGACTGATCTTTCGACAAAAATTCGACAAAATCACTGCATTTCAATTCATTTATGATAATTTAATTCAAATATTTAATTTAAAAAGCTGATTTGTGTTGATTCAGTTATTAGAAAACTAAAATCTTGTTTATAGAATAAACAAGTGACATTATATAGTGTGTTAAACTTGTCCAAATAGAAAGTAGTTCAATACTAAATGCCTTCATCTACCGTTTAATACTTTAAAAAGGTTTATGAAGGAATGTTATAATTTTTTTTTGTTTTTGTATGGTTTAATAGAGTTCAAAGATAAAATTAAAATATTGTGTCTATAACTGCATCGTTTCAAGGGTTGTGTTTGATCAAAAATATATAGATTAAAAAAAAAACGAATAGAAATTAATCACGAAATGTCCCAATGTCTAATCTTTGATTTTTTATTTCAATGTGTACTCGTTATGCCAAAGCTAATTGAGACCAAAATTTAATAATTAAATATATTTACAAAAAAATCTAAGGCTGCAATTGGTGATTTTTTTTAAACACTTTTGTTTTATTTTTGTAACATAACTTTTGGCGCTTACTACATTTTCTTTCTGTAAAAATACACATCTTTTATAGCACTTATCCATCTTGTATCCATAGGCATATATTGTTTCTTAAATCAGTCGCTGCAGCGTTGTTAAGCGGAGAGGACCACGAGAAAAATTGTTAAATCAGGTTTGTTTTGCACTGAAACTAATGAAGTCCTCTAAATCGATTTCCATGATCGCTATCCACCGCTAAACTCAGGCCTTACCCCAAGGTCTAAAACATCCACTTCTTCGCCACACTCATTTTATGCGAAGATGAAAATCCCTTTGGTAGTTTTTAAGTTTATTGCGTTCATATAGACAGACATACTTTATTTTATAATACGTACATCATTTGCATTCCACTTATAAACCGGTTCAATAAATATTTAGGTTATAATTTGTTTTAAAAATGACAAAATAACTAAGTTGTTTACAAGAATCATTATTCGATTTCAACCATAAAAGAGAAAAGACATATTAAGTCGAAAAAAAAACTTTAAGATTAATCGCAAGTCATGTACGTCAGTATTTAAAATTGTTGTTGTTTTGGAGGGAATGAAGCGTACAAACTGTAAACATTATACTGGCAAGACCTCTCTCATCGCTTACGTTGCGTCCACCACGTTGATGCAATGCGAGGTTATATCCATTTGGAAAATTTTCATCCAACTCATGCTGGTTTCTTGACGATGTTTTCCTAGTTAGAACACGTTCAGTTGAAAGAACAATCCTATACATGTGCACAAAATAAACATTAGTTTTATTGCTCAAATAAAATCTGACATATGATCACACACGATGATGATAAGAAATGATGTTTCAATTAGCAGTATATATTTTCCATGAGGTCCAAATATATCTAGCCTAATATAAAAATAAAACAATTAAGCTAATTAAACGAACGCTCTCAACACGATTCCGATCGTAATTTGAACGTTTTATAGTGTTTGATTCAAGTATGATAGTATGACTAATTAGGTTACGTTCGGTAGCTCCGGTTACTCCAACATGCGCGAGCGTGTAACCAGTAACTAGTAACAGTTTGTTTATGGTCACCGGCTTGGTCACTTTTAAGTAGGTTTTCTGACACGCAACTTTTGCAATGATGAGTCGCATCTCGCGATTTAATCTTTTTTATTATTGTACAGTTACACTGTGTCATTTAAACATACGCTATATAAAATTTAAACAAATCATCGAAATTACTTTCTTCCAATTTAATGTATTAGTGTTATATTTATTATTAATCTATGGAAAAAAACCGATACGACTTGGGAACCTTCAAGAAAAGATAGTACACATTTCTTAAAGGCCGGCAACGCACCTGCAAGCCCCCGGTGATCAGATGAACCTCCAGCTCGTTTGCCATCTTTATCATAAAAAAAGAATAATATTTTAATCTCATTATAAGTTTAGACGCTGCTAGTGTTTACGTATCCGTGCTTCAAAAAACACGTCAAGACGTTGCATTTGAAGTCTGAAGTCTCTTCAATCGTGTCGAAATACTATGCCATCGGATATAAAAGCGGGATTTTGCTTTCATATAAACTTGTGCACGGACATCTTCTGTGCAGTTGCTTAATCTTCGTTGGTAAATGATCGCTTTGAACGGAATCGATTAGGATCCGAGAAGGCCCAGAATATAACGAGAATTGATTACGTAGATATTAACCGATAATTGTAGGATCATATCTGAAAGTAACACCGATTTTTTATGCTTTGTGTTTAATTGAGCTCGGTCATGAATGCGAAGAAACCTGTATCTGTCGGATTATTATCTGCCATGAATACATACTCATTCCCATGAGTAAAATAGATCATGATTCGATATAAAAGATAACAAAGGTTCTACTTTAATTACTTGCGAAATTTTACAGCATCAGATAAATTAGTGGAATAAAGAAACAAGATCTGTGCAGTGAATGTTTTAGATAGCAATTCAGCAACAGCAGTCTTTAAATAATAAGGATTCTAATATTAACTGAGCTGTCTGTACCTGTGAGTCGTCGTTTACCCGGTCAGTGGTATTTATAACGAAAACAACATAAATTTAAACAAGTGCCGCTATAGAACATTGAAGCATAAATTGTCAATAAATTAAAACAGAAGAGTCAACCGGTTAAATCGGAACGAGAAACGAAATCGTCCGTGAATTTTTACGTCAATATTTATAAAAATAATGCCACATTAAATATTACCGGAATTGTTTGCGATAGTTGTTTTTAAAACAATAAGTAGGTATACTTGTAAATGAGTTATATAGTGGTCACCACCGCACGTAGATATTGGTATCCACTGCTGTTAAAACAAACACGTAAAATAATAATAATATTTTGATAAAGGTTTAATTAATTAATTTAAAAATTACTGCCATATAAAGTACAACCTAAATAGGAGTCCAACAGGAAAAAATTTTGAACAGAAATTCCTACAGGAATGCACTATGAAAGAATTATTCTCGTAAGGGGATATAATAATAATGTTTGAAATATGGAAATCAGTATAGCTTGCGTTATGAAATAAGGTCAGTCGTTAAAGCGCTTTCGAACGTACATCCCTTAAGGAAGTTAAATTTGTAATGAAAGTTTCCATGGAATTATTTAGGAGAAAACATTAGTGTTTTCCTATAGTATATCACATCGGGTATATTCATTGTATATATAATTAATAATACATTAGTAACCATTAGTAGTAAAGTATTAGTAACACCAAAGTAACAGATATAAATTTAAATGATTTAATAGTAGGTATATAGACAGAATTACACAGACATTGCGACGGTGCGGTAATCAGAATATTTGGACTCACCCCCTAGATTGTTCTACTTTTGTTAGTTTTACGCTTAGAAATATGAGCGAATAGAAATATTTTCTTTTATACTCTCCTTACCTAACCCAGAAATTAATAGAGATTTCATTTTAGTTTTTAATTTGTGATAATTTATTCAATGATTACTTTTATAATATTGAGATGGAAATTACATGTGTTGTAGTTCCATTGCCGTATTTGGAAGTAAAGATAATAACTCGCTGTATGGATCAAGAGACGTGCAGCATGCTGATTTGGTCGTAAACTGCATGATTGATGTTTATTTGGGTTAAATTAAACTTTGGTGAATATATTTTTTTTAATAATAACGAAACTTTTTTTTTAAGTTAATGTTTGTTTGAACGCGCTGTAGTAAAATTTACCAGTCCAATATTAAAACAAAAATAAAAAAGTTCTTTATAAAGCGGTTGTATCGTGCATGTAACATAATATAAACTAAACTAAATAGGATGTATGTAAATACGCTGTAGTTCATAATCTCTACACAACACCTTGGAATGTACACAGTTAAATATTATATATAATTCTATCAATTTTAATATAAATAGCAAGAAAAAAACTAGACTTTTTTTTATGCTTACGGTACTGACATCGTTGTAAAAACTAATATTATATGCGAGCAGTGAATACGTCATAGGAACAAGTTATGCTAGATAACATTTGTCAAAATTAAACAGGAAATAGTTATTTGTGTATTTTTTGTTTTGACGAATAATAATAATTGCGTTATAACATTTACTATTTATATCAACATTATAACGAATGGCCACTAAGATTAAAAATAAGACTTCAAACGCCAAGTTTTTTGATTCCGCAAATTCAATACATCGTTTAAGAAGATCCTTTGTCTTTGATCAAACTCCGCATGTATTTAACTTCGTCTATTGATTAATTTAAATCTTATGGTAAACACATTAATAGATAAGGCCTATTACACCTTAGAAATATCGATTATTACAAAGCGTAGATTTTTAATTAAATCGTCTAACATGCCTACACGAATAAAACATGTATATATATTTTGGGTTTTTGATATATTTGTCGTTGAAAAACTTATTAGTCGTTCAATTAATAATCTAGCTTTTTTACTGAGCGATGCCGTTCATTCAGCGACCCGAATGACATTCAGCCAATACATCTTAAGATAAAAAATACAGTAATTTGTTTTATAAAAAAATTACATTGGTTAGGTTAGAACATAATTTTTATTATTATTTTTATTTAATTTCATAATTTTTTATTAATTAGAGGTTCAGCTTTTTTCTAATTATGTCTATATCAATTTTCAATTAATATATGTTTATTTAAAGACTAATTAAATTAGTTGGCTGTGACATATACATTTTGATCTGTGTACTATCCATGGTCTATAAAATTTGTTGTTTAATTAAAATGTAAATCTTCTAAAATCTCTTGGAAACTATCTCAACAAGAATTATAACTCTAATTTTATTTAAAATATACATATTCCTTAGATTATTTATATGTCTAGTTAGAGGGATCTAAGAAATAACTAAAACATACGAGCCAATTTTATTATCTTAGTGTGCGTGACAGCTTACACTGTCAAGTCGCCAAACTTAATACTTTTTTACTAGTGTGCGTGTACTGAGGGGCCAAATGTCGGTAGACTACAATTTTTTTCGACACTTTCTCAGCTTTGACCGACTATCTAACTTATAAAAAATCTAAGGCGTAGGCCTTAAATTATTAAATTAAAGAAATTACAAATACATAATTCTAAATATTTATGTGAACAGATGTTTTTATACGGGCAAGCAGGTTTTAAAACTGTGTAAAATTTCAAATCGCCAGCAATTCTAATAAAATGAAGAAGTACGTCAAAACTACCACAACAATTACGTCTAGAAAAAGACACGTTCCAAAATACTTATTATGGATGGTACTTAGCGAAATAAAGGTTTTTTTTTCTTGTTTTATATTAAAAGACAAATGAACATTTTGTTTTTATGTCATATTTTATATAATAAAAGCAAAAATTTAGTTTATTCATTTTTTTAACATTTCACATCTTAACTTCTCAACTAGTCATCATGCAATTATTAATGAACGTTGTTTTGGGGTACAGGAAAGGAGATATCGTAACATCTGGCCATCCTGCTTCCTCCTCTAACACTATGTATCCAAATAATGTGACAGAGAACAAGGCTCAAATTTTATTGAAACACGAGAGTTTGATATATTTTTATGATGATCCCTACTTTTCCTTCTTTTGTCAATGTTTTTTTATACAATCACTTAACCAAGTCAATTATTTACTAATATATAACTGGTATATGAAATAACTCTGGGCTTGAGGTCTATCTTTGTAACATCCGTATGGGAGAGCGAGATGGGTGTATAAATAAGTTTGTGTGTGTGCGTAAATAAATAAATGCATCAAATGTCTGCAGAAAAAATAATCAATGAACGTTTTTTTTTTATTGACATTAATAATGTATGTTCGAAAACATATTAACAGATTTATGAGAAAATTTTACTTTTAAAACGTTGGACCGAGGAACAAGCACAAATTTAATACTTGTTTTATATATCGTTTTACAACAAGGTCCCAGAAAGTGCAACATGTACAATAATGAATTATATACACTTTGGGAATGAAACCCTTAGCTATTTTTTGTTAAGTATTTGTGATCTATTGTGCCGTGAGTTAAACTGGCTCACTCATCCTTCAAACCGGAACACGACAATAATAATTATTGTTGTTTTGCGGTAGAATATGTAATGAGTGGGTGGTGCGTAAACAGGCTTGCACAAAGCTCTACCATCAAGTAAGTTTTTACCTTCACTATAAAAAAGAAAGTTGAATTATTCTACAATGAATTTCAATTTCACTCATGTTGAATATGATATTGAAGATTCATATGACTTGTGAAGTGTTGGAAGAATATTACGAATCCTATTTGAATAAGTTATATGTCGAATTTAAACAATAAAATTCGCTTGTTTATTTGAAAGAGTGGGTGCAGTTTGACGGGTGAAAGAGGATCACACTTTGCATCTTGACCTGAAGAGGTTTTGAGGTCAATCACCTTGTTATTTATGCAATGTTTTTTCGTATAAATAAGGACGTGCGCCTTCTTCAATTTTAATATCGGCACATATATCCATTACTTTACACACGAAAAAGTGACTTTACAATGTTTAGCATCTTCACTAACATCTGACGTTTACGTTTTTTTTATATCTCAGTAATATATAATGCGAAAATATTTGCTTTCGAAATTTTAAACGTATTTAAAAAACGACTTATGTGTAGCAAATACAGTGATTAATATAAACTGCTTAGACAGATCCAATTATAAAAGGCCACGGGCGATTCTTATAATACTTATATGTTAGGCCGAATATATACTTTGTGATACATTAGTGATAAGGGTATATGTTATATATTGACAGCACATATTTTGTACTGACATTAATGAAGCAGTCATTGTTTAATTTAAACACGTATTCAGTCATTTATATCAAACCTCATTATGTAAGGGATTTCTCGTCTCGTATCTCCTTCACGGCAAAATTAGCAACGACTACATCAGAAGAAAAACAAAAATAACAAATGTTCGAAAACGAATTAGATTACTCAAATCACATTGGGCAGTGCAAACACCGTTATAATAATAAAAGATTTTATTGTCAACAATTTCGAGTTCATTCCAGAAAAACAAGCGAGAGAGCTGCCATAAAAAAAAATAGACAAGTAAGGATCATTATTCGAGACCCAATTATTATTAACCATTTACACGGTAAGTTACAATGGACATTATGTGAGACCTATTAAATTGTTATTTACCTTATGATATTGCGTTTATAAAGACAGCTCTAATAGGCAGGTCATGTCTATAGGATGTGTAAGAATAGATGGACAAAACGTGTCACAGAGTGACCACAAGAGAGGAAAAGAAAAAGGGAAGACCGAATAAAAGATGGAGAGATATTTTCACTCAGAGATGTGGATCTCATTGAGTGCAAAATATATGGAAAGGTTAAGGAGAAGCCTACGCAGCAGAGGCGACTGCTACAAACATTCTTTAATATTTATTTATATACACAATACTAATATATAATATATATATTTTCTAAACATTATTGTAACCTAGAATATGTACTCATGTAACAGTTCCCTGCAGTAGAAATATATGCTATTTTTATTTTATTAATTTTATGTCATCCACGCTGCAATTCAGATTGGCACATATATGGTAGATTTTTTCTTACTGAAATAAGTTAGCAAACAATGACTTCCTCATGGACAAGTATGAGATGAAAAGCTTGTAGTGTTTGACGGGCTGAATCTGCTCTATTCGATATCGTATACGAGTTCTCTAGCAGCTCTGATAATGTTGTTTTATACAAACACGTCTGGGAAGGGAACATGAATACTTTGTATCGTTGTGTTTAAACCAAGAAACCATTACTGGTAAATAGGCCAGAATTATCATAAGCTGAATTGATTTGACAGTTTAAGGAGAGGATGGTCTCATATGGCTTAAAAGCAAGAAATAATTACGCATCAGAATTGTTAGTGTTATTAAGTGGTGTTTGAAACCAGCAATCGATCGACATTAATTATAAATACTGTTTTTTTTAAAGATAATAGAAATGCCCCAAATCAATTAAGGAATTACTAATATTCATATTTACCGCTCCTTTGAGCTTATCGCTAGTGCGAGGAGTGTGACGACAATATCCCAAAGGATCAGGATTGATTCTGCGACTTTTTACATCGCAAGGCGGCCCGTAAATCATTGCGCTACAGACGTTTGAATTATTGATATGTTTGTACATATTATACTTCTATGAAATGTAGCGCTATTTTGTCGATGATATTCAAATCAATACGCTTTATTTAGTCAATTGTTCCACGAACACGAACGTAAGCAAACGAGGACTACAATTAAACCAACGAAATGTATTCGTATAATATTTGAATATATAAATATAGAAATAAATATGTATGTCGAATGTATCGAACGTTTAATACATACGAATGTGCATCATTTATACCTAATACACTTTATCCTAATTTTAAGAAACGTTTTTGATGTAGCTTTTTCAGAATGCTTTTCAGAATGCCTGTATGTATCTAATATGTTCGAAAACATTATAGTTTGACGAAGTAAAAACGTCATTATACTGTTATAATTGAATACAATAATATATATATATATATCTATTCAATTATACCAGTGCAAAGTTAGGAGTAGATTGCTTGTATATTATATAATAAAAGACTTAATTGACTTAGAATTCTATGTTAATTTCGTCATATAGAGATGCAAATAAATACAGATTTTAAGGGAGGCGCTTCTTATCTAACCGCTTGTTGAAGTGTCGTTCTTAGTAGCCTATTAATACAAATTATGTTCATATACGTTTTTAGTATTAAACAAACGTATGGCGCCGAAGATCGTTTGTTCATTCCGCAAGCGAAGCCGCGATGCGTATTGCTTACTTATGCTTTCAAAATCGTAATTGGTGCTGTCTCGCGTCGTGATCATGAAAGTGATATTCTTGATGATACACGAACATCAATCTACATTAACTAACATATATTTACATAGCTACGTATATCTACCGCACGCGATTGTAAATGTGATTCTCTTTAAATTTTACTGATCGTTGAAGTATTTCTGTAAGTATAGACGCTTATTAGATAACTAGCTGAACCTTCGGCTTTACACGGGCATTATTTATAAAATTTTGCCAATGGCGCACAAACCGTTAAGCCCCATTTTGCAGAAGGGGTGATTTAAAAATAGTAGCCTATAGTACTCTGGGAATCAAACTATCTGTACACCAAATGTCATCTTAATCGGCTCAGCGGTTTAAGCATGAAGAGGTAACAGAGTTACTTTCGCATTTATAATATTGGCTTAGATTTATTCTTGTAATGTGGTATTCTACTATGTTTGAAAAAGCACTTCAAAATGTTGATTTTCCTAATAAAAGTCACAAAAAATATATTTCGGTAAAATAAATACGTTTTCTTGTCATATAATTAAATTAAATCTTTAAACCTTTTTTATTCCCGCAAAAACGCTGTCAGTCATTTTGATGACGTCATATTTATAAAAACAACAGTTGTGTATGTTAGACTGGCACTCAACGTTAACAGGTGTTTTTTGGGAAAATAATGAATTACAATCACGATCGTTGGAGTGAAATGTCTAAATACTAGCATTAAAACTCCAGAAAAGTTGTTTATCAATGTGCCAGATGATATTGAACTGACGCCACACCATGGCGTTTCGTGTTTTAGGTCACGTGATATACAGACTAAAATTTACCACTTTTAATTTCAATATAATCAATTAAAAATTAAAAATACAAATTTTATAAATTATTTTTCACTTCTGAAAATACCCTATTGTGATACTTAGTATATAAATATATTATATAAGATATTATTAACATTGTAGAGTCGGAAAATTCACGTTATAAGCTTATCTTAACATCTCGTGCTCAGATGTTTATTATCACTGATTCTATTAAAACGATCAATGTTATAAGTATTCCTAACGTTGGGAAAAACATTTTAAGTAAGCGGTGATAAGAAAGACAGGCAAAGGAAGATCAAAACGTCGACTCTTGAATTATAAAACGATTTTATAAAATTCAAAGTTTGTAAACCGTAAAAACATTTACGTATTTTTATTATAGATTAATTAAAGTTGTACGCGTATTGCCCCTCTTTCCCCTTCGTACTATACCCCGCGCCCCTGCGTCTGCCCGTAGGTGCCGCCATCTTTTTATCTAATGTAAAATATACCGGGACGCTAGTCTAATCCGCGCCGACGCAGGGGTTGCGTTACGCTCGCTTGCTATCACAGATAATACATATAAACTGAAACTTGCTATTAATTCTGTGTATTTTTCCCGTTAAGTATTGTAATACTGAATAAATAATGGTGGTTTCACTAAAAAGTAAATTATTCAAAACCGGTTAATTTTCATGCTCTCTAACCATACTAATGTGAGTGTGGTATTTTTTTTTTTGATACTTAACTTCTAAAAATAATCCTGTACAAATAAAACTTTCACATAATATAAGCGTATAAAACGCGTCTAATATTTTCGTAATAAATGGTTTTGTTCTAAATTAATTGTACTTTTAATATTTAATGAGAAACTAGCTAGTTATTATTTTCGTAATAAATATAAACATTAATAAAATGTTATTTTATTCACAGATAAAATAAGCTTTACCAACAATAATAAGATTTGTTCGAAGAGTTTTACATCGGATTTTTAAATAAAGAATATGTTTGGGTTGACTTTGATTTTATCTTTGTGTGGTCTGTGTAAATGTATTTAAATGTACTTGTATATGTTTAGTGTTATTAACGAGACTAGTACTAGGAACGAGAAAGTCCAAAACGCATCGGCGGTTCCTTTAATGCTCTATATATTCGAGGGTGGCCATAATCATAAGGCAGCAGTTTTTCCGTCGTCAAGACACTACGAATATTAAAAAATATATATAGTATCATATTTTATTATTTTTTGTAATTTATCAGTTTAAGAAACATCATTGCGCGGGGAATGGATCTCTGAACTCTAACGGAAGTATCGACGATTGACAATATTCAATAAGTATACTTCCCATTTACAGAAATATGCTTTATATTACTTAAGGGCAAAATCATAAAAAAAAAGCTTCTCCACGGCGGGGAATCGAACCCCGGTCTCCCGCGTGACAGGCGGGGATACTCACCACTATACTACCGAGGATTGTGAAATAACATCTAAATATACTCAAAGCTTACAGACATAAGCTTAATATTCCAAATTAAGAAAAGAATAGTCATAAAATTTGTATCTCCCCGGCGGGGAATCGAACCCCGGTCTCCCGCGTGACAGGCGGGGATACTTACCACTATACTACCGAGGACTATGAGCTATACGTAAAATTGTCCATCAGAATATTGGAATAAATAAAATTCTATCGTTATCTCTACTGTATCACTGCACTGTAATCACGAGATTTTATCTGCAGTGCTCTTCAGAAATAGCTCACTTCGTATCGAACCCGACAATAGCAGGCTTATTGGCGATATGCTATTTTGATGATTATTCTTATTATTACTATTATTTTATGGCATCCAAAGACATCCATAGATATCCATAGCATTAAATTTTAATATTTTCTTACTCAGCCAATGGGTAACAAACCTTGGAAACTGAGATGTTATGTCCCTTGTACCTGTAGTTATAGTAAGCTCACTCACCCAGACCGGAATACATATTACTTAGTATTACTGCTTCTGAATATATGATGAGTGGTTGTTTCAAACCCAGACGGGCTCACACAAAGCCCTACCACCAAGTAACAATAATTAATTCGCAAAGACAATCCTTTCATTATTAAAGTGTTCGCTTCTATAACGAAATCCCTCAAATACTTTTTACATTAAATTAGCAGCCTGTAAATTTCCCACTGCTGGGCTAAGGCCTCTTGTCCCTTCCAGGAGAAGGTTTGGTATTCCACCACGCTGCTCCAATGCGGTTTGGTGGAATACACATGTGGCAGAATTTCGTTGAAATTAGACACATGCAGGTTTCCTCGCGATGTTTTCCTTCACCGTCGAGCACGAGATGAATTATAAACACAAATTAAGCATATGAAAATTCAGTGGTGCCTGCTTGGGTTTGAACCCGAAATAATCGGTTAAGATGCACGCGTTCTAACCACTGGGCCATCTCGGCTCTTTAGTATAATACTTTTAGCATTTACAATTAATAAATTTAAATCACATGTTAAGATTTTTTTGATTGATAAGCCATATTATTAATAATGTTTATATATGAGCAGCTGATAAAAAAGTATTGAGTTGTATGCGTTTATTTCTATGCAAGATAAGTAATCATTCAATTGTATTTAATAAATAGCATTGCCGGCGATTTCGTGCACGTTCGATTTTAACAAAAAAGTTATTGTTGTAGCTTAAGTTACTCCTTATTACATCAGCTATATGCCAGTGATAGTCCCGTCAAAATCGGTGCAGTCGTTCCAAAGATTAGCGGGAACAAACAGACGGACAAAAATTGAAAATTGATGTACCGTGTATTGTACATACATATACATTTAGTAAAAAGCGGTTGTTTTAATATTAAAAATAGACAGTCTAATAAACTTATCGAAAAACATCTAATAATATTAACATTGAACGGATATGTAGTTTTGTTGTATATTTGTATCCTTGAGAAAAAGTAAAACCAAAATAAAAATAGGCTTAAAATAAATTTGGGTACCTAGGAGTATAGTGATAGATATCCCCGCCTGTCACGCGGGAGACCGGGGTTCGATATTAGATAATGTTTTCATGTTAAAGAACTCTGTAATATACAAAAATAAACCAAATATATGAATATAAAATCTATAATTATAAAATCGTTCATCCTAACTGACTATCAACGGAGAGTCAAAACTACTGTTTATCGAAATCGATAATTTCGATAAAAATCCGCTAAGGATGGATTGTTTTGAAAATTTCAACTTTAAGGGATAACGAAAACAGTATCTTGGTATCCTTTATTTTATGTTATTTTATCTTTTTATTATTATCTAAACGTTACAAAGTATACGTCCTTAATGAATTCGACAACACAGTACTGTCGAATAGATCGATTGGCTAATGTTTACATCTCATTGATTAATAAAATACGTAATAAAAACACTTTTCTTAAAACAAGCTTTTACATGCAAAATTTAATATATATACTGTTGACCGTTAAGGGGTTCCATTAGCTGGAAATAATGCTGGGTCAAGGGGTCAAGGTTACTTCGTCGGTAACATCCGCAAGCGATCCCGTGATGCCCCTCCTCAAGAGACGGAGTGGGTACCGCTGGTGTTTTAGTAGGTATTACGGCACATTAAGCGTTTGTGAGTCTTATATAACCACCACTTCTTGTAGGGAGAAAAGCTTATATAGTTACTCATAAAATACATTGACATCGGATCTGAATCAACATGAAACATTTCAACTCCGTAGGATAAGAGGATATTGAGGAGCTGAGATGGATTAGTAGTTAGAACTCGTGCATCTATAATTACGGGTTCAACCCAGGCAAGCACTATTGAATTTCCATGCTCGGTATTAGGTCCATCCTCCTTCTTCCTCTCAAAGATGGGAACTTCCCAGCAGCGGTACATTAACAGGCTGTTACGAGGAGAAACAAAGTCATTATGATTCAACTTCCAACAAAGAAATATTAAAAGTTAGCACGAATAACAATAGGATAATTAGTTTAGTCATACAAAGTCGGTACAACTAGTATACAAGTGAATAACGGACAATAATCTCAACTATAGAAGAAAATTAAGTGTGCTAAGGCGAACTTATACCAATAAGGAATCTCTTCCAGGCAATCTTTAAGGTGCCGAGAGGAGAATAATTAAAATTAAACAAGATCTAGATTGAAAAGGTAATTTTGAGAAATAAAGCGTTATTATTGAAATAAATTAATATTTAATACATATAACTGTATACTATTTAAATATATAAAGATGTCCTTGGATTGGTGATCTAGCTTTTGGCGTCGCAGGTTCAAACGCTGGCCATTGGACACAAATTAAGCATTATAACTCAGTAGTGCTCGTCCGGGCTCGATGAGTTTTAACACTGGGCTATATGAGTATAATATAACAAATGAAAAATCTATCATATTTGAAGATTACAATCATCCTATTTTTTTACTGTATTTTTAATCTTATATATAAAAGTAAGTGGCATTTTTCGTTGTCACTTTATAACTCAATAACGGGCTCATCTATCCAAACCAAATTTTCAGGGTTTGTTCGGACTATTTAGTAGATGGTTTATGTGAAGTTTGCACAAAATCGATCGAGTGGTTCTTCATTTATCACATTTTTTGTAACAAATGATTTCAATAAATGGCGGGTCATTTTCTTAATGGAGATTTTTTAGACGGGGAATTGTCCGTCAAATTAAAAGTAACTATCAATTAAAAATGAGTACACTCATCCACCAGTTTCAATAGGTAATACGTCTTAATTCGAATTATTATTTCCACAAACGGTAAGTTTTGAACTGTTGAAGTGATTACATGTATGTGTGTTTCTTAATTTGAAAAAAAAACATATTGCTGTGTATTTTATTATTTTGTAATGGATTATTTTATTGACATTTTTTTATACATTGACAACGAATGCAGTTATATAGGTACACCACTATTAATGTAGCAAAATTTTCAGATGAAACGCCCGGCATGTGTTGTGCTAATGGCAAAGTTAGATTGCCAGCATTAGAAATTCCAACCGAACCATTATATTCATTAATATTTGGGACATCTCAAACATCGAAGCATTTTTTGACTCATATTCAACAATACAATTCGGCATTTCAAATGACTTCTTTTGGTGCTACTAAAATTATTAGAGGTAATTTCATGCCGACGTTTAAGTTAAATACTTCAACTGGATTGTCCCATATTTATATCAATCTTAATCATAAAGTATTCGATAGTTTTAAAAATTCTTATCGAACAACCTAAAATTGCGTACATGTTACAGATTCAGGGCCAGATTTATCATCAAGTTGGTTCGTTATTGCCGTACTGGTGATGAAAATCGTGAATTGGATCAACGTTGTACAATTGTTTCTAATACAAGACTTTACAAGATTATTCGAAAGCTACAATGGTTTTTCCATCAGCATAATGCATTAGTTCAATCGTTCAAAATTGCTCTCGATCGTATGCCATCTGATAATCACAAAATCGTAATAAGGCCTGATAGAACACCTTTTGGAGAGCATGCTGCATTGTAATTGTTGGTGATCAATTTCAATCCCGTGATATTGTACTTCATCGCAGAAATGAGGAATTGCAACGTGTTTCGGAACTTCATCGTAGTTATGATGCATTACAATACTCAATATTGCATTGGAAAGATGACGATGGCTACCACATCAATATACCAATGACTGATCCACAAACCGATAAATAATCCTATTTTCTGTGTGTTGACATTTTCATTTTCCAAAGTCACATTTTGTATTTATTTTCAGGTCTACATATACAGAAAAAAGTTAGTGTCATGAATTTTTATTCGTATCGATTGATGGTTCGTTCACAAGCACAAAATTATATCTTGAGATGTGGTAAACTATATGTTGTAACTTTGATATGTATGCCAAAATAGAAACTGAACGTCTTAATTTTATTCGTTTCAACCGAGCAAAATTAAGATTCGAAGAATATATTCATTTGCAAGATGCGATAGCGAATGATGCTAATGTAAATGACATCGGGCGATTGACCATATTGCCATCTTCGTTTACTGGTAGCCCACGGCATATGAACGAATATGCACAAGACGCAATGTCTTATGTACGAAAATATGGTCGATCTGATCTGTTCATTACATTTACATGTAATCCGCAGTGGGATGATATTAAAAACAATTTCTTTGAAGAACAGTCGACTACTGATCGTCATGACATTACAGCACGTGTTTTTCGGCAAAAATTATGTTATGTTATGTTATTGTTGTTGTTTATGTTTTGAATTAATTTTTTAAATAGCTAGCAATTAAGAAAATATATTTTTTTAAGAAATGAATCGATGTTCTAACTCATTTTTGTATTATATCACTTTATACGTAGCGAAGCACGTACCGGCCTGCTAGTATCTTATACTCGTATATTAGTATCGTAAGCCGATTTTTGTCCCGGTGATAATGCGACGATGGCTGGATATAAAAAATCGGTCATAGGGTCATATTGAAGATCTCCAGCCGTTGATGTGCCGAAAATTAAACAGGTTTCTTGATTGCAATTTCCTAAATTGTGACGATTTAACAAAGGATTCATTTTAGAGAGCGGAAACAAGTTGCTGGCCGGTTAGAGAGCTATACTGCGGCTGTATAAGAAAAAAAAAATGAAATACATTAACAAAATTAAAGTAATAAATAAAGCTGAGCTTAGGTCTCCATTCAATGCAGATTAGCGGATACAAATATGATTAAACAGATTAAGACATAAAACATGACATTACTACACATATAAATTAAGCAACCTAGGAACAAGGTGTTTCTAGGAAGTTATTCAGGTGTTTCAACCACGGCCATATCGAATTGGGAAATTGTAACTGTTTCGAGAAATTTGTATCACTTAAACTCCCTTACTATGAATACGAACTTAACTTTAAAAAAAACAGTCGTTTAAAATAGAACGTAAATTGTCGAATAACTGTACACATTGATATATGCTTTCTAAATAAAATAAAAATAACACGCTTATCGAGAACTCGTTCCACTTACTCGTTTTATATAATCGAAAGTTATCGGTTTAAGGTATATATTATTTAATCGTTTTTAATATCGATTTTTTTTTAAATAATTACTATAAGTGTTGTGTAGTGCGCATAATAAATGACAGTGACGTGTATTATTGTATTATTGTTAAACATTACTGTGTACAGTGTGTAATGTGCGTGTTGATTTATTAATGTATTCATATATCATATATTAATACATAATACTTTATAGAAAACGTTGAATATTGATAATCTAATCTTGTCAAAATCAAAATCAAAATATACTTTATTCAAGTAGGCTTTTACAAGCACTTTTGAATCGTGATTTAACAAACTATTTAAAGTAAAGCTACCACCGTTTCGGAATGTAGATTCTACCGAGAAGAATCGGCAAAAAAGACAGTAGTTACTCTTTTTCAATATCCAAAAATACAGTCATATAACATATAATACAATTATATATGTATGTGATGTCGCTTGCCTGGAAGTCACTAAGCATTAACTCCACGCTTTTTTATCATCAATATAATCTTGTATCGACAAAGTTAAAAATGTCTGCGGAATTTTATTACAGAAGCGGATACCTTGCCTCAAGAATGATTTATTGACTGCGCAGTCGGAAACTTGGCGTTCTAAGCTTATCCTTACTTCTTGTGCACATACAATGATGATTATCACTGATTTTATCAAAGTCTGACTGACTTTTCTCTCTTTATATGAAGAATATAACGAAGTTCATTTACGGTGCTTACAGTAGAGTGATCTGACAGATATCGTCTCGTAAGGAATTTCACAACACAATCTCCTGTCTTTCTATTTCGCTCTATCTCTTTCTATTATAATGTCATATTAATTAAGCCTATTTTTTGTTATTGTTTTAATTCACATGGGATTTTAATAAAAAATATATATATAATATATTTATAACCAAAATAACTTAGTTCAAACCGGATGTCCCAAGACACCGAGAGACAGCCGAGATGGCCCAGTGGTTAGATCGCGTGCATCTTAACCGATGATTTCGGGTTCAAACCCAAACAAGCACCGCTGAATTTTCATGTGCTTAATTTGTGTTTATAAATCATCTCGTGCGCGGCGGTGAAGGAAAACATCGTGAGGAAACCTGCATGTGTCTAATTTCAACGAAATTCTGCCATACATATACACTACATGTGTATGCCACCAACCCGTATTGGAGCAGCGTGGTGGAATATGCTCCAAACCTTCTCCTCTAAGGGAGAGGAGGCCTTAGCCCAGCACTGGGAAATTTACAGGCTAATGTAATGTAATGTAATGTCCCAAGACACATCTGCTTTGTTTTAATGTTAAGTTAAGATATCCTTACATTTAAAGTAGAACTTCTTTTTTAATATAAAAGTTATTATTGGCAGAACCACAAAGATTTATCATGTTAACAAGAGTTATCTCAATAAAATTGTAAACATCCGAAACTGGGAATACACTTTTTATAGACAATGGTGTAACTTCTCGCCCTACTCTATACGATAGCTATAATATTGGATGGAAAGTTTGAAAAGGTTTATACTCATACGAATACCGTATATAAATATGTTATAAAATAACGAAATAATATTTGACTCAGCAACTCGCTTGACAACTCGGGTCATGATGATTTTCGTTTTCTAAAAAACATGTTTTGATATTTCAATTATAATATATTTTACTCTTATGTATTCATTTTATTTGACAATTTGTTTTAAATAATCTTAATATATTCCATGTTATTCGACGAACTTGTAATACTAATACGTTTAATCTGGTCACATATACATACAGTACATTCAATCAATTTATTTAATAAAAAATACTAGTTTTGTCTTTGTTAAATATAAAATTTAAGTGATGATCCAAAATAATTAATATTCATTGATATAAATATTATTATGATATATAGATATACTGAATTAAATAGGTAACATCACGGTATGTACGTACATATTATTATATATTTTGTAGTAGGGCTTTGTGCAAGTTCGTCTGGGCTGGTACGACTAACTCATCACGTATTGTGTCGCAAATTTGAAAAGTAAGCCATTGAGCCTACAGGCACAAAGCACATAACATCTTAGTTCCCAAGCTTGGGTGCGTATTTGCGATGTAAAGGATGGTTAATAAGTCTATAGGCGGTGGTGACCACTTAACGTGTGGTTTCGTTTAAAATGTTGCCTAGTTATTTACAATAATAAAAGTAAAACCATCATGTAATATCGATTCGATTGACTTAACAGAAAAAATAAAGAGAATCAGTTAGATAATACATTATGATATGTATGACAGTTCAAGTATTAAAGATTTGTACACAGAATAAAAATGTGTCGAATGTTGTAAACTTAAGTCGAAAATGAAGTTAACATAGCCGCGCACCGTAAATAAACACATTGTTATTTTCTCATAAACACATCGTCAAATTTAAAAATTACTTTTCGACATATTTTTTTCTGAGATAACGATCATATTTCGGTTGAGTAAAGTTTACTTATTGAATATCTGTTTTGTATTTAGTAGATTTAAATTTCCCTTTAACAATGCGTACGAAACCGGTAACGGTTTAGAATTCTAGCACATAAAATTAATCTTGGGAGAAATGCATCTGTGACGCACTATCTTGAAGCTTATCATTTTAAAACATTAATAAAATATTTTAAGGGTTATTGTTATCCTTTTTCAAGTAAAGAAAAGAAAAAAAATGGCTAGACTAGACTAGAGAGAATGAAGTAACAATATTTTTAATCCGAAAACGGAAACAGTTCTGCAGTTGAGATTTCGTACTAGTTCAGTGACCGAATCGCGAATGTATTTGATGAATAAATTGAGAATGATCTTGGAAGTTGAGTTATGGTCGCGAAAAGAAATGAAACATAATTTAAATTAAGATTTAACATTCATTTTCTGTCGGTTGCAGAAGTATAACCCTTCCAAATAAAGATGTCCATAAAATACGGCTTCACTTTTACAACATGAGTTATAACTATACAGGGTGTCATTAGACGATTCATCTCAAAGAAACACTGGAAGCTTCAGCATCAATCATGTTTGGAAACACTTGAATATTAACCTGATGTCTCTGAGTGACAATTTATATTAATGGATTTTGGTTCTTTGAAGGGCAAACTTGGTAAACCGAGTTATCTATTTGAAAACTTTTCATAGTAGGTTTATGTAGCAAATTAGTAGTTGAGGCATTAAATTGGTTAAGATTTTTATTTAAAAAAAAGAATCAAAATAAATAAAAATAACGTATAGTTTTAATGTAATTAAGAAAAAACAAATAAATTTTAATCTATAAATCTATTCCAAGTGATAGGTACTTTAACGCAATGAGATTTTGGATTGGATGGATTTTGTTGTATAGAAGGTAATTAAACTCGAATGTAAGTCATGTTCTAAGATTTGTTTGCTCGTGAGATGCTGGTCACAGCATTTAATGACTGGAATTATAATAAACTGGGTTAAGAAAGCAGTGGGTTTAACCGCGTAATAGTTTACCAAGAAATTAGTTCCGCAGGAGCGCGTGTACTGATTTGCTGCTTGTGTTGGACTATAAAATTGGACTACAAAAAGGCATAGTTATTTGCAACTTACCAAAACAAATATAATTTTCGTTCGTCTGTCTATATTATGTTCGAAAAAAATTAAGACAGTTAAATATTACACACACATATAATCGGAGTACTATATATGTTACTGTAAAAGCTCGAACTAAGGTAAATCGTAAGATTTACCAAGTGAATGCTGATGGCAAAAGTTCGAATCCCAAAGCCTTATGGACATTTAACATTCATAATCGGTAAATCTTAGGTTTTACTGGAAAGTCTTAAGATTTACCGTAGTTCGAGCTTTTACAGAAACATATACATGAAATCTGTATTCCATGATATCGATTAGTTTTCATTTCATCAAAATCGTGTTTATATAAAGTTATAACTTCAAATTTACGTATATATATTTAAATACAACTGGCTGTTAAAACGCAGGCCATAGCATCAGAATAAAAAAGAAAAAAAAAACATCATCAGTTCGCATGCCTCGGTGAAGATGTCGAGGAAAATACCTATGCATACACACACATACATAACATCATCACATCACATACACTAATAATTCCATTTGCTACCTCATCCCTTATTTGACTGCGCGATTAAGAAATGCAAATATAAATTGATTAGCATCACTTATTGCTACCGAGTTGTAGAGTACCGGCTTAAATATGCATATGACATAGATTTATTCAACTTCAAGTGTACCCAAAGGTTTTCTGTGAAAATATTGTATTTAAGACCGCCTTTACTACAGTTCGTAACATTTATTTTTGTGTTTCTATCTCTGTATGTAATTTAATCTTTGCGGTACAATAAATTGTTTATGAAGATTCTTTTTTTAAATCAAATGTTATATTTGATTTTAGCGTCTCGTGTCTCTTTGATTTTTTTTTATTTCTATTGTAAATATATATTAATCTTTTACGGTTCCATGAAATTCTTATTATTTCAAACATTAACAATATAATCTATAGATACATATATATTTAAGATGGCTTAATATTTCAAAAATGTGAATATTTATCGAAGATTGTTGTTTCAAAGCCGATAATCTGCTGTAGGTATATTTTTTTTAATGATTATATCGGCAGTAGAAAAGAAGAAGAGCTAAAGCGCCAAAATGGTACAGTTGCAAAATGAGGTTTAAAGTTTTTACTTTAAATCACATTATCACTAATACACTTTTGCGCTTTATAATACAGCCGTGAATATTTGACAGTATAAAACATATATTTGTATGGTACACGGTAACTCTTTAAAAGATAGTGGTTGTAATCTTTTATAGATCTTGTTCATAAGTGTTCTTTTTCTTTATGCTTAGACCGGCATTCCTGTTATAGACTTGCTCACCCCGTGATCCACTTCAAGTTTGCAGGCGACGCTCGGTTAAAGCGAGATGCGCTTAGATTAGTCGGATGTACACGTACAGATATTGATAATTGTTTCAGTCTGTCTGTACTCGCTTGTAAACTCGATCAATAAACATTTATAATGACAGTTGAATGAAAAGATTTTTTTTTATTTAACTCGATGTTTTGATGCGATGATCAGAAGGTAGTTTTTATGGAATTAAAACCGGAGTAGCATAGGATTTTATTTAAAACGTTTGGAGTTGATGGCTTATTTAATGCTTCGTCTCCGTCTTTCGGATGTCGAATCAAAGATAAGAGAAAGAGAGACCGTTCAATGTTAAATTAAACGCCCGATACTATTCTACTAAAGCTTGCAGTTTCCCGCCTTCAGCATCTAATCGAGTCTCGCTACCTTATAGAGGTTATCGTCGCAACTGTCTGGATATCGCCATAAGCTACGTTTGACAGTCCGCTATCTTCACGCATTCGCCTGAACAAACCACTGCCGTTATGACTTAAACTACAATAAAAAGATTAACTACTGAGTTTCTTGCTTTTTCTTTCGGTAGGATCAACTTTTCGAACCGGTGGTAGCTTTACATTCAATTCAACACTGTTACATGGCGATTGATGCTTTTATACAGAATAACCTACTCGAATAAAAGGCAACTATTACAGGCATTACAACGTCGAAATCGAAAGTAAACTGTTTCATCTAAAGTTTCCTTTTTTAATTCACTGGATCATATCTGCTTTTACTCTAGTCCTATTCCAAACTGGTTAGACGACACGGCTTTATTAACTCAAATTAAATTTCGTATATACACAATAATTAACTTTTTATACTGCTTTAAATATGAGAATATAATTCACAGATTAAAAAATATATATATTTTTGGTTTTGTCCACATCGAAGTCACTTGAAATACTTTCGCATTCGTAATCACAATTTGTAAAATACAATGAAAGTCTTCCTGGAATGTGAACTGAATATTCCATTGTTATAAATATATTTAATAATATAAATTAGTCATATTAATTACTTTAGCAATTTAAAAGTTCAATTTGAGGTTTTATCGGTTATCTCGATATAGCGAATATTTGGCGTTGTAAATATTATGATTAGGTATTCAAGTATAAAAGTAAAAATTGAAATATAATTTGTTATTATAATTAACTATGTACGTTTTATAGGAATAGCAATATCTTTTTCTGATTGGTTATATTGCATTTAAATACATTCAAAAATTTTACTTGGGCTTTGTGCAAGCCCGTCTGGGTAGGTACCACCCACTCATCATATATTCTATCGCCAAATAACAGTACTCTGTATTGTTGTGTTCCGGTTGGAAGGGTGAGTGAGCCAGTGTAATCACAGGCACAAGGTACATAACATTTTAGTTCCCAATGTTGGTGGCGCATTGGCGATGTAAGAAAATGGTTAATATTTCTTACAGCACCATTGTTTAGGCGGTGGTCATCATTAACCATCAGGTGGTCTATTTGCTCGTCCGATTATGTATATCGTAAAAAAAGATCTAAATTTTGTCTTTATTTAATAGCAAAGCAAAATGTGGGAATATCCCAAGGACTCTAAGTCTTTATTATTCAATATCACTTCATTGTCTCAGCATTATCTATTTAAGTCAATATATTTAAAAAAAAATCAATATTGAGCTAGCCGTTAAATTATACGTTTTGTAATCTGTCAATAAAAGATAACGAAGAAAAATGGATAAAACCAACCAAACGTATTTGCCTTTAAAGTCACGTTAATAAAACGTTCGTTCCTCTTATTTTCCCTCTGGGAGAAGGATTAATCAGATTGTAATGCTTGTTTCATAGTTCATAATTTTTTGTGTTATTCCATCCCTTTTTTTTACGCGATATGTTAATTGGTGTTGTTATAGGACCTTTTTGTCGACTTTTATCGTCGTGAATTAATATAACTGTAGGATCGTTTTACATTTAGTAAATTATTTATTTTACTAAGTCTTTCTGTAACTTTGAATTTGTAAATAGCTTCGATTATTTATTTGTGTAAATAGACTGCTAAAGCTGAAAACGTGTCGAAAAAAGTAGTGGCCAACTGTTGGCCACTAAGTACACGCACACTAGTGAAATAGTGTGACGTTTGGCAGGTGTCAAGCGTAGCTGTCACGCACACCAAGATAATAAAGTTCGCTCTTTTGTTTTAGTTCTTTTGTAGTACGACTCTACCTATCTATAAAAGGTTTTATATATAATTTGACTGGTTAATCGAGTTAATTTAAATAAAAGTTGTTGAGTATTTCTGTCAAGACCAGATGGACTAGATCTGGACAGTGATGAGACAGTCAATTGGTTAGATCACGTGAATCTTAACCGTTAGTTGCAAGTTCAGTCTGTGCCTTTTTGTATATATATTTATCTATTGATACAGATATTTCGCTGTATTACAAATACCACAGTGAGATAGAGAAATATATAAAATAAATAATAAAAGAGATCAAAAAACACCTACATATTTAAATTACGGGTTTGTAACGGACCTCGTGTTGAGCATTGTGAGAAAGCTTGTGTCGGATGAAATTACGCTACGTTTGTAAAAAATAATCCGCGTTGGAGTGAGGTTTTTTTTTAAATAGGTTTGAGCACTCGTAAATTGACCATTTGGTATATAAAGTGGTCACCAACGCCCATAGACATTGGCACCGTATGAAACTTTAATCATTTCACCTGTCCAGTGCGTCAACTCTGGGAAGTAAGTTATTATGTTACTCCCTTCTAACCGGAACACAACAATACAAAGTCGAATATATAGGCGATACCTGGTGGTAGGGCTTTCTGCAAGCCCATCTGGATAAGTACCATTCACTCATAAGATCTTCTGCCGCCAAGCATCAATACTTGGCATTGTTGTATTCCGGTTTGAAGGGTGAGTGAGCGAGAGTGACTACAGGCACATGGGACATAACACTTGGTTCCCAAGGTAGATGGTGCACTGGCGAAGTACGGGATGCTTAATATTTCTTTCAGCGCCAATGTCGATGGGTGGTGGTGATCGCTTAACCTACTAAGACCGACCTGCGAAGCCCTAATTGGTTAGTCGAAAGGTGGTGGTGGAATGAATTGTAAGACAATCTCGAGTGGAGAGGAGCTACTTGGCCAACAGTGGTACGATTACATAATACAAGTATAAGTACAGTAGCTATGTGTTTAAAGCAAAATTAAAGCGAAAGTCGGAAGGAAAAGGAAAATATTTGCCTTTTGAATTGATAGTACAATCGTACAGTCAGAGTTCCCTAATTTATTCAAGTATTTTATCTCCGTAGAACACATTACGTCAACATCCTAGTCTTATCTTGAAAATGCCGCAAATTTGTGGCCATATAAAAGGTGGAACAAGGTTCTGTAGCATTTTATAGATAAAAAAAATACGTGTGCGTTGAATATTTAATATTTAAATTGTTTAATTTGAGAAAAACCTAGGTTGTTACTTAAATTTTATGTGTATTAATATTTTATTATTAGTATTTGTTGTTATAACAGCAACAGAAATACATAATTTCAACTGTTCAGATTTCGCGGTTCTTGAAAAACAGCCTGGTGACAGACAGACGGACGGATAGTTTTTACCCTTTGGGTACGGAACTCTAAAAACCAATATGTGTATAATGTACGAAAGAAAGCGATTTGTTGTAAATTATTATTTACTGACACAAGTCAGAGGTAAACTCTTATTTGGTAATATTTGTATTCTTATAAACTATGGTAGGCATTTTTTCAATCGTTTTTATACTTTGTTTACGTTTTTGTCTTAGATAAAAAAATAAAAAAAATTGGTTGTGCCCTCTGCATAGATTATTTAACCAATGTCACGTGCGACGGAGAAGACACGATGGAGATTGAACGGTATGACCAAGATTACAGGCTTAATTTTATTTTGAAGGCATATTAGTAGACTCTTTTTAACCGATCACTTAAATAAACAGTAATAAATAACTGATTACGCTCAATGTATTTATATAAAAAATTACATACTTAGATTATATATAAATCTTACTATATTGGTGTACGTGACAGCTACTTTGACACTTGCTAAATGTCATACTATTTTACTAGTGTGCGTCTACTTAGTGTCCAACAGTTGGTCACTATTTTTTTCGACTTCTTCTCCGCATTGTCAGTCTTTCTAGACATTTAAATAACCAATTCTTTGTATTCATTTTTAATATTGTCTCATTTCTTATAATTATTATAACAAAAAAAGCAATCGACTTTTCTCGACGTTTCGACAGAGTTAAATGAATTGAATGATTGAACTCCGAATTACCTACTGAATAAAAGTCTCAAATACAATAGATAACATTTGTTCTTACCGTTACTACAAAGGGAGAAAAGCTTAAGCGCCAAAATAGTACTATTAGGAAATGAGTCTTAATGTAAAGTTAGTAAATATAATTTCCGAAAACTAGAATTTTGGTGCGTTAGCTTTTCCTCCTTTTCTGCTTTATAAATGGATAAAGGAATCTGGATATATGTGTGTATAAAATTGAAGTTAATTATGCGCAGTGTGATTATACAATCAATATACTGTTGCTCGTCACTAAATGACGCACTGGTACATCGACTTTTACCGTTCAACTGATCACCATGACAATTAAGTAGGAAATATATACACAAACATGATTGCTTCGTGGTAGGGCTTCGTGCAAGATGAGGGCAGGTATCTATCGCTCATCAAATTTTCTACCAAATAGCAATACTTAGTATAGATGAATAGCACCAGGCACATTATATCTTAGTTCCAAAACACGAAGGTGCGTTGGTGATATGACGAAGAATTATTCGTCTTATTAATTATAATTAATAATTTATATTTGTAACAAGCAGTTGCCCGCGGCTATGCTCGCGTGGAAGCTGAATTTTATTTACAGATTAACTTAAAATATTACGTTAATTTAAGACCTCTTTGTACATATTATGTACAAAGAAACGCACCTTCGGGTTTTGGAACTAAGATATAATGTGCCTGGTGCTATTCATCTATACTAAGTATTGCTAGAAAATTTGATATATCGCATTGGTGTGTATTTCAACCCTTATGGTATAATATTTGGAAACGCATAAATACGTATCTACTTATTTTTAATCAGTATCCCAAAAATAAAGTTTCATGTTTCTAAAGTAAAAAAAGATGGACTTCCATACAAAATTTCAACCCCCATTTCAACACCTTAGGGGTAGAATTTCCAAAATCCCTTCCTTAGTGGGTCTACTCAATGAAACGATCCTACTCACCAAATTTATTAGTAGATTATATGTGTTTAAGGGCAGTGATGACCAATTATTATCAGGTGGTCCATTTGCAAGTTTGCCTGCCTATATAATAAAAAAAAACATACATGGCAATATCTGAAGGGTAAGGAATATACATTGTAAAATCAAGACGTTTTTCTAAGAGTCCACTTGAATTAAGTATGCTACGATCAGAGTGTAGAACGTATCTTCATGGTCCACTCGAATGAAGCAGGCCATTCTTGGACACTTAACAAACCGCGCTATCATCCAAATGTGATCACGAAAGTTCTAACGGGCGTAAATTTTTTTATTTATGTTACGGTGAAAGTGAAGCAATTGTTGCTTCCGACTTTGACCTCGAATAAAATAAAAAAAAGTACACGCAGATATGGATTGGATCTTTCCATATTTTTTTTGTTTTATTTTTTTTAACTCATTATTTATGTAGAGACTTTTTCCTTATACGATTCTGAATGTAATTATTGTACGTCGAAGTCCTTTTTTTATTTATTGAATATAATTTAATGACACAGCACATTTATTATAATGAATTATTTTTTTTATTTTTGTGATACTGATATTACTTTAAACCCTGTATGCGTTTGTATCGTTTGTCATTTTCATTAAACTGAATGTTGTTTATTTTTTTTAAGCTGTATAAGCCAGTCTGGAATTGAAATTTATAGCTTTTCGATTTACAAAAGTAGTTCAACGTCATCGTTATAAAATATTTATTTACATAACCTCAACGAAGCTCAACGAAAAATTTCATTGTCGTTGCATATATTGGTGTAGTCAATGTTTAGGAAGCTTAGCTTTAGAGACAGTTCGTTAGCAAGTCTCTTCGAAAACGAAAATCAGTGTAGATTGAGAAGGGAAGGTAAAAACGTTCAACCGGAAACGACTTGGAATTTATAAAATGCCGGTCACACCTGTGTGGCGAAGCAAGCAAACTTACAGTTGCTTTAACAGGTGTGACCGTAGTTTTGAAAATGATTCGCTTGAATGAACAAGAAAGGATACGGAAATAATATCTATTATAAAGCAGATTGATAACGTAATTTGCAAATAAATATAATTCGTCGATCCTTGATAAAAAAAAATGTTTTATTTATTCATTTTTTTACTACTAACTACAAATAACATCTAACCCTCGCATCCTTGGCGTTGCGTGGGTAGAAAAAGGGTCTTCGTAAAACTTTTATGTTAAAGACCCAACATAACAAAAATACTTTTTTGTTTCGCAGGAAAATTACATGTGCGAAAAAACAGAACATAATTTATCACAACAAACAAACGACAAACAAACAAAGAAATATTCATTTTTCTTTATTAAGATTAATGTAGGTACTTACTATTTATTGTATTTATAGGGCTAAGATGACCCCGTGATTAGAACGCGAGCATCTGATGATAGCAAAAACACTGAATTCATTCATTCATTCATGTGCCTAATTTTTGTTTATAATTCGTCCGGCAATAAGGTAAGACATCGTGAGGAAACCTGCCTGAATCTCATTTCAGTCAAATTCTGCCACTTTTGTATACATCAGCTCACAATAGAGTAACGTGGTGGAATTAGCTCCAAATTTTCTTCACAAAGGGAGAGGCCATAAACCAACAGTACAGTTGTTGTTGCATGTTTCAAGTTTGTTGCTTTAATTTTTTACTAATTATTAAAAAAAATGTTTTTTATATTTTCTACAAAAGTGCTTAGTAATTCTAACTATTAATAACTTTGTAATACTAACATCGATTATTTGGATAAGTTTTAAAGAGCGACGAAAACGTCGACTTTTTTGTGGCACTTTTGCACGATCTGTTTTTTTTTCTACAACTAGCTAGCTTTGTATGCGTAGGGGTGTCGATTAAAAGATTACATGTTATTTTGTCAGATTGGTTTTTGTTTATGGTTAGTGAGTTCGCTTCATAGATTCGAAGGGTTATTATATAGTCTGCTAATTGTATATCAAAACTTCTTACAGATAAAATTCATACAAAGTTAAAGCCTCCCATTTCCTTCCAAAAAAATCTTATTTTGAGATTTAGGTATATGAGATTTAGGTAACCTAAATCTCATAATAAGATTTTTTTCCGTAGCGTCCTAATAATTATTTTTGTAAATCAATATCGTCGTATATTTCTTGTGTCAAGCAGAACTATAAGTGAAATGATAAGAAATAAAAGTTGTATTCGTATATATGTCAAAAATATCAGAATCAAGAGCCTGTTAAAAATTCTGTTCGTTAATCCAGACTTTTGAGCTGGGAGAACAGATAACGACCTGAAGAACGAGAGGTTTTGATATGTTTATCATTTGTTGGTTGTACAAGTTTTGATTTTTGTAAGTAGTTAAGTTCATCACTCATATTGGCGCTGTAACAGGTACATCGCCAGTGCGCCACAAACCTTGGGAATTAAAATGTTAGTTTCTTGTGCCTGGGTGGTTCACTCATTCTTCAAACTGGAACACACAATACGGTAATATATCTGATAAGTGAATGCTATCCAGGCGGACTTGCGCTAAGCCCAACTATCAAGTCAATTTTGATAGTCAGTGATGGATTATTCGTAGCGTTTGGTTTGTTATGGTTGTTTGAACTGAAGACATTAACAGGCAATCCAGTCAAAATAATAATTTTACATGACGATTTTAAATATATCAAGATCTACTTTTATTTTTGTATATGTCCAAAAAATTTAATGTAATTTTATCAAGCAGGTCAGCCGCTGTCACTATATTTACACTGTCCTTGGATCTTGCTGGTAGAAGAGACTCCAGCCTCTGTCGAGATGCGTAGGCATATTCTAAGCTAAACATTACACGGTATAAAACTGATGTTTTTATATATTAAACGAAATTTATATATTTCGAAATACTTGATTAGAAATTGGTCTTTAGTTGATGCGTAAATGTTATCGAACTTGTTTTTCTCATCAATGTAATTTGCATAACTTGATAATTTAGACTTAACACGGTTAATAGCGAGCGAAAATTGTAATGATTTTATACATAATATGAGATGAGATTATAAGTTGATTGAAGTTCTGGCTATGACTTGTCTGGGTGCGACAAACTCGACATCCAGTCTGTTCCTTCGGGTGTTCCACTGGGCTCTCATTTGGGACTCTTATTCTTTTAAGTTTTTATAAATAACCTCTTCATCTTTATTAATACAAATAGTGTACTTTTTCAACAACACAAAACATATTAAAGTTAAAATGATGATAATGATTAATAATGATAAATACGCTGATAAATATATATTTTTCTTGGTGGTAGGGCTTAGTGCAAGCCCATCTGGGTAGGTACCCACTCACCAGATATTCTATTGCCAAACATCAGTACTCAGTATTGTTGTGTTCCGGTTTGAAGGGTGAGTAAGCCAGTGTAACTACAGGCACAAGGGACGTCACATCTTAGTTCCCTAGTTTGGTGGCGCATTGGTAATGTAAGGAATGGTTAATATTTCTTACAACGCTATTGTCTATGGGCGGTGGTGACCACTTACTAACAGATGGCCCATTTGCTCGTCCGTCTACCGATATCATAAAAAAAAGAAATTAAATAAGTTAAATATTAGATGTTTGATTAAAAGCTGTAAGTGATGCTATAATATTTAGTGTTTAGTGAATTTACAAGAGTGGCAACCCTAGCTTCCTATCGTGCCAAAGTAACGACTAAATCGACCAATATATTAAAAAAGAGAAAAAGTGCCGTCCGCACTGTCCTTAATTAAGTTTTCTTTCTATATTCGTTTACACTTTATTTACTATGAAATTGCGAATAGGATATTGGATAGTTGAATCAGTAACACTTTTGGCGCTTCCCGATATTATCTTCATTTCGAAACGGTTGTATCTCTATGTTCCATAAGAATAATAATTAAAAAATATATATTGACGCTTCTGTCAATGGTTCATTACATACTGATACTAGCTCCTCGTATTTGTTTCACACGGGTTTATATATAACTTTTAGTTTAACTAGTTTATACACAGCTTGAAATACAAACATAAAAATAAAAATGTTTGCTTTTTTCCCAGCGAGGATAGTTTAAATTCTTGGATTTTGTTTATTATAGTATTATACCTTCGTCTTGAATCACTCTGTTCACTTTGGAAACCGCATTAAAATCCGTTGCGTTGTTCAAGAGATCTATGCGTACCGATTGGCGGGTGGCGCGCTTTACGTTATATAGAAATTATATTGTGGAAAAAAAATATTTTGTGTATTCGATAAATAATGAGTCTATTTTAATAATGCTTACATAAACAATTTTATCCAGAAGTAATTATATGCTATAGTTTATTTATTAAATATAATTGTATTTAGATAACATAACTTTGTATTTTTCAATGTTGATAAAGAATAACTACAGATTTTCTTGAAAAGAGTAACTGCCGCTTCTTCTCGGTAGAATCTTTATTCCGAACCGGTCGCAGCTTCAGTTAATATAGTTTGTTAAATGACTATTAAAAAGTGTAAAAGCCTACTTGAAAAAAGTATCTTTTGATTTTGATTTAAGTATTAGTCAGATTGTAGTATGTATGTACTTTTATAGTATAAACTCCGTGCGGATGAAGTCACAGGTACAGTTATTTAAATTAAATGTCTCGTAACGGTGTTCAAATTGAAGATTTCATTTTTGCTTAATGATGGATGATCGCACGTACTATTAGGAGTTTGTTGGTCTTAAAATGAAAGATAATTGGGTTTAGTTCAAGATGTTTGGATTAAAAGAAAAAAAAATATATAATTAATACTTCAGTATTTTTTGCACATCGTTAGTCATGAAAAGTTGATTTGGCATTGATAAATTAAAAGTTCTAATATAAATGTTAAGTCCTGTTATTTTTGCTATTTAGTTGGTAGGTTATCGAACGGTATCAATATTATTATTATTATTTAAAATGAGATCGTGAGGTGTAAGCGTTGTTTTCTTGGGTTGGAATGAGATATAATAGGCTATTTAACTGGTTAAAATGCATTTTATATTATTTAGCAGAGGTCAAGGAACCCAGTAAAAGTTGTTTTTTTTTTAATTCTAGTATATATTTGCAGAAAAACATCAAAATAAAAATTCCATATTTAAATAGCGCGCGAAAACGCTACTTTGAAAATATGGCGCTGCAATGGGGTCGGTGAAGTCACTTGCCTGTATTTTAATCTGTAGCACATATAATCCACATACAGTAGGCAAACGAGGTTAATAAGCAAGTGACGTCATCATAAGCCCGACCAATCAGAAGCGTTTTGTGTCAGATGACAAACGTTTAAAAAAATGCATTATTATTTATGGATTTTTGAATAAATTAATTATTATTTTCAACTGTCGTTGATAAATAACCATTTTTAAACTCATAATGTATGCTGATTACAATAATTGACACTTTATTTTTCGCATTGTCAAATAGCCTGTTATTGGATTTTATGCTACGTAATTTTTCGATTACATTCTCGAGGGCCAATCTAAATGATTCATAAGATATGATGAACAAGTCCTTACGGTATCATGATGCACTCTATTAATACATAACATAACATAAACAGCCTGTCTATATTTACAGGCTCTATTAATATAGAACAGAAAATTTGAAATAACTTATATGAAAGCTGTTGGATTAAATTATAAAATAAATGCAATAGAGGACCAGAGAGAGAAAATGGTACCAATTATGATCCAATTTAAAAAAAAAAACTTTTAAAGTAATGCTTGTCCGCAAAATGTTATTATACATTTAGTCAGTTCGTGGTTGATAGCACATTTTGGGAATGAATCGATCGACTCCTGGCTATTTCATTGTGATAATTAATATATTATTTAAAAAACCACAAATTAATGAAAGAATCAAAAGTAAGTAAAACTTGTGTGTGTCATCAGTTCCTACTGAATGACACAATGGCGGCATAGCTGTCCATCTTCAACCTGTAAAAAAATGTTCTGGATAGGCGGAACTGGAAGTACAGATACTGGATTTGGCAAAGGATTGTTTTTTATAGATGAATAGATTACATTTCCTTTTAATGAATCCTTGTATAGTTGTATGAGCCAATTTGGTACATTGGATAGGAAACACGCGAAACCAAAGGCCGAAAGTTCAAACCGATTAAGTTTCACTCACAGTGTTTTGTGTTATAAGATAAAACGGTGTTTGCGTATTTTTTTTTCTTACTTTAGAAAAAACAAAACTATCTGACCTTTTTGTTAAAAATGTTTGGAACGAAAATAAAAATATTATCGTATCTGCAAATGTGCACCCGGCCTTACTGATTTGAGAGACGAATTATAAAAGTATTCATTTTATTTATTTATTCATTATTGTACATTATATTCTAATGAAGAAATCAAATCAATGCAAAAAAATATATAAGGAAAAAGATGGTGCGCAAAGTCGGTCTTGTCGCTTATTAGAAATTCATTAGCGAAATATTTTCTTAAGAGAATGAATAATTGCAAATAATTTATATTAAACTAATACAACTAAATTAATTTGAAAATAATATCGAATTAAATCTAAAACCATCCATTTATATCCCTTTAAGAACCTTCCAAACGACGTTACATTGTTCGCTCCAAAAATTTTATAGCATTTAAATATCTGAAAAGCAATACAATGAAACAGATAACAGTTTATTCCAGCAGTTAAAGCTATTAAAGAGTCTAAATACGGCGAGAATACGGTAAGACCATTCGTTGCCAACTTCAGGAAGATTAACGGGGCCTAAGAAAATAAAACGAAGCCTTAATCCTAGATTATCTCGTTAAATCTTTGTTTTCTAAGTCCGTTACGCTAACGATTTGTGAACATTGTAACAAGAGCCCTTGTTGTATTGAAAAAGACACCCTCTAAGAGAATCATAACATTATGATACCTTGATGATACCTCTTCTCTGATATTTCTTTCTCAGACTGGCGTTTCTTTCCTAAACGGTGGTTTGTTTTTTGACAGTCAATAGGCGTATATTGCCTTTTATGACAAGTAAATATTTTTGGAATTTTTTGTCAAAAAAATATTTCGTATTCCCAGAAAACCAATTACAAAGACTTAAGGATCGATTTCACTCCGGTTATGTTAATCATAGCGATTGATGCTTTCGTCGGTTCTTCTCAGGTTAGGGTATTATCTTTTCCGAATCGGTGGTAGTGTTTAATTTGACAATCAAAGAAATTTGAATTGATTTGAAACAATGACATACTTCGTAACTCCCAGTGTTATGGGTAATTTATTGACATAAAACCTCAAAAACTTTTTATTTGGCGCCACACCAGCGAAGCATTCACGTCATGGAGTCAGGACCAGTAACCCATTTTAAACGTTACGTCTTTACCGAAAGCGATTTACCGCGAATATCTTGAGCGAAGTGGAACGCTCGGAACGTCGGTCATATGTCATACTATGTTTCCTTGTTAAAGATAAGGCGTTTCATTGTTAATTTTGCAACATGTTTATTTTAAAACATTTTGAGAGACGAAACTCGAGCGTATTTTGTTTTAGAAGTTTATTTTAAGTCTTTTTTTACATTTTGTTTTTAAGTAATGTTTTATGAATAAGTTAATACCAGTTTTATTTCACGACCCATAGCGTGAAGCGTCATAGAGTGCTTAACTATCGAAATTTATTTTCATTCTTGTCATTGTACGTAATTAAGATAGTTTGCTATAAATATAATCTAATTAAGTTACTTTCCATACTTTTCCGAATCTTATAAATATATTTAGATAAAAAAATATTATTCAAAAGTGTACGATTGATGTGTTAGAAACTTAAACAAACATCATTCTCTTTAATATAATCTACATTTCCAAACGGAAGTAACTATACATTCAGTATAAATCTGTAAAATGTGGATTTAATATATAAAACAAATACTTGATATTCATTTATATTTTATAATGTATATGTTGGTACCTAACTACTATGTTAGAAGTATACATGCACGTAATACTGTACAAAGTTTCATCAGATGAATGAAAAAAAAATCAACAAATCTAGTAAAAACATTTTTGAAAATATATTATATATTTTCAAAAATGTTTTTGAAGTAAAACTATTGTAGCGTTTCGGGGGTAAGGCCGCGAGCGCGACGACAAACATCGAAACGTTAATCTTATGCCGTCATAATTCGATATTTATTTATTGGTTTTCTTTAATTACAATTTCTTCGTCTCGCAACAGCCATATTATTTTATTTTATTTGATTCTATCTTACATATTAATAGCGTAATAGAATAGCGTATTAGTCCCAGTGATTATGGGACGATATCTGCACATAAAAGATTGATTATGGGCTTATTTTGAAGAGCTTCAGCAGTAGATGTGCAGAAAATTGAATAGGATTCTTGATTGCAATTTTCCAAATTTTAAAATTTAACAAATAATTAATCTTAGTGAGCGGAAAAAAGTTACTGACCGGGTAGAGAGCGGCGGTACGGCTGAATTAAAAAAAAAGAAGATATTTAAAACGTGCGAACAGACGTCCTTAGTTTACAATGACATTAAATCAAATCAAAACCTGTCATAAGTTACGAAATTTGTAAAAATCACTCGATTAAACGTGAAATGTCGCGTGCGACCCACTAGTCTTTTATTAATATTCATTATTTTCTATATAATTTAATAACTAAGAAAAAATAAAGAAATAATAAATATTTGTATGTAAGTTTATGACTGCACCGCCTACGACGTTGGTTTTAAAAATTCTCTCTCAGATTGGGTTGTCTGGAAGAGATGGCTAATTAGCCATAAGTCCGCCCATTGTACAACACTTTTTAGTTTTTACGTTTTTTTTTATTTTTTATTTTTATTTTACTAATTTTGTTTTACTTTTGTTTCTGTGTGTTTCGTTTTGTTTGTGGTGTACAATAAAGTATATTTCATTCATTTCAATATAGAACAATATTTACCTAATACTAAATGGAAGTAATACTCTATTTCACAAATACGAGTATTTTAAATACGTTACCCGTGGCGATAATATTTTCCACGCTCTCTTCCACAGTATTTTTCAACAAGATAGAAAATTTCATAAAATACTTTCAACATTTTTCAAATAAAGTTCTCCGCTATAGTAGAATCTTATTTATAAAAATGGATCTCGACTTCGACACGGTTTGACCGATCACCATAAAAGATGAAACGTAGATGTATTTTTTCTTGAAAAAATGTTTTATGCTCTCATTTTTTATAACTGGATATTAGATGGCGCTGCAGTCCATCGACTAGATTCAGGATTTTTTGTTTTTAAGCAGGACACCTTCAGAAAATACCTAAGGGGCGCCTTGATCAAACGGGTTATGTAGGATTTTCATCCAATCAAACTGCGATGGCCATCTCCGGCACAGATGGGGGTCGTTGTGATATAAACAACATCGCTCGTTGCTCGGGGTAGCTCTCAGGGGTGCACATCGACAAACCCTTCACCATGACATACATTTGAGCACGGAGAATATTGTAGCGCGAGTCGTATCGGATATTAGTTTACAAACAGTTTACTAACAATTGGTAAAACATATTATTGAATAAGTTTAATACAAACTATGATTGATGAAGATTTAAAGGCAAAAATTATTTTTTATGTTACGGATTGACGTATGCTTGTAAAGTCACACTTAAACCACAACTTGGATTATTTTAATATATTTAAAAAAATTAGGTATTGAATTGTAAATATGTCAGAAAATGGACAGATATGTAACGAATAACGGCAACAGTAGTCAACCTCAGGGACTAGTATTTTATAGTCCCTAGGTCTACTACAATGAATTTCTTAACAACAAACATTCGCCGGTCTGACCCGATATAAATCCAGTTCCTTGGTATTTGCAGCTTCATAAGCTTAGACAAACGATCGATTCGAATTTGAACAATGAATCTCTAGCGTCAAATAAATGATTCAATTCAATTAATTGCATAGTTGTACTAATTTTCACTATTGTTACATGAAAACTTTTAATTGCGAGCGAAAAGTTTTAATTGGAAAACATACAATATTGTTAAGTCTGAGTTTTGGCCACTCATTTAGTCAATTACACAGAATATATTATGTTACAAAAATATATTTTTATAAACCTTGTCTTTCTAATCAACCTTGTTCATTCATACACAAAGATAATACAATCAAATATACATTTAAATAACGCACTTACACAATTTTGAGCTATATTATACAGATATAATATAACTTACAATGTTTTTAAATTTCGGAAAATTGGGATTGAATATGTCTAATGTGTTTTAAAAGTAAATCGTTGTAAGTGCGACAAAATCTTACAATTGTATTATAAAATGATATATTATTAAAGTGAACACTGACCACAAAACAATTCAAGGGTGGATGACGAGATATACATTTTATGTTAAAATTAATATACGATAACAAGACAGAATAATCTATATTGGAGTGAATTATTTTGTGTGTAGAGGTTTTACATAATATGGTTATTATATATGGTGTTCTCTGAAGTTCTACTAAAATAATGTAACTGGTCACTTTCGCTGGGCAAAAATGAAGAAGAATTAATGAAATTCAAAAAACGAATAGGAGACGATTCCGTATCGATCCGTCATACTCACGTCTATTCTATCGAAGAAGGAAAATAGATAAACAAATCTTACATTTACGAATGTATATATACGTACTTGACTAATATATTATTAATTAATACACCACAGTATTCTACTAAACTACGTATATACACTTTAAATTCAATTCCATAGTTCCGATATACATTTTTGCGACGTTCAAAACGCCATTTTTTCACAAATCCATAATTAATATAATAGATTATTTCAGCTCTGGCCCAATAGTATCGCGTCAATTCGGTGTCAATTGGCTTTTGTCCTCTTGTGGTTGGAATAGACTATGATTTATTGAATTCGAACACCGGATCTGATCTAGACCAAAGTGAAAGGTCTGATTTTTATTGACAGAAAAGTATTGATTCAAAATAGTTGCCAATTGAATATGTTTTTCTCTAATTGCCAAAGTTCGAGCGATAAAATGATGGCACAGCTTGAGTTATTATTTGGACGTGTTACGGATCACATTTAATTACGATTGATTTAAAATATTTATGCTTAGCTTTTAGTGTAATAAAGAAGCAGATTACTACACGAATGCCATGTAGGAAGAAGAATTGTTATTTTTTTGTATACCTTTAAGGACTCAGAGTATTCATAGTATGTTATGTAAGCTGTCAAGTGCGAAGCGTTGTTTTTGCAGTTAAGCTTCATAAAAACAAACTCATCATATTGACGCCTTTGAATTAAAGTCTCTTGGAGTTATAAAGAGAAGTTTTCTTAATGAAGGTAGCAGTAGTTTTAATGAATGCAAGTTGTAATTAAGTCGACTTATATTAAGATGCTATTAAGTTTGTGACGTAAAGATAGAAGTTTTTCTACTAGTTATTCTTCATTTCTATCAAATAACAAACTCTGACAATTTCTTTCGCAACTAAATCCGTCGCTTCGTTGAGAATGCGAAGTATTCATTATTACTATTTTTTTAAATGAATTCTGCATATTATATGAAATAAACAAAAATATACTTCATTCAAGTAGACTTTTATTGACACTTTGGAATCGTCATTCCAAGTTTATACGAATTAAAATTCTGTTTGATTGAAACGTGAAGCGGTTTGCAACGCATATTATACCGAAATAAAAATAACACTTACATTATTTATTCTATAAACTAAAAATAACGAATAAAAACTCCAAGTTTTTTGGGTTTAATATAATCATTAATCGAATTATAAGAATTATATTTTATTAGCATCAGATCTAAGTTATAGATTTGTAAAGCTAGTCGGAGAAAATAGTTATAAAACAAAGGATTATTGTGAAGGGAAATTACACCTATATTATTTGAAAGTTTTAAAGTAGTAGGTACTTATACAGTATGCAAAGTGGCACTTATACAGTATGTGCCATAGATCTACAAAATATTACCCGTCATAATCTAATAGTTAGGCGGACGGGCAAATGGGCTACCTGATGGTAAGTGGTCACCATCGCCTATAGACAATGGCGCTGTAAGAAATATTAACCATTTCTTACATCGCCAATGCGCCAGCAACCTTGGGAACTAAGATGTTATGTCTCTTGTGCCTGTAGTTACACTGGCTCACTCACCCTTCAAACAGGATCACAACAATACTGAGTAATGTTGTTTGGCGGTAGAATATCTACTATCAGGAGGCCCATTTGCCAATCCACCTGTATGACATGAAAAAGGTTACACTGAGTTTGTTTGTTACGTCACTTCAGGCCTTACTATTCAATCGATTGTTATGACACGTTAACCGTTGTTAGAGATAAGATTGGCTATCCAATCCCATCCCCTTCTCCTACTCGTGGGTGAAGCTGCGAGCGGAAATGAGGTGTTTTCGTAAAAAAAAAAAAAAGTAAATATTACTCCTACTTGTAAAGTTCGTGTTATGTATAATACGATCTGTGGTACACGGTTAAATGTCCCGAAGGCCATTAAATCATTCCTTACAACGAAGTCAATGTTTGCTTTGGAATTTCAAATGTCTCTCACGTACAAGCACTTTGTGTTCGTAAACAAAATATTATAGTGACTTTTCCTTTTATATTTTACCTTGTTTTTGAGCAAGATGAAGGTACTATACGTGACTCTAAATACAAAGTTATTGCAAAATTTATTATCTAAGTCGATAGAATAAAATTAGTCGTATTTTGCGTCTATCTGTATCTGAGTTAACTTCTTTGAAACCATTCAACGGATTTCGACGCGGTTCAGAAAGCAAGGAATGTTCGTTTGTACGATTTGTCCATAATTTGTAGAAAATTGCTGAGACTGACTTTGCTGACTGTACTTACTGACTTACATGGTCAACACTGGCTTAACTTTAGGAGATACAGAAAGAAAATGTAAAATAATTGTAAAAATACAACAAAGTATAAAATTGTAGGTCTTAAAAAGACTTACGGAGAAGTCCGCAAGTTTGTAACTATCTTTTAAGTTTAATTAGTAAAGATTATTTTTATCTACTACAAATTAGTTAAAAACAAAAGGTTACTTGCGAAGTCATTTTCTCCGGTTCATTATATCCTTGTTCAGATAAAAATGTTAGTTATCTTGGGTATTTAATATAGATTAAAATATTCTGTTAAATTATAACATTCGAATGAATACTTTAAAAGATATCACTGATTACAAATTGTGTGCAATTAAAGAAACCTCTCGGTGCGAAATGGATGGCCGTGACGATAAAATGTTAACATTGGCTGTTCAAATTATCCTTATATGAATACATAAGCCGTGGATACAATTTGATCCATGTTTCACAATAGAGTCATTATATTTACATATTTCTTACTTGTAACGTACTTATATAAACTAATAAATAAATAAAAAGGTTATAAATATATTAACTTAACTTATTGTTGCTATGCGCCCTTCTCATTTTCTTTGTTAGTGAATTGCAATCGTGCGATGCCGGAGGGGGTCACTAGTTTGGTTCATAAAATTTAAATTCGGAACAAAAATGCAACTGAAATTAAAGTAAATAATGTATTCCAAGACACGAACATGTATGTGGAGAAAATAACACATATAATTTATATTGTTTAAACATAACTTGCTTATTATTTCTAAATATTAAGAAATACAATATTTTCAAAAGATTTGCTGTACTTTTGTTTTCTTTCCAATATACGAGTATATCATATTGGCAACATTTAACCTTTTCATTATTTGGAGGAGTGCCAGAAATATTTTCTACAAAAGACATTCGAATATCGGAATCCAATAAGGAATTAAATTAGTACGTCTCCACTTAGGTAATTGATAAGTCTACAAAGCTCACAAGAACTTGGCCTGGTCTTGTCTTGATAGTTATGTTAGCTGGAGTTCAACTCGAACAACTGGTTCTACATTACGACGGACTTGTTCTTGTAATGATAGATACACTTTTCTCAGAAGTATATGAGCTGACACACTAAGTTTTGTTGGATATAAGTAGATTATTTCATATAGCAGGACAAGCCTAAAGAAAATTTATATCCCATTAACAGAGGATGGTCTAATGTTTTAGCTAAGAGGTGGGTATACGTCGTGGACTTTGCTCGATTGGGCGATTATAAATGTGCCTCGCGCAGCTTATCAGCACCTCTGTATCCTGTGATTTTTGGTAAAAGTGTAACAAGTTTGTTCAGCGCAAAGTCTGTCCACACTGATTTATTAGGCGACAGCAGTGATGCCATCTCCTCCAGATTGTTTTAGGACCAATTTCAAATTCCGCTAAATAAGACTAAACGTCGATAAAAAAAAAATTAAACCTCTAAAGTTTTTATTGTACACCTTGTTTGAGAGTAAATTTTAAATAAAATTGGTATACATGGTTCTTAAATATTTTTTTACGTTTTTTCGACGATACTGATTGAGAAAAAAGGTATTAAAATCTTTTGCAGCTCAAATAAGGCCACTTTACACAATACAGTAACGTCCGTGAACTAGACTCATACTGCTAGACTAAAATCGACGATTGGTTCGAAAGTTCGACTGTTGATTTTGGGTGGATAAGTTATGTCATCAATATCAGATTCAGTAGTGAAGAAAATATTTTGTGAAAACATGCACATGTTTGATGGAATTCTGTCATGTGTGTTTCCAACGCACTTTAGGCGTCAGTGCGCGAAAACGCAAACAAACAACGTATAGCTTTATATTTATAGATATAGCTGTAAATAAATTTTTCTTTTTCGGTTTCGTTTGCCAGATACTTCTTATACATATGCCTATTACTTATAACACAGTTATTTTCTGGTGACCTCCGTGGTCGATTAATGTGTACCGGTTTTCATGAGTACGCCACTCCGAGGTCCCGGGTTCGATCTCAGCCGAGTCGATGTAGAAAAAGTTCATTAGTTGTTGTGTGTTGTCTTGGGTATGGGTGTTTGTGGTATCGTCGTTACTTCTGATTTTCCATAACACAAGTGCTTTAGCTACTTACATTGGGATCAGAGTAATTTATGTGATGTGGGCCAATATATATATTTTAAGTATTAGCGCAAGGGATCTAACTCACCATAGGAGTAGTGCATAGCATTTTTCGATGGTAGGGTATAAGCCCGTCTGGGTAGGTACATTATTGTATTCTACAGCCAAGCAGAAATACTTAGTATTGTTGTGATCCGGCTTAAAGGGTGAGTCAGTCAGTTCTCAAGGGCGGTGGCGTATTTATGATGTAAGGAATGGTTAATATTTCTCACAGCGCTGATGTTAATGTTTATGAAACGGCCTAACTATATCATAAAAAAAAACGCATCGCCTTGACCTATCATAGCTACGCCAATAATGAAGCAGTGTGGGAGCTTCATGCCTCCTGAATAGAAAAAGGCTGTCGTTCACGAGTTTATCTGAAATATGATGACTTCAATGCATGACCTACTTTGCGTTCTAACCGCAACCTGTACTTATTAAATATATTAAGGGGATGTATAAATCATGAATACATCGATTAAAAAAGACATAATTCACCAATATTTTCATAATATGCTTTAAAATATTATTAGGAAAAAAAAAAACTTAAATTTTAAATTCCTCAAAGCTAATAGAATTGGAATATCGCCAAAAATATTATGGAACGGCGAATTTATTTTGCAAAAATATAGCAATCATAAAATGGTTTTTGTGGAGTATTGATTTAATGAGCCTAATTAAATAGATGTTGTTTATAAAATAATGCAGATATATTGAATGATTTATAATATCACTTTAAATATCTGTAGAATTCTAAATTAAAGATATTTATTAAATAATTAAAAATACTAAATTACTAAGTCGTATCAAATCCTCCTGGAAAGACATTATCATGTTTTCAAGGCTGAAATTTTGGTTAAGGTGACTAAGGGTTGTGCGGGACATTTTAACGTTATTTTATTATTCTTAAAACAAATCAAATCAAAATTCTTTATTAATTATTGAATCATTACACTTATTTATTCATGTTATTCAGACCTGAGAAGAACCGGCGATATGAACTTATTGGGTTTGTTTTTTTTTCTTTTTTCCATAGGGATGGTGACTTGAAATAACCGAAGAGAGATTTTAGCCTTTTTGGCTACATCCATACGTGTTTTCCAAGGAACAGAAATGTAAATGACAAATTTATAACTTCGGATTATGAAAGAGAACTTTATGTTCGAATACATGTTTACTTATCATAAAAAGGCAACATTCACCTAAACATATACCTAATTTCAAAAAAAACTACCACCGCTTCGGAAAGAAACCTGATATCTGAGGAGAGGTATCAACGAGGTATCATAATGTTATGATTCTCTTAGTGGGTGTCTTTTTCAATACAACAAGGGCTCTTGTTACAATGTTCACAAATCGTTAACGTAACGGACTTAGAAAACAAAGATTTAACGAGATAATCTAGGATTAAGGTTTCGTTTTATTTTCTTAGGCCCCGTTAATCTTCCTGAAGTTGGCAACGAATGGTCTTAGCGTATTCTCGCCGTATTTAGACTCTTTAATAGCTTTAACTGCTGGAATAAACTGTTATCTGTTTCATTGTATTGCTTTTCAGATATTTAAATGCTATAAAATTTTTGGAGCGAACAACGTAACGTCGTTTTAAAGGTTCTTAAAGTGATATAAATGGATGATTTAGATTTAATTCGATTTTATTTTAAATTAATTTATTTATATTATTTTAATATAAATTTTTTGCATTTATTCATTCTCCCTCAAAATCGCTAATGGATTTTTAACAAGCGACAACACCGATTTTGCGCACCATTTTTTTACATGATTTTGTTTGTTCTTTTCAATATGATGTACAATTAAAAATTAATAAATACATTAATAATTCATACTAGCATATTTAAAACCAGTAAGGCCGTGTGCATATTGTACACCCTTTAGTTTGCAATCCTTTAATCCTATTATTTTCGTTGCGAATATTTGACAGAAGGGTCAGTCAGTTTCGTTTCACTAAGTAATAAGAAAACAAATTGCCCAAAAGCCGTTCTTATAATGCAAAACTCAGTGAGTGGAACTTAATCGGTTTGAACTTGCGGCGTTTGGTTTCACGTGTTTCTTATCCAATTTGCGAAATTGTTTCATACAACGATACAACGATTAAGGAAAAAGAAAACTTACCTGTTCATTTATATAAATAAATAAAATTCAAGTGATTTATGAATATTTAAATCATATTCATAAATCACTATTTGTTCTCCGAAAAAAATGTTCTCTAATCTCCGAAACAGCTGAGTCCATTCAACGAGACTTTCACTGATAAATTGCTAATATTTTAAGGATCCATATCCATATCCACGAGGTGTCCATATGGATTATAAAAAACGAAAAAAAATATGCAGGCCATATTCTGCCCGGCCAAAACTTTATAAATTTCTCATTCTTTTTGTTATTCTGTGTTCATATTTGTAATCAAATTTAAGATTAATCTTATTATTAGTAATTGGGAACAAGATATCAACCAAAATACACTTGGTGGTAGTGGCTTTGTACTAGGTGCTAGCGCCAAACAACAGTACTCAGTATTGTTGTGATCCGGTTTGAAGGGTGATTGATCCAGTGTAACTACACGCACAAGAGACATAACATCTTAGTTCCCAAGGTTGCTGGCGCATAAGCGATGTAAGGAATGGTTAATATTTCTTATATTCATTGTCTATGGGCGGTGGTGGCCACTTACCATCAGATGGCCCATATGCTCGTTCGCCAACCTAAACCATAAAAAAAATAACTTTTAAATTTTTTAATGTTTCATAATTTTCTGTTACAGGTAGTATTTTCTCATTGGGTAAAGTGCTCAATTTCTTCCCTGTGGGTGGTGAGAAGGAATGCCAGCCCTCTGGTTTTACTATCGCGAGAGCAGGGATCTGTCTCAACCCGTACGACTGTCGCCAGAGGGATGGAAAAGCTTCTGGTGACTGCGCACATGGGTTTGGCGTGTGCTGTGTTTGTGAGTTAAATTGACTTCATTTAATAAGTTTTTATCCCAGTATACGTTTCTTCTTTATTTAATCGGTTGATATGTATGTATAGTACCAAGAGGCTCTTCGCTTGAAGTTGACTTTTGTAAAAGTTGTTTTGGTACCAACTGCTCATCAGATATTCTACATTACATAATATCTTGGTTCATAATATAACATATTGGCGATGAAGCGAATGGTTTATGTGTTTAAAACGCCAATGTCTATGGGCGGTGGTGACGACGTGTGGCACAAATGCCAATCCTATATATTAAATTTAAAAAAAATATATCAGTTTCTTCTCCGGGCAAACTCTGTTTTCATGTGCTTATTTTGTGTTAATTATTTCTCTCGTGTTACTTTAGTCCAGCAGTAGAACATATGTAATCATTTTCTGACATTTCTCAATCGTGAATCGCTGAGTTTCGTGTTTTTTTCTAAAGGATAATTTTATTGATGTTTTATTTTTAAATGAATTATCTGTCTATTGAAGTGGTTTACGTCAATTTTATTATAATAATCAAGTATGCACTTGAAAGCCATTAGATTTATAGTCTGTCGTGGTTTTGCCTCAACGCAATATATGGTTAGTTTTCATACAATTTGACGCAGTTGCGGTTCCTATGTCTATAAATATCTGTCATCTAAAATGATAATAGGTTCATAAATAAAACAATATTTGAATTATATTTTTTTTAATAATATCAATTTGAAATAGACATTATTGAAGTGAACTCGGCATATGTAGATCCAGTAAGAAATTTAGTATTTACTCTTTTCCTGAGATGAAATGAATAGTCAACTAAATATAAATTAACTAACACTAATCCATCACAATTCAAATTTCTTTATTTGATATAGAAGTATTATTACACTTTATTATTGATTATCAAAATTCAACTTCCAGTTCTGAAAGAAACACGGAAGAAACGGCGCAAGAAACGGTGAAAAAACTCAGAGGGATTATTATTATTATTATTTTATGGACTATTTATCTCCCAAATAATGGGGCAAATATTCCAGTCACACGGGTCAATGACCAAGTGTATCTGGGGAGTGAAAAAGTCAGTCAGTACAGTCAGTCAGCTTATTATCAGATTCTAAAAACTTACGTGCTATTCGACAAGTATTTAAAATAGCAGCTTTTTGCATGGTGATGTATGTGAGAGTATTATTATTATTTTTAGTCACATCGAACTCGTTTACATTTTATTTATTTATTTAAGATGAGTTCACAAAGCTATATGGCTAGGAATATTGATTTATCAAAATTCATAGTTAGACCAAGAAAACTTAACTAAAAACACTCACCAAAGATAAATTAATTATATTTACGTAGCGTACATGCCAATTCTTATAATGGTATTTTAATATATATTTATATTTATACATTTTCTGTACGTGTGTACGCGACCGCACTTCTCCTAAACGATGGGATCGATTCTGATGTAATGGGGGGCTAGTATATACATATATTCAAATCAATACATAGTATAAAACAAAATCGCTTCGCGCTGTCTGTCCCTATGTATGCTTAGATCTTAAAAACAACGCAACGGATTTTGATGCGGTTTTTGTTTATTGATAGAGTGATTCGAGGGGAAGGTATTATATGTATAATACATACATTATATAGTTGAGAAATACTGATAATTTTAGAGGTTTCTAATGTGATGTCATATTATACATCTTAAAAAGGTCTTCAAAAACGTCCACGATGGTATATGTCTATCTCTTAAGGATAACCTACATTACACTCTTGCGAAGCCGGGGCGGGTCGCTAGTGTTAAGCAACTGATAATTTTGGAAAAGGATTAATCGGTAAATACAGTCAATTTGTTAATTTGATTCGAACAAACATATCAACGATCACATTAAAACAATACAGAAATTCCATTATTAACTAGTCGTTCTCAATCCAACTAAAAGTTTTCCAATCTAAGAACAATTCACGCGCTCCCAAAGTTGCGGTGAACGACACCGCAGAGCTGAATACCTAATAAATCTACTCTTAATACACTATTGTTCTTGAATAGGATTTGTGATAACAGCTGCTTTAAGCGCTATTTTTGAAATTTATGCCGTATTTAATATATGAGAAAGACGATGACCCAAAGATTTAAAAAGTCGAATCTATTTTGTTTTTTTTTAAATTAAGAACCCGATGCTTGTTCCGATCTTAAAAACGTTAAATATTTAGTTACGTGTTTGTTTTTCGTTGTATAACTAGTAACTACCGGATTCGCAAGGGTTTACTCTACGCTAAATAGGACGTATGTGTGACGGACGTATGTGTCACATATCACCTTTCGTTTATTAATGATCAAGTTCCACATCGGGTTTTAAAATTGTTCTTCCAGATCCAAAAGACTGTTTTTTGGTAATTTAATTTCGATTGCTCTTGCTTAGCTATTTTTATTGTTCTTAATATCAAGACTGAATAATATAATTGTTCGAATATTCTAAGTTGTATACAACTTCGAATGTATTGTTTAAGTTTCAAAATGTTTAAACAATATACAATTAAGTTGTGGAGAAACAGCTGAATTCGGAACAAGTGTAAGAATTGTTAAGTTTAAGTTATTTGTTAAAGACCGTTGCTATGTTTAGAGAACTTTACTTTCAATAAGACGAAATTTTATACATTCAAAATTCTATTAATTAATTTCCTTGTAAAATAGAGTTTGCATTTGCATAATGTATTCGTTTGTCGGCATTTACCGACTAAGTTTATAATTAGGTTAATTTATTTCTACATAGAAATGTAGGCACACCAATGGAAAATTAAAAAAATACATTTGCAGTTCACCGTACACGTGATACAAGTGAAAATATATACTTCTCTTTCTCTCTTCATCATGTTCAAGTTCTCTTTCTCTCACGTAATGTGTATTAATATAACACGTCCTTAAAATTTTACTGAAATATCTCCGTCCATCTATCGATTTTGGAATTGCCGCGCAAATATTTTTTTTTACAAGTGATCTTATATATTTTTTAAATGTATTATTAAATAATTAACAATAATTCTCTTTTTAAACTAAACATTAGCATAACAGCGCATACTAAAGACAAGCTATTTAGGATCGACGAAGGAAATAATATAGGGCGCAAGTGTGTCTGAACCTTTTTGTCTCTTATAGATCTTAGAGATTATTTGCTTTACTCTTTCATTCTTCTCACACACAGATCCCGTTAAACTCGCGTAGTATCTCGAGATGGCGTCGCCGAAATCGTTCAGAAATATATAATCATAATTAATTTGATTCCAGTAAAAACAATACACACCATTAATCATTGAGAACTAATATAATGAGACTCCGCTCCGACAAACATTCCGTTACGAAGTTTTATATTGAGGTACGTCAACTTTATAACCAGATATCACATGAATAATGTTACAGACATCAATTCAAGTTTTTAACTAACTTTAAAAAAGGTAGGGCTCATGTTTGTACGTACCCAATTTTATCATTAACGACCAATTTTATATGATTATTTTATTGGGGTAATCTATATGAAATTATGAAAAGTGTTTTTAATGACATAAGGATGGCAGATGTGCCAGATAGTAAGTGGTCAACGTCACCTTGGAAACGAATTTGTTATGACCCTTTGGCTTTTACATTCAATGGCTTTACAAACCTTCAAACGGCAACAAAAGAATACTAAGTACTACTGTTTGGCGGTAGAATATCTGATGACTGCGTGGTATCTACCCAGACGACCATGTATAATACTACCGCCAATTAAATTGATGATTTGGCAGACCTTAATACTGTCCATTTACTTGACTCTCAACAATGTTGGAAATTATATTCCTTCTTCTCGTGCTTTAATTTTAAGAAATACATACTGATAAAATGGTTCCCTGATGATAAGCGGTCACTTTCCGGTCACCATCGCTCACTAACATTAAAATATATAAATAAAATAAAATACTATTGTTATGTATGGTTTTATACTCGCACACACTTAATTTAAGCCAGAATACAGGAATATTACAACTGCATGTTTAGCGCTGACCTACAGATAGCTTTACCTACAGTACAGTGAGAGTGTTTGTTCCTTACCATATATAGTTCAGGCTTTTTAATCCTTGATATTATTGTTTAACATACTCATGACACCCTTCAGTCTGAAACAACTTAATATTAGACGGAGGTTTATTCTCTCATTGAAAACATTTTAAAATGTATTATATGAAGTTGTTTCTTGTGCATGAACTTATTTATAACTTTAGTTTCACACATAGTTAAGTTAGTTATGAAAAATACATAATAGTACTGGACAGAGATCCTTATAAGTACACGGTATGGATTTTTCCACTGGTCGACTACGGGTTTATGTAGTAGTTTACTAAAACAAATGCATACATAGTTTTCCTGATCGTCCAAATGATTTATAAGCAAAATTCTAAATATTGTAACCCATTGTCTCAGAATTAGATCAACGTTTAACTCATGAGCAATCAAATCAATTTTTTTCAAGTTAACTTCACAACGAAACGTTTTTGAATCGTCGATATTAAAATACTACCACCGTTTCGAAAAGCAGCCTCCAGCGAGAAGAAACGGCAAGAAACTCGCATAGTTGCTCTTTTCAAATAAACAGATTTACAATGCTGTTTTTTTTACAATAATTATTGTTCTGTGATGGAACCCGAGCCTAAACCCAGACGTTCTTTTCTAAAAAGAAAGAAAATCTCAATCTATATTATAATTACAAAATACTATTAATTGCCCGTGGCATCGGTCGCGTTTTAGGGGCTGAACGTCAGGTATTGGGCATTAAAACCTATGGAGTTCCTACTTCTTCTTTGGAGTTCAAGCTTGCTTCATGCCAAATTTTATCAAATGTGATTCAGCTATTGTGGTTTAGCCATTAACATACTTCGCATTTACTATATATGGTCTCCGTTGTTTTAATAATGTTTGGTTTAATATGGCACACATTGAGTTTAATATTTAATATCAGCCTTTGTTAATTAACGCTAAAGTAACCAGTTCTGCCTATTATGCTGAAACAAAGCATTGATTGTATTCTATTTCTATACAATAGTATTTTATCCACAACAGTTAGAAATCATTGCATGATTAGTTGACTATTGAACATTGAATAAAAGCCTCATTAGTCTAGTGGTAAGCTTATAAAGGCTTGTATATGTTGCTGTTTCATGATAACCTATTAATACAAAATATTTTTTATTGAAGTAAGCCCTTAAAGGCACCTTTAAATCGGCTTCAGCAGCGGAGTTTGGTAGTTAATTCTGACTTGTAAAGCCGTCGTTCCTGTACTTATATCGTATTGGCTGTCTCAACAGATTATAAAAAAAAATATTTCATTTTTTTTAAAGTCATTATAGATAGACGGATTATCAAATGGGTCACCTGTTTGAAAGTGGTGTCTAACACCTACAACCATTTCTGCTGTACGAAATATTAAACGTTCTTACTTCGACAATGTAGCACCAAACTTGGAAACTACGATGGAGTTACGTCCCGTGTGCATGTATTTACACTGGGTCACTCACTCTTAAAACTGGAACTTAACAAAATTAAGTAATACCTTATGGTAATAGTGTTTCGTGGTAAAATAAGTGAAGGGAGGTTCTTATCCATATGAGTTTCTACAAACGAATTGTCATGGAATACATAGTGTACATGCCCTTCAAAGTTGGATAGTATCGCAGCTGTGGCGGAAATCGGTCAGGAGGACAATATCAGTACTTTACTAACAGACAGGTTTTCTTAAGAGCTGTTTGAACTGAGAAACCATATAGGTCTGCATTATTTTTTAGTATCTTATCCATTTATTTATTTATGAGCGGAGATGGGCCAGTGGGTCGATCACGTAACTTCTTTATTTGAATTTTTAATAATGAGATTAATAGCGATAAAAATAAAATTAGTACATCTCCAGCGCACGATCTTCCCCCCCCGGTCCGCTTCACAACTTATCAATACGGGTACAATATATTAATAATGATAATGATATAAATATAATTTCCCTCCTCCCGATAGCCTCTATCACTCAGGCATAATGTTACTAATTAATAGTAAAAAAAAAATCCTTAATTTCGGAGAATACCTCCAACATACAAACAAACACATTTATCTCTTTATACATTGACGCTAAATTCTATTAGACGTGTTACATGTCCAACCCGATCCGGCTTGTAATTCACAGTACAATATAATATGATTATTGTACAATTGCCTCAGTAGATCTACGACTTCCATTTGCTATGATTACTGAATTCAATCACAAGTCATAAAGTCTGCGAGCTCATGTTATAAAATATACTTTATTAACGGTACACGCTATCAAGCGTAATGATTTAACATTGCATGCCAAAGTGAAAAGCGAACGTAATTCACGTGGACTGAAGTTCGTGGGAAGTCGTTGGATGTGGGTAGCGTATTACTGGCTATCGCGGACATTCTTGGGGAAGGCTTGTCCAGCTCGGGAAGTCTTACGGTGATGATTATGAAACCTGCATATGTATTCACCAATCCATGGTCCATTACCAGTGTGGTGGAATTAGTGCCTTTTCAAAATGAGAGGATGATTTAGTCCAACAGAGAAACTTTTAAAAGCTGGTATTTTATTACTTATCTGCTCTAAATGAAACATGACTGATCATAATCACCAAGTTTTCGAAAAAAATATTTATCCTTTAGTGGGCATAGTATTCGTTTTTAAATTAATGTTGACAAAGCTTAAATTATCTGTATACTTCTAGCTTTGCCGATAATGTTATGTTAAAAATATTTATAAATTAGTGGAGTGTTCTTTGTGTGTGGAAAATAGTTTTACCTTTTTGCAGCCAATATGTTCGTACGTGCTCGCAATTTTTTCACTCTCATTATCAGGTAGGACGGCAAACCGATACGCTATAAGAAAGATCAATTACAGAACCAAATGCTTGGCGTCCTTTCAGAGAGCGTACCACAGCCAAATCTATTATTCCATGATGCAAATATGAATTAGTTGACAGAAAAATTGAACTTCCTAGTCCAAACCGAATTTAGAGTTCGAACCATCTCGGGATCAGCGTTATAATCAAGCTAAAACAATGAGCTGGTTAAACTTGACACAATGGAATTTAATTATCATCTACATCCTCAACGTAACAAACGTCCGTTTATAATCCTCGAACATATTACGTCAACGTATCAAATCCTTCTAATATGCGCGTATAATGTACTTAGAAACAGATATGCTCCTCCTATACTGCCGAGTCATGTGTCAGTGTACTCATCATCGTTTACCTGTTTGTAACGATTATACGCAGACGTTCTTGATGAGTTAATATTAAAGCCCTTGATATACCTAAATTGGTATACTGGTTCTTGGAGCAAAGGGATCTGTTCACTTGTGCATTAGTGTATTCGTGGCGCTCGTGTCTACAAAATAAATAAATAATAAATATTGGACAACATCACATACATTACTCTGATCCCAATGTAAGTAGCTAAAGCACTTGTGTTACGGAAAATCAGAAGTAACGACGGTACCACATACACCCAGACCCAAAACAACATAGAAAATGAATTTTTCTACATCGACTCGGCCGGGAATCGAACCCGGGGGCTCGGAGTGGCGTACCCTTGAAAACCGGTGTACACACTACTCGACCACGGAGGTCGTCATAAGTAAATCGGTTGTCGTTATTTCACAATTGAGATACGAAGGAAATCTTAAATTGCATTGCTGTACTACTATTTTTTACGAAAAAATATATAAAGAGTTTCTTATTCTTAAGCAAACGTAACATTGCTACGTTATTGACAAAAATCTAAAACAATACCTTAGTACGTGGGTACGAATTTTCAAATTATTTCTTTATTAGGCCACGCACGATTAAGTCGCTCGCTAAACAGCCAATTTAGTGTCCAATCGCATGACATAGAAAACTCCTGATACAATCCCTATGTGCTTTAGCTACTTACATTGGGATCAGAGTAATGTATGTGATGTTGTCATATATTTATTATATTTATTTATTTATGAGTGATACGATATTTTGATACGTGAGTCATATAAATTTTATAATAATTAAAGTCATAGTTGCATATCACATACTGACATTTTTTTGCAATATTTTTTTAGTTTTGACATCCAGAATAGCTCTATTTATTTATTAAGGACCATCAGTAATCACTAGAGTTACACAAGGAGAGTAAGAGTACTGGTAGGAAGAATACTCTACCTTTACAGAAGTAGAGTATTAATACTGTAGGTGCATTTAAAAGCGTTTGTTATTAAATTAAAAAAAAATTCAATGTTTTAAAATATAAACACAGTCATTATAAAACAATAAAATTATAATGAACATTGAAGTTATATGGTGTAGTCGTAAATCTAAGTGATTTAAGTAACGTTACATACGATAAGTTTAACTGTTAATCTGATTTGCTTGGTTAACCTCCAGTTTCTAAAACGGTGATCAAAGTAAAATAAAATAATTTAGCTTTAATCTGAACGATCATTGGTCTTTGACAGCCGATGACGCAATAGGCGTCCAATGAGCGGTCAGTATTTAGTCAAAATGGTTAATTTGACATTGATCAAGGTTTCAGAAACCGGAGGTTAGTTTAATAGTTAGACATGTTACGATATATATATTTTATTTATGATGCGGACGAGCAACTGGGCCAACCGATGGTAAGTGGTCACCACCACCCATAGACAATGCCGTCGTAAGAAATATTAACCATTCCTTACATCACCAATGCGCCACCAATTTTGGGAACCAAAATGTTACGTCCCTTGTGCCTGCAGTTACACTGGCTCACTCACCCTTCAAACCGGAACACAACAATACTGAGTACTGCCGCTTGGCGGTAGAACTAGGCCCGTCTGGGTAGGTGTTTGGGTGGTACCTACCCGGACGGGCTCGCACAAAGCCCTACCACCAAGTAAACACAATTCACTGATCACACTTATATTTTACCTAATATATAAATAATATTGTTTAAGTATGGAATTTAGTTAATTTCATGAATACTTACTGAATAGCCTCGATGGCTGTCTATATTTTAGACATTTCAGAAAGAGTTAAAGACTACTTAATCTTTTCAATTCATTTTGTTAGAATCTAAATTCTTAACCGTTCGTAATATTAAATTGCTCTTATCAACGAAAATGTCTTTGAAATTAATTATTTGTTTCAGTCGAGGTGACCTGCGGGGCAGTGGTACAGAACAATTTGACGTATTTCATGTCACCTGGCTTCCCTGAACTCTGGACTGGGGAGAAGGAGTGTGCCATCAACATCGAAAAGACTCATGGGGGTATCATGCAGTTGAGGATAGATTTCGTACATTTTACCATTGTAAGTAAACATTGTTACCGACGAAAAGTTTATCTTCGAAGTAGTCAAACTTCGCTTCAAAAAGAAAGGTTGCTTCTGTAAGCGTGATCGCGTGTCTTTATTTAAAACAAAAAAAAATAAGCTACAAGGATGATACATTTGCTAGAAAGATTGTTATGAGTATTGACTAGTTGCTCTGTGCGATTTTACTGCGATCAAATGTTACTCTAAATCCGGGGCGTAGCGTGATGTTAAGGAGAAGCCTTACTCAATAAATGGACTATATATTGCAAAGTTTTTCAAATAGGACTTCAGGATACCAATAATAATATGTCGAAAAGAATTAAATCCTTAGCGGTATAATATTAGTACAGATAACTATTAAAAACTCGTCTATCTTTTTATTAGTCTACAGAAAATAATAATATAAAAAAAATATAATGTTCTTAAGTAATTATTACCCTTGTTATAAAGCCTGATGTTAATTTAGAGGACTTCATACGTTTTATAAGATCTGCTTCGTCTACTGGATAGCTATGACTTATCCTGAATCAAACCGTAGGTTTTTGTTAAGATATTTCCTGAAGTAGCTTAAAGCTAGAAATGTCTCGAAAAGAAGGTCATTGGTTCTTTCAGTCGTGGAGGACTGTTTTACCACTTGACTATGAGATTGAAGAAATAGATCTTACAGATCTTATCTTTAAGATTGGCCGTATTGGTCATTATTACATCAGATGGACTTTAAATACTCTGCCGCTGGGGAGAAAATCCGGTGTACATAAATAAGCTCCACTACATTTGTACAAAGCTTTAATATTTTTGCTATTTTCCAACATGTTTTAATGAAAAGTTATTTATATTTACAATCCCGTTCTTTACATAATTAAAAAGTATAATAATAAATGTTACAAAAACAAATAACAAAGAATTGAAAGAAAAGAAAAGAAATCGTAAAACGTTAACGTTTATTGATTAACTGCCCTTTTTGTTTTTACGGTTTGGTTATAACAGGAAAAAGTTATGATTTACGAAGCGTCGCATTTATTCGTTCCTAAATATTTATGTTCAATATTTGACGAATAATTTGAGTTATTGCGCACCTTTGTATTGTAAACGGCTTAAGACCGGCTGCTACTGATATTTTGACGAAGGATTTGACAACGCGGACTTTATAGATATTAATTGTCAGTGTGTTTAATGGTACATATATTACGTAATGAAATAAGAGAATAAATTGTGCCTCACTGACAGTAATAAGAACGAAAAATTCCTTGTATTTAACACATTGTATTTTCTATTTAGGGACAGCCCAATAGAAAAACTGGGGAGTGTGACGAAGATGCAATGATACTCGGGGAAGGCGCCACAAACTTCACTGTATGCGGGCAAAATCACGCACAACATAGTAAGTATGAAAATGACTATTGATCATGTTTTTTTTTTAAGATATAACTTATATTCCTTTTTATATGGACTAAAAGGGATCAGTAGAGGTATTCTATAAGAAGAAACTAGAAACACACCGCAGAAATGTGATATGCGACTTCAGCTATAATAATTATAAAATTTATAAGATACGCGTGTCAAAATCAAGTACCGTACGGAAACCGTAAGTCGCTTGTCAACATGTCATGAGCGAGATACGAAATTAATTCTTGTAGTATCGCACTGCAAACAAATCTCTCTTCCACATAATTAAGTGGTTTCGAATTTTGAGTTGAAATTCTTAACTAATATACATCCCTAGAAAATTTTAAAAGTCGTTAACATTAACAGCCTGTAAATTTCCAACTGCTGGGCTAAGGCCTCCTCTCGTTTGAGGAGAAGTTTTGGAGCATATTCCACCACGCTGCTCAAATGTGGATTGGATACACATGTGGCAGAATTACGTTCAAATTAGACACATGTAAGTTTCTTCGCGATGTTTTTCTTCAGCGCCGAGAACGAGATGAATTATAAACACAAATTAAGCACATGAAAATTCAGGAGTACTTGCCTGGATTTGAAACCGTAATCATCGTTTAAGATGCACGCGGTCTAACCACATCTCGGCTCTAAAAGTCGTTGTAAATAGGTAAAGGTACAAGGCCTCGTGTATAATGCCAAAGAACCCAATAGTATATTATGAAACTTTGAACAAGTAGTTTTCAAATAGATAAAGTATATTATCAATAAAAAGGATTGTTTAGGAGGCGGACGGGCAAATGCACTTCCTGATGGTGAGTGAACACTACTGCCTATTTCTTACATCACCAATACGCCACGAACCTTGGGACTTGACTGGCTCACTCACCTTTCAAATCGAAACACAACAGTACCATATATTACTGCTTGGTGGTAGAATAAATGAGTGGGTAGGTACAAACATACCAGATGAGCTTCCACAAAGACCAAGTAAAAAGTATTTCTGATGTATCTTAATAAATGTGTGAATTAGGTTCCACTTTAATTTACTTTATTTTATAATTTATAATTCAAAGATATAACAATGCTACTTCGTTAACCGTAGAAAAATCGGAAGGGAAAATAGAAATAACATATTAAAAAGACAAGAATATAATTAGTACGCCACCAGTAATATTCTGTAAGAACTTACTTCGTTTCTCACCCGAGAAAGTTTGAGAACCGACTCGCGTCCATACGGTATTTTCATGCGTTTGTCCGTTAAAACTTATAATTATTGTAGTCAATGACACTGCTAACACTTTCTGAAATTTCACGAGCATATTCTGCGGAGACTTATCCTACTGCGGTAATATTACCTACACTTAATTTTACATACGACCTTTTGTATACACTTCAATTTAGAGTGTGTATTAAAGGTGTTCTATTTATCATAATTATAAGATGTATTGATTTTTAGTTGTAGGGCTTTGTGCAAGGTCGTCTGCGTAGGTACTATCCACTTATCAGATATTATACCGCCAAACAACAGTACTCAGTATTGTTGTTTGATTGTTTGGTTGATCCTGTTTGAAGGGTGAGTGAGTCAGTGTAACAACAGGCACAATATAACATCTTAGTTCCCAAGATCGTTGGTGCATTGCCAATTTAAGGAATGTTTAATATTTCTCACAGCGCCTTTGTCTATAGGCGGTGGTGACCACTTATCTATAACATAAAATAAATAAAATTGTTACATTTATACGTCGTAAATATTATCTTGATTATTTCCCAAACGTAAGTGCATTATTATTTGTAATTACTTTAAGTGATTGTTCTATAAATTAGTTGTTATAAGTTTGTTTTTAAAAGAGGTTTTCTTTCGACGTATCTAGCTCATTTCCTCTTAGTAACAACATACCTTTATTATTATTTTCGTGTATTCTGTTATGAATTACCTTTCAAATTATTCCCCGATTCGGTCTTTTAAATTATTTGAAACGTTATTTAATACAGTGATTTATGATCCTTAATTATAGATATAGATAATCATTTATTTTATAGTTAAATTTAAAATAAGTTATAAATAGTACGAGTTACTTCCAACTTACTGGTAATACCTACTTCAGATGTTAAAGAATAAAAAACGTTCACAATGTTGGAATGAGAATCAAACTTAATTCCATTCTAATATTTATTTGTTTTAATTACACAATGCAGCAGATTAATGGTTATGATTGATGGATGAAAGAAATATAATGATACAGTTAATAGTTTTTCACGAGGAAAATGTAATAGCTCGTCCTATCCTCTTGTGACAAACTTGACAGTTTTTTCATAAGCTATTGTATTATGAGTGTGGAAAATTCTTTTTAAGAGTACATATAAACAGAAATGAAAGGAGTTCTGTGTGCAGTAACATAGGCAACTTGATTAAAAATAACAACTCTAGTCGCCGGTTTTTCTCGGTAGCATCTATATTCCGAACCGGTTATAGTTTTAAAATCACAGGCACAAGAGACATAACATCTTAGTTCCCAAGGTTGGTGGCGCATAGGTGATGTAAGGAATGATTAATATTTCTTACAGCGCCTTTGTCTATGGGCGGTGGTGACCACTTACCATCAGGTGGCCCATATGCTCGTCCGCCAACCAATGCCATAAAAAAGAAATTATACCGTTCTGTAAAATGACGATTCAAAAGTGCTTGTAAAATACTACTCGAATAAAGTGTTTTGATTTTAATAAACTAGTAATATCTTGTAGGCACTTTGAATAATCGTGAATTGTTTTCAAAATTAATAAAATGGCTGTTTATTTTTCAGTATATTACACTCTATCAAGCACCAGTGAGACACGAGAAGCGGGGGAACTACCAAGCGCAAAGTCGACGCCATTGGTGATACGCATGCGCGGTAGTGATATGCCACGTCTCTGGCTGTTACGTCTGGCACAGATGCCGCTTGCGCAATCATCGCCTCATAATTGTCTTCAATACTATATAAATGATAATGGTAATCACAACTCTTTTAAATTTATTCTGGTCTTGGAGCTCAATCTGCTTCATTCCTCTACTAATCTCTTATAATACGAGTAGATCTGAATTTCTCTCGACACTGTCGGATAAATATTATTTAACAAATCTGGCAGCCTGCTGTAATTATACTAGCTATTGTAAGTAATTGAAAACTGGGCTTATAATTTGAAATTCTTTTGAACTAGCATGATTGTTTAAGGAATAAACATGTCCATGTTTATTCCTTAAACAGAAATCCTTGAAAATCCAGAAAATTGGGACCAATTTAAGTGGTGTGAAGGATTTCTGTTTGTCCTTGAATCGTAAAAGTAATTCATATTTCCAAACGTATTTTACATTATGTATTACAAATCTCATAAGCATATAATACTAATGGTAACGGTAGATTATGATTTATTTCTTTAATGTTTTTTAACAAGATCATTCCAAATCCCGATACGATGGTTTCTCTAATAAATATATATATTTTCGTAATAATTTCCGTAGGTACTTTAAAAACGTTTAACTATGCGTCAAATGGGCGTCACCTCGCTAGTCAAGAATATAGAGCATGCGTCCGAAGAAATGTTGGATTCTGTTCGATCAGATACACGCCATGCGACAGTCGCTCTTTTAGGATAGGACCTAGAGGCGATACTCCAGTGGAAACTGGTGAGTTAATTTAAATTTTTAAAATCCTTATTCTTAAGGTTTTTCGTTTTGCAATCATGGAAATGGAAAAGGAATTGAAATGGTCCACCAGTCAAGTATGTGTGTAAACTGACTCTTAAATTTCTTTTGTTTTCGTGATAAAACCTCATTTTATTGACCAACTTTCCGTCCGATTATTACATTACATATAATTAAAAATACATTTATTTAAGATGTAGTATATGCGTCTGTAAAAGTATTGAATATTGCAAATTAAATTTAAAACTATTCCTGATGAAGATACCAATTGGAGAAGTTCTGATAAAAATAGACAGTTGTCTTCAACTGGACGTCTTCTCGTGAATAATCTTCGCAAAGGCATCATAATATTGAAGGATAACAGATGTAATGTATTGATATAATCTCTTTGGTAGTAGGGCTCTTTATCCTTCTGAGTAGTCTGGGAAGATACCACCCACTGATACTGTTGTTTAAAAAGAATGAGTCATATTGATTTTTTTATTCAACCAAACCCTTTAAATTAAACTAATTAATACGACTTAACCATTATGTATTTTGTTTTGAGATTATTTCGCTTGCACTTTTTTATTGGATAGAATATACTCGTTACTAATTTTTTCGAGGATTATTTTTTCAAAATTTATCATTTTAAATTTTCTTTTCGAAAATATATAAAGTTGAAGTGAGTTGCTTGTGCTTGTACAACAAAATTGGAGCAAATTGCTCTTCGAAAGTATTTACAGAGTTTGTAGATTTGATTTATTTTTAAACCTATATTTCAAGTATTTAAATACCAAATGGACTTTTACCTGTTAGTTAATATTTCTCTTTTAGTGTTTTATTTCATTTACGTAAAAAAAAATCGTAACTTTTTAATACGAGTACGTAATTGAATTTGTAAAATTTTTGAATAACAAAATAATTGTCATTGAAATTGAAATGCTGGATAAGAAATTAGTTCTTTAAAAAAGAAGGAACGAGAATTATAGGTTTACTAGTTTCCACTCGCTGGCCTGATAAGCGGCAGGGTGTACTAGATTACCTAGATAGGTACCTATGTACTACCTACCTTTTGAGTGCCCCAACAAGGCGTAAGCAAAATTTAATGATGATCAGTTAAATATTGATATAAACAAACTAACTCTCTCTAATAAACTCCAAGCCTTCTCCTTAAGATAGTTTCGCCTAGAAGTACTGAAATTTAGTACTTCATTTGTAAAATCAGAAGCTTCTGTTATTTGCTTGTAGCCACGGAACAGGTGGACCAAATGATGCCAATCAACGACCAACCGAGTCAGGATGAGGAAGAGGAAGGCTCCGGATCTGATCCGCAGATTGTTGAAACTTCAACTCCTCGCCCAGGGATCTTGACTAGGGTGAGTTTTAATACTACAGTTGATTATTTTGTTTATAATGATTTCAGTGTAACAACAATATGCATGGCAGTTGATAAAAAAGTTATGTAAAAAAGTATTTTTATTACTTACTTTATAATCTTAAGAGGAGAACTTTGAACTAAATTAATGCTTCTTGACATAATTTGCTTAGTAGATTTTTCAATTCTTTGAATAAAAACAATATAGAAATAAGTACCATTTAAATACTAAAAGCTTTAAGTCCAAAACTGAACTCATTAAATTCTCTCCAGCCCATTAAACAATTAAATTTATTTATTGACCAGATTGACAAATTAGTTTTTCCTTTACCTTAATAAAAACCTTTGATATAATTAATTCCCTTATAATAATAATTAATTCTTCTAACATAAAAGAAAATAATTACAATAAATTTTCCGAAATCAAATTAATTACCTATATTATGAAACCCGTAATGCCCTGTAGTTACTAACGCCTAAATAACAGATCTGGAGTTATATCTGGCCGTCTTGGGGGCAGAGATCGTTATGGGGCTGGTCTCCGTACCTCCAACACTACAGCGAAGAGAAACTGAAGTACTACGGCTACGGGAATTACATGAGCGATGGCTTCGGGAGATTGAAATGCACGGACAGGGTGACGATACCGTGTGAAAATGAATATTTTGTTTCGGTGAGTAACTATCGTTGTCAACTTTTTAGCCTCCAATTCAAAAAGAAATGTTATGAAATGAATGAAACCGATTTTTATTTATATATTTTTTTGTTTGAATGGTGCATTGATCGAGAATGTTGTTAGCTATAAATATAGAAAAACTGTTCAAATACCGTCAGTTTTTTTAGTTGTTGAAGGGATGGAAAATTTAGTATATTTTGACTTGGATAATTGTACTCGGCAGAATACAGGAGCGAGGGTCGTGTTGGAGGTCATGGTCACATTTAATATGTTATGGATATACACATATCTATATACTTTTAAAAGCTTTTTTTATTTGGTTATTTTTATTTAAGTTTGAATTATTAATCTGTCAGCTGTACCTACATAGTAAAATTAGATAATTTGATTTGATTTAATATACTTAAAGAGACCGCGTAGGCATAAACGAATTATTAAAAGTAATTGATGTAATTATTTCTAGCAACAGCCTACGTTTATAAATAATTAACATTTAAATATTATAAATTTAGTGAAACTGTCTATCGGTTCCTCAAATTATCATCATCCTCGAGTAGCAGTAGACAGATGTTGAGCTTGTCCCGGATGTGTCCCAGTCGCAGCGCTGGGGCGCGGGCGTGTGCGACCCGCACCACTGCGGCGCCTCGCTGTGCGCGCGCGCAGACGCGCGGGCGTGCCGCGTCGACACGTCCATCACGCCCTACGCCGTCTCCGTGCACTTCGGACCGCCCACCATCAAGCCGAATCCGGAGGACAATATCGGTATGTGCTTGCGATATGCGCAGATACCTTGTGACTCGTGATTACGTACACACGCAACTTAGCTTGAATCGATTACTTATTTTTTTTCCAACTTTACGATAATAATATGATCAGTTGACTTTTAGAAAAATTAAAAAATCTCTTGTACATATATTTAGATGAGCGACAAAATTATGTAGCTATTATATTTTCAATAGTAAGGTTAATTCAAGATCATTTGGATTTGGTATCTAGTGTGCTGTTAAACGAAAATAATTTTTGGGCAATTTTAAAATTAAAATAAAACACTATATTTAAATTATCAAAATGTGTATAAATGCACGACAAATATCTTTCTAATTAACGTATTTTATTAACTATTGAATTTATTAAGCAAATATTAAGAAATAAAAAAAAAATATTGCGTGACTTTTTGAATATTTGTTTAATGACTTAAAAAGGGATTTTGTTAAATTTATTTATTCTATTAAAACATATTGTTAATAGTAATTCGTTTGTAAATTTTGTATTATAATAATATAGAGTAAATAGTGTAAGGTTGTAAAAGTATTAATATTATTTTTTAATTAATTTATTTATTTATTCAGTTTTTATAAGAAATTTGTTAATAAATGTTGTTTTATTGAAATTGTTATTTTATTTTAGCTGCAAGTAAAGAAAAAGGATATGAATCGACTTCTTTGAAATTATCATAAACTTTATAACTAAATGAACCTGCGGCTTTACCCGCGCGAAATTTATAAAACACGAACTTCCAACCCACATTTTATGGCCCTAGGGGTGGAGTTCTTAGCGGATGTCTATAGGGACCTACCAAATAATTTCTGAGATTTCTTGATTAATCAGTGAGTGGTATTTTGCATTTATATATATAGAAGATATTGTTTAGCTGGAGCTTATGCAGTATCGAATAATTATTTACGTACCACCTTTGGTTCTGTATCCGATATTTCTCTCGGGTCAAATTTTTGTAAAATCGGACTATTCGAGTTAGGGAATATAAAGTGTACCCAAGGTTGGTAAATAAATGTTCTAGTGGAATAGAATTTTATCAAACATTTTGTGTCAACCCACCGCTAGATGGCGCTGCACCACAACTTCTGTTACGTTCAACTGTTAATCATGCCTGGTATAATAATTATATACTAATTGTCATGTAATATTAATTATAAAAATGTCCAAGGATGACATTCACACAATCAAAATAAAATCTTCGTTAAAATCCAAGTTTTTTATCCCCGGACTCATCTTCGCTTTTAAAGTGTACTTTTAATTTACCTCTAGCTATATTTGTAAGGTAAAGAGAACATTACAATTGTTCCTAATTCACTGTTAATCGCAACCGGGCGCATCACAAAGGGAACTAATTTTCCATTTTTCTAGATATTATTTTTCTTGTTTGCAAGTATAATTTTATACAAGCAAGACTCTCTCAACTTATTTGCTTAAGTTAATTAAGTAAACAGAATTTTCTTCCACGAATTACAGTGTTTATGTTTTGGGATTTAAAAGCTTGATGAGTCACTGAAACCTTTTTAAATCTATATAATGTATAAAGTACTAGTTTTCGCCCGGTTGTTGGGGGGAGAGTGGGGGGTTTTGGTCAAAGATTTTAGGTATGTAGCATGTATGGTGTAAATGTAGCCTATGTTGTTCCTCGGGATTCAAGATTGCTTCATACCTAATCAAATCCAGTAACAGAGAGGCAGTCAGCCAGACAGAGTTACTTTCGAATTTATAATAAATAGCTTAGAGGCAATAAAAGATGATATATTAAGATTGGAGATCACATTTCGAAACTATGTAATCGATTACCATGACTATAAAAATGGTATCTAATCTTATATTCGTAGGGCTAATACAGTGTTATTGGTAATTCGACGTATTCCCGTTAGGAGGTGATAGGAGTGATTATTTGCGATAATTTTAACCTCCATATGCATCATGCAAAAGTTAATTTTTGAGTTATCACGTTTTTTAGATTTTTTCAAAATAAGTCGCAAATGCAACTTCAAAAATTTATTAAAAAAAAAGTATCAATTAAAATCTATTTTTTTCTTCTGATTTATAAAAATGAAATAAACACTGGTTATTTGTCAAATTTAAAAATTCGAGACCGAATAAGATATTATTTCAATTATTTTTTCCTTTTCCACAAAAATACCTTAAAAACAAAAAAAAAAACAGTTATGAAATTTTAAAAACATAACCGTTTTATCAGCTCTTCAAAAATGTATAACAACTAGGTACTTATTTCAAAACAACCGAAATAAAATGACCACAAAAGACGCTGAATGGCAGAAATTTGTATTAATCATCAATCAAATCTTTAAATAAATAGTTTTATTTAAAGATTTGATTCATGTGCGTTTAATTACACTGGATCGTTATCAAAGTAATATCGGAATACAGCACATTAAATACGGATATATTTAATAGTAGAATAACTGAGGAATGTTTGGTAACTATCTTAATGGTGCCAGTAGCTAACTTTGATAATAAATATTTGCAATGCCTTTTTTGTCCCTTTGACAAACAATAGTTGTCTTACACGTAATATTTCAATGGAATCGGCGCTGAAACGTTTGATATCTCATTCACAAAGCCTACTTTCGAACACGTGGAAGGCTGAATGCCACGCCGCAGTGTTTATTTATTACTCAGTTTTATCCGTGACGTCGAGTTGAATTAGTTTTTTTGTTTGACAAAGTTCGGTATGACTTTTAAATTAAATCATCGAAACGATCTAAACTTCATCAGTCTTAACGTTCTTTACTTAGTTCGATAGCGGAATTTTATCGAACATGTGTTGGTTTCCTCAAGATGTGATTCACCACCAAGCACAAAATAAACTATAAAACACAATAAAGTATGAAAACTCTTTGGTTCCCGTGTATATCATCCTTAGTAAATAATTTATGAATTTGATATAATTCCTTCGATCCAATTAAGAAAAGATTGAAATAGACTGTTTAATTAAATATTAGTGAACGTAAACTTTTAAATTAACCGAATAATTTATACAATGTTAATTATTCTGAAAATACGAAAGTTCGTGATATTTACGAAGTTTCGGACGCAAATGTACCTTAATTACTTAATTAATTGATGAGTTTGATAAATATTTATTTCGTCTAGTTTGTATATTGTGTCTGTTTCGGTTCGTTTTACATAAAATGTATGTAATTTTATATATGCATACATATTTTAATGATAAGTTACAATTCTATATTCCTCTATCTAAATCTGATGTTATAATTATAATCTTCCATAGTTAAAATGTTGAAACTACAGAGATTCTTGCCGGTTCTTCTCGGTAGAATCTACATTCCGAACCGGTGCTAGTTTTACATTTAATTAAGCACTATATCATGATTCAAAGGTGCTTTTATGAGCCTATTTGAATAGACAATATTTTTATTCGTGTCATTATTATATAAATATTTAGTCTTAGAATAAAGTGCTATATATATGTACTAGACGGCATAGTGATTAGATCACGACTCGATCACGGACGATAGCATTGCGGGTTCAAACCAAAGCAAGCAACACTTCATTTTCATGTGCTTAATTTGTATTTATAATTCATTTCGTTCGGTGTGAAGGAAAACATTGCAGGAAACTTGCACGAGTTGGATGAAAATCTGCCACAAAATACCAACCCGCAATGGATCAGCGTTAGGAACTTCTAAAATGCTCACCAAAAGGAGAGGAGGGCTTAGCCCACGCGTGGGACATTTATAAGCTGTTACACACTTTACCTTATTCCTTAAAATATGTAATAAATGAATAGTTCAATCGTCTTTTGTTACGTATTACTTATTGATATACATTATTAAAAGAAGAAATAAATTTATACCCAATTTAAATTCCCGAGGGAAATTCAAAATTTAATTTCTTTTTTATAATATCGTAAAGAATATACGAGTATCACAAAAGTTTGTTGTAATCTCGTGCCCAGCGTCTCTGTCGTAAGTCGTGATTGCTTTTTAATAATGCAAGTGTGAACGTGTCGCAATACGAAGGTACTGGTGGTGGTAATTCTACTAACAAATTGTCAATTTATTGAAATCGAATCTTAATTGTCGTTGAGCCGTTTTCTTATACTACTAACAAAAAAATCCAGTTGCGGTTCGGTCGCAGTTAGGTCTAAATATAGTCGGGATCGTATTAATATTAACTATTAAAAAAGTAGAATTGATAAAATAGAATTAAATTAAATAAAAGTTAAATAAATTAAATAAAAATAGAATTGAGTAAATGTAATATGCCTTTTTTATCGATGTTATTTTTACATAGGATTTAAATTTATTTATAGGCCAATTTCAAAATAACGGCGGAATCTTATTAAAGAAGCGAATATCGTGCCACGGGAAGGCTGATTGTCTTAGCGAAGTCGAATATATTAAATCCAACATGGCGGATGTGACGTGTCTAACGCGTATTGAGTTTGATATCAAATTAATGGTATCCATCAGGTTATCATATCGGATCCCATAACTATATTATTTAAATTAAAAAATGTTTCATATTTGTTTGTTGTCTGAAATATATTTTAAATTTAAATTAAAGTTATTAAAGATTACCTGTTTTATGTTACGGTCAAAATAGCAATTGTAAATGATACCGCGGTTATGATTTTATAAAGCCATACCCATTGTTCATACTTTTGTTTTAGGGTTTTCTTTAATTCACAAATGATATATTTGTTCAGAGATTGGTATCAGATCATTTGGTACGAAGCTGAATATAGCGTTTCGCTAATTTTCTTAACTGTTAATAAGCGTAAGTATGGGGATCTGAGAGTTCAGTAGGTTTACAACCACTGTAGTTAAGACTTAAGCTTACGGACTTGTGAGGTCTAAATATAGATTTACATCTATATACAAATTTTACTAATGTTACATAAAGAGGAAAAAATGTTTATCTGTAATCGATAAACTCTGGAACTACTGAACTGATTTTTCTGGTAAGTAAGTAAGATTTAAGACTTAAATTATGATATTCAAAATTAAAATACACATATTCAAGGCTATGTTTCAATTGCAGGCTTTTACAGGTACTTTTAAATCGTCATTTCATGGAATTTTATCATGTAAAACTACTACAGGTTTGGAATATAGAACATAAAAGGTGAGGTAAGTAACAGCTTGTATATGTCTCATGCTGGGTTAAAGCCTCTTCTCCTTTTTCAAGATAACGTATGTGTTCGTGGATACACATGAAGCAGACACATGTACCTTAACCGCCGAGGACGAGATGAATTATAAACACAAATATAGGATATGAAAAAACATGGATTTGAACCAATTATAATTATGTGTTCCACTCAGTCATCTTGGTTTTATATTTTTTAAAACAATCTAATTCGAATCAAAAAGTTAAACATATTTTTCTGCTTCCCCAATCTATCATAACAATCCGAGTAATGCCTCGGGCGTCAATTAGTGTAAAATACGGACTTTTTCTAAAACTTTTTTCAGCATACATTCAGTACTTCTGTAGGCAAAGCGTTAACAGGCACGTATTATGTGCGGGCTATTCAGAATCCTTTCAGGGTTCCTTAGAATACTGTTAATAGAAAATTACAGGTGAATTTTGTATGTTTTGTTAGGAAATTTGCCGATATTTCGAATTAAATTGAAATTTTTCGCGTTTGGGATTTCTACAAATATTTTGGATATGAATCCTTAAAACTAAGATCGTATTTAATCTTTTAGTTCAGGTAAGTTAAGAGAAAAGCTAAAACTATTGAAAAACATTCACGGAAGTACAAACAGTCTGCTCAAAGTGGAAAAGATTCGTGAATTAATATTTGAATAGTTCTTAAGCTTCTTTTTTTGTGTTTGTATTAAATATGCATAAAGGTTAAATTAGCTGAACAGAAATTAAATCAAATTATTATTTTAAGATCTGAGGTACCACTTTCTAATGTTCAGTATTATTTTCACAATTAACAAGTAATTATAATTTATCTGAAGTATTTAAGGATTACAATTTATTTTAAATGAATCTAATGACAACAAATCGAAGTATATATCTTTTTTTTTACTTTTTACGTATTTATTTATTTTTTATATATTTTTTTTTTTACGCAGACGAGCGGCTGCGCCTCTAGTAAGTGGTCACCATCATCCTTAGACAATTGCACCGTAAGAAATATTAACAATACCTTACAGCTCATTCACTCTATAAACTGGAACACAACAATACTGAGTACTGCTTGGCGTTAGACTTGGTTAGATGTATGGATATGGGTGGTACTTACCCAGACGGGCTTGCAAGAAGCTGGACCACTAAGTTCTTGCTCTTCATTCGCCTATGGCATACATGAAATGACTGGATTCAAAACCGTCTGCATAATGTTATTGAGTTTTTCCGAGTTTCCAGTTTATTATTAAAACAAAATGTATTGGCAGTGAGACAAAATAGATGAAGTTTTATCCGTGACCATTCTATAGCTGATATATTTAGTCAATTGTAGTCTCTATATTTAAGTATATAAATATATCGGATATCACACACACACATACACACATACACACACACACACACACACACACACACACAAGTAAAATTTATATTGATATAATGTTAGTTTACCTACTGATTGTGAGTTTTAGTATATAGTAAGATATTGTTTATTCTTTTTAAGAAGATGGACAGAATTGTATGTTATGGAAGATCGGGCCCATCTGTCACGAGTATTATATTATACTCACTAGAGGGTCCCAACCTTTATTTGCTATGTACAACTTGATAAAGAATAAACTATTTTTCATTTTCATTTTTTTTAATTTTCAAAATAAATACGTAAAATTGGCATAGTTCGTGTATTACTCACTCATGTAAATTATTGCGAAATTAAATCGTTATAACTTTATTAATATTTTCAAACTAGACTAATTTAATTTAATATATACGGAACATATATGTTAATATTTAATTCGTTAACTTTTGCGCAATGCAGACGTAAGCTGCATTTGAACTGAGGTTAGGTGTAGACTGGATTTTATTTTTATGTTAGTTATATTAACCTTTCATCGTGGAAGACATGAACTAAATACTATCTGTCTCGCTCATAAAGTATTTGTTTGAAAGCGAAGAAAAATAGCTTTCTAAGGAAATATGTTCGTTATATTTCTATTATATTCGATAACGTTTATATTTCTATAGTATTTTTTATAATTCCTTTTTGAGGCTGAAGTTATTGTTCTTAATACAATAGGGTATATATTTTTTTCTTAAATTATTAAACCTCAACTGACCTGATATTTTAATATGACTGTCTCTTTGTTCTAGTGGCTAGATGTAAGGCCGTAGGTCTCGAGGTCTTGGGTTCAATTTTCAAACCTTAGATCGTAGTGTTTAACTCTTTTATGGGGCAATACATACGTTGGGAATGAGGTGATCGCCTTCAGGCTATTTCCAATAACGAAATTGTATTTATTGTTATTGTATGAATACAATAATAGGAAAAAATACATTTAAAAAAAAAACCGCTATTTCTTACGTCGGTTCATCTCAGGTGTTAATTTCCGGACCGGTGGTAGATTTTTGACTATCAATAAGCAAGTTCAGGTGATTAGTATCAAGATAATTTGTTTCAATTGTAATTAAATTAGTGTTCATATTGATATACTGATTTTGGGTGTGAATTCTTTTACACAGCTTACTGTACAATGAAATATCATAAATCGTCACGTAAGGGAAAATCGTAATGCCCCCTTCAGACGATCTTTCCCCATCTTTCTATTATAAACGTTTTTATATAATATTATTTAAACTTATATTTTTATATATTTTTATTTATTTTAGATTTAAATAACGGCTTCGACATTGTTACTTAATAATTCTCAAACATTGTTAATTTATTTCATTCTGTCTGTTTTTTAATACGTAATAATATAAATATAAATAATAGTATTATCTTACTTGGACCGCCTCTCGGTTTATTCTGAATTATATTATTAGGTAAATACAAATCGAAGCGCAACCTTTATGTACATAACTTTTTAAAATATACCAGACAAAAGAAAATCTGTGACGCACGAGTATTTAATATATATTTTTTTTATATTAAATAAAAAAATTGCTCAAAATATTAAACCGTAAGTTCAAATTAAACTATGTAGACTTCGGTACAACTAATTAAGTTTAAAATCCTCGTTAACACCGTACAGTCGTGTAACGGCAGACTCGTGCTATCGCTGCTCATTCCGAGCGAGTCTTTATATGACAGGACTTAATTGAGTATCGGCTCAGCGGATTCTCCTTTTGTTAACTATTTATGTCATTAATTATTATTTATATTAATGGGATGTTTTTATGTTGTAAATATATCGAAATATGTTTACAGCGCTTTGCTGGTAGGGCTTTGTGCAAGCCACCCGCTCATCAGATATTCTACCGCTAAATAGCAGTACTCGGTATTGTTCTGTTGCGGCTTGAAGGGTGAGTGAGCCAGTGTATCTACAGGCACAAGGGACATAACATATTAGATCTCGAGGTTGGTGGCGCGTGGGTGATGTAAGGAATGGTTAATATTTCTTACAGCGCTATTGTCTATGGATGGTGACCACTTACCATCAGGTGGCCCATTTGCTCGTCCGCCTACCGAGATCATAAAAAATATATATATCTTATATACACCACAGAACTCGAGCGTGAAATGTTAGAATGTGATATGACAGTGACTAAAATAGTTATAAAATGTATAAGATACACGCATCAAAATAGCGCATCATTGTAAGTCGGTTGTCAGCATTTCTTGAGTGAGATACGAAATGAATTCCCACAGAATAGTACTACTGTAGCGATTGTAGGAACAAATTCGATATTTAAAACACTACGTAGAACGCGAATTGAAAATATCAGGCAGGAAATGTGATGCGAAATTGAGCGTAATTGTTATATACTTTAAAGGATATACGCATCACAATAGCGTAGCACCATATTTCGGGTTTCAAAACGTCACGAGTTAGACACATTAATGAAATATGATACTAAGTTTTTGATAAAATTATGAGAGTTAATGTTTATGATGCGCGCGCACATGAATACTTAATGATGAAGCTACTCGCTAACCCGCCAAGTAAGTGTCAAGTCGTTCGAATTAGATAAGTTCATACCTTGTTATATAATATTTAAAATTGTAAATTTCCTACTGCTGCGCTAAGGTCTCATCTCCCTTTGAGGAGCATATTTCACTACGCCGCTCCAATAAGAGTTGGTAGATTCACATGTGGCAAAATTTCGTTGAAATTAGAGCCATTCAGGTTTCAATACGATGTTTTCCTTCACCATCGAGCACGAGATGAATTATAAACACAAATTAAGCTCATGGAAATTCAGTGGTCTTTGCCTCGGTTTGAAGCCGCAATCATCGGGTAAGACGTACGCATTCTAACCACTTGGCCATCTGGGTCATCTCATAAATAATAAATGGATTATTATTATTTTATTGTAATTAATAATGCATGAATGCAACAGGCGGCCTTATTACCAAAACAGCGATCTCTTCCAGGCAACCTTTGGACAGAGGACTGGTTTAAAAACAAATTTGGGAAGGGGTACAATAATTTTGATAAATTATAACTGTGTATAAAATATAATATACACATATATAACTATAAATATAAATAAATACATACATATATATAATATAATACAAAATGTATAAAACTAAAATTATGATGATCATGATTTACTGAGGAATTTCTCCAGATCCATAAAGGTACCGAGCATGCTTTGATTATTCCATTGCCCAAAGTCAGTACTCTCTATTATTTTGCTTCAGCTTAGGTGGTGAGTGTGGCAAAGTAATTATAGACACTATAGCGACCATTATATAGCCTTGTTTTGTCTACCTTTGTGTTCTCAATAGTAAAATAGGCTTTAGTGGTATATTCATTAAAGGATATGACTGTGGTTCTAAATAGAAATATCTGAAGTGTTTTGGAAGACAAGTCGTTTATTTAATTTGATTTGCAATTGTTACGTTAAGATATGAAGTCTTAATTAAAACGACATACACAGATAATCAACAAATTTCAACTCACTGCCTGTGGTGTGCAAAGTTCATATAATAATTATAAAATTATAATATCATATTAAAAAAAAAACATACAAACATTTATACTATAATTATATACCTTAGCTAAAACTGAACAGAGCAATTAAAAAGTTAAAACAGAAAATTTATTTCCCTTAATAAATCACTTATTTTACAAACTACTCTAAAACGTGTTTTATATGTTTATTTATTCGGCATATTTGACTAGTTACAGTCAGTAAAACCAATATATGGCGAGCTAATGATCCACCAGATAGAAACCACCGCCTATAGACATTGGCGCTGGACGAAATATTAACCAATCCTTACATCGCCAATGCACCACCAACCTTTGGAACCAAGATTCTATGTCCCTTGTGCTTGTATATACCAATGCCCCTAAGGTGTGTTATATCCCTCGTGCTAATACTTTCAATAACTGTTTTATTAGAAATATACATAAGTATCTAGCACACGCATAAGAAAAATCAGTTATATCTATGTAACAGATATTCGTCGTTTGTCCGGAACATAACACTACTGACTATTGGTATTTTGCGCTAAAATATCCGTTGATTGGGTGGTATCTAGCCAGACGGGTTTGCGCAAAGCCCTGTTACCAAGTACAAAAGTATATATTTAAATATTACACAATGCGTGCACAGAAAGCACGTAGTGTGTACACCGGTTTTCATGGGTACGCTACTCTGAGGTCCCGGGTTCGATTCCCGGCCGAGTCGATGTAGAAAAAGTTCAATGTTCTATGTTGTCTTGGGTCTGGGTATTTGTGGTACCGTCGTTACTTCTGATTTTCCATAACACAAGTGCTTTAGCTACTTACATTAGGATCAGAGTAATGTATGTGATGTTGTCCAAAAAAAGTATTGTATTGTAAAAGATTAGTAGATAGGCTTATTATTTTATAATGAATACACATTGAAACCATATCTAAGTAGGAAGGTAATATAATACATTCAAGTAATCCATTAGGGTTTTAACGTTGGTAAAACCAATCGTATTTCATTTGAGTAACAAGTCCAGACCGTCTTTGCAACTGCCCTGCTTTCATAAATGCAAATTTCGACATCCCAATTTATATTTTGTTTGTGATGGTAAAATAACTTATATATATATTAATATTATTAATGGGAAAGTAACTCTGCCTGCTTATAAACTCATCACGAGCAAATCTGTTTAGACGTAGTTCATTTATGAACTGATTGCGATGTAATTACATGCAGTTTAGGACCAGAATAACGACATAAATTACAGGATTAACGCTACAAAACTCGGCGCATACGAAATTGGGAATATCTGATGATAAATGTTTTTATTCAGATTTAATTTTTATTTAAACTTTGTTTATCTAACAAAGGAGTTTGAATATTGAGCGTACGATGATGAATTCATGAAAAGTGTAAGGCATTAATTCTGATGAAAGGCCTCCTTTAAGTGGAAGGTTTGGAGCGTGATGCCCTTTTGCGGATTTGTGGATACACATGTGCCATAATTTCATTAAAATTAGACACATGCAGGTTTTCTGACGATGCCTTCCTTCACTATTTGATACACACATTAAGCACATAAAAATACATTCATGCATAGCAGTTTTTAAAATCTATTTATATTCTTTCATAATGTCTGTGCTATTCAATGAGTTGAATGAACACTTGAATTGTAATTAAATATCGTTTCACCTGTAATTGAGATACCTCTCAGTCTGTAGTTACATGCCCTTTATATATATTTAATTTATTAGTATGCATTTTGTTGGTTATTTAAATAAACAAATAAGATATTAGTAAAATGACAGTGAAACCTAGAACCTGTGAAAAGTCACAAGAAAACTAAAAGTGAAACAATTGCTTACATCTTTTATCGGATGTGACAGTGAAAATAGTAGGAGTATGTCTCTTGTATTACAGCGTTCATTGCTCAGTCGACATGTTTCGGAAACCAAACAGATGGCGTTTCTATTTGTGTTAAGTTTGTTAATTTCAAACTCAACCCAACTTCGTACTACAGTTTCTCAGCGTTTCGGAAACTTTGGAAAACAAATTCCTTTAAAGTTTCCAATGGATTAACTGGTAACTTTATCCGATCGCTCGGTTTTCTTTGTGAAAACTAGTTTCTTAACGAGTTTAGAATGGTTGTTTCGTTTCTGATATAATTCTTAGCAACAGCCTTTAAATGTCACTCTATAAGACCTCGCGTCTTGAGGCGAAAGTTTAGAAACATAGGGTAGAATTTCTTCCAACACATGCAGGTCTCCTCGTAATGTTTTCTCTGAGCAAGATATGAATTACAAAAAACAAATCGAGCATATAAAAACTCATTGGTGGCCAATTTATTCAAAACAATAGAACTGTGGAATATTTGAATATAGAAATATTATTAAAAAGTCTTAATCATTACAGATTATTGCTGTTAAAGATTATTACTCTCTGAAACCATTGAATTCTAATCCTCTTGTTATAACTTGGTCCTCTCTCTGTAATAGAAGCACTCCTTGCTCTGTGCTATATGCTATTAATTATTCCGTATGCAGAGAACCTAGAACTGCTATTAACTTGTAATATATTAAATGTGTGTTTGTTGTATATATGTAATATATATACAAGAAACGTCTCATGCAATGGAATCTGTTTGAATGATGACGATCTTAGATACAAATCTCTGAGGATGGTTTAGATAATACACATATGGTGATTCTGTTTTGCGATTTTGAACCTAAAAACGTAGTCTCAATTAACTTTACGATTAAGTTTAGTTGCCAATATACATTTGCGAAGGAAAGACATGTTTCTCTAACTGATCCGCCGGCACAAGCCAAACTGAACCTTATGACCTTACCTAATTTACTTAGACATAGCATCAACCAGTCAGCTTATTAAAATAATTTATAATTGAAGGTTTAATTGATAAAAAAACCTATACACAAGGAAGTAGAGAGCGACGTTGGTGAGCGGGTTTGACTTAGTTTGACTTTATAAGAGAGAGTTGGTATTCGAGTCAATCTTACCTTGAGGTACCAAAAGATATTCTGAGTATATTAACTGGAAAATGTTGTATAATAAGATTGAGTTAGTATACATTTTTTTTTTACATAGAATTGTTAGTATACATTTTAGAATTTCGTTGAAATAAGACACATGCAGGTTTCCTCACGATGTTTTCCTTCACCGCCGAGCACGAGATGAATTATAAACACAAATTAAGCACATGAAAATTCAGTGGTGCCTGTCTGGGTTTGAACACGAAATCATCGGTTAAGATGTACGCGTTCCAACCACTGGGCCATCTCTGCTCGGCTTAACATCTCGGCGGTGTTAGTATACTGTTATGATATTTTTCAGATAGGCGAAGAGTGATACCGTCTATAATTCTAACCGGTATATACCAGTATTGCAGCTTGATATTTATGTTATTCGACGAATCAAAAGTGCTTGTAAAAACCCTCCTATAAGAAAGTTTATTTTTAACCGACAAATAAAGATGCAGCATCCGTTATTTATGAATCAATTTGGATAATTCTTATTTTGTTTCGAAGGGTATACTTTTCGTTTGATGATGCAATTAAAAAAAGAAATTGAAGTCGGTCATATTTTCGAAAGAATTTTTTCTACTCTGTATTACATACATATGCAACAAATTACATACATATACAAAAAATGTTCTTAATTTAAAATTTTGTAAGTTTATATTTGTGTGTTCTTTATGAATCTGATTTTTTTATGAATCGCTAGTTGGGAATATAAGGAAACTCCTACGTATGACGGTCATTTAAAGTGATTCAAACCAAGCCTGATAGGTGCAAAATCACGTGGAAGTTTCAATTCCACAAGAGGTCAATCGGCTTTGCGGGAGCGCAAAGCGGATTTGAGCGTTCGGCATCTTGTACGAGTAGAATTAGATTTCAGTCTGAACTAACCATGCCGACTGACATTTGAATTAACTTTTAATGTAACGTACATACATATTACATATTTTTATATCAAAATATTTATTTTTCTGCCATTAAATATCAATAATTAGTATTGTTATGTTTCAGTTCGAAGGATCCGTGAACCAGTGTACCAGGGAAGGGTCCAGTGCAACTACAAGGGACATAACATCTTATTTTCCAAGATAAGAAGAACATTGGCAATGTACGGGATGCTAATTGGTTTACGGGTGGCCCATGTGCCAATGGTTGGTGGTCAATTGTCATTGTATGGTCCATTTGCGATACTGCCTACAAAAGTTATAGGCAGTTTTGAACGTCGTGATACATTGAATATAAGGGCAGTCCTAAAACGGGAGTTTTTGCTTCTATTGTAACAGTTCAGATTCGAACATTACGTAAGCGAGTGAAAATAACTGAGCATTACAACGGACAACCTCTATTGATACAATTTTTAAAATGACCTCAGTGATAGAGAAGATTACAGCTGACTCGACTACGGCGAATGCTAAAAATCGAATCTTAGATTATTATATACAGCTTGTAAATTTTCCACTGCTGAGCTAAGACCTCTCATTCTCTCATTAGAAGAGAAGGTTAAAGCATATTCCACCACGCTGCTCCAATTCGGTTGGTTGATTCACATGTGGCACAATTTCGTTGAAATTAGACACATGCAGATTTCCTCACGAAGTTTTCCTTCACGGCCGCGTACGAGATGAATTATTAACACTAATTAAGCACATGAAAATTCAGTGGTACTTGCTGGGTTTGAACCCGCAATCATCGGTTATGGTGTACGTGTTCTAGCCACTAGGCCATCTCGGCTCGATTATTATATTACAAGCGAATGCTCGTCTGTCAGTGAGTACTGTGACGTAATGTTCAAAATTGAATGTTGCATTAGAGCGAGTCTGTCGGTGAGGGGTTTGCTATAAAGTATACCAAGTATTTTTGTTATGTTCAATGTGTATAAATAATATACTTATTTGCTTATTTCATCAATTAATATGATTTCTATGAAGTTAATTTTGTTCTATACTTTTACGAGGTCGTTGCGAGTTATGAAGTTGCGATCTCCAGTTATTTAGCCATTGAACAATTTCGATTAATTTTCAATTATCACGACCAATAGAATTACTAGCATATTCCCCAGATCAGTAGTGGTTAATGCAGGCCCTTATAATTTTATATGGTTTAATGTATTCTTAGAGGATTATCTATATTGAAGTTATATGGCTATTATAAGTGAACTTTTCATTTCAGCCATCGACTTTAGATGTAAGCCGATTAGAGCGGGTAGTTTCTTTTAAGCTGAAATTAATTTTTCGGGTGAAATAGAAATATTGCAATATTTCATTAAGTAACTGGAAGTATAATTCGTGATACGTTTGGAGGTTGATATTAGGAAATATTTTGCGATTTCGATAATCGTTTTGTATTAAATAAATAGGATTATTAAAGTTGACGATATGCCATTGATGTATCCGATCGCCGCGATATGTCACGGCGGTTATTCTCAAAATATACTAGACATCTGCATTGGTGATATAGTATCTATACAAGTGTGTGCTCAAACACTTAGTCTAATATCAGTTCAGTTCCAGGCTGCTACCGAGATTTTTTTACCGACTAGAAAAAACTTATTGCTAAAACAATCATATAAGTTTGTTTTCGATTACGAGAATATATACAAATGGTTGTATTCGTATTTATTAGAAAAATAAATGAAATATTGAAGCTTTAATCGTAAAATTTCGCTAGCAGCAAGCCAATTTGCTACGAGCTCGCCGTAAAAAGGCGATTTTCCACTAAAATCACGTCGATTGCCGTACTATATAGTTTTTACTAGAAAATAAATATAACGACCTGAGAATAATGATCTCTTCTTAAAGTGTTTATCGAAAATATATGCAAAGCTAGGAAATTTTCAGGGACACGGTATTTGAGCCAACAAGGCAAGTTTTATTTTGGTCTGATCTCTGTAAATGAATAAATAGTTGTTTATGTAATTTTAAAATTATGTAAATTTGCTTGTGAATGAAAATAAATAATTACTCATCAGAATTCGTACACACGTCATTTATTCGGTCGAGATTAAGCTAAAATTAACTATTCTAGATATTGGGACATATCAGCTTATTTTAGTCATTAGACCGTGTTAGTTATGAAACTACAACTTATTCATAATAAATAAAATTACAATGGTCGTATTTGATGTAGTTAAATAAATAAATATTAGACAACATCACGTACATTACTCTGATCCCAATGTAAGTAGCTAAAGCACTTGTGTTATGGAAAATCAGAAGTAATGACGGTACGCTAATTAACTTTATCTACATCGACTCGGCCGGGAATCGAACCCGGGACCTCGGAGTGGCGTACCCATGATAACCGGTGTACACACTACTCGATCACGGAGGTCGACAAAGGTGTAGTGAGTCAAAATTATATATAAACAGTTCATTCGATCGTTAGTTCAATAAGCGTTTGAATCTCCACAGTAAATTTTCGCTAAGTTTCCGGTAGCCGATCAGCCTAACTCTTGGTCCAGCTAAGCAGATTAGCAGCACAATGCTTTGTAAGCGGCGGATTAGAGCCCTCGCCCTGCCGGATAGGATTACTGGGTGCATTCTTCCAAGATATAATTTGATTTCAAAACGCGGACACTAAAGGATTATTTTGTTGCTTACAATAGTGGACATTTTATGTAGCATTGTTTATTATATTAATAAATTGCTGATTTATTTTAATGGAACAAGTACTGTAGAAATACATTTACGCTTTATGTTATATGAATTTATTTTAGTATCTCATATGGCATTGTATATAAAGGACAATAACAAAAAAGGATTAATGTTATTTAATACTATATAGTAACAGAAAGAGACAACGAGAAAGAGAAAGAGAGGGCAAGTTCGCCTGGAGGAGGCATAACGCTTTTTACTGTAGTAACGATTTCTGCCAAGTTCTCTACTATAAACCGCGTAAAAGAAATTCATCCAATTCTTAATTTAAAAAAAAAAGAAACTAAATGAGTATGACTCATGAGAATTAATGTGTAAATAAGTCTTACTCTGACGTCATCTGATGCTCGAAGTCTCTGTTGGCGTCTGTCGTGTACGGATCAGGCAGTGCAAAAAAGTACGGAACTGTTCGATTAAATTTTTTTGTTGGCTTTGTCATACACTAAAACTATGTAAATACCGTCATTAATTGACTCCGAAAAGTCAATAAATCATTCTTGGGGCAAGGTATCCGTTTCTATAATAAAATTCCGCATTTTTAACTTTGCCGTTTCATAGATTCAAATCATTTGTAAAAAATACATTGGTAAAGAAGGCATATTATTCGATACAAGATTATATAGATGATAAAAAAGCGTGGAGTTAATGCTTGTTGACTTCCAGGCAGGATTTATTACATACATATATAATTGTATTTAACTAATATGACTGTACATATTTTTAGATGTTGAAAAAGTGTAACTACTGAGTTTCTTGCCGGTACTTCTCGGTAGAATCTACATACCGAACCGGTGGTAGATTTACTTAATATAGTTTGTTAAATGACGATTCAAAGGTGCTTGTAAAAGCCTACATAAATGAAGTGTATTTTGATTTTGATTTATTGTCAAAGGTCTGAGGTATTCTCGTTTCAAATCGTTTTGTTTCCATCAATAAGAAAGTCTTTGATAGTATGTGCGAGTCGATCAAACGCAAATTCTATTAATCTCAAACAAACATCAATTTCTTAGGTAAGTTGAGATATTACATTAAAACAAAATTATAAAGTAACTTTTAAAGCAAATTTTAGTTTAAGACGGTAAGAAGTTAGTGAATTAACGAGTTCTTATATAAACAAGACTAACGGATGAGAGATACGTGTGTGTTTTAGAGGAAGTTGCATTACGTTGCAAGCCTTTTAGTTTTTATCTTGCATCATTTTGAGTTTATTTCTTCGCTTTGTGGAGTTCCCAATGTAGTCTAGTTAAGGTTTTTATGAATGTATGCAGTTCTTAAAGTATGCTATTTGCTTCAGCTGTAATTTCGTTTGAATTTAGAATACGGATGTATAGTTTAAATGTAACCCAGTATAGCTGTGAGAACAAATTCGAAAGTCACCGAACAGTAATACGTTACTTTGACTATAATACATATATATAATAATTATAAGATTAAGCTGTTACCCGCGGCTTCGCCCGCGTAGATGAATATATTTACAAATTAATTTAAAATATTACGTAAATTTAATACCTCTTTGTATACCACATTGGTGTGTGTTTCAGCCCTTAGGGTAGAATATCCAGAAACGCTTAAATGCGAATTAACTCATTTTTAATTGGTAGCCCAAAAATAAAATTTCGAGCTTCTAACTTCAAAATGATGGACTTCCAGACTAACCTGTAAACGAAATGTCAACATCTATTTCTCCCCTTAGGCGTAAAATATCCAGAAACGCTTAAATACGTATCTACTCATTTTTAATCAGTATCCCAAAAAGAAGTTTCATGTTATTGATTTAAAAAAATGACGGACTTCCATAAAAACTTTCATCCCTTATTTCACCCTCCCACAGGTAGAATATCGAAAAACGCTTAACTACGTAATTACTCATTTTTAATCAGTGTCATAAAAAATAAGTTTCATTGTTTTAACTTAAAAAATGATTGGCTCTCATAAAAACTTTCAATCCTTATTTCAACCCCTCAGAGGTAGAATATCAAGAAACGCTTAAATACGTATTTACAAATTTTTAATAAGTATCTCAAAAATAAAGTTTCATGTTTTTAACTTAAAAAATGACTGACTCCCATAAAAACTTTCAACCCTTATTTCACCCCCTTAGTTGTACATTATCTAGAAACGCTTAAATAAGTATCTACTCCTTTTTAATCAGTATCCCAAAAATAAAGATTCATGTTTCTAACTTAAAAAATTACGGACTTCCATACAAACGCTCAACTTTAAATTTCATTGGATACGGATTAATGCTATAATGCTTAAAATCGCATCGAAAATAAGCCATTATTTCTCGTAAAAAGTAAACGATAAAAAATGTTTATTGTGGGTTATCTTTAAGAGATAGACATATACCATCGCGGACTTTTTTGTAGACATTTTTGAGGTGTACAATTCTGTAGTACATTATTTTGATCTATATAGTAGGGTTCAGCCAGCGTTTACAATGTAAGCGCAAAAAATGTATAAATTTACGACATCACATTAGAAACTTTTAAAATTATCAGTGTTACTTAACTATATTGTCTATGTATTATATACAAAAACGTTCCTCTCGAATCACTCTATCTATTAAAATAAACCGCATCAAAATCCGTTGCGTAGTTTTAAAGATTTAAGCATACAACGGGACATAGGGACAGAGAAAGCGACTTTGTTTTATACTATGTAAAGAAAAAGGATACAATAGTCAAAATAACGAACGGACGTCTGTTAACTGAAGTCACTTATCAGAATTTCTCGATGTGAAATCTAAATTTAAGTCAAAAATATACCATATCAAATAGACTTCACGTAAAACTTATGAACTGATATTTTCGAGGATTGCACATAAACAAAATATAATAAAAGACCCAAAAAAAAAAAAAGAAAATACGTTTTGAGTTTTTCCACAAGATTATTTTCTTGTTAAATATTAAATCAACGATTATTTTTTCTGTTTTTGTCTTAACCAATGGCCAAAAGGTCGTTAAGAGGCTTTGTGTAGAGCTTCAACCAACACCTGAAGAGGCTCTCGCTTGGCTATTGGATCAAGAGCCGGATACTGAAGGTAGTAAGTACTTGAGACGGCTCATATAGTGGAGAGATTTCGCTCTAAATGAGCCTGACTATCTAGATATGCGCTAATGTAACGTACCATGTTCAACCTTCCCTTATTTTCATTATTACGATATTTCAAACTCATGTTTAGAATAATAGAATATCTCCGAAAATATTCCCTCAAGTAACATAAAAAGTTCCATAAGGAATTCTCAATATTTTATTTGGTTCACTAGTGAAAACCATTTTGCATTGTTCTATTTTAAATAATAATATTAAGTTACCTATTAAATATATTAACCCCAATAAATTGTTTTTAAAACATTACTTAGAGAACATATGTATATCACAATTTATTGTATTTTAATATAAAGTTACTGCGCGATCTGTGTCATCGAGTGTCAGGTTACGTTTCTTTTCGATTTTTATATGAATCTGTTTATAAAATAAATTTCATTTCTTTATGCTTTTAAATATCTAAACTACATACCTACTTTTGTACGTCATGTATTGAATAAATTTATTTTAACAAATACTGATAAAAAAAAACTAGATAACATTAAGTGCTTAAATATATATACAAAAAGGAATTAAAAATAGTTACTGTATAAATCTTGACCGCGTGGAATGGTGGCGAGAATGCTAAAAATAAATGAATATGGTTCTTAACATGATGAAACTACAAGATATTGACATCATGTCCTGAATGTTTGTAAAACCAGTCGCAAATATACCATCAAATTATTCATCAAAAGTTATTGCAATTGTGATGAACCGTACAAGTGAAATTAGACTGTGAGCGCTCTACCAATTTTTATAAATAATGACTAAGCTAGTATTTTGTTCTTCTAATAAGGCTACGATCTGCGTGTGTCATATCGTAAGGCCTTTATATATCGTTGAGCTATTGAAATCTTGCAGAGTTCCCTTCTTAGCTGTTCGGAATGAGGTCAATAGCATGTCATAAAACATATGACTTTTCAGCGCCCGTGTGAACGTGAACGTTGTATCACTATTTTGTTATAAAAATTCATATCGGCAGTCATCCGCACATATCTCGGCACTCGACACTCGCAACGAGGGATGGGCTTACAATTAGCATTTGTGTCACATTTGCTATTCATGAACTGGTGATGTTATTACGAGTTACGAAATTGATATGCAATATTTGTTTCGATTTTAATTTAAAATAAATTGTATACAATAAAAAAATATCAACATATTACGGTACAACCATTTAAATTGTAATGCTACATACTAATAAAACATGAAATGAAAACAATAATAAATAAGTAACTAATAAAGATGTTATGTTTGTTTTATATAATACATATCATTATTACATAGTATAAAACAAAGTCGCTTACCGCAGTCTGCCCCTATGTATGCTTAGATCTTTAAAATTACACAACGGATTTTGATGTGCTTTTTTTTAATAGATAGATTGATTCAAGAGGAAGGTTTATACGTATAATACATACACAGTATAGTAGAGAAATACTGATAATTTTAGAGGTTTCTAAAGTGGTGTCTTAAATAAACACATTTTTTGCGCTTACATCGCAAACGCTGGTTGGACCCTTCGAGATAGATCAAAATAATGTACTACAGTATTGTACACCTTAAAAAGGTCTTTAAAAAGTCCGTGATGGCATATCTCTTAGGAATAACCCATAATGACGATTTTTATCTATTACTTTTTACGAGACATAATGGCTTATTTTCGAAGCAATTTTATTAGTATACTCTAGCGACTGAAAAACTGTGAACGTTGTAAGTGATCTGTAGTATATTTAGTATCAGCATTGCACCCGTGCGAAGCCGGGGCGGGTCGCTAGTTTTATTAATAAATTTCACCTGTGTGAAGTCGGAGCGCGTCGTTAGTATATTTATAAAAAGAAAAAACAACAGATAATAGTCTATTATCACTCAGTCACTCAGTAGACTAGACGGTTCCTAGGTATAGGAATAATATATTTATATTTAATGGGATAATAGTTTGATTGCTTCATTTGAACTCAGTTTTTTTTTATTTCTTTACGCCAAAACACGTGATACTCTAACGGAACCTACCATTGAACTATAATGTTCAGTAACTAATTTCACGTGTGTGTGCAACAACACAAGCGGATGGCAGATACGACACGAACGGATAGAGTTAATAATAATAACACTAATCTGAACGCATTATCTTTAATAGGATAATAATCCCTTCGAAAATAGCGAAGGCTAGTGGCTAGTGTTGAAGGCAGTGGGACAATTTAGTTTTATTACTTATTAAGTTTATAAATAAAACAAAACATTAAGTTAATTATTATTTATAAATATATCGTTCCTCAAAATAATTCCGTATTTACACAACATATTCACGCTACCAAAAACAAAAAGCTTCAACGAGGGCGTTCATCGGAATGTTCATAATGTTCAGAATAATCTGCGTCCATTTTGTAATGAATAGAAACAGATTTTCTCAACTGTTTGCCCTCTTCAGTTTAATTTGAATACGTTCCGTCGGTTTCTGTACTGTAGAATTTAAAGACATATTTAATTTAAACTTTATTTCAGATCGTGTAAAAACAGTAAAAACAGAGACGAATATTAAAAAAATTTCGTGCAAAGACGGTCGTATCGGTAAAGTCAAAGTCAAAAATCTTTATTCAATATGAAAGTGTTACACTTACTTATTGATAGACAAAAATCTAACGCCGGTTCGGAAATTAACATAACGGACTAGAGAAGAACCGGCGAAAGAAACTCAGCGGGTTTTTTTTTTAATCATAATAACAAGTATTGATTTCATGTTTTCATGTATAATAATAATAAACATATTTTCGTTATTTGAAACAGCCTGGAATCGACCATTTCATTATCAAGGTGTGCAATCAACTAAAAAGTCATTAGTGTTGTAATATTATTTAGCACAAAAACGGTCTTTATCGATACTTTTAAATTTTACAATTGAATATTTTTAAACATTTTCTGGGATCCTGTTGTAAAAACGTATACGAGTTACTAACCCTGTTTAATTCGGTACTTAGAGTAACAAAATATTCTTGTTCCTAGTATTAATACTATGTACGTCACAATTTCGGGAAAAAACATTTATGTTTTTGCGTAAATACATAACATTATGATAAAAGCGACCAGACCAGCTTTGGCACGGGTAGAATCAAAATAGAAGAAAGGCTACATAAAATCAAAAATCCAAATCAAAATATGCTTTATGCGAGTAGGCTTTTACAAGTTTATATAATAGTATGCATTTCTAGTGGTCGGCATCATTTTTTTCAGGCAATTTACGCAAAATCATAATTAATTATACACCTAAAGTATCCTCATGGCTCACTGCGTCCTTTAATGAAAACCGAATAGAAATCCGTGTGGAGATGCGAGAGGGTGAGGGTTATTTCATATATCACATAAATATTTTTGAAGTGAAAGTCTTACGTCAATACAAATCTTAGGGTTGTATTTAAGCACTCTAAATTTTATCACGTGTAGTAAGTTGCACCCGCTCTCGTTTACAATGTTTCCTCGTATAAATCGAATATCAGATACAGGGTTTTAAACCAAACAAACCAGAATGATTAACCTTCTTGTATTAAAAATAATACTTCTTATAATCAAAATTTATTTACAGTAAGTTTCTCAGGTACAATACATTTCTCAGGTACAGTAGATAGAAATGATAACGTAAAGTATAAGAAAATCTCCATAATGAATGATGCAATTAGATGCAATGTGGCAGTCTTGAATAATTGTGATATGCTTAATTTAAGCACTAAGTAGCCTGAAGTCGCGGAGAGTCAGCCACAACAAGCTAGATAAGGGATTAGCACTACAAATGATAATACCTAACAGAGAAGCGCTCGCGAAGCCCGAACGGGGTATCTTTGCAGCTGTAACGTCGCAGTATCCATTACAGAACTTTATATCGATATGGCAATGAGTTTAAATATAGAAGACGATGCTATAATATATAGTATTTTTTATATTTGGAATGTTATTATCAAAACAAATTTGATCGTTATAAGAGACTTTACTTGGTCTTTACGTACTACCAAGTACGGGTATCGGGTGGCTTTTGCTCGTCCGCTTACGCATATATAAAAAATATAAAAAAATACACATATGTAAATCATCCAGTTAACTGTACGGACTCTTGGTCTGATTAAAGTAAAATATTGAGAAAAAAAAAACGCCACATAAAACTTAACGTCGTTTTAATATAAAATTATATTTGTAAAAAATATATGTTTAAATCAACTCAACGATAATGTTTTTACAAAATAAAATTATAAAATATTTTGTAAGCTCGTTTAAAACGTATATTTTAAATACGAGTCGAGAATTTTATCATAACGAACGTTATATTTTTCGTTATTTTTGCAGATTTCAACGGCAAATACTTCGTTATAGTGTGTTGGTATGTTGCATCAACTACTTATCAAAGAGGAAATTGACAAGCGGAACCCGCGGCTTTACACGAGCGAACTATATCTATATCTATATCTATACTTGCTATACTTAATATTACAAAAGTGAAAGTAACTGTCTGTCTGTCTTTCGCTCTTTCACTGGCCAACCAAAAAATCGAATTTTATGAAATTTGGTATGAAGCAAACTTGAATACTCCTCTCTCGAGGGCTGAATTAAAATAAGTCTATGTACTTTCCCGGAAATCGAGTTATCTCCCTATGAACTTTCACCTTAATCGGTTCGTCGGCTTAAGCGTGAAGAGGAAACAAACTGAGTCACTTTCCCATTTATAATATTAGAATAGATTTGACCGAAAGTGTTTTTAGAAAACAGAAAATACATTTAAACTTATACTTAAACTTATATATACACTAGTTCTCGCCCGCGGCTTTCTCACGCATGGGTTGGTTTTAGGTATAAAAAGTAGCCATGGGATATGGGTTTTATATGAAATTGTAAGTGTATTGAAAAATTCTCAGTAACAGCCCGGAGTCTCCAGTGTGTACACTCCCGTGGCTCGGAAACCATGTGAAGCCATTGGTCCTGCACCTAAACTCCTTTCGGTCGGGTCGGATTTGCCGTTCCATCGAATTAAGGAGTGAGGATATGGAAGGTGCACCTAAGTTGTGCATCGTGTGTGCGCCATGATTTAAAGTCAGCTTATTAATCTTTTACCTCTTCTAGAAATATTCCATCACTGATTTCTTCATCTCACTTCGGCTCGTGTTCACATGCCTGAAGACCAGGTGTTTCCAAGAGGAATAGTGTCTTCGTATGCAAGAGCCCTCCTTAGGAAATAAGCCCCCTTAGAATAGTGTCTTCGTATCAAAGATTTCAAGGAAATTAGCCCCTTTCTCTTTTTTTTTTTTTTATTCGTTACCACAGTTTACATAGCATATTTAAGGTTAGGTCTCTCTAGTGAGCAGGATTCATACTCGTGTCAGAGGGACCCCTTTCTCTTCAAATTAATATTTATATAATAGTCTATGGCGAGTACAATATCCTTTAGTTATATTGTCGAAATGAAAGTTCCTTCTCATATTTTTTTCCTACAATATTAATATTCCTTTCAATACTAAATAATATAAAGTTTTTGAATAAACACTACTATAAGAGAGTAGTTTATATGCACGGACTGTTTACAGTCTGTAAACAGTTTGCGCATGGAAACCTCAAACTTTTATGAACTTTTTCTTTGCTTGAAGTTAAATGAATAATATTTTGTAGCTAACTTCATGCTGAAAAATTTAAATAAAGTGCAAAGGACGAACAGTCTTGCGTTATATAGTATATAAGTTTGAGGCATTTAAATATAAAAATAGTAGCAAATAGCCTAATTTCCATCTTGTATATTGATAAAAAAAATAAGTAGCGGGTTGTTTGATGCACACGTTGTATGCCTTCCATTCGACACATGCAGGTTTGAATTATTCGCCTTAAATCATAATTAATAAGAATATTAAAAATACCTTCTAGCTTCTCAAACATTGGTCTAAATCAAAGTAACTAATTTTACTGTAATCTGAATGCCTATCGGTCGTTAGCAGACGATGACGTGATAACCGAGCAATGAGAGTTTACATTAAAGCCAAATAAATTAATTTGAATTTGAACAACGATTTAGAAACTGGAGCTTAGTCTGATTGTAATTTTTTTGTATTGGAATAACGCCAGTGCAGCTTTGAGATGAAAAAAGCAAATAAATTCAAATCTAGATTCTTTATACAAAGTTGAAGTACTAGCAGTAGTTCAAAGAAATGTCTCAAGATTAAAACTTGACAAGGGAGATTTATTTTTGTAATTTTATCAGCTCACAATGTTATTCTTTGAATGAAATGGTCTGAAGGCGCTCAGTTTAATCTCAAGGTGTGTTTTTATCTTAAAAATACCAATTGTTATAATAACCTTTTTCACAATTATTTGTTTTTATATTCTATGTAATAACCTTATATAAACATATTTAAATTCTAGGAACAGAATCATTGCAATCTAAAAGTTTATCTGTCAAAGGCGATAAGTATATTATACTCTGTACAAGTTAGCTTGATCTTTTTGACGGATGTAATTTTTTCAGATCGACATAACTTTGCAATGACAACATATTATTTTCATAATTTAATGATTTTAAAAATTGTAAAAATATTTAAAAAATATACCTATAATACAGAAGTTCCTAAAGATTCAAGCGTTATCCGAAAATTTTAAGACTTTTTCTATTATATATTATTGCTTCAAAGTAAAATTTAAATAGAAACACTGAAATTAATAGAAACTTGTACAATGTTAAGCTTAAAAAAGTATTGTATGTTCTTCATTGGACTTTATGTTTGCTTCATACAAAATCTTATCAGATTTATTTCAGTGTTTTGGCCGTGAAAAGGTAACAGATAGACAGAGTTACTTTCGCATTTATACAGAATAGATTTTGTTTTTAAGTATGTGGCATTGTTGAAAGCTTTTTTATTATGCATGAAGCCAAGACGTGGAACGTCTTACCGTCCTGTGTTTCCTTCCTTCTAATCCGAGCGTCTTCAAGTACAAGTGAAGTAGCATCAATTGCAACAATACTTACCATTAGATACGATCGTGGTTAACCGTGGTTTAAGCTTGACCACAATATTGACAAGAGAAAAAATGGAAAACTATAATTTAAGGATTTTGCCGAAAAATTGTCCATGAGCTTGTGCGTGAATTAAATCTATATCAATCAAAGAGAAGACGTTTGAATTATGATGTTTAAATGAAAAAAAACCTACTAAATCAACATATCAGAAGATGCAGCGTGTCAGGGAGTAGCTTACAGCGTACTTAGAGGCGTCAATTAGCTTTATTTTTATTTATTTTTTATTTTTAGTGACAAGTAACTATTTTTACAAAGAGGAGCCGAAATGGCCCAGAGGTTAGAACCGAGGGTTCAAACCGATTCCAACCGCATTGGAGCAGCGTGGTGGAATATGCTCCAAACCTTCTCCGCAACGGGAGAGGAGGCCTTAGCCTAGCAGTGGGAAATTTACCTATTTTTACAAAACGATTTTTAAAACAATAAAAACCACATTGCAGGTCTGTATTATAAAAATGGTTGGTCGCCATTAAAGTTAATTGATGTCTCTGAGCACGGCTGTTGGTGTATAATATTATTCTGTACGTAGGTAGGCTTCGCAGATTCACCTACTTTTAATTTAGATGTGACAAACACGAATTTCATATTCTTGTTGTTAATAAAGATATTCCAAAAGATCGTCTCGTTTCGTTTCACCAACGTAATATCGCGTATCATCCAGCTTTAATAATTCCAGTTTAATTAAAATCCCAAGTTGTTACGTGTGCTTAGACAAGCAGAAAATGAGGGAACGTATAAATAATATATCGAAAAATAATTTTGCGTTCATCTGATAATGTTTTATTAACCGAATTTAAATAAAAAGGAGGTTGTCTGTTATGTTATATGTTTGTACATCAGAACACCATCCCTTATCGACTGATTTGTAAAATTATTTTTTATTTAAATATGCAGAAAAAAAAATTGAAGTCAATTTGTTTTTTTGTATATATTTTTTACTTTCAATACTAGACAAGATTCAGTTTTAGATTTAGATTCAGTTTTTTTCAGTAGTAATATAAACGAAAAATATAATAATCAGTATCGAAAATAAGCGATGTATTAATTTCAGCGTTAATCATTAAAAAAACGCGCAATTTTTAATAAAACATGTTCACTAAGATAATATTATATGTAAAGAATGCATACAGTGGACGAATAAAATGAGCTAAAATTATCGAATCTTTTTCTATTTTTGTCAATAGAAATATCAATGTTTAAAGATCATGATTTCGTATCAGTTTATTTTATTTAAATGTATTTACATATCATACATCGTCATATATACAACCAAAAACTGTATACAGCCGTTCAAGAGTTCAGTGACATATGGACACGTACAGAAGAAAAATATATGTATATATATTTATTGGCAATATATGGGAAAAGATTTTCTCAAAACTGTCGAATACCAAAATGCTTGAATATTAATATTACTTGCTTTATGAAACAACTTAATTAAGATATCGCAAAATAAATTTATACTGCATGAGAGGGTTGCGGCATGCTCGTGACGTCATCGGGGAAATTGCTTGTAAAATGTTCTCCTATTTTTTAAATTAAATTTCATTCATTCGTTATCTTGATAAACTATGTGTATCAAATTATAGCTGTATTATTCAAAATGTTTTCCTTATTTTTATTCTTTGAAAATATAGGTCTAGTATTTTTTTTAAATGTCCTAATTGGTTTATTTAAATTTAGAACAGGTAAACGGACGAGCAAATGGGCAACCTGATGTTAAGTGGACTCTACCGCCCTTAGGCATCGGCACTGTGACAAATTTAGCCATCCTTAACATTTTCAATCCGCCCCTACTCATTCAAACTTAAACACAACGATACTAAGTATTACTGTTTCAAATAAATAATAATTAAAAAATTAAAATTATTTTAAAATTTACTGTTTATATTATTAATAATATCCTCCGTATTTAGTTTTGTCTACGGGCACTTATCCCCGACTTGCTTTTTTATGATATAGGTAGGCGGCCGGCAAATGCCGACTGATGGTAAGCAGTCACAGATACAAAAATATTAATCATTCCCCACACCGCCAATACGTTGCCAACCTTGCGAACTATGTCCTTTGTAACTGTAGTTACTCTGACTCATTCAACTTTCTAACCATAACACAACAATACTAAGCGCTGCTATTTGGGGGTGGAATATCTGATAAGTGAATGGTACCAATCTAGATAGGCTTGCACAGAGTCTTACGAACAAGTGGCTGCATAAAAGACCTAAGACGCAACGATGCACTGTCCTCCTCACTATTTCCTCACCTTCATACCTAAGTTCCGTTACTTTCTTCAATAGTCTTGAATTATGAAGTTCACGTTACATTTCGGTACCTAGAAACTCTCGTTAAACTATTTCTATCCCATCGGAATATGAGAATGTGAATGTGTTTCTTTGTGTGAGAAGCACAATATCTCTAGGTCGATGGAACGGTCCCTGGTACTCGATAAGGGGTCCCAACATCAAAATTAATCTAAAGAATAGAAACTTATCGGGAAGCTGATGAGTATGGTGCTGTTATTTCGGGCGAGATCCACGGCTGTCAATAAAAATACGCTAAATAATGTTAAGTATATTATATAACATTAACATACGGACAACAACGTAACAAGAGCAAAAATAATAATAAAGATCGTAACTATTTCTGTTTTATAATTATTAATAATAAAATGTTATTGATTTTTCGGATACCTCAATGTTTTCACAGTCTACAGACCACCTAACGAAGTGAAAGCCCTGACCCTTTGACGATGAATGCATTCACTCTAAGCCTTATTTAAACACTCTTTTATAGGAATTAATATTCAATAATACATACAAATAAATAAATGCATAAATATTCGGTATTGCCAACATTTATAAATACGAACGTAGTGTTTAAATATTATAAGTGTATAAATAACTATTATTACAAAAATGATTTTTACAAAACGTAATTTTAATAATCGAACAAGTCAATCTAATATTATAAATATTATTGAAAATAACTCTGTTTGTTACCTCTTCACGCTTAAACTGCTTAAACGATTTACATAAAATTTCGTATAGATATAGTTTGAGTCCCGGGAAAGACTAATGGAGGGTGACGGTTAGTGCTATAGGTAAAATTTTAACATAAAATAAATTTTGTACAGATAAAAATGCAAGTTCAACTAATAATCTATAAATTTATTAAATAGATTTTGTATTACGACCGCATATGGTCAAATTTCAAAACGAGAATAATCTTGGTGAGTCCACGGAATAATAATATCCCTAACGAGTATATAACACGCAACGATATTGATGATCCACGTTATACAATGAAGAGGTATTTAATAACGACATTCCTGGTCTTGTGATCCAGTTAATTCTAGTTAATATACGATATCAGATGAATTAATTAAATTTTAAAGGAAATTCACCCAATAAATTTAAAAGGTAGAAGAAATATTTTTTGTTATAATAAATATAATGTGTTACTTTTTTAACAATAATTTAAAAATCATCTTTTTCTTATAAAAGTGTATTATATATTTCTAATATTAAACATTACTTATATCAGATAGGTATTATATCGAAGATGAGTCTTTGACATTATTTGGTATGCTAACTGAAAATTTCAGATCAGCAGAGCTATTCTATAAGAATTAACTTCGTATCTCAATCTTGCAATCTTGACTACCGATCTACGGCAACACGCTATCTTGATTCGTGTATTCTATAAATTCTATAACTATCATAGTAATTGTCCCATATCACATTCTCACATTTCACGTTCGTATTCTGCGGTGAGTTTCGAGTTTCTTCTTATAGAAAACCTATACTAAAAAAAAACATCGAGAAGAGTAATTACGCTAAAAAGATTACAATTCAAAATTGAAATATAAAAAGAACATAACATTAATTCCATCGTTTTAATGTATTGTATTTGTATTGCGTCAGTTTTATATTTAAATGTAATATTAAGGTCATTACGATTAATTAAGATTCGTAATCGTATCGTAAAACGAATGTTTATAAATTCAATTCATCGCATTATCATAAACACTATCGTATTTGGAAATAGGTTTAAGACGAAAAATTTCGTGAGAATCCGAATAAATAAGGTTGTTATCCTTATCAAAAGTCATACCCATTATTCCATGTATGTTTAAAAATTTCTTCACCTTTTGCAACATTTTACCAACGACGTACACACCGTCTTCACAGCAAAGATATACGTGTCCAGCATTGTCTAGAGCTATCCCGTAATATCGAGGATCCTTCTTCATGAACACAACATTACTTGAACCATTTTGAACACCAAACAGACCGGTACTGTTTATGAAAAATATATTATCATCTGAATCAATCACAAACTGGTTAATGGTAGAATTTTTCAGCAGCGAAACTGATTTTATTTTACGATTTTCGTAATAGTACAATTTGAGACTTGGAAATTTGATGAAGTAGATCTTGGATTTCACTTGGATCCACCAAATGTCTAAATTACTCACACCTAACCTCTTGAGGCTCCTCGAAATTGGACTGTATTTGTAAATGCCGTGACTGCCACCGAAGTAGATTTCATTTGCCGAATCACTGGCCATGGCAAAAGCGTCTTTGATACCCTTTAAAACGGTTAGCCTTTTAGTGTCAATATTGAATGAGGCTGGTAGATACTCCCCTTGGCCTGAGTCAAAGCTGAAGTAAAGCGTATTAGTTACTCCACTAAAAGCTAATTGGTTCGGACTATGAGCTAGTGAGGCCAAATTTTCTTTGATATAACATCGCCTACTGGAATAGTCGGTAAGCAGATCACAAATTTTGTTTCGGTTGATCGCAAAGTTTATCATTTCTTTGATAGCGATCACCATTGGAAATGTTATTAAAATAGCGTACAATTTAAACACTAACATTTTCTGATCACAACAATTAATACACTTATTTTATATGAGCAATTTTTTTTAATCTGTGTGTGTGTTTTTTTTTATTACAGTAGCTGTTTGACTGCTGCTTTCGACCACAACACACATTCTGTCACTGTAAACAATTGAAACTGTTTTGTTTACATGAATGATAAACAATGTATTTGTAAATAAAATTGTGTCTCTTTACAAGTATACAAATAGTTGGACATTGGATGGGATAAATATACACATTGAAAAGTGGCCATTTAATAAAAGTTTGTTTGGCTTATTTGTCTAGTGGCTGGCATATAAGAGCGGATGATTTTGGATTATGGAGTAAGGACAAAATAGAGAGAACAGAAAGAAGAAAAGAGATAGCGTCCTTCCGCAAATACTCCTGTACTTTAATATCTCCCGTACCAATGCTATTCTTGAGTTTGTCCACCGTGGCCTAAATCGGTAAAGAGAACATCACGCGAGTTTTGGAATTTGTATCGGAGTAGTATGATGTTATAAGTTCCGTATATCATTCTTAGGAAAGAGAAGGTTTATGACCAGTTGTACAACAATTACAAGTTCATGACGTGACAGACAGTCCTGACAGATTTTAGTCGGTGCGGCCACTTTAAAAGGAAAATAGCCTATTAGAATAGCCTACGCAGGACTTATTTGTAGTGCACAAGAGTGCACCATAGGATAGGAGAGACACAGATGTGTACTCTCTTTCAAAATCCAGACGTCAGAATGTTACTAAACATTTTTCGTCAGAAAAACCAAACAACTTTTTATCGGCCGACTAGGGTTTGAACATAGAACCTCGTGATCCGTGGCCTTATATCTAGCCACTGGACCAACGAGGTAGTCGCTATTTACTAGTTATTACTATAATTATTATTAAAGTAAACATATTTATATTTACCTTTACTGTTTTCATAGCATTTAGATATTATACCCTCAAGAAGGATAGGAAACAGTAGGAACAGTAGGAAGAGTCTGTTACATAACTTTTTTTACACACATTGATATTCATATATCAAGTATTAAAATAAGTTCAAACTTTACAGGACTGATGCAGTATTTTCAACGATAATTAAAAACTTGTTCCATTTACTGCAATACAAAAGCTGACTGAAGAGTATACAGCACGTAACGAAAATATTTGGGCAACAATTTAGTTCAGATTGATGTTCCAACATGTTACGTTAGCTTGTGATCGAATACATTCTACAGGGCGGCTTACTGTTACACCGTTAATATTTTTTATTTAATATCAAAAGGCAATAGTATATTATGAACTCTATCATCCATTATTAGGTTATATACTATCCTGTAATATTTTGATAATCACCTGAATATGTCTTGATTAACTTAAACTTTTATCGGTGCTCAAGATACCCTAACAGAACAAATATTATAGTGAGTATAATATTAAATAAAAATTGTTTGAAACGGTCATTTAATTATCATTTTATTTTGGAGTCTACTCGACTGTAGAATATTACTTATCAATAAATAAGATCATAAATCACTTGGTCGTAGGACTTCGTGCAACCCCGTCTGGGTAGGTACCACCCACTTGCGGCGGAAGGTGTCACCCTCCTGCCACGAGTGTGGTACGCCAGTCGACACGACGCACCACACCCTGAGTGAGTGTGCTGCGTGGGGGCCCCAGAGGCACACCCTGGCGGCGACTATGGGCGGAGACCTCTCGCTGCCGAGCATCGTCAACGAAATGCTCGGAACCGGGAAGAAGATGCCGCTGCAGACCCGCTCCGCCGAAGACGACCGGGGAGGAGGAAGAAGCGCTACGCGCACCTTCTCCCCCGCCTCAATAGGCGTCGCAGGGACTAGGGGGGGGGGGTCTCGGTACCCTGAGAACCCCCTCTAGGTGTTGGAGGCCCGCATAGGCGGGCCGACCGTCAGGGAGTCACGGTAGCATGCGAAAGCAATCCCGTGGCGCCCGCCGAAAGACGGAGAGGGTACCGCTGGTTTTTTAGTGGGTAAACCCGGCGTACCTGGGCGCACTCGGCGTCCAGGGCTCCGGGAAGTCCCACACACCCCCCAACTTTCCATCACGTGGGGGAAGCGTGTAATGCGTTTTCCAGCGAGAAAAAAAGGTACCACCCTCTCCTTACAATATATTCTATCAACAAACAGCAATACTTAGCATTATTGTGTTCCAGTTGGAAAGGTGAGTGACTGTAACTACAGCCATTTTAATATAATATTACAAAAATAACATCTTCCTAACCAAGTTTGGTGGCGCATTGGTGATATGAGGAATAACTAATATTTCTTAGAGTACCAATTTCATGGACCACTAACCATCAGGTGGCCCATTCGTCAGTACGTCTAACTAAATGAAATTAAAAATATATATTTTACATGGACTAATATCATGCCATTCTATAATTCTGTTGTAAGAAAATAAAAAATAATATTATCTAGATAAATAATTCATCATTTACTCTTAAAGTGAAATAGATCATAAGCTTCGGTGTGACATTCGTCCCAAATTCAGGGCAAAGTGAACAACTTAGATTGGTTTGTTTACGATAAGTTCAATATGTCTCCGGTACGTGACACTAACCGACGAAATAAAATGTTAGAGTTATTTTTATTTCCTTTTACTGCGGTGTGATGTGAGGACTCTGTCGATTAAATGTAAATGAATTTTGTTTTCGAATTTCGAATACTAATTTAAACATACATTTGTAGCATACTGATATTATAAAGAGCTAGGTTTTATTTAAGTATATGTTTATTTCAACATTCACGAAAACGAATAAAAATTGTAAATATTTGTGTTGCTAAAGCAGTTAAGAAAGCGATAAAGGGCTTTGTTGACTTTATTATACTTTTTAAATTAAACACAATTTCGACATGAATTAAAGAGTTTGAATATAATTCTATGAATTCTAACTCACGTTAGTGAGTAGTTGAAATTTCACTATAAATGGTGATGTTCACACGAGCCGATTTTGTAAAGTAAAGTTGGAAATTCTTACCAACATTTACCTCGCCTTATAAGTACATATTTAGGTTTTCCACTTGTGGCCATATTCAGGGGTATGTATGAACATTTGGTTCATTGTAGTATAAAATTCTTGTAGATCATAAAATGTTGTATAATAATTGAAAATAGGAAGATTTCCGTTTGCACTTGAATGTTAAATATTGTCACATGTCTGAAGTTGTGTTAAGCAGCGTATTACATACCTGTGCTTCTTCAAATGCAATCTTCCTCGACCGTAGGACAGTTTTCGCGAATGGAAGTTGATTTTTTGAAGTGAAAACTTAAAAAAATTCAACTTTATCAATTAGCATTTTATCTTTTCTGTTAAAATGTAATGTTTAAATGCATCAACTTGATTGGATGTATTATGTCAACGCAGGTATTAGCAGACAGACAAATAAAAATAATTTGCGTTACTTGGTGGTAGGGCTTCGGGCAATTCTTTCCGGATCCATCCACCTACGCAGTCTATATTATATCACCTAATAGCAATACTAAGTATTGTGTTCCGGGTTGAAGAGTGAGTGAGCCAGTGTAACAAAGGTACAAGAGACAACATCTTGGCTCCCAAGGTTTAACGAGACCTGATGTTCTCATATTTATTAAATCAATAACATATAACCTTTTTGAATAAAGAACATTTTCACCCTCAGAATATAATCAAATTATAAAATATATATATTTTTTTTAATATTTTTATTAAGATACACTTAAATTGTCCCAAAGTATACTAAGATACATTTTTCAAGAGTCTTTTCAAACGGAGTTCACATATCCCGGAACGAACTCGGGGACCCACAGATTCTGAGTTAAAAAGACATTTTGCTGGAAAATATAGTAGGGTGTTGATTTTACAAGACCACCTCTATGAAATATGAATGTGGGTAAGTAAATTAATGTTATAGTAAAATGGACCTTGCTGTATATAAAATAGGGCGGATTTTATATTTATTAATCTTGCAACTAGTAAGCGCTTTTCAGATTTGTTGACATTTATAAAGAAATTTTATTAATGAAGTCTTGGTAGTTTGGGAAGTCGAGTGTTGCTACACTTTAACAGTTGTTGTGAAAGACGTTTTAGTTGTGGACTAGGAATTTAATGTCTCTTTTATTTTCACGGATCTGTTAGGAAATATATAACCCTTTTAGTACATCTTTTTCTTTTAAAAAAGTAGGACGTTGTATATTTAAGACATCTTTTTTTTTTTAAATTCATCCAATAAAAATATTGATAATGTAAGAACTAATTATGGTAAAAAAAATAATTCTGTTTGAGGGACTACAGCTTTTCAACAAACTACCAGATGAAATAAAACTATGTGATAGTATTAGTATATTATATAGTAGTATATTATAATATATTATAGTTTGTTTAAAGTCAAACTAAAAAATCATTTAATATCCTCTCTATAGTAAATAAAGCCTTTTATATCCAACGGCCCAGATGTTAAAACTGTTTTCTTGCAAATCTATAGAAATGTTCATTGTATCTCATTTTAAGTGACTGTTAAATTCTTATAAGAAATAAAGTTCTTTATACCTAAATCCATGCAAATATATTTAAATTATAAGACAATGGGGATAGTCTCTGGTTATAATATTTATGTATTATGTAAGGAAGAAAATATAAAATTGAATCATAAAGTTTTTGCGAAAAAATTAATTACCTTATTAAATTAAATTACTAATAAAGTTTCCAAAGATATTTAACACACATTAAGGCCATCACCACAGTAAAGTATAACAAACAAAAATATAAAAATAAAAGTATATATACAACCCAATAAATAATAATTATACATTTTGACAAAATAGTGAATCTGGCCCAGAATTTTCGGACCTGAACAGAAGATTGCGGGTTCAAACTCAGGTAAGCAACGTTGACTTTTCCTATGCTAAATTCGATTAAGCTCTGAATATTGTTCCCAAAAGGACCGGACTTTTTAGATTAATTATATACGATTAAACGTTCAATGTCGAACCTGAGAACTTTCGCATTAATGTTTAATTTCAGTTGTAATTACGATTTCGACAAAGTGTGATAACGTCATTTCACTTTTGAACATGAGTTGTCATATTACGGATTGGATTGGATAATTACAAAACGAAATATACGGTAATGGTCGAATTAAAATCCGAGAATTGTTATTTATCAACTGGTTAAAAATTTTATATTACTGAAAAAGTATAAATAATTATCATATTTATGTAATAAAGGGGTAACTTTACTCAAATAAATTAGACTAACCATACTAGGTAAATATAGACAAATTTGTTCCAATCGAGGTTGGAATAAAGATGAACTAACCTTATATTTAGGTATGCCACGCCATTTTCTAATAGCTCAGCTATGTTGTGCAATACTAACAGTTTTACTAATATATCGATATTAAGAGTAATAAAAAGCCGAGATGGCCCAGTGGTTAGAACACGTGCATCTTAACCGATGATTTCGAGTTCAAACCCAGGCAAGCACCACTGAATTTTCATGTGCTTAATTTGTGTTTATAATTCATCTCGTGCTCGGCGGTGAAGGAAAACATCGTGAGGAAACCTGCATGTGTCTAATTTCAACGAAATTCTGCCACATGTGTATTCCACCTACCCGCATTGGAGCAGCGTGGTGGAATATGCTCCATACCTTCTCCTCAAAGGGAGAGGAGGCCTTTGCCCAGCAGTGGGAAATTTACAGGCTGCTTATGTTTTGTATAAAAGTAATAAGCTGGTGCGCCATTTATCTATCTCCAAATATAAATAATTGTTGAGCCCTTTTTTCTCTACAGCGTTATACTGTGGATGTAGCTTAAATGTACTAGAGGATATCAGTCAACAATGAATCAACATACAAGTTAGTTTCATATTTGTAACTGACTCCGTAAAGGTCTTCACATATAACTACAACTCGACGCGAAATCCATTTCGTATCAACTGACACTAATGTATTGAAAAGTTACGTCTGTATGGATTTCCTTACAGTATTTTTTCAATATTTAATAAATAGATGTACGACGAAAATGCCACGCATGGTCCATTCGTCGTATATCTATTGTCATCTCCGATGCGTTTGCCATGCGTTTGCCATTCGTTGCCAATGCCGCGTCAGCAACGCGTTTTGGATCCACGGGTTACTCGTCCGTCGTCGGTCCATCCGTCTGCGCCTCAACGTCATTCTATATCGAAGTATTATTCTACAAGAAAAGTGGATTGAAGAAGTAGGCAAATACTCACTGTTGTGCGATCTTGTTGATACGAAATACAGCGACGGAAAGGAAGGATAAGGCATAACGTGAGATTGGTGACGTGTTATCTCAAACGGGTGAGTTTCCAACTGGTGATCGAGTTAGTCGTCTTGTCGACGACTCGTTGATTCTGAACTGCAAGTTTTGAGTTTGAACCCGACACGAGTTGAGATCAAGCCTGGGTAATGTGACAGAATTAAAATATATATTTAATAATTATTATTAAAAACTTATGCATTTAGGCTACGTCAATTTAATGTCGTTGACTCAATGTTTTAGACTTATTATAACTACAACTATGTAGTCTTTCAATGTCATATTTTTTATTATTAACTTGACTAAAATTTCACCTACTGTAGCCTAGCATAAAATACACATATTCTGCTTCAATATATCTCCAATTGGTCTAGTCGGTCAGCATTCCGCATATCATTTTTGTTAAAGTCTATCAATAGAAATGTATGTTTCCTTCAAATTTTCAATAATGAATTGAATATGGTCGTATTTCGATCGTGCGAACATTAGATACATAAATATATCGTGTTTATTTTTTATTCACTAAGTTCTCTGTAAAAACATTTATACGAATTTCACACGAGATAATATCGTATGTAAAATATCACGAGGTGAATTTAAAATTCAGTTGTTCGCTGAAGCTTGAAGTTAGACTATTCAATTCAAACCTTGGAAAATGTTTCTCAGAAATGCGGTGAACTGTTCTATTCGACGCTTTATATACTTCAAGGGTCCATATTTAAAGGAAAAGGATTTTAGTTTTCACCAACCCTATACCGCCAAATCTTTTATACATTTGTCATTTTGAGTTTTACTTACGTGAAATTATTGTTACGTTTTTATGGAATAGGTATGCGGACGGCAAATGGGCGACTTGATGGCTATTGGAGCTGCAAGAAATATTGACCATTGCTTACATCACCAATGCGCCACCGACTTTTGGTTATAAAGATTTTGCGCCTCTATCTAACATAATAAACATAACATAACATAATCAGCCTGTAAATTTCCCACTGCTGGGCTAAGGCCTCCTCTCCCGTTGAGGAGAAGGTATGGAGCATATTCCACCACGCTGCTCCAATGCGGGTTGGTGGAATACACATGTGGCAGAATTTCGTTGAAATTAGACACATGCAGGTTTCCTCACGATGTTTTCCTTCACCGCCGAGCACGAGATGAATTATAAACACAAATTAAGCACATGAAAATTCAGTGGTGCCTGCCTGGGTTTGAACCCGAAATCATCGGTTAAGATGCACGCGTTCTAACCACTGGGCCATCTCGGCTCTATCTAAACCACATTGGAGCTACAAAAAATATAAAAATACATCACCAATGCGCCACCAAAATTGGCAATTAAGATGTTAAGGATTTAGTTATACAGGCCAATTCATCCTTAAAACAAGAACACAGCAATACCAAGTAGGGACAATATGGGATGAGTGGATGATTGCCAGAGTGGCACAAAGCCCTACCACCAAGTAAACAAGTTAATAAGAATTTATTTTAACTTCATAGGTAATTATTCTGAACATAACGTAACCCATTTATGCAAGTCGCGTTTGCATTTAGTACATCGTCCATCATGCCTCCAAATAATATTTACAAATGTATTGTCAATTAACGCTAACCCGTATTTGTGTGTGCGCCAATAGGGATTTCGCGGTTTGAAGCAGATTAAAGTGGAAATTCAAAGCGGGCTCATTCTGAGTCGAGATTACGAATTAATGGGTTACGTTTGATTATTCGCGGAACATTCGCCGTGCTCAATGTACCGTTTAAAATATTAAACGTGTATACCGTGTGTTTGACGACCTCCGTGGTCGAGTAGTGTGTACACCGGTTTTCATGAGTACGCCATTCCGAGGTCTCGGGTTCGATTCCCGGCCGAGTCGATGTAGAAAAAGTTCATTAGTTTTCTATATTGTCTTGGGTCTGGGTGTTTGTGGTACCGTCGTTACTTCTGATTTTCCATAACACAAGTGCTTTAGCTACTTACATTGGGGTCAGAGTAATGTATGTGATGTTGTCCAATATTTAATATTTATTTATTATACCCGTGACTTTATTTGCGTGGACATTACATTTAGCTGTCTATTATTTTAAATATATAATTCACAAACAAAAACAGCAATATTGTAAGCAATGATGAATAGTATGGGCGATACACACACACATAGAGGATGTAGAAAGTGACGCCGGAGAAAGGACGTGACAGAATCGTAGAACGTCACACCGTCACGACATTCCTGTCATTCTTATTCTTAAGGTGTACGAATGCATGTTTCATATCAATAACTCAGCACCAGAAATATTGCAAGCGTAAAGCAAGTTTACTGCAAGTATATCGAAAACATACAAGTTTAAACCAAGCATAAAGCGTGCTTTGAATAATATAAAGCAAACATTCAGAAATCTTACTGAGAGCACCGAGCATACTGCATAAAGGATACTTAAGACAGACTAATCTAATCTGAAAACGTGCTGAAAGCATACTGGACTTGTAAGACTGGTAACAGATCAAGCGTCTTTTGCTGAGAATTTGATGATAAAAAAAATTCCAATAACTTATATTCATTAAAAGACAACCCAGTATTTGAACCCTGAACCTCAATATATTGGGTTTATGATCTGGCCACTCACCAACGATGCAGTTTGAAGGAATTCCAATGAAATAACATAATATTTGGTACATGTCCTATAATTGCCTTTAAATTGCCGGAAATATGCTTGCAGAGCAAATACATATACAATAGAATATCGACTTCGATACAAATTAAACCCATAAACCAAACATCTATAGGTTACGTTAAGGGCAAGAGCCGAGGGTAATATTATTACATACTATTGCATATTGAAAATTATGTTAAACATTTGCTATTGTTGGCTTAAAATTTACAAATCAATCAATAAGTACAGTCAATAAAAAATAAAACAAAACCATTTTTTTTTTTAAAATGACAGTTGAAAGAAATCACTTACAAATCAATAAACGTGAAAGGAAAGAATTGCCATTAAAGTGTCAGAAACATTTCAATTAAACATTTCATAATCAAATTACAATTTTGAAATATTGCTGTTCTCGCACAATGAAGTTTCTCGAAAATTAAAAGCACGTGCATCTCATACGTTACAGAAGAGAAAACTTTTATGGTGAACATTTTTATACATAGGCGTTTTATACTGAATTATAATAATTGTTTGTATTCTATTTTTAAATATGAAACACACACTCTCACACACACATAAAAACATCTGTAGTGTCCCTGTCCTATCTGTAGTGGATTAAACAATTGCCTCTCGTTTATTGGTGGAGTATAATCACTTCTGATTTTTTTTTATTCCCTGCATTTTTGATGTCTGTCCTTTGCTTGTGAGATTTAATTGGTCAAATATGTAAAAATTATATTATATTACATTTATAGTATTTCATTTAATTAAATTATTTAGTTTCGGTTCACAATTTTTCGTCAATTTACAACCATGCGAGTTATATAATCTAACGGTATTTAAAATATTCCCGTTATACATATAAATTAAAATTAAAAAATTGCTGATATAAAAATGACCTAAAATATTTAATTTCAAATATGATATATACCTTTTATAATCTAACGATACCAATTTACTGTCACATATATGTATCGTTAAGTTCGAATACATAACAAAATATTTATTTCAAAATAAAACGTATCTTTCGTAGAAAATGTTGTCAATTTCGAAGCCAATACGTAGTGAAATATTCTGTAGTGATAGAAAACGAAGTGGCTTTGTAGATGTGTTTCTCAGTATTTGCTTCAATTTCATTTAGCACAGGTTATGTATTATTGAATCATTTTATTTCTGAACGTAAAATGTAAACGTTTCTATGTTTTCTTATTTCAGGTAAATCGAGAAACCGAGCTAATTGAATGATGGTCCGATCATAGGCGCTGTTAAAAACATAAGGTCTCTCTGGTACCTAACACTTATGTCCACTAAGTAAGAACATAGCAATTTAAAGTGTTACAACTTGATTAATTTATAAACAATTTAAAACTTAGCTTATTACTAATAGATACATAATAAACATAATCAGCCTGTAAATTTCCCACTGCTGGGCTAAGGCCTCCTCTCCCGTTGAGGAGAAGGTATGGAGCATATTCCACCACGCTGCTCCAATGCGGGTTGGTGGAATACACATGTGGCAGAATTTCGTTGAAATTAGACACATGCAGGTTTCCTCACGATGTTTTCCTTCACCGCCGAGCACGAGATGAATTATAAACACAAATTAAGCACATGAAAATTCAGTGGTGCCTGCCTAGGTTTGAACCCGAAATCATAGGTTAAGATGCACGCGTTCTAACCACTGGGCCATCTCGGCTTGCCACAAGAAATGCATATAAGAATTATTATATTAGGTGTTAACATAACAAGTAGCACATAGGCACCCAGCTGTTGTGGTGTACAACAATTACTCCCAATGATATTTATCACGATGATTTGTTTACCTACACCTTATTATGTCTATAGTTCATTATTAATAATTTCGTTAATCATCATATTATTAAATTACGCTGTGAATAATATTTTTACTTTACAAGTTCGTTAACTGACTTCCGATTAATTTTTGTATAAAGTGTGTGGGACGCGTCAAAGGAGCGCATTCGTTTTTTTAAATAATTCCTGGTACAACGTTACGCTGTGCGATTAGTACAGATTGAGTGTAATTATTGAACTGTTTTTTATTTCAAAGAACTCACAAGTGTTAACACAGGAATACAGATAGAATAACTCATGATTGCAAAACCCACTCCGACAATCCTGCACAATGTCAAGCTATAAACTATACAAATTACGTATTTAAAAACACATAATTTATTAAAAATATAGTTGGTTTATTTAATAATTAAAATTAAATCCAATTTTCATTCTATTTACTTCCTATTTAAATCTGTATTTTACATAATATATATTGTTTTTTTTTTATAGGCTAGCTGGTTTTTCCCGTGTCTGTTATGCAGTACGCCATTTTAGTCGATCTTCTGGAACGTAACGTGGTAATAATATATATGTATATAAATAACGTTTTAAACTATTTTATCCAATGTAAAAAATAGTTATTCAAATCGCACTAATAGCTACTGAGATTTGTCCGCTAATAAATACAAATGACCAGTCGTAGTATGAATATTTAAGGCTATAGTTTAGTAGGTAAAAGCTCTTAACGCAGCTTTTTGTTTTTTTCTATTTCCGAAAAGAAGTAGGGACTTTTAGGGTTAAAATATTGTTTATCGTTAATGCTATGTTTCCTTTTTTTTTTAAAGCACAATTATATTTAGATTATATATTATCAAGGAGGTTGTATTCGTTGATGTATCCACACATGACATATTAATTTAATAAAATATTTACCTGGTGGTAGGGCTTTGTGCAAACCCGTCTGGGTAGGTAGCACCTACTCATCAGATATTCTACCGCCAAGCAGCAATGCTTGGTATTGTTGTGTGTGTGAGCCAGTGAAACTACATAAGATTTTAGTTCCTACGGTTGGTGGCGCATTGGCGTAAGGGATGGTTAATATTGGTGGTGACCACTTATCATCTGGTGGCCCATTTGCCGGTCCGCCTACGGGGATTGGAAGTTTGCGTTTATAAATTTCGCGCGGGTAAAGACGCAGGTTCAGCTAGTATTCGATATAATTATTATATATTATTGAATTATTTATCAGATTGTTTTATTATTAAGCTATTCTTAAAATTTACATTAAAACGTGGATTCCTTTAAGATTATTGTAGTTGCCGCGAGTTCCCTACCCTTAAGAGCAGATATTAAGCAATATGTTTTATATTCCGTTTGATTACCTTGACTATTTCCCCAAACATACGGTCTTGTATAATATTCGTGCACACTTGGGAATATTTATGAGGCGTTTAATGAAATTCGTTGATCTTCTGTCGACGTCATTTTTTATATCGTAGGCGAACGAAGAAATGGGCTCTTTGTAAATGGTCACCATATACATTCCTCACATTCATCTCATCCTCAATCATGACAACTAAGATGTGTGCCTTGTACCTGTAGATACACTGGCTCACTAACTCTTCAAATGGGAACACCACAATACTAAGCATTACCCAGATACATACCCGGGCTTGCATAAAGCCCTACCATCAAGTAGATAAAAAACCTAGTAAGAACGTTATGATAAGTAACCTCAGACAAGCGAAGGTAACAAAATTAATAACGGTCAGTTAATATTTCGTGCAGCACCAATGTTTGGAGGATGGTGACCACATACCAATAGATGGCCTATTTGCCGATCCGACAAAGTAGCCTCTTAAATCTTCTATTATAAAATCATAATTTGATAAAAGCGTATAAAATTCAATGCGACTTTATAAAGGTACCTTAAATTATATATTTTTAAGTCAATTTTTTACCGAACTATTTAAAATAAAACTTAAATATTATCTATATCTCATTCGTTGTCAGTTAACGTCACAACTAACTTATATCATATTATTAAAATAAACCTTATGCGATTACAATAAAGTTAATAAATATAGAAATTGAATGTTATTAAAGCGAGAAGAAATGTCTCGTATCGTGTAGTGTTAAAGTGGATTGGTTCGTTTCAAGCAGATGGTGTCACGATGATACGTCTGTTTGGTTCTATGTTACTCGTGTTTCAATTTGAAATGAAGTTTAATTAAGCACAATAAAATATGTATAAAAAAATAAATGTCAATGCATTAGTCCTTCATATATTTTTATTTATAACTAGTCTTAGTGCTAGGCATAAAAAATAGCCTATGTCCTTCCTCGCAGTTCAAGTTTGCTTTATACTGAATTTCATCTAATTCGATTCAGTGGATTGACAGCGATAGTATTTTTTTTACATTACATTAGCAGCCTGTAAATTTCCCACTGCTGGGCTAAGGCCTCCTCTCCCTTTGAGGAGAAGGTTTGGAGCATATTCCACCACGCTGCTCCAATGCGGGTTTGTGGAATACAAATGTGGCAGAATTTCGTTGAAATTACACACATGCCGGTGTCCTCGCGATATTTTTCTTCACCGCCGAGCTCGAGATGAATTATAAACACATATGAAAATTCAGTGGTGCCTGCCTGGGTTTGAACCCGAAATCATCGGTTAAGATGCACGCGTTCTAACCACTGGGTCATATCGGCTCTAAAGCGATAGTATAATCATCAGTTAAAGTTGGATAAATTGAAATGCGTTTGCACGATTCCTCGAGAGTACGCATAAGTACAGGACTTGCATCTCATCTTATCAAAGGACAAGTATGCCCTGCATCGGTGCTTTGTCAGCTGATCTTTGGTTTTAATATTTGTGTTCCCATATTTTTTTGGGTGCCATACAATAAATATTTAGTACGAATATGTAAATATACTAGTATATAATATTTCACGCCAGTTAAGCAATAAATGTATATGCATGTCCATAGAGAAGTGCTTTTTATATTATTTATATTTTAAATATCGAATGGTAAATATTAAAACCGTCATCAATTTCATTTTATTATACTGACTGGTGGAAAACTGCGAATAGATTAAATACTTCAACCGTTATATCGGTGCAAATAGATTTAACTGCGCACTATGCAGGGCACTGTACGCTACACTAGCGACACGCTCCAGTTCTGTAAGGATGAGATATTTTAATAACATAATTTTAGTTAAATTAAAAAAAGAAATGTGTCATAGACACCCGCTTGGAACGAACTTGACATAAATAAATAAATTAACAAAGTTAGATAAAAATTAAATGACAAAAAAATATATTGTTATAAAAAAAAACTGTTAAATAATGTTTGTATCAAACCGAGATAGAGAGAGATCAATAAAGTGGAATAATTTCGGATTAATTTCAGATAAGGTATATAATTTAATAATATATATTTATTCATCTAATTATATTGTTGAATATTATTATTGAATTGGTGAGAAATAAAATACTTTTTTATTTTATTTATTTATTTATTTATTCGTTTATTCGATAAAGGACAATTTCACATAATATATCGATGACATTTCACGAACGTGAGGTGAATTTCAATTAGTGATGTAATTACCGGTGAAACGTTTATACACATGATAATGAAAATTTAAATAGTTCCGTATTTCAATGTACCGAGGGCTGACTCATTGGTCTGGTAGCTAGATTATTATGCCGAAGATTTGAGAGATGTTTGAATATTCTGAGGTTCTAAACTTTTAATTCATCATCATCATCCTGCCCTTATCCCAATTTACTCGGGGTCGGCGCAGCATTTCTTCTTCTTCCATTCCTTATCTGACGTCATCTCACAAGTAACATTCTTTCCGGCCATACCAACTTTCACACAATCCATCCATCTTTTCATTGGTCGTCCCCTTCCTCTATATCCATCCACGTTCATGCTCAAGACCTTCCTCACAAATGTTCCTCATTCCTGCGCATAACATGCCCATACCGTGATAGCCGCCTTCCACATAACTTCTCGGCTATCGGTGCTATTTTCAAACTTACTCTTATCTACTCATTCTTTAGTCTATCTTTTCAATTTTTAATTCATAAAACTGAATATGACATGATATATACTAATATTATTCATTTGAAAGCAACTGCTTGCCTTCCTGTTTGTCTGATTAGGTTCGTTTACAAAACAAGATTGAATTCCAAGGAATGACGTAGGTTACTTTTTATGTCCAACACCTGACAACCAAGCTCTAAATCGCGAGCGAAGCCACTGGCGACAACTAGTTACCCATAAATGGCCCACTATTTGGCACATGTCTTCTGGTAAGAAGTAGGATTGTTCTATTTCACCACACTCTTCCGATACATTTTGGTGGATATATGTACAGTCCGGGTAAGAAAAGGTTCGTCACCTTAAGATCTATTTTCGTGTGCTCAGTATGAGCGATAACCTGCTTTACCGATTGAATATGATATATTGCGTCGCAATGTCATTATAAGTCGCATCTAGTTAATAGTAAAATAGCGTTTAAAAGCTATAATAATAAGAGATAGAGTAAAATAATATATACTCGCATCTAGTAAGCATCTAATTGTTCCAGTCGGCTGTCGGTCGCCGTCATGATAATTACCAACTTTTCGCGAAACCTCATAGCCCTTCGTGAATGCTCGTGTAACATTGGAGATTAGGATATTGTCTTGTCTCTTATAAAAGAGAATGCATAGTAGTAATGCTACTTCCTACTATTATTATAAACGCGAAAGTTTGTGTGTATGGATCTGGCTGATTTCTCTGAGGTATGGATGAATGTTTGTTACTCTTTCAAGTAAAAATTACTGAACGAATTTGGATAAAATTTGGCACACAGATAGAGTATATACTGAAATAACATATAGGACACTTTATATCCCGGGAAAACATAAAATCTCTCGGGAACGCGGGTGAAACCACAGGACGAAAGTAGTAAATAAAATAGTAAAAATAAACAGTAATTATGATATATTTTATTCATTTAATCAAATCTTATTTATTTTATTATAAACGAGTATATCCGCCATCCGTATCGATCACAGCTTGTAGTCGCTGTCGCATTGATCCAACAAGGCGAGAGCATATGTCGATTCCTCTGAAGCCCTCCCAGACACTTCGGCAAAGTTCTACGACAGCTGCTTTGATTCTATCGTTATTATTTAACCCCATAGATTTCGATAGGGTATATCCGCTTTTGCAGGCCAAGGAATCACCACCACTTCCCGGTGCCAATGGAACTACTCGTCACACGTCACGTCATTACATTAACCGTCGCTTAAAATAACGGCCGAATAATATTACAATCGTATTTATTCTAAGATTGCAAGACATTGCAAGAAAATATATGACACTGACAGACTTTGACAATTGACAATTAAGATATCATATCTACAATATTATTTAAATCTTGTAATGACTAATTAGGCCATTAAAAAGGTTTCATGTTGATATGACACTAGACGTAGTTCAAAGATGTTACACTATTTTGAACCAAGTTATCATATTATGTTAGTTTAATTTTTTATGCAGTTATTTGTTTAGTGTTTTAGTTTCAAAAGGTACTAAGAGTTTACGACTTGATAAAGGAATGAATTTGAAAACTGACGAAGGTTTTCTTACTCTGACTGTACATGGAGCCACAAAAATCCGAAATGCTTGACAAAGTTCTTCACATGCAGTTAAAAAGTATATTCCTACACGCTGCTCTAACATAGCAAAATTTTATCCTACACGCCGTGTAGTTTAACAATGTTTTTGTTTCTTCTTGTGTGTGAGATAAATAAAATTCGAATAAATTATAGTTATCATACACAAATTTAGCCTTGAAGTTATTTTATATCCAGTTCAAGTAAATCTACGAGTACATCGTTATAACGAAGGAATATGTGGAATTAAATTTATTCAATTTGAAATATATTCCCTTTTAGTTTGCGTTTTCGAGTACTTCTGTGAGTTTTTTTTTTATTTCTGTGCGGCTTCTAAAATATAAATATATTTAAAAAAAATTCTTTACACATGAATATATTAATAAATTCTGTTTTGTATTCCTATATAAAATACCGTAAATAAATAACGTAAGCGTAGTTTAAAGGTCCATATTTATAATAATTCATCTAGTCTAAAATTGAAATACAAAATTTGAAAGGACACTGTCCATTTAAGTCCGACACGTCCTACGTTGCATCAAATCCTAATTTGTCTTTAAAATTGTAAAATATAATCGAAATTATTAAGAATTTTCTTGTATATCAGCGTCAAGTATCTTAGAATTTGACCTTGATCAAGATCAAGCTGGACCTTATCAAAAGTAAAAACACAGCAAGTGCTGTTTACACCGCGTTTTTTAACTCATGCAACGTTAAAATTCACGCTTTCATTCGCACTTGATACAACGTTTCTTCAGGAATATTCTAACATCAAATCGTTTTTAAGATTAGCTGTGCGCGCGACTTCGTATGCGTTTGAATTTAACGAAGTTATTGTTGTTGCCTAAGTTACTCCTTATTACATCAGCTTTCTGCCAGTGAAAGTCTGGTCAAAATCGGTCCAGCCGTTCCAGAGGCAAAACAAACAGACAGACAGACAGACAAGAATTTAAAAAAAAATGTTTTTTATATGTAACGTGTAAATACATATGCATTTAGTAAAAAGCGATTATTTTAATATTACAAACAGACACTCCAATTTTATTATATGTATAGAAGATAGATATTTTTCTTATGTTAATATACATAACGCGTAATTAATAAACAATACAACACTACTAAATTTGACATTTACGCGCATTACAATGATGTTCTATCGTTGGCGCATTAGAATGTCATTAATTTAACATAAACATATATTTTATATCGTATATTTGCTTGAGGGGAGAGTAAAGTTCGAATGACTCATTAAAACATACAATGGATGACACAATGGCCGATTTGGCCGGATTGTTGTTATAGAGAGTGTTGCCATACTTAATTTTTAAATAAAAAATATCTCGGAATTCAAACCAATTAATTATGCTTCAAATTTCTATTCGACTTCGATTTAACGTATTTTCTTTCTAGTCCGGTTAAATTAGACCAAAAATGAGGTGAAAAGTTACATAAATGTACAACAAGATGCAAATGCTGCCAATTGTTTAAAACAAAAATAATATTCAGAAGTTCTTGAACTGAGCATATAGGATTATATTTTTTAGAATGGGGTAACACATGTCTGTACGGTACCAAAGGTTATATTATTAGGGATAAACAGTATCTTAATAGATCGTGCTTCTATGTACTTTTATATTACCTTTGTAATGATAAATCTATATTTATTTAAATGACGAAACTCTGTTTTGTTTATTTAATGTTTTAATTTATAAATTAATTCGACAATATCAATTTCGATGTTTTATAAATGTCCGACGTCCCATGACAGAATTATTTTTGAGCGTCGCGCACATTCGTTATATAACAGCCAACGTAGTCTTCTTGCGTGGAATTTGAAGTTTTGCTTCTTTAAAAGTACATTCATCTCATCATGTTCACGATCACGATGATATTGAATTGAGAACTGCACGAGTGTCATTGAACGGAAGCTGAGAAGCGCTTTGAAATCCACTTAAGATCGAATTGTTGACCCCAAGAGCGACTTTTGAAGATAATTTACAAGTATCTACACTATTATTGAAACGTCAATGGTCGAAGGTGTATTGAATGAAAAATATTCAACTTTGGTGGGGATTTTTCGCTATATACTCTGTTTCGATTATTGGTTTTATGATTTCTTTCATTATTATAAATAAGCAGGTGGGCCATTTTTTTTTGTCTCCGAATATAAATCTACGTCGAGCCGTTTTTTCTTTACAGCGTTATACTGTGGATGAAACTAAAATATACTAGAGGTAATCCGTCGACAATGAATCGACATACAAATTAGTTTCATATTCGCACCAGTAATCTACGTCGTAGCTGATTCCGGAAAGGTCATCGCACGTAACGTCAATTCCACGCTAACTCCGCTTGCAATTTATATTATTTTATAGATGACTCGTAGACTAGACTAAAGCCTTCGTTCCTTGACGTTCAAGCTTGCTTCACACAAAATTTTATTAAAATCGGCTCAGTGATTTAATCGTTAAAGCGTAACAGACAGAGTTACTTTCGCATCTATAATATTAGTATAGATATAGATTATAAAGTTTGGAAACATCCTTCGTTGATTTTCATATATTTTTTTGAGATATTATTTTTATAATGAATATAAGTATGTTACATAATATAGACAGTCTATACAAAAGAATGCCATTTGACGTCGGCGCTTTAAGCGATTCTTTGACGGGTATGAGGAGAGCGGGGACAAAGGGGAAAGGATATTTGTAATATTACAATTAGAGTTTAGCTTTTGGGAATGTCTACTGATTATAGTCGTGATTGTGTCTTTAATAAAAAAAATAGCAATTTATTATGGAAATCAACATTAAGGTTTATAAGTACCTGTAAAGATCAAAATAACGTTATATTTTGGCTTCCTCTCGTTTACAGGAGATGGCTTGGAGATTCTTTTATCACTCTGCTCCAATGCAGATTGGTTACAAAATTTAATTCGACACATGCATGTTCCCCTGCACATTTCACGAGATTAACTCAAAATACATTTAAGCGTATATACTTTTAGCTTATCCAGTTTAAACGCCCCAATCTTTGGTTAAGAATCACTTGTTACAACAGCTGGCTATTACGGCTCATTAAATAGAAGTCCTGATTAAACAACTGATTTGTTTTAGTCTAATCTGTTAATGGAATTGTGTTTTAATACATTATCCTTTTCATATATTACATTATGTTAATGAAAATCTCTGTTAGAATATATTATGAAAAAAGTTAAATGTCCAAACTCGTTACGATGATCCCATTAAGGTGTAGCGTTCGCTATTTAGACTTGGATTCATGGTTCATCGCACCCGTAAATCAATGTCGAATGCGGTGTGCGTTGCGGGGACAACGCGATTGCGTTGTTATTTATGGTAGAAAATTGTATCGTACATAGAAAGTTCGTATAGTAACTTATGTTCTATCTTGATATTTATTTTAAGAATACTATCAATTCGTTTCTTATATTACTTATATTAGACGACCTCCGTGGTCGAGTAGTGTGTACACCGGTTTTCATGGGTACGCCACTCCGAGGTCCCGGGTTCGATTCCCGGCCGAGTCGATGTAGAAAAAATTCATTAGTTTTCTATGTTGTCTTGGGTATGGGTGTTTGTGGTACCGTCGTTACTTCTGATTTTCCATAATACAAGTGCTTTAGCTACTTACATTGGGATCAGAGTAAGGTATGTGATGTTGTCCAATATATAATATAGTAACTACTATTACAAGTATCTGGAGAATACTTTTAATAGTAGATAATTAGTTAAGTAGTGGATGAATAAATTGTGATGGTAATACCGTCCTTTTCAACGATTTCACCAATTTGAGTAAGTAAAGTAAGTCCCTTGTGCATAGTGACTCACTCACCCTTAAAACCAAAACCTATTCAGTTTATTGGTGTTTGACGATAGACCAATGATGAGTAGATGGTACATTACCATAATGGCACAAAGCCCTACCACCAAATTAAAATTGTCTACATTTGACACCATGTTTATGTACCTCTAATTACATCGACGAATTAACTTGACATATCTATGTATGTATGACTAAAAAATTTGTTGTCGGGTGAGTGGTCTTCAAATAAGATAGATTTGATATTATACGATTATTTTGCAAACACGGGAGCCATTTTTAGTGTACAAGACACTTTAATAAGAGTGTTCAACGACATTAGCTAAGTTTCTCTTAAGAATGGTATTTGCGGCAGTTACCTTTTAGCATTACATCATAATATCAAGTCAAATAAAATCAAAATACTCTTTATTGTAAAACAATTAACCATAGACATCAATTGCGCACTGGTAAAACAGTGATCTTCCAAGCAACCTTCAGGTGGAGGAAAGAAACAGAAGAAACGTAGGGGTGTACAATTGTACATATCGTAGATAAATATAATATATGTCGGAAATGAAGTCATAATCGCAACTATTGGAACGCCAGCTCCATCTATTGGAGCTCGACAGAGTCTACGTCGTGGCAGTCCTCCGGGCTGAGCTTAGTTCTGCTCGATCAGGCAGACAGAAAACTTCTAGAAACTGTCTCGCGTTCTATATAGACTGTACGTAGTGGAAGTGAAGTGTTTTGAACAAAGAAGTTAGAGTCAGTGTTGTAGTGTTGTAGTTAAGTGCTGAGTAATTCTAATTAATTGTGTTCGTAATAAAATAGTAATTTCAAATAAAATCTTTGATTGTCAATTGTTTGTTATTTGAACCAACACTTCTCATAAAGTCCACATTATATAATACGAAAAATATTATGGATCAGACTATCGAAAATAGAGATAATCCGACATATACATATAAATACATTATAACGCAATTACAATAAATTAATATACAGATATAAATATATGTTGCATGTCAAGTTAATACGTCAATGTTATTAGAGGTACAAAGATACGGAGTCAAATGTAGACAAAATTAGTGGCAGGTTTTTAGGCATTATAACATTATGTACCACCTACTCGCCATATGTTCCACGACCAAATACCAATATAAACATAACATAACATAAACAGCCTGTAAATTTCCCACTGCTGGGCTAAGGCCTCCTCTCCCTTTGAGGAGAAGGTATGAGCATATTCCACCACGCTGCTCCAATGCGGGTTGGTGGAATACACATATGGCAGAATTTCGTTGAAATTAGACACATGCAGGTTTCCTCACGATGTTTTCCTTCACCGCCGAGCACGAGATGAATTATAAACACAAATTAAGCACATGAAAATTCAGTGGTGCCTGCCTGGGTTTGAACCCGAAATCATCGGTTAAGATGCACGCGTTCTAACCACTGGGCCATCTCGGCTCATACACCAATAAATTGTATTTTTTTTTTGTTCTGGAAAACAATAAAATTAGATACAATCCATGTACCAAATATAAAAATTAAAGATTCACAGAAAATCATTTGTTATGTAAATTATTACCAAAATATTCATTCGTTTAAATAAAAGCGTAAATCTTAAGAGTCATAAAAACAAACATTAATTTATAAATTATGAACAACATGCTGTTAAACCTGATAACGTTCGCATTAATCACTTATCTTACAAAAATTCAACACGGATTCATGGCGTTTGTCATCGTCGTAAATCAAGCGTTGAATGCGGTGTGGATAGCAGGAACTCCGCTAAATTATTGCGATTTAGGGATGAAACACATTTGTAACCATGCGAATTCAGTCGTTGAATTGTTATACCAGCGCGTTCGAACCACAGTTTATCTATTTAATGTTTAAATGTTGACTTTATTAAATAAATAAACTTGGTGGTAGGGCTTTGTGCAAGCCAGACGGGTAGGTACCACTCACTCATCAGATATTCTACCGCCAAACAGCAGAACTCAGAATTATTGTGTTCCGGTGTGAAGGGTGAGTGAGTCAGTGTAACTACAGGCACAAGGGACATAACATCTTAGTTCCCTAGATTGGTGGCGCATTGGTGATGTAAGGAATGGTTAATATTTCTTACAACGCCATTGTCCATGGGCGGTGGTGACCACTTACCATCAGGTAGCGCAGTTGCTCGTCCGCCTACCGATATCATAAAAAAATAAAACGATTTAAAGTATTAGTAGTGAAGGCTTTCTTTTTGTACGAGTTGATTAAGAAAATTAAATGGACAAGAAAATTTCGTGATAAGTTTTTCAGTTTCGATGATTATTTTGTTTTATTCGATCATACACTAATTCTTAAGTTTAGGTTTTCTTTCCTTTACTTATATACCTTTCATGTTTTTTTATACTAAATTACGGTATATTTTTAATTTAATTGTGGACCAATGTATTACAAGGGGCGACGTCACAGCTCACTTTACATAAGAATTTAAAAGTACTGTTTAGTTAATATTCTGTTATATAATTGCTTAAAATAATTTACTATATTGTTCTTAGTTACATGCCTGTCTCTATCAAAACACGTTGTGTCTATACAGAGAAAACTGACACAATTGTTTAGTGTGTGCTCCGAAATATGGGCTATATTTCGGTAACTTCAAGACAGTCAAATCAATATGGAGACGTTAAAATAGAAACTGTGTAGTCGGTACAATAATAATTTAATTGAAAAGGATTGTTTAAAACGTATTTTTATATAATGAAATAAGAAATTCTCAGCACAAAGTGTGGTCTGTCAACAGAGACAGCAAATCGTTTAATTCCCTAGGTTTCGAAAATCCCACGTCGCGCTGAGCGCAGATTAATCTTTATATCCATAAACATAACGACATCAAAATGGGACGGCATCGTGTTCGTGTTCATTTGACTTATGGCATTCTGATTCGAGATCTCAGAGTTCGAATCTGAGATGCTAATATAAAGTTGGTTTTTATTCGATTATATATATATATGTCGTGGAAAGCCAATCATTTTGATTAAAAGAAGCTTATTTGATTATTATAGTAGTGGGTAAACGCCGTGACGTCATGGAATGTTAAAGTCACGTGGACAGAGTCGTGTTGGAGATTATGCGGACTGGATAACGACACTTACGTTTGAGTAACTGATCAGCCCACACCTCCAAGGCGAAACTGTCGGTCTACCCATTTAAGAACCAAGTTGTAAATCCGTAATAAAACTTCTGTCGCTATATGTGTTATTTTAATTCATCATGATGGACCCCGTACCACCGAACACAGAAGAGGACAATTCTATCGCTCAGCCATCGCTGCCGCCGATATATATATGTATATATATATGTATGTGTTTATATATTCTGGTATCGTTATTTTATTTCATTTATGGTCTTCAGACAGATCTGATAACAAATTATATCGTATGATTTTGACCTTAATCGGTCAAGTCGTTTAGGAGTTCCACGATTACAAATTTAAAAAAAAGAACGATTACTAAACAATGCATTATGTTTTTTTTTTATGATATAGGTTGCAAACGAGCTGGAGGCTCATCTGATGGAAAATGACTCCCACCGCTCATGGACATACTTATAAGGATTTTAATGTCTTTTATTGGTATTGTGACAATGATCTGATGATAATTCAATTCCGATAATAGTTTTGGAACGATTTGAAGTGTTTTACATTCGATTTACACTAGAATGAATTGGCAAAAATCATCATGTAAGGAAAAAGGTCCTCCCTCCAGACCCTCTCTTTCTCTTTCCCTCTAATTGTTTTCGGTTTCCTGGAATATTATTTAAACTTATTTTTTTTTATTGTTTTAAAGAAAACGAGATTTTTCATAAAGATTTTGTCATTTTGATTTAATTATTGTCAAATGTTGTTAATATATTTCATTGTGTCTGAAAACAAACTTCGTTCGAACCGGGTGTCCCAAGACACCACTCGTTTTTTTCAGTGGAGCGTTAACTACCTTATGGACAGATGAGGGCTAAATAAATAGAATAATATACCCTTTTTATGTTCAAAATTAAACCGATGGACAATCTCAGCACAATTTTAAAAGAGCTTAAGTATGTATTCCAATTTCAGCGAAATGATGTCAGGCGTGCTTCTCGACCAAGTTGTGACAATGAAGTTAGCTAAGCGGGTTAAATGAATAACAGTATGCTCTTAAACGTTATGAGAGGATTGTGTTTCAGAAATCCAATGAATTTATTGTTAAATAATATAAGGCGATATATTTTATCGACATTTTAGTAATTGCCTCTATATTATATGAACAAGTAACTAAAATGTCGATAAAAACGTCAAAAAAGAAAAACATTAAAACGTTTATATCACATTGATTGTATCATTTATTTTGGGTGAGTGAGCCAGTGTAAAGAGGTACAAGGAATGTAACTTCTTAATTAGTGAAGCATTGGTAATTAATGGAATAGTTAATATGGGTGGTGACTCACCTTCAGGTGGCCCATTTTCTCGTCCGTCTACCTGTATCATAAAAAAATATTGTTATTATTATTTTATATTAATTTGATCATTTAATATTAATAATTATATTATTATTAAATTATCGTTTTACGGACAGATCCATCACAATCCAGCACAGCAACGAAAGTATCATTGAAAATCAATATTGGGTTTGGGAGATCAACTTGGATGCTGAATGATCACATATTTGGAACACGATTGCAGTCATTGGTTTATAAATTATTTTTTCTTTGTATTGTCATCTTTTGTTTAGATAATAAATGTTTTTTGTTTTTTTGGCCTTTTTTATAAAATGTGTCTACTTTTATATATTTATGTAAAATATTCGTGTCACAAATACACTTTTTCTTTTTATTATAAACACAAATTAAACTTGGAAAATTTAGTAATTCTTGCTTATAATTAAATTCATTATCTTTGATTTAGATCTAATAATTTTATCAACAGAACTAACTCTGATATGTTAATGTAAAAAAAAAAGCGTCCTAATAGTGGTCTAAGTGAAACGTGGCAGAATTTTATCCAACATTAACGAGTTCACATACTATGTTTTCCTACACCGCAAAACTCAAAATGGATTATAAACACAAATTAGGACACAAAATCTTGTTGCTTTTCCGGGTTCTCCGCCCTCAACTTACGATTAACGTTTTTTGTCACAGAGAAATCTCGTGGTCTCTCCGATATGATTTAATACCCATATACCTACCCATATATAAAGAAAAAGGTAGAATACCCTATAGGCCGGGTGGGTCCGTGACTAGGAAGGTGAAACTTGGAACGATTTTAGTTGTCACGCTCTCAGAACGGTCCCCTTGCATGTCAACGTTTAAAAAATCACAAATGTCTCCAGAGCACCACACACAAAATAATCGTATGCTATTTTGTGTGAGGTTGTTAATTAAAATATAATTAAAAGTTTTAAGGAGTAGGGTAGCAATCTTCCATAAGCCTATGGCAGCCTAGATATCAAATCCAAACCCGTATAAAGCATATATGTACATATGTATGTACGTTTAATTAATTCGTCAACGCCTGATATAAAAAAAATGCAATTTCCAGTTAGTGAGAAATGTGCTAAAATAAAAAAATTGAACACCATCGTTGATTAAGAAGCGAACGAGGCAATAAGATTTCTTAAGCGTTTTCTTATTGGAAATTCCAACTTTTGTTCGGTTCGAGCTATCATTGGTCGTAGTCGCTTCGGTAGTATTTCATTTATACTTGTTTCTAGTTGCAATATATTGTTAGTTATTAACTTATACCGATTTAGTTTTTACATCACTATTCCATGATTTCCAATATTGTTAGAAGAAATATACATTGATCAAATGATTATAAAACATTAAAGGTTATTGTTTATGACAGATTTTGTGTAATGTTTTTTTAGATTCATAAAATAAAAAAAAGGGTACAGTTTCTTATATAAAATTATTTATTAGTATGCGGCATTGTATTTTATAAAAAATCAACATCCCTTACGTTTATTAGTAGGTAATAACTTCCGAGGCAGTTAATCATCTAAGAAGAAATTGGAAGACCAAACTAACTTAACAATAATGTAAGTTAACACAAGGGTAACCATTATGTAGTTTGGATCAAAAAGGATTAAACGAATTCCACTCAAACAAGCTTTGACAGGACTAAAGCCGATTTGAGGCCCAAATACACTTGTTAAGTCGTGTTTAGCTTAAAGTATCCGATTAACCATTAATAGTACTTTAAACGAATAAACAATTTGTTTAATTTAGATTAGCGATTATTCGCTGAATATTGTCTCTTAAGTTCTAAAATTTTATTTTATAGTAAATATTAAAATCGAACAACAACAACATGCATATAAAAATCATGAAGCAGATATAAAAAAAGACTGATATGCTGAATGCATGAAAGTAATTTCGATAAACAAAAAGTAAATAAGAAATAAAATTAATGTAATAATTTATATATAAGGGTCAAAAGCGTAAAATTTTTGGAAACATGCATATTAACATTTTTGTTTAAGTAATTTATAAATATTTGGCTCACGATCCCTATAAAAAAAAAAACTCGTGAAAACGGCTAATCCGGCGTAAATGCTCTTAATAATTTGTAAATGTCAAATTCCAACATTGGCAACATCAATCGTAGATCGCTACGTTCAATATTGCGAAGTCTGTTCAAATTCTTTCATAGTGATTACAGTCATATTAAACGAATGAAATGCAATTAGTAAATACTGTACCCTCAATCCAGGTTGGAGAACTGGTGTTGATTTTTGAAGCCAGAACTCTTGAATCCGTGTTTAAATTTTGTTTTAAGTTCTTCGTTAGCTCTAAAAGTTTCTTTTTCAAATTAAATGATTCCTACGAATTATTTGTGAGTCAAGATGGGCCGTGGTTAAGCTTGTATTCACTGAGGATTGCGGGTTCAAACCCAGGCAAGCAACACTGAATTTGTATGTGCTTTATTTGCGTTTATAATTTAACTGGAACTCGATGGTGAAAGATAAAAACGCGGGGAAACCTGCATGAGACTAATTTCAATGAAAACATGTCATATGTGTATCCGCCAAACCACATTGGAGAACCTTAAAGAAAGAGGAGGCCTCAGTCTTACCTTCTCCTTAAAGTGAAAGGAGGCCTTAGCCCTACACTGGGACACTTACAGGCGGTTTCTTTACTTTAACCTTAATTATCTTTGTTTAACAAGTCGCCAACTAACCAAAGCTCAATACACTCATCATTAATGTCCTGTAAGTTTTTACGTTTACATTACATTACATTAACAGCCTGTAAATTTCCCACTGCTGGGCTAAGGCCTCCTCTCCCTTTGAGGAGAAGGTTTGGAGCATATTCCACCACGCTGTTCTAATGCGGGTTGGTGGAATACACATGTGGCATAATTTCGTTGAAATTAGACACATGCATGTTTCCTCAGGATGTTTTCCTTCAGTGGTGCTTGCCTAGGTTTGAACCCGAAATCATCGGTTAAGATGCACGAGTTCTAACCACTGGGCCATCTCGGCTCGGCATGTTTTTACGTACCTGACCCAATGTTCGAAAACGGGACATCGAAACTAGCAGTCATATAAGTAAGTTATATGAGCCCTCTGACTTATATTAATTTATATATTATAATATGTACATATATAAAAATATTAAATACTCGTTTGTTTAAAGTTTCAACTCTCCATTTATGTTTATCATTGTATTATAAATATTAAAATATTTTTCCATATAAATATTTCATTGCGAAAACTTGAAAACGTTACTTCATTTTCAATTAATTGCAATTATTATATTCGTCACAATGGAATAAAATGTACCAAGATCGAGAGATCAATTCGTCGGTTGTTCCATATATTAAAATAAATATATTTATAAAATGATTTATATTGTTAAAATTAAATGTAAACTGAGGAATTACAATAATGTTTTTGTAGTCAACTTAACTAACGCATTGGATAACTGTAATGTTAGATATAAGTTTTTTTTTTTTTGTAAATAAATTAAAAAACAAATGATTATTATTTGTTAGCAAAACCGTGAGAGTCGTTCGCTTGAATGAAACAACATTGTCAAAAAGTTTAATGTAACATAAGCTTATGTGTATATGGTCGCATTTGAAGTCGACGACTTCGGCAAAGAGTGCCGACTAAGTTTTATTATATATATTTCTAGATAAAATGTATATAGGAGAAATAACATTAAATTAATTTAAAATAACATAACATTTGTCGCTGGTTACACTTGATTTTACGTGAATCATTATCCAATTGGACAAAAAAAAGAAAAATATTTCTATTTGGAATGATTTAATTTAAATTCTCTTCGGTCCTTACGCTTTATTTTTATTATCTTAAGCTCTTTCACTTTAATGAACAATAACACTTTATTTTTTTACACAAAAACACCGTTCTGACCTATGCAAAGCAAAAATCAACTGCGATCGGCTTCGCTGATTAGTCGGCCGACTAGTCGGTCTCTGTACAACCGACTAATCGGTTAGTCGGCTATTTTTTTTTGTTAGAGGTGGCAAACGAGCAGGAGGCTCACCTGATGGAAAGTGACTACCACCGCCCATGGACATCTGCAAACCGGGGGGCTTGCAGGTGCGTTGCCGGCCTTTCAGGAAAGAGTACGCTCTTTTCTTGAAGGTTCCCAAGTCGTATCGGTTCGATAATTATAATATAATTATGATAATTCGAGCCGCTCTACGTTGGATACGGTCGAATGGAAGGAGCTGGTATTGGGGAGCACCCGCCCAGAGGTGAGAGCAGTACTACATGTGCGGCCGAATTTATAATTGGCACATCTCTAATACATATGTAGATGCCCTTGATTTTATACAACTTGTATCAAATCTTCGTAATAATTCTTTATTTCATTTTTTTCCGATACCTACAACATCCTCATAGTACAGCCAGTTTAGACATAAACCTAATGAATTATACATAAATCATCCCGTCCATTAGTAAAAACTATATTAAAATCAGTTTTTGTTTTTGGGTTTCTCGCGTTCAGACAGACACGGCGCGCGGCGGGGACTTTATTTGATAATACGTAGTGATGTATTTCACATGTTACGGATCCCTAAGTTCATCTGTTTTCCTCGTAATATGCGTTCATTTTAAAGCAGAAATTTTATTCGTTGAAAATAAAGGATGCGGCGGTTTGTAATGATTTAAAATGGAAATTGTTTTATAACAGCGAGTCACGATTGTACAATTATAATTCAGTTGTAAGCTTCGAACAAAGTGATTAATTAATTAACTATTAATTAAAAAATTTAGTAGTTTTTTTCAAAACTTATTTTCAGATCTACATTCACGTGAGACTAACATTACTTATATTGATATAATAATTATTTAAATTGAGATATAGATTTTATCCAAAGTGAAATTAAAAATAGTTTCTTTGCAAAAGACGACCGCGTGGAATGGAGCTAAAAATTACAGCAGTACTTCGCAGTTGAATCGCAATTCGCACAATCTCGGAGAAACACGTAGACAGTAACATTTAACAGAGTATCATTCGAGTACTTATATTAAAGACAAGGAAGATGTTAGAAGTATAAAACTAGAATTCAATCAAAAAACTATTATTATAATTCTGAGTGTTAAATATAGGCAGTTACCGGTTAAGAAGTGGGTTTCTTATATATTCCAACGCTAGGCAGCAATGCTTAGTATTATTGTATTCCAATTTTAAGATGAGTGAGCCAGTGTAATTACGGGCATAAGAGACATGACCTCTCAGTTTCCAAGGTTGGTGGCGCATTGGTGGTGTAAGGAATGGGTAAAATTTATTGCGGTGCTCATACCTATGGGCCCGTATATAGATATAAAATAAATGTTAATAGTTAGTTATCAATACCTCGAAAAACAATTTTATTACACTCAGTAAACAATGTGGCATAAATTAAGTATGATGTTTTGAAATAATAAAAAATGTAAACGTTACAATGAAAAACTTTACAATCATTGTTCCATTTAGACTGACAGGTTGCACGTCCAATATTTTTATTTCTTATGTCTTAGAAAATAGAGTTTAAAATGATAACCTCATGTTGTTACGCCTTTTAGCTGGTAAATATCTTTTACACGATCTTTCCGGCCCGCCCTTACGGTTAAAAAGGGACCGTTCGCTGACAATTAATGAAAGAAATTTTAGAAACAGATGTTATGTGGTTCTGTGGACATTTTTATTCAAAAGACAATTCGCATTGGTACGGTAGACTAGACGGAAACTTATCCACAATCAATTCTAGATCAACGTTTATGAAAAAGTTGTATGTTATACGAAAAGGGAAGTATAAATCGTATATGTTTAGTTTTATTTATTTTACCCGAGCGAAACCGGGTTTTTATGTATTTTACTATAACAGTCTTTCTAGTTAGTTTCTAGTATATACACCATTGTTAGGTAAGGAGTTCCTCTCCTGTTTTAGAACTTATACAATTTTTTTGCAGGTTAGTGATATATGTGAGAATAGAATTTCATCAGACACGTGTCGGTCTCACTATGTTTTCCTTCGTTGTCGAGCGCGAATGAAATGTAAACTCAAAATAGGCACGTGGAACTCTATAACGCTTCACTAGAACCCAACTGTTCTTTGATCTCTCATAAAATAAATTACTTATTAGAATATCCTAACTAAATTTATAAATCGGAAAGTGAGTGTTTTTTTTGTTACGCTTTTATGCCTTGACTATTTAAAGTATTTTGTATACACCTCGTGAGTCTATGTACTCCATGGACATAGGATACCTAAAACCTAACCACCCCTCTCAGACGCGGGCTGAAGTCGCGGGACGGAATTAGTTCCAATATATTATTTAAATGCAGAAAAAAATATATAATTCAGAGAGCGACGATCTATATTTTAATCAGTTTAATATATTTTTAGTACAGATCTTTGGAATGGGAAGTTATAGGTATTTCAGTTTGTACTTAACACAATCTCTAAGTTGAGAGCAATTTAACGAGATCGTAAAACTATAATAAAGCGTCGTTTCTGTTCCCATTTCACGGAACCCTAACCCCGGGTCAATGTTCGCAGTTAACCCTGTAACGAGGGTAACTCATAGTTTGACGATAGCTGACATCTGCTTCACGAAAATTGTCTTCGTGCTTATGTTACCGGGTCATTGTAACGTTTTCACGTTATTAATGTATTAATGGACAGATGAAAATGAAAATAAAACATTTTAGGATACTTTTTTTTTAACGGCAGCCTGCTTTACTCGTGAATATTTAACGAAATTAGCGGTTTCAAAGTCGGTACAGCAACACTTCATTTTCATTTGCTTGAGTTGTGCTCGGCGATGCAGAAAAATCGTGCAGTAAGTATCAGCATCACAATCACACTTTCTGGCCACGAGTTCTGCTACATCTATAAACACGTATTAGAGGAGCGCGAACAAGACCTAAAATAAGTCATGTACAGGCTGTTATATTTAGATTTTACTTATTACTATCAATAATTTCAATATGACTGCATAATGTATCGAAAAATTAAGTTTTAAGGCGTGGTTGTATGAAAAGCAGTCTTATTTGAGTTGCATTAAAACCTTTTTTCTCGGTGATCATAATCGAAATAAATATATTTGATTGTTTAAAACGTTTATTGAATTTTATCGTTGTGTAGCAAAATTATAAAATCAATTAGTATTTCTCTCTCTCTGTTTACGAAATTATTCGCTTTTTGCTCGTAAGCTACCAATTACAAGATTTTTTTATTGACATTGGCATATTGAATAATACGAAACCAAGAGAACCTTCGGTTTCCTTTTGCGATTTATTTTTCCATAGCATTTTTAACATGAGCCGTTGACCTGAGCAGGTCCGTGAATCTTTTCTGCAAACACTGATCACAGTTTCCATATTTTTGTCTTCAGAAGTTAATTAACACTTTGATCCCCCATTTAACAATTTTTGAGATGATTTTGAAAAATATTATTTCAGATTAATTATTCACTGATACTTGGTTTTGTTTTTTTATCAAACACTTGCATCTTGACTCCCATAAACTTTAATTGTAGCGGGAGTCATTTGTCAAAAGTGTTCACATATTTTCACTAACTGATCCGTTTAGGTGTGCAAAAATTTACTTAAAGGGTTTGTTGTTTGAAGGATCTAATGGAATATTACAATTTTTAAAAGTATTAAAAGAAACATATCTGTTTTTATGTGACTCTTGATTTTTAATGTTTAATTTTTTATATTTATATATATATAATTTTTGAAGATTAAGACTTCATAGTTTATGAAAAGCTAGTTTTTATGTCAGTGTAGCCTTGGAAAAATTTTAAAAATCATGTACATGAATGTGATTTATCACTAACTCATTATTTTGAAATTAATTCATACAGTAAAGTAATACGGTGATAATGACCTGGGCAAAGGCTTTCTCTGAATTTTGAGGAAGAGGTTTGGTTACCATGCGGGTACCATAGTTGTTACAAGTTTACAATAAACAATATTTTATGTTCAAAAATAATTTTATTTGAGTAAATCTATCATGAAGCAATTGTACCACAAATGACATAAAACTTTCAAATAATTATAAATACGAATCAAATATGATTGAAGTTAATAATTTATGTAATCAAATTATTAGTTCGGAACTCGCTAAATAAATATTCTGTTTGAAATAGAGTAAGGATTCGACTACACAAAACACATTTTTTTTTCATTTATTAAAAAGGATGATTTACAATAAATAACAATATAATCGCAGCAGCACTTATTAATGTTGTGTTCTGGTTTGAAGGGTGAGTGAGCCAGTGTAATTAAAGGCACAAGGGACATAATAAACGATAACATCTTGGTGGCGCTTTGGTCCAAAGGTCCAAAGTTAATTAATTCATCAAATGTAATTAATGCATTATCATTCTTGACTACGATTTACTCGTGTAAAATTTGACACCGTGTAATCATGTCTCGACATTTCACCATAAATTAAGGTGAATGTACTCTAAATCAGAATAATATTATAATGAGAAAGTATCCCGTCCATTTGATTCATCGTCACAACTAAACCACTCAACCGATCGTAATGAAATTCGACATACAGATAGCCCGAGACTTGATAAGGATATAGGCATATAAATTACGGAATTTACGAGAAAGTACGCAGTCTACGGGCAAAATAAATTCGACCTAGATAGAGCAGTAGGGAACAACTAGTTCAATATTAATAAAAACATCTACTATCAGATATGAAATTTAAAAAAAACGAGACCTGTCACGAAGATGATTTCGGTATATATATTAATAGCGGAAACATCTTAAATATTAATAGCAGGAACCGATTTTTGTCCCAGTGATTATTGGACGATATCTGCATATAAAAAACCGATTATAGTCTCATTTTGAAGAACTCCAGCCCTATGTGCAGATGTGCATAGATGATTTTTGAATGCAATTTACTAAGTTGTTAAAATTTAACAAAGAATGAATTTTGGAGAGCGGAAAGAAGTTGCTGGCCGGTTAGAGAGCGGTGCACCGGCTGCGTAAGAAAAAAAATTAAAAACATAAACAAAATTAAAGTAAATTGTTCTCAAAAACTTCCAATTCTAAACTTCAGTAAACTAATGTATACTATTTGACAATATAAATTTTATTTAAATAAATTTTCATCATTTTGACGCAAAATAGGGATGAGTGACTTATAGTTTACAATTAAATTAAATCAAGGTATTTCTAAAAATGGGAAATAAAATATAAAGATAATAAGGTGCGCCCGTGTATAGAACTTTCATACAAACTTCCAACCCCCGTTTTACCCCTTAGGGGTGGAGTTTCGTAAAATCCGCTCTTAGGATGTTTATATATAAGGAAACTACCTGCCAAGTTTCAACTTTGTAGTTGTTATGGTTTCTGAGATTTCGTGATTAATCAGCGAGTGGATTTTTTGTTTTCATATATATAGACTAACAGTGCCCGCGACTTCGTGCGTTTGAATTTAACAAAAAAGTTATTGTTGAAGCCTAAGTTACTCCTTATTACATCAGCTATCTGTCAGTGAAAGTCTCGTCAAAATCGGTCCAGTCGTTCCAGAGATTAGCCGGAACAAACCCAGAGACAGGCAGACAGAAATACTTTTAAAAAAAAAGTTTATTTTGGTTTATGTACCGTGTATACATACATACATAAGCATTTAGTAAAAAGCGGTTATTTTAATATTAGATACAAACAGACACTCAATTTTATATATATATATATATATTATATAATATATATATATAGATTTTATTAAAAATACATTTTTAATATTTTTTTTTACATATGTACGTCTGTTAGTAAACGGCTTTGAAGGTTATTTTTAAAACAACTGATATGAATCTTTGTCTAGTATTTAAAAATGAATTGGTCACAATTTAATAATAATTATTAGCAGTTATTTGAAAAACGAAAAAAAAATATAGTTGTGTACAGTGAGAAGGCTTATCGTTGCTGCTTGAGCTATTGACGTACCAAAGCGTAATTAAAAACTGTAATAGAAAACAGACATCGTTTTTATATAATATATAATAATTAATTCAGTTACGAGACCGGTACAGTGTTCGAACCGGGGGCTACAGCTCAAAGCTAGTTACTAAACTAACAAAGCAATCAAAATTGTTATATAAACTTAATATAGTTAGTCAAACGTTAAGGCTATACATTACTAATGATTGAATAGTTCCTACAATAATAATTACTAGTTAAGAATTTATACCCAAGCGGCTCAACTCTTCCGAGATCGACAGTAAATTGTTTCTAGTGGCGGATTAATGGATCGGAGATTGCGAGAGTAGACAATTTAAGGTTTATCTATATTGTTTTTTTTTGTTCTATTCGATAAGTTGTATGATATATTTCTCGAAAATTTTATTTTTTATATGTTATGATATTTATGTGAAAAAATACGTGCGCGTCTCGTGAAGTGATAGCTTAAACTAATCTAAGTTGAACTACTTAATATTGAAATTGCTTAACTTGATAAATTTAAGGAAAGGTAACAAGTAGTAGTAGTATTAAAAAATATATTTTATTGATTATAAAATATATTTTATTCTTAGTTATAATTCTTCTAGCGCTGTGGGTTAGAGTGAGAGAGGAGGAGCCTGCCTACAGCTGCCGTATGAGTAAGTGAAAGGGAAGCCAGACAGACTGGCACCGTAACGCGTTACGTAACGAAGCGGTTTACCCTCCCAAAAGAAGTTGTCACTTCAAAAATATGCGTAGGAGGAGGAAAGATATAGGAGTAATATTGTGGTTCATGAACAGGGTGACATTTTTTTTTATATATATAATTTATATCCCCACAGACATGTGATCCGTGGCTTTAGTGTACCTAATCTTTAATTTGTATTTTCGTCCGCTTCATTGGAGTCCTCATTTATCATCTATATCTGACAGGAAGACTCAGCTTCACAGCATACGCGGTTAGAAAAGTAATATTAAAAAGCGTGGAGTTAATACTTGTCGACTTCCAGGCAGGATAATTGTATTTAACTAACATGACTTTGTATTTTAAATGTGGGAAAGAGTAACTAATGAGTTTCTCGTCGGTTTTTCTGTAAATGACGATTCAAATGTTCCTGTAAAAGCCTATTTGAATAAAGAATATTTAGATTTAGATTTTTTAGTTTTGTTAGTGTACAGGCACACTAACGAATTATCAGCCAGCCAGATATTTTTGTTACCAGCCAGCATCACAATTTAACCTTGAGGATTCATTTTTATCGATATTTGGTATTCATATACAATATAATATAAGTATTTTCTCATTGTCTTTTTTATTCTCTTTCTCGGATCATCGGATCATGTATTTTCGGATCAACTCTACTAGGGATCGCAATTTTTAGGTTGTAGTTCATAAATTAAAACGTAGTTAAAAGATAGCTAAATAATCTCGCCCACAAAACAAGCAAGCTACGGCTTAGAATAATGAGACAATTTTCGTATTGATTCCAAACATATCCAAAATTATTCTACGGGCCAAACTGTTAGACCTCGTTTGCCGGATGAGCTATTGAAATATCAAAATCTATGTTGAGGACATTCTACCTTAATCTGTTGTTTAAAGTGTATTTGTATTTAAATTTTATATTTATTTTTCGTTATGCAATAAATTTATATGTTATAAGCATTTCAACTGAATTAATTAAAATGTATATATACTTTGTCAGAAGAACTATCAATGTAATCGTTAAACAAAGGTTTTGATTACGAATTAATTTATACTAAGAATACATTTTCTAAATTTTTGTATTAAGCATGTCCATCTGACCAATGGCACTTTGTGCAAAACAGATCCATTTTTCTGTTCAATTACTCTTATTCGATAAGAAGGCAACTCAAAATGAACGGAAAGTGTTAAGGCGCTGGACAGTATTACTTTCCGAGGAAAGGCTCCCCTCAACCTTTAAACAACGGGCTGGCGATGAAAAAATACCAATAATATTTTAGGTGCTCGACCTCTGGTTTGAATCAAAGTCCTAAAGAACTGCAGCCATATAAGCTAGCCACAATGCTGATTCCTCTCGATTTTCAAATTCATTCAATACTGTTCAAATTGTCATTCGGCTTAGCATATCAAGACATCCAAATATGGCCATACACAGTTATGGGATTACACAAGACAAAATAATAAGTTGCGCTGAAAATGCAAATTTGTCTCTCCTTTTTTACTTGTTTGTAGGACTTTGTGCAAGTACCCGTTTGGGTGGACTCACTCATCATATATTCAACCGCCAAACAGCAATACATACAATAAATACAGCAATGTGTGTTAAATTCTGGTTCGAAGACGCCAATGTCTATGTGCGGTAGTTGGTGGTGGTCATCCTATTTCATAAAAAAACACTTATGTGGGTGAAGCGTATAGAGTTTGACAAATTAAGGTTAACGCATTAAAAATATCGATATGAAGTCGTAAACGATGAACGATGTGCTGAAGTCAGCTGTGGAAACCGTTTAAACTGTTAAACTTGATAATATTTTACTGGTCGTATTTTCCGACGTGCTTTTATCGATGCGGCTCGATAAATTTGCTGGAATTTGGAATTTCGTTGTCGATATTTCTTTATTGGAATGAAAGTTGATGTTTTTACGAGTGCTATTAATTTTTTGATTACGAATTGCAAATTTATGACAATTCATTTGGTCAAACAAATTGGAGTATTTCAGCATGTAAATGTTTTCACGCATTCGGTTCTATTTTTTATAAATCATTATAAAAGATAGAGCCGGAGCTGCCACGGAAAATTTGAAGCAAACAAACGATCCAAATATTCGTATTTTATTCCAAATTATATTTTATATTCCATTTGTAGTTTTTTTAATTTTTATTAGGTATATAAGGCCTTAATGTCAATAATTCTTACTTAAGTTGTAATTTGATTCTCCGAAAAGAATCTCTACATTTTTATGACAAAAATAAAAGCAAAATTAATTGGTGGTATTTAAACATACATCCTCTTTATTGAATTGGCGAATAGGAACTATTAGTCAGGCTGAGCAATATTATCAAAGTGGATACTTAGTTGGTATCGTCATAATATGTGTTTGTTTTTGCTTACAGTGTTTAAAATCCATTCGTAATTACGCTTTGAATAGCTATGTTTATAATACGTGTTACGCTCGGCGGTGAAGGAAATCGTTGTTACAAAGAGCACAAAATGCTATTCCATTTTAGTATAGGTTACTTAATGGTATTGGTTCAAGTCGTTTTGCAGAAGAAGCCTTTTTAGCATTGGGATTATTGGGTAGCTTGTCAGTACTAGATTTGCAAGCGATACAGCTTTAAATTGGTAACGTCCAAATACAAATTTAGATATATTTTGTCTGATCTCGTAGACCAGGATTTGCCTCTCCACATTAACAATAAAATTAAAAGTAATGTTACTTATCCAATATTAAACAAAGCTCTTAAAAATATTAAAAAGTATTTATCTTGTGAAGATTAGAACTTATTGCAGCGCAATAAAAGTAAGGAATAAAATAGTTCTATGACGGGAGCGATGATAGTACAGCTAAGGCTTACTGTAATAGGGATTGTAAGATTAGTATCGATAAAAAATTGCGTACTTAAATTATTTAGTACTAATATTTACTTAGACGTCGTATTGAATTCTTGACAGAAATTTGCATAGTCAACATTTGCACAGCTTATGCCGCCAATTATGAATAATCCTTAGACATTATGCCCGTACAGTTCTGATACATCAAATGATAAGCGTAAGCTTGACAATGAAATTTATATATTTATGAATCTAGAAAACAAGATTTATTTATACATAATTTTACTGAAAATAAAACGACTATGACTAACGAAAAAATTGAACAAAGTAATTCAATATTGATAGCAATAATTGTAAGTACGTTCAATAGTCAACTGTAAATATTTTACCATTTTTGTCATAACTATGTAGTCGCTCAAGTATTGGGATATTGATGGTGTTGCGTTTACTATGATTCTAAAGATAATAACTATATTTAATTTACAACATTCAGATCAGATTCAGATCGTTACTAAAATACCTAAACAATTGAGAAAGAAAATGATCCAAAAAGTGCAAACTTATATTCAAGACACGAGTAATGAAGAGATGAAGGAAAATAAGTCAATTTGTAAATTTGGAAGTTATTCCGTTCGAACATCGAAACATGTTCTCAAAGAATGTAGATTGATACCAAAGTTATACCTTCAAACGATAACCGTTGGTAACATAAAGAATTAATTTTTCCATAAAATAGTAAATAGTAAATATAGTAAATATCGGACAACATCACATACATTACTCTGATCCCAATGTAAGTAGCTAAAGCACTTGTGTTATGGAAAATCAGAAGTAACGACGGTACCACAAACACCCAGACCCGAGGCAACATAGAAAACTAATGAACTTTTTCTACATCGACTCGGCCGGGAATCGAACCCGAGACCTCGGAGTGGCGTACCCATGAAAACCGGTGTACACACTACTCGACCACGGAGGTCGTCATAAAATAATATATATATCTTTACATAGTATAAAACAAAGTCGCTTTCTCTGTCCCTATGTCCCTTTGTACGCTTAAATCTTTAAAACTACGCAATGGATTTTGATGCGGTTTTTTTTAATAGATAGAGTGATTCGAGAGGAAGGTTTTTGTATATAATACATAGACAATATAGTTAAGTAACACTGATAATTTTAAAAGTTTCTAATGTGATGTCGTAAATTTATACATTTTTTTGCGCTTACATTGGAAACGCTGGCTGAACCCTACTAGATAGATCAAAATAATGTACTACAGAATTGTACACCTCAAAAATGTCTACAAAAAAGTCCGCGATGGTATATGTCTATCTCTTAAAGATAGCCCACAATAACATTTTTTTGTCATTTATTTTTTACCACAAATATTGGCCAATTTTCGAAGCGATTTTAACCTATACAGCATTAATCCTTATCCAATTAGGTACCTTAAATAAATTGTGCATTCAATATAGATCAATATGGCCCTTTACAGCATGTAATTTAAATGAATATTTTCGAAGATATTACAGTTTTAAAACGCAGGGACATAGCGGTTTGTATTTCCTAATGAGTGAAAACTGTGTGCGTTGTACCTATTTGTTATCACTATATAGTATAAAACAAAATTGCTCCCGCTGACTGTCTTTTCCTGTCTATGCTTAAATCTTTAAAACTATGCAACGGATTTTGATGCGGTTTTTTTTAATAGATAGAGTGATACGAGAGGAAGGTTTTTGTATATAATACATAGACAATATAGTTAAGTAACACTGATAATTTTAAAAGTTTCTAATGTGATGTCGTAAATTTATACATTTTTTTGCGCTTACATTGGAAACGCTGGCTGAACCCTACTAGATAGATCAAAATAATGTACTACAGAATTGTACACCTCAAAAATGTCTACAAAAAAGTCCGCGATGGTATATGTCTATCTCTTAAAGATAGCCCACAATAACATTTTTTTGTCATTTATTTTTTACCACAAATATTGGCCAATTTTCGAAGCGATTTTAACCTATACAGCATTAATCCTTATCCAATTAGGTACCTTAAATAAATTGTGCATTCAATATAGATCAATATGGCCCTTTACAGCATGTAATTTAAATGAATATTTTCGAAGATATTACAGTTTTAAAACGCAGGGACATAGCGGTTTGTATTTCCTAATGAGTGAAAACTGTGTGCGTTGTACCTATTTGTTATCACTATATAGTATAAAACAAAATTGCTCCCGCTGACTGTCTTTTCCTGTCTATGCTTAAATCTTTAAAACTATGCAACGGATTTTGATGCGGTTTTTTTTAATAGATAGAGTGATACGAGAGGAAGGTTTTTGTATATAATACATAGACAATATAGTTAAGTAACACTGATAATTTTAAAAGTTTCTAATGTGATGTCGTAAATTTATACATTTTTTTGCGCTTACATTGGAAACGCTGGCTGAACCCTACTAGATAGATCAAAATAATGTACTACAGAATTGTACACCTCAAAAATGTCTACAAAAAAGTCCGCGATGGTATATGTCTATCTCTTAAAGATAGCCCACAATAACATTTTTTTGTCATTTATTTTTTACCACTAATATTGGCTAATTTTCGAAGCGATTTTAATCTATACAGCATTAATCCTTATCCAATGAAATACCTTAAACACGTTGTTGATTTAATATTGATCTATATGGCCCTTTACAGCATATGATTTAAATGAATATTTTCGAAGATATTACAGTTTTAAAAATTGCGGAACGTAGCGTTTGCGGTGGTACCGGCCGGCCGGGGCGGTGGGAGCGTGCTATAGGCGCGTCGGATGCCGCGGTTCTCCCTGTAGCACTTTGAATTTAGCAGCGATCGGACGCGGTTATTATCGGAGCTCTCTAGCGATTGAAATAACAATCCATACTTCCATACTAATATTATAAATGCGAAAGTAACTTTGTCTGTCTGACTGTCTGTCTCGCTTTCACGCCAAAACTACTGGACCGATTTAAATGAAATTTGGTACACAAATAGTCTAGAGCCTGAGAAAGGACATAGGCTTTTTATTTGGAAAAAGTGCTGTGAAGGGTTGAAAAGGGGGATGAAAGGTTGTAAGTTGTTGAAAGTATTGTCATGTTTAGAATTTTTAGAACTAGAAGCATAAAACTTATATTTTAGGCTGTACACTTATAAAATAACATAATATCATGACACCCACTCGGGAGGGAATTTTGGATATTCTACCCCTAAATGGGTGAAATAGGGGTTGAACGTTCGTATGGATTTCTTTAAGTTAGAAACATGAAACTTTATTTTTGGGATACTGAATAAAAATTAGTAGATACGTATTTAAGTGTTTCTAGATAATCTAACATTAAGGGGGTAAAATAAGGGTTGAAAGTTTTTATGGGAGTCAGCCATTTTTTAAGTAACAAACATGAAACTTTATTTTTGGGATACTGATTAAAAATGAGTAAATACGTATTTAAGCGTTTTTTGATATTCTACCACTAAGGGGATGAAATAAGGGTTGTAAGTTTTTATGGAAGTCGTCATTTTTTAAGCTAAACATATGAAACTTTATTTTTGGGATACTGATTAAAAATGATTATATACGTATTTAAGTGTTTCTAGATATTCTACCTCTAAGGGGTTTAATAGGGGTAGGACATTTTTTATATAGGTTAGTCTGGAAATCCGTCATTTTTTAAGTTAGAAGCATGAAACTTTATTTATGGGTTACTGGTTAAAAATGAGTAGATACGTATTTAAGCGTTTCTTGATATTCTACCTCTGAGGGGTGAAATAAGGGATGAAAGTTTTTATGGAAGTCCGTCATATTTAAATTAAAAACATAAAAACTGTTTTTGAGCTACTGATTAAAATGAACAGATACGTATTTAAGCGTTTCTTGATATTCTACCCTAAGGGTTGAAATTCACACCAATGTGGTATTCAAAGAGGTATTACATTAACGTAACATTTTAAGTTATTTTGTAAATATATTCATATTCTACGCGGGCAAAGCCGCGGGTAAAAGCTAGTAATATATAATATAAAAGCTTTTACAATTGTGTATAAGCTTTTATGGAAAAATTAATTATATATATTGCCATTAATAAAACCTGTCGCATCACTATTTCCGTTAGCCCAAAATAGAATTAACGAGGCGCGACGATCTGGGAGCCAAATGAGGTGTAATTGCTTGAAGCCGGCGAAATCTGACTTCATGAAGTTAACAAATCCGAACTCAAGATATATTTTTGAATTATACTGTATGTATGTACGGTTCTGTCTGATTTAGTAATGATTCTGTGCTATTTGAGACTTTGTGGATTTTGATAATGCGGTTACTTTTTATCAAAGTTTTCTAATTTTTTTATAGAATTGGCTGTTTTCGAATCATCCAGTATATCTTTTTCGAATGTAATATATTTTAAAATTATATTAAGGGTGAGTGGGACACTGGCCGGCCCACGCGGCCTTTATGTTATTGAGCCATTAGAAGGTTAAATTATATGTATTTTTTTAGAAGGATAGTTACACACCTCTCTTTCTCTCATCAGTAATTTGACATTCGAAAGCAGAAGACATAGCATTTGTACTCTATAACTATATGCTACATGTGCAAAGTTACAAGTAACATGAGAATGAAAAAAATTTTTTTTTTATTACCTAACACTTAACATAATTATACTGACAATTTAAATTTCAAGTGTAAAGTTTTTATTTGGTGGTATCGTAGGGCTTTGCGCTTGCAATAGTGGGTAGATACCATCTATTCAACACGTCATGTCCTAGATGTGGGGCAAATAGACCCTCTCATTATAGTTGCGTCAAAACACAGAACCGTTGACCGATTCTGTAAGAAAAAACTCGAAACTCACCGTTGACCACGAGAGTGAAATGTTGGAATGTGATAGGCGACATGGAGTATGATAATTATCAAATTTAAGGGATACACGTACCAAAATCGTAAATTCTTAGAAAATCACACTGCTTGGTTTCAGTCGGTCCCATTTCTTCAGAAATTATGCAAAATCAATAAACAATAGAGTATACACAATAATAACCCATGGCGATATGTTTTTGTAGTAATATAAATTTGGACAAACCACGTAGTGATTGTAGTGTGTAGTAGCATTAGCATTAGCAGCCTGTAAATTTCCCACTGCTGGGCTAAAGGCCTCCTCTCCCTTTGAGGAGAAGGTTTGGAGCATATTCCACCACGCTGCTCCAATGCGGGTTGGCGGAATACACATGTGGCAGAATTTCGTTGAAATTAGACACATGCAGGTTTCCTCACGATGTTTTCCTTCACCGCCGAGCACGAGATGAATTATAAACACAAATTAAGCACATGAAAATTCAGTGGTGCCTGCCTGGGTTTGAACCCGAAATCATCGGTTAAGATGCACGCGTTCTAACTGGGCCATCTCGGCTCTTAGTGTGTAGTATATGACGTTAAAGTAGGCACAGCTATAATACAAACAGAAGACGACCAGCAACGCATTTGCGCAACAGCTAGTGACCATTACGCCAATTAACTTTCTCTAATTAGTCGTTGCAATAATTTTGGCTTTAGACTCGATATAATGAATGTTTCTCTATACACGACAGAAGTTAAACTTTGCGTATGTTTGTACAATGTATTTATTTCAAACATAAAACATGAAAAGTAACATGAACTAGATGCACTAGATGAACATGAACTAGATTCTGTTTTATATTTATCGTGTGCAAAGACAGACTCAACCCAAAACATGATCACTTCCAGTGAAGTGGGTGATATTATATATGTATATTTTACAACTCGATATAAAACATTAATAACATATGAGGTATTTAAAGTAAATATGTGTGAATAGTAAATACAAAAAACATAATCAAATCCACGTAAAAGGCGGTTGTATCATTTTGATGAATTTTACTTTATTTTTTGTTGCAAATTAAAAATTTCCTTTAACACAGTTCAGTCTGTAGCTAAGTTGCAAAATAATCTTTTAATCAGTGTATATATTAACTGATATTTCGCTAGACATATTATAGACCGAGTCGTAGCAATTCAATGGTAATTTTCAGATAATACATCGTGGATGGCACAAATGAACTCCCCGGAGTAATGTTCGGTGTTTAGCTGTTAGTTATTACTAGCGTAATCCAATATTATCAGCGTAATAGAAACAGCGGTACAGCCTATGTTGCTCACAGATGGGATAAAAATATTTTTGAAGACGTGTTTTTTTTCATAATTAATATATGATTATATTATAATGTTGATCATCATTGTGCATTTCTAGCTCGTTGGTGAAGATACTAGCTTATAAGGGAATATACATGATCTCAAGTCTACTAACAAATTGTCAGTTAATCGCAATCGACTTAACGTAACATAACTAGTCAGTAACTCTTTTGTGGGGCAATGTATACAGTTTTACAACAGGATCCCATAAAGCATTCAAAATGCTTCTGTTGCCAAATTAAAAAAAAAAATGTTAAGGAACGCTTGTGTGCGAAAGGGTACTATAAAATTAGTGAGTTTATGATTGATAGCACACCTTGGGAATGAAACGATCGCCTCCTGGCTATTTCTATTCATATTCAATATATGAACTTAATTAGATTGACAAAAAAAAACCCGCTGAGTTTCTTTCGCCGGTTCTTCTCAGGTCAGGGTGTTTCCTTTTCCGAACTGGTGGTAGTGTTTAATTTGACTTTGAGTATAATGCTTCTGTATTTAATAAAGGAATTTGAGTTTGATAACGTAAAGTTACGTAAAGCAACGCAACGCAACGCAACGCAACACAACATAACATAACAACATAATATAATCGTTGCTGTTCAGCCATTTTTCTAGCTGGGTCGAATTTGAATCGCAATAAAATCGGGATCGTATCATAATCGATATAAATTAATAGAACTGGCCCTCAGTTACGATTAAGCTGAATTTTATTTTTGTTATGAATAGTCTAAGTTGGATCAGGAAGCATTATAACCCTGATACGCTTGTCTGTGTTCATCCATACTTGATTCCTATATCCTAGTAGCAAGTCGACGCCGCTATGATCCAAAGTCGGTCATGAAGGTAATATTATTATTATTCAATTATTCGACAGAGATTACTAGCAATCTATTAAGTCATATATCCTTAGGGAACAAGTTATTATTAGGTTTACTGAAAGCATTTTTGGTGTCATAAATAGAAATTGAGTTTAACTATTTTTAAAATTAGCTATAAACTAAACTAGGAGCATTACTGAGTTTTCATGTGCTTATATTGTATTTATAATTCGTCTAATTTTACTCCCAATAACTAATCATACCTATATTCCACCGCGAATCAGTAATATTTGGTATTGTTGTGTTTCCAGTTTGAAGTTTGAGTGAGTTGAGGGAGACAATGGAAATAAGATCTTAGTTTCCAAGTATGGTGTGCATTGGCGTCAATTATGATGATCTCTTACCAATAAGTGGCCCATTTGTACGTCCGCTTACTTATATTTTAAAAATAGAAATCTTGTATTCTTTGTTTATTGTGAAGGGAGGTTTTGTGTCGAATGAAATATTGAAATTTAATTTCCAAAATGTGTATCTACCCACATAGTGACAGTATAGCGAAATAGGCTTCAAAACTTCTCAAAAAAATAGGACACCTGAGACTAGAAATGAGAAAGTAATTTACTTCAGTTTTCAGAATTCAGTGTTCAGTAGTTTACTTGTAGACTATTACGTAAATACTTCAAACTAGATCCCGTATACGATACACTAGACTTGATTTGTATTTAAACATTCAAAATTAAAATTATAAAAATATATAAATTCAAAAAAATAATGAAATCAAATATAATTAAGGATACTTTTACAATTACATTTAAATTTCACGATTATACTACAAACAGATAAAGTTATTATTTTTTTTTAATAAAAAAAATATATATTTTATTTATATTGTTATTAATGCGAAACAAATGATTATATGCCGAGATGGCCCAGTGGTTAGAACGCGTGCATCTTAACCGATGATTGCGGGTTCAAACCCAAGCAAGCACCATTGAATTTTCATGTGCTTAATTTGTGTTTACAATTCATCTCGTGCTCGATGGTGAAGGAAAACATCGTGAGGAAACCTACATGTGTCTAATTTCAACGACATTCTGCCACATGTGTATCCACCAACCCATATTGGAGCAGAGTGGTGGAATATGCTCCAAAACTTCTCCTCAAAGGGAGAGGAGGCCTTAGCCCAGCAGTGGGAAATTTACAGGCTGCTAATGTCTAATGTCTAAAAAAAGATGAAAACAAATATGGTTACGGATACTTTCATAATTATATTTCAATTTCACGATTATACTACAAACAGATAAAGTTATTATTTTTTTTCAATAGAGTAATATTTTATTTATATTGTTGTCAATACGAAACAAATGATTATACACTAAAATTGAATAGGCTGCATAAAAGCTATGCCATTAGCATGATTATTTTAAATGAGGTCGAAACTGAATGTGGTTTTTGTTAAGGGTAATTGAATGTAATTTCGTAAATTGATGTATTTGTTGTGACCAAACATGTTCCTTCATTTCTGGAATAATCCACCTGGTTTTCAGTATTAAATTGGTTTTAGTAAGTATTAATTAATTACAGCATATATTTTACTAGCCACTGTTTGTGTTTTCACTGGTTTTACTAGGGATGCAGAATTTGATTGCAGGTTGCAAAATGTATATTTAGAAGAACTTTGATACCCGATTAAACCAATACGTTTCGGCACTATACATATAACAAGACATTAAGAAATATCGTCGTATGTTGGATATTATAAATTGTATTATTTATATGAATAAAATTGTTTACTAAATATGGTCGCAGAATACATGATAAAGTCACGCAAAGATAATATAAATTACATAATCCAAATGCCCACGAAATCAGTAACGCTTCCTTGGATTTTTTTTTATGTCATAGGTAGAAGAGACTAGCCAAGTGGCCACCTGATGGTAAGTGGTTAATACTCCCCATAAACGCTGATACTGTAAGAAATATTAATCATTGTTCATATCATCATGCTCCTGAATTTGATATGAAGATTATGTCCCTTGTGCCTGTAGTTACACTGGCTCACTCACCTTTCAGACACGTAACAATATTACGTGTTGCTGATTGGCGGTAGAACATATAATGATTCGTTGGTAGAGGAGGTCAGGGTAAAATGAAAGAAAGATTTCGGTTCAATTTGAAAATTTGAATTTATTTCACCGAAAAAATACATTTTAAGAGACCATCTCAGAAAATATAAAATTGACAAACCACTGAAGAAAGTATTAGTGGCCAGTAGTAACTCTTTTAAAAGAAAAGATGTATAAAAATACAATTTACAAGAGATTAAGGTTTTGCCTATGATAATCAATTGATAATCCAACAGTTGGTAAGTACCCAGACGGGCTCGCACAAAGTCCTATCAGCAAGGAAAAATTTTAACTCATAATCTTGGGTTAAAACGTTGTTCTAACCGCTGCGCCTTCTAGGCTCTGTAATTAGTTTTCATAGTTAATAACAGCGATGTATCAATGTCTCAAGTAATCAAGTTGTAGATTCGACGCAACATTGTATATTTGAATTGATTTAGACTGTAATTGGATTAATGACATCAAGTAATTAGAATATAGCTAATTAGCATGTTACACGTTAATAAGGTGAACTAAGACACTCAATAATTGTGACATTATTAATTTCCGACTTATTTAATTTTTTGACAAGCATTTGGGGTATTTTTTTTTACTTGTTCGATTTCTTCGTTTGTCGAATTAGATTATAAGGACGTAAGCCCCAAGGTTCTGTATTCATAAGCTGAGTCTGAAAAAGTTTCCTTTGCAGATGCTTCTTATGTCTGAGGTTTTTTTTCCGAACTGGTGATAGATTTTTTGACTATCAATAAGCAAGTTGTTCTGTTTTGGATAAAGATTTTTGACTTCGACTTCTGGGTAGTCTATTGTTCGAAAAATAGCGTCACAATGCCGTGCCTCGGAAACCACGTAAAGCAACTGCTTTTGCGAAGGTTCAACTGAACGTTCGTCCGCAATGTCCTCGTCTCATCGGATTATGGGTAAATAGAAAATACACTTTTATTTACGCACACATGTGAATCATTACAAGTCCAGTTCAGGCAGAAATTCCTCCTTGAAAATGACCCCAATTGTCAAAAAAAAATCGTCTCCTATCGTCTCCATTTAGCTTGTACTTGTTTTACATTAAGTAACTTTTGCACCGATTTTTTTAATTTAATGTTCATTTATAATATTTCAATCGATTTAAATATTATGAAAAAAATAAGGCATATTACTCAATACAAGGTTACATTAGTATTTGTTGATTACCAGGCAGGATATCTATAAATAGATAGTAATATAAATAATAACTAAAACGATGAACTACTGGGTTTTTTTGCCGGTTCCTCTCGTGGTCTATTTATGTTAAAGTCAATACTGTAACATGATGATCTAAAAGTTTTTCAATAAGACCAATGGAATACAGTTATTTTGATTTTGTAAAAGGAACATCACTTCGTTAAATACGTACAAAAGCCCTGATTGATTCAGAGTACACGATAAATAGTTCACACAATTAAGGAATTTTGTTAAAACACAATAATCTTTTGTGAATGGTGAAGAATTCCCTTTGTTTCATTTGCTAATTAAATTAACCCTGGAATACTTCTAGCGATAATAATTGTTTAAGTGCCATTGAAGGGTTATCCCGTAGCAAATAAATTATTTATTAATTCTATTTATCAAGTATCAGTATTTCATGCGGCCTTGAGTACTTTTTATCTAAGCAAATAAGTAAAATTTAAGTTTCTATTTGTGAAATCAAAGTTACTATGTAATTAGAAGTTAGTTAAATTAATTCGCACAGGGGTAATTATTGAAACGGAACTTTAAGACTTTTTAATTATTTCTTCAAAGTTAGTTGAGTTTAACAATTATTTTTTAAATTATGTAGGTAGGGGGACGAGCACATGGACCACTTGATGGTAAACCGTCACCACCGCCCATAAACAATGGCGCTGTAAGAAATATTATCTACCCAGTAAATATACCGGTGCCAAGTACTATAACAGTTTAAAGTGAACGTACTTATTTATTTATCTTCATTATATTTCTTTCTCTAATCCTAATAACTTATTATCAGAATTTTTCCAAGGACAGGATGATAAGCGTCGTTTTACATCCGTATTTATTGTTAGTTTAATGTATTTAGTACTATATTATGTTGTAATACTAAATTAACGCGCGTAAAACAGTATGGCACAGTTAATCAATAAGATCATTGCATTTAATGTCGCTTTTTAATGGTAACGACTCTAGTCCTGTATAAGTGTATAAGTCTTCGCTAGCGGTCATGATACTGATTGTTATGGAGCCCGCACGAAGCAAATATGAGCTATTGGGTATTTTCGCATTCCTTTAAGTGCAGATCTAGATTAAAATACATATCCATCATTTTATTTGAGGTAATTATGGATATAATTTTGTTAATTAATGAAATGGTCTCCACAAAAACATATCATTTTAGTCGAGATGGCCGCGTGCATCTTAACCGATGTTTGAGAGTTCAAACCCAGGCAAGCACCACTGAATTTTCATGTGCTTAATTTGTTTTTATAATTCATCTCGTGCTCGGCGATGAAGGAAAACATCGTGAGGATGAGACCTAATTTCAACGAAATTCTGGCACATGTGTATCCACCAACAGCGTAATGGAATATGCTCCAAACCTTCTCCTTAAATGGAGAGGAGGCCTTAGCCCAGCAGTGGGAATTTTACAGGCTGATAATGTTAGTCGAGATAGTTGTCAATAGACATGTGATAAGATCTACACTTTTGCCCACAACTAGATGGTAGATACTGATGATCTCATTGATTTCTATAGATCTGCTTAATTTGTGTTTGACATAGATCATTTACGTTAAGAATATGGAAATCCGGATGTATCGGATGAAATTCTATCACACGCGTGTTAACCAGCCCGCATTGGAACCGAGTGGAATAAACTCAATAACACTTCGTTAAGTGGCAAGAAGGTCTCACCTCGTAGTGAGGCTACACCAACGAACATTTATATTGTTATGTTTTAATACAATTTAGCAAAGACATACGTCTCGACTAACAATTTTATTACACGTATAGTTCTAAGCGGAAGCAGACAACGTGTTCCAAGCCATAAAGTTACTAATCACACTTGGATAAGTGCCATTGAGTTATCAATCTTATTGTATTAGCACAAGAGCTAGGTGTCCCCCTGTGGTATTTCTAAAACCTTTTACCTAAAGAAAAACAGAAAAGTTTACGTGAATCGTTACTGTTAAAGGACACGATGTAATATATTTTTATGTGTGTATCATGTGTTTTTACTGTATCACATATACATCATATGGTTGTGTGTGAGTAGATTGGTTTTTGTGTTAAGTTCATTTATTTTACTATTCACCCACACAAACGTAATTTTCTGTATCTGTTCGTTCACGAAGATTCACGCTTGTATTGGTGATGCTCATGCTTACAAGATGTCATGGTGTGCTTAAGATGAAGACTGCAAAAATGTATGTAAATGAGATTATATTTACTAATAAACGTCCATAATTTAACGAGGACCTGCGCCTTCGTGAATGAACAGACCTATAGTCCTTCAGGCTATTATACTATAGAAAATTGTATTAGCATTAATACGGACTTTTCTACATTTATTAGTGCTTTGCAATAACGTATTTAATAAATAGTATTTATTTTCACTTTGCACGTCAATTAACCTTTCGAGAATGTCTTAAGGTTGGAATTTTATTTTATTTCAATAAAGTATATAAAATTATATTAGTCGATTATGTGTTTGCTCAAATATATATCTTTAATATATCTGAATGTACATATGTCTAGTTGATAGTTTGTTTGACTACGGATTCAAATAAAGTGTCCACCAATAAATATTATTTAGCTAAACCGTCGTGATATTCTCACTGATAGCGCGAATTTAGGAAGTGAATTAATGTGAAATTTGGTGACCTTTCAAACCGGAACACGTCAATATAAAATACCTAATTGTTTTAATAATGAGTGAGTGATATCGTCCTGATCAATTTTCGACAAGGGAGTGCACGCACTTCCATCGTCCGCATTCCGGACTGTTACTGAGAATTTTTCGATAGAAAATCCCAAAACTTTTTATTGGACCAATCAGGGGTTTGAACCGAAGACCTCGGGATTGTTTTGAGCAACTAAGCCAACGAGGCTGGTGTAACCAAAGATGCAGAATTTGTGACTAGTATATACTCAAATGGGTTTACACAAAGCCCTACCCTGTAAAAAGTAAATATAATAAAAAAGGAATATTTACAGCAAACATTGTCTATTATTATATATTTTTATTATATCTCTTAGACGTTAGATCAAACACAGCGGGTATTATAATCTCTTTGATGTTAACCGGCGAGCACTTGATTTTTTTTTTGATTAACATTTAATATTCACAGGGGGATAAATATATATCATATTTAAAGGTAAATGTCTTATACTGTTTTGTAGATCAATTTTATTATATGAGATTTTTATTCATAATATTTTGTATTTTTTTTTTTTTGTCTAATGGTGCCGGACCTAAGATTATCTATGGCTCGCAATTACAATAATATAACGTAAATTTTTGCAGCCAAGCAGTAATACACAATATTGTTGTGTTCCGGTTTGAATTAAAAGCGAGTCAGATTAACTACAGACAGACTTAGTTCCCAAAGTTGGTGGCGCATTGGTTAAGTAAGAAATCATGATTAAAGTTTCATTCGTCAATGGGTAGTGGTGATCATTTATGATCAGGTGGCCCATGCCATTAATAAAAATATAAAATAAAAATAAAGTATTTTTTTAGTCTCAATTAAATAAATAAATAAATATTGGACAACATGACATACATTACTCTGATCCCAATGTGAGTAGCTAAAGCACTTGTGTTATGGAAAATCAGAAGTAACGACGGTACCACATACATCCAGACGCAAGACAACATAGAAAACAATGAACTTTTTCTACATCGACTCGGCCGGGAATCGAACCCGGGACCTCGGAGTGGCGTACCCATGAAAACCGGTGTACACGCTACTCATCCACGGAGGTCGTCAATACAAACATATTTACAACCACAGTCGTAAACTTGTAGCTATACACTCCACCCACACATACGTAACCTTAACTCATAGTATGATCGGTTAAGCAATGGAAAATTCATCGCTTTTTCAAACGACTAACTGATAACAGGGAAACAATTTTATTAAAAAGTCGACCCAGATAGAATCTGCAATACGAAGCGTCGATGGTCGCTCTTCATAAAAATAGAGTAAATCTTTTTTTTTGCCTTGAAGCTCGTTTTAATTTATTTAGCTAGAGCTTTTAATGGACCGTTGTTCGCGACTAAATAACAAGTCATTTCATTGTTTTCGTATTCGTTAAACATTTATCTAGTTTCATTGTTAAAGCCGAATATGATATAATTGTAACCCCGATTTGTAAATTCTTATGAATTTATTTAGAGTTAAAAATTATACATCAAAAAATGTTTGTTACATTCAAAATTTACCTTGAATTTTGAAATTCAAAGCGCTAATAGTTTTTGTTATTCAAAATACCTACTATATCAAAAAAGTTAAGATGGCTTAACTTACATTTTGAAACGAAAACGCATGTCTGATACGATTCATAACATTAGACTATGTTCTATAGACTAGCTATAAACTGGAATAAGAGTTAATTTTACTCATGTGGAAAAAAAAAGTATCGGTACGGCTGATATTAAATAAATATGTACAGCATATTTTCCGATACATTTAAGCGTCTTTAGATCAATGGTTTTCCCCACTTCTAGTATCCCTCTTAATTGGAGGGCATAAATAGGAATATTAATTATTGCTGATTCATTATTACTATTTTTTATATAATATACGAACAAATATATCGAATATTAATTGGATGGATGGATATATCTTATATATTAATAACGTAAGCCGATTTTTGTCCCAGTGATGATGGGATGATGGGTGCATATGAAAAAATCGGTTATGGTCTTATGTTGAAGAGTTCCAGCTGTAGATGTGCAGAAAATTAAAGAGGACTCTTGATTTAAATTTAATAAATTGTGACGATTTAACAAATAATTAATTTTAGAGAGCGGAAAAAAGTTACTGGGCGGTTAGAGAGCGGTACTACGACTGTATAAGAAAAAGAAAATGAAAACGTTAACATTCTAACTGAACTAATGTATACTATTTTATATTAAAAATTTCATTTTAAAGAGGTTTCATAATTTTGGCGCCAAACTTCCTAAAAAATCTTTTGAATAAAGTTTCGCGGGAGAACCACTAGTATATATTCATATTTGATTCTTACCGCAGAACACGATCGAAAAATGTGAATATTAAATATAATACCGTGCTGGGAACGATTGAGAAGTATTAAACTATGCTCTATATTATTAAACACAGACTAACACCGTCGCGTTTCATGCACGGACCTTCAACAAATGTCGGCGAGAATATATTGTCGATACGCTCCGTGCGTGGCACGCGACGTTGCCAAACCGCATGCAGACGGTGAAACGGTGAGCATACGGGCTATAACCGCGTAATATAATTCCAAGCCCGTTAACGTGTTGCCGCTCGTCTTCTCACTTCGTTTCCACCCGTTCAACAAGACGCATTTACGTATTCAATGTTTACGTAATATGGAGGAGGAAAAACTAATTGAATTTGTTCGCAAATACGAATTTATATATAATTTAAAACATCCTAAATATATGGATAATGTTAAGAAACAAATTGCCTGGAAGGAAATTGGGGAGCAACTAAAACAATCCCGTAAGTTTTTTTATTATCTATTTTCGTGTATTTAGCAATGTGTATGTAGGTTTTATCAAGTATTATTACTGTATACAAACATAGTACATGATGATCAAATAGAAATATTGAAAATACTATTATTTTCAATGTGTTAGAACACATTTGTACCTGTATAATATATAGGTACAAATGTGAAAAATAATTGGTTTGCTTGTATGTATGTTTTCTATCTATACATAGATACAATTATAGCGGAGTACCTACCTTTACGGTAATAAAGTGTGAGTGAGAGGCAAATATACCGCCATTTATAATCCCTTTCTTTACTTAAGTGACTTTCATAGTATTTTTAATAACAAAGCCAATCCCTCTAACGTTTGTAAGTGATCTGCGAGTGTGTGAATCAAAAGCGTAAGAAACTACATTACCCCTTTTACCTATCAGTTTGTTGAACTGCACTACACAACTAATCCAAGTCGCCTCCCAAAAGGATACAGATTCTCCGCGTCTGATAAAATTATACAAAATAAAAGTTGTTAAAACTATCTTATCTAGAGACTTTAGTTTTAAATTCGTATATTATAAATTAGAAATTTGTCAGTAAAATACAAAATTTTTTATTGTTATTGATGGCCGTGATGAATAAGATCTCACAAGATTATTATTAAAGGGAAAGCTGCTAATATAATCTTGGCATGTTTACCGTTGATCATAAAAATCAATGATCAGGATTATTTAACATAAAAATACGTTGTAAATTGCTCAGTTTATAAGATACAGGAAAACTCGATTTGGAGGTGCTAGAACTATTAACAGTTATCCATATATACCGTAGCAATTAGACAATTCTGCTTATTACAAATCTTTTTTTTCATTTATCCAGTTGTGGGCGTGGAAATAATTTTATGTAAAACTGTAAATATGACCGCTAGATTTTGTAAAATGTTTGTTAATATTTAAGATACTTTATCCAATTTTATTTTTTATCACCCATATTGCACAAGTCCAATGTAATATTTTAATTCCATTAATTAGTTTGAAATTTGATTTTACAGCTGTTGCTTGTAAACAAAGGTGGCAATGTCTTAGAGATGCATACAGGAGGGCTTTGAATAAAAAAAAAGGAAAAAGCAAACAAGCTGCCAAAAATATAAAACAATGGAAATATGAAAAAGAAATGGCATTTGTGGCTCCATTTTTAATTACAAGAAAAACTCACGATTCCATCGAAATTACAAGCGACGATGAACTATTTGACAATGCCGATGAAATTCATGAGATAGAATCCAATGTTTCGGAAAACCCCAACACTGACACTGAAATCGACGACACTCTTGCCAATGTTAGTGATGCTAACAGTACTAAAATATCAAACGAACCCCCTCAAAATGAATCACAGCAAATAATATATACCAAGAACTCAAAAGCAGAGTTAGCAGCATCTGCTATATTAATGGCAAAATTGCTCGATGACCAAAACAAACTTGAGCCACCCCGAGGATATGACGAGTTAGATCGCTTTTTTTTAAACATTTCTGATACTGTTAAGAAGTTCTCACCGTATGAACAAGCACTGGCGAAAAATAAGATATTTTCTCTGGTGTCTGAAATGGAATTACAACTACTTGCCCCATCTAGTTCATCTCCATACGCCTTCAATCCATCCCCAGAATCAGCAAGTAGTAGCGTTAAGCCAATGCCGACAAGTCCTGAGAATTGGAATGATGAAACGCAACATTTTTTCCATAAATTTAATACGCCTAAGTAAAATAAATGAATATAAACATGTTTGTATTTCTCTTGCCGTTGACGTATGTCAAAATGTCAATATTCCTAGTTTTTCACTTGGTGTGAGACTTTCTCTAAGTGCGGCGTTTCTTTTAGTGATAATATTTTCAATCTTTCTCAATATTTCTCATTAAATATAAATATATATATATATCAGCTAAGTGCCTAAATAACGTCTAGTATTCTCCCTCGATTATCTTTTAAAACAGTTGAACCCAGCTGTCATTGCTAATTATTTAGTTGATAGTTTTCTAATAACATATAGGACTTCGTCAACAAAAATATTCCCTCGGCCTACCTAACGCATTCGCCTCACACAAAAATACACGAGACGCGGATGATAAGCGGATGCTACGGTCGCCAAAACTGTTATGCACGGACAAGATATGCTGTTGATACGTTTCAGTACATATTAGTCTAGCACATAGGTAGTAGTCCCTGTCATGCTGGTTTCCGTTGCTAATGTGTTCATAGTTCGGTAATGGTATGAGACGGAGTACTGGGCAGAATCTTTAATTGTAACATTTTAGGGATACATGCATCAAAAAGCGTGTTACCGTTAGTCGGTTTACAGCATTTCACGAATACAGTTACATACATTTACTTATGTTTTAGTGGGTTATTATAAAATAGCACTGAAAAAAAATAATATCAAAATACAACGTACAAAACATATTTTTTCTGTGATTATTTTTAACACTGTATCATTTTTCATTTCATTTCGTTCTTCCAATTCAAAAGTTTTACATAACAGTTAATAATAATTTTATTCGAAAATATTTTCAGCTCCGTTGGAGCTCTAGTATGTTTGAAGAAAAATAATACAGAAATAAGAAAACGAATATACGGGTAGTAGCCGTACATAAAATACATAGATGGTTTTATGTTTAATTTAAATTGTTACTTTATTTAATGGTGTGATACTGAGTTAAGTTGGGTTCATTTCAGAAATTCATTTATGTCATTGTGTCAAGCGGTTCCCAAGATTAATGATCTTCCAGACGACGAAGAAACCGCCCAAAACGTATGTGTTTTCGGAATACCAAAACTCGTATCAAATTATAACCATATTAGTAGAGCCCCAGTATCCATTGGACAACTATCGAGGGAGCACATGGGTTAGGGGTCAGGTGTGCTAAAATGGGAAATTGTTATACCTAAATATTTTTTCTATGTGACAAGTTAGAAAGGGGTAATCCAGCCCTACATAATAGTATTCTACAGTAATGTTTTTTATCCCTGTATATTCCTATGTAAAAATTCTACTAAAATTGATATTAAATTGAGATAGACTTTCACAAGTACTATTGATTTTGATTCAGCCGACAAAAAATAGTAGTTCCAATTTTTTTAAACATAAATAAAACAATTACTCCTCATACAATATAAATAATTATATCAAGATAATTCCGACCGTATTTTTATAGAATATTACAGATTTTCAGTGTTGGCTGGCATAAAACCAAATTAGGCGATGAAGTAAAAACAAAATAAATATAATAGGCATCATTTGAGTTTTACAATTGGATTTTTAATTATTGTCACAAAATCAAGAGCGGGTGTTATATTAAATGAATAAAATATTATTTTTTACTTTTGAGTTTTTAATGTTTGGAAAAGACTTTGCTCGAATTAGTTTAAGTAAATCAGTACTTTCCATTACTTTTTTTTCTTCATTCGTTTGTTTTCCTTTTCTCAAAATAAATTCCCAGTATCTTCAGTGCCAAGTTTGGAAGATAGTAGTTAAGACAGAACCGCGTTTCGGAAAAGCGAGTAAAGCTTTTTTAGTTCTGCGCCTGAACATTCCATCAAAAGATATTCCTCCCATTAAATCAAAGCATAGCAATATACTGTTTTGATGGTATTGTTATCAAATAGATTTTTGAGTTTGCTAGTTGAATTTCAGATGATCGGTGAGTTTTTAATTTAATTAGAAAGACTGTTCGGGGCCTTAACTTGATCAAATATTATTTGTCATTTTACTTTATGAACGTCACTTATTATATACAAATCTTAATAAACATCTATTTCTATAGTATGTGTTAAAAACTGAATTTTCAAAACATTAATCAAAGCACGATGACTTTTCATCAAACCTTTTCAATTAATTATTTTAATAAATCGAGTTAATGTAATTTATGCTTTTGGTACTTCATACACTGTTGTGTCCATCTGAAAGGGTGAGTGAGCCATTATAATAATACGGAAAAAAAATCTTCGTATGAAATCAATACTTCTTAAAGTATAACTGACTACGGGCAAAAGTACTTACAGTAATGGTATCTCTATAGCTGTCCCATCAAATCGCCATACTTTACCAAAAACACCATTGAAAACACTTTTTAAAAATAGCTGTATTTAGATACTAATTTTAATATGAATTATTGAAAGCAAAAAAATTTAACACGTTTGTTACAAAACATAAGATCTCAAGATTGATAGCGACTTTAAATTGTAATAATAATACTTAAATTGATAATGTCAAAAGGAGTCGGTGAAGTGACGTATTTAGCCTCCACATAAAGAAGTTCAAACATTACAAACATTAAGTTACAAAATTACTCTCCACTTTATTCATTAAGAATTTGCTTTCGGCTCTCGGACTGCGTCCATTGCCGAGCAATGAATAATAAATAAAGCACTCAACTTATTAGAAAAACGTTTAACTATTCCAGCGGTTGACCTTTTCTATAAAACATTACTAAGCGGTCACTTTTTGCCTTTAAATATCATTTATGTTGTGTAATTGTCTAACCTAGCATGTCTACGAACAATTAACGAGTGTTTATAAAAAAACTGAAATTATATTACAATGATGAATTCTTTATAAAATGACTTGGATTACTGTAACGTGTAAGTTATACTATTTATATACGTATGTGTGCGTAGCATATAGATCGAACGATACGACTTGGGAACCTTCAAGAAAAGAGCGTACTCTTTCCTGAAAGGCCGGCAAGGCACCTGCAAGCCCCCCAAATCAAACGCTATATCGTGAAATATTTGAAGATCGTTGAAGTACCTATAAGGAATTCTTCAATAGCACATTATGTGTCCTTTAACGACTGAGTTATATTTAGTGATCAAGAAAATAGGTAAAATATAAAGGAAATATTAGCTTAGTTTACTTAAAACATTATGTAATAATTTACATTTTTACATTACATTAGCAGCCTTTAAATTTCCCACTGCTGGGCTAAGGCCTCCTCTCCCTTAGCGGAGAAGGTTTGGAGCATATTCCACCACGCTGTTACATTAAAAAATTTTTTTATAATTATAACCTTTTTTAAAATTATATAAAACGTCTCAAAAGTGTCAATTCGCTAAAATCCGTGCCGTTAACCCATTTCCCACTTCCTATATATCGGTATTGCTAGCCCAATACGTCATTTTGGCATTTTCTTTGAATTTAAATAATAAAATTAATTACAATTTATTTTATCAGTGCAGTGAAATAATTAGTACAATTGGATTTTATTATCTAATTCGTTTGCTATATTTGTCTAGAAGTCATTTCGCATCGTTTCAGATTAATTTATTAGCTGTCATCCAATAAAGTGCTAGTATTTGTATGGAAATGTCGGAAATGTATTATGACAGATTTATTTTGCCTTATAATAGGCTTTTATTAAATAAAATAATTATTCCATAATTATTTCTTTGATTTAAATATGGATATAATTCCTATTTAATTTTGGTGGTGATGCTGGCCACACTCCCGCAATCTTTCAAAGTTTCAAGAACTTTCGATTTCGTTCTTTTTGCATTTTTACATCTTCGGTTTAACACCGAATTCAAACTTCAAATTCGATATACTGAATATATCGGTGAGTTACTTTAATAGTTGAGTTTCTTAATTTGTGATTGATTATTACTACAGTGCTTTAACAGCATATCTTTTCAGAATATGGAGTTTTGAAGTTTGATAAAAACTTTATACAACATATTTCTACCGACCTTAAAAAATTGTAAGTCTTTAATTCTTGTTTTTGCTTAAATGCGTTGGTTTGCGATTTAGAAAGTCGTAGTCATGTTTAATTTGTGATTTACAGTGATTTTTGACCTATTGGAATGATTCTCCGGAGTTGAAATCGTCATTTAAAGTAAGCAGGACTTTGAACCTCCAAAAGGAGGTTTTTTTTTTACCCATCACATGGATTTGAAATATTAAGTGTCCAGATAGCTGATGGTGCAACTCCAAGGATGGCATGCCTGTTCCCTTAGATATAAACAATATCCACATGTAGCTGGAAATTTGGTGATGTACCCACTTTAATTTTTTATACAAACTTAGTTACACCGGCCTGGCGAACGGTGTATTAAATAATTAAGTATATAATCTTTAAATCGTCAGTGGCGCCTAAATTTTAATATTTAATAAGAGAAATTATAATGCATTAAATTTTCAAACATTCCTTTTATCCCGAGTGACCCACGCTGAGTCTAGCTGGCATATTTTTTTAAATTATCTATAGTACAAAAGCTGTAACTAAACTTATTGTAAGATTTATAACTTTTGATTTCTACAATTAAATAGTTATATAACAAAACCGTTATCTTCAAATCCATACCCGCAGAAAAAGGTAACAACGCTGCTCCAATGCGGGTTGGTGGAATACACATGTGGCAGAATTTCGTTGAAATTAGACACATGCAGGTTTCCTCATCATGTTTTCATTCACCGCCGAGCACGAGATGAATTATAAACATAAATTAAGCACATGAAGATTCAGTGGTGCTTGCCTGGGTTTGAACCCGAAATCATCGGTTAAGATGCACGCGTTCTAACCACTAGGCCATCTCGGCTCTTGTAATGTAATAATTATGAAATGGTATATAATATATAACGTACTACTTTTGTTTGGTAGGCTTTGTGCAAGCCTGTCTGGTAGCAATCACTCATTACATATTCGGCCGCCAAACAACAATATTGTATTGTTGTGTTTTGGTTTGAAGGGCGAGTTTATTATAAGTATATTCTTCAGTATATTATCATCATCAGGAAAGGCAAACAAAACTTTCTACTTATTATTTAAATCTATACTTAATATCATAAACGTGAAAGTAACTCTGTCCGTCTGTCTGTCGTTCTTTAACCAACCCTTTAAACGTGAGCGAAGCCGCGGCCAACCACTAGTAACATATATTAGTATGATTTAATTTGAAGTAAAACATATATACATACGAAGCAAAGTTAGGAGATAAAGTAGTGTCATATGTTTTTAATCGACAATAGCCAAAATAATCCTTTGCGAAGAAATATTCTTGGAACAATATTTTATAAAAGCTATTAATTTAATCGGATGAAAAGTAATCCAATGGTAAAGGTCATATGTGAGGCCATTATGAAGAAAAATATGATTTTGGTGTATTATTAATATCACGAAAACATTTTGGTAATATTGAATATTTATTTTAATAATATCGGGAAAACATGATGAAAACAATTATATCAATAATAACTCACATTCGTTTTTCGTGTTGCAGTTATTAACGACCGACTCTGGAGTGAAATATACACGTATTAAATAAACATTCCAAATTCAAATTTAATATTTTACTGTAAAATATTCTTACGGACCAGAAGTAAAAATTAATACCAATCTTTTTTTTTTAAAAAGAGTAGACTTAAAATTATCTCACTTTATACAAATAAAGATCAACAATATTATATTAATAGCGTAAGCCGATTTTTGTCCCAGTGATTATGGGACGATAGCTGCACAGAGCTGCACACTGCCCTTTTGAGCGGAATAAAGCTACTGGCCACGTAGAGAGCGGCGCTATGGCTGTATAAAACCCTGCCATAAGTTTCGAAATCTGTAAAAATCGTGCGACTCACTAGTAACATTAATTACTTTTAATGTTTAGGAGTTTAGTGAAACTTATCCTTTGCAGTATGTAGCAAAAAAGTGACTAGTATATAAACAAAAATTGAAATCAACCAATAAGAGTACGAGAAAATAAAAATATAAAATAAATATCCAACTAGAAAACTTAGATTAGAAGTAGCACTGACAGGCGCGTAAAGGATAGGTTGTCTCGCTCTATTAATAACAAAAACCAACTATAACGACAAAATTTCAGACTCAGAAATAGTATGTCTGTAATATGCATCCATTATTCGCGCCTAAAAGTAAACTTAACGCCTCTGTGACAGGCGAAAGCGTTTTTTTTTTTTTTTAATATATTACGTTACAGGGAATTTATGCATTAGGCATTAAGAATATTATATTCATTTACACAGATGAAATAAAAATTAAGAGTTCAAATGGATTTTAATGATGTGAGTGACTTACGACATAACATTGATGAGGAGGTTTGCAGTTTTCTCGAACAGGCTGTTCCATGATTTTACATTGGTGGATACTGGATGTACATAAATTCAATTTAAAATTTCAACTGACTAATGTAGACATCCCCAGAAGGCATATGTCTGAGTTTAAAAAAAATGGGTAAAATACTATCCAGCTTTTTTCTTTGGTACAACATACGAGTGTACCTACTCTTCGTTGGACAATGGATATGCTTATAGAATTACTAGATTTATTAGAAAAAAACATCTCGATTAGTCTAGATGAAATAAGTTGTCACAGAATTTAAAAAAAAGAGAAACATATTTCATGTTCCTTTAAAATGTAGTAGAGTACTAATACTTACAATATATTTTGAACAGCCTTTAAATGACTTCTTCCGTCAAATAACTTCAATTAGAAAAATTGTGTTCTGGTTTGAAAAGTATGTGAGCCAGTGTACTGCAGGCACAAGAGACACAACATGATGAATATATGTCCAAGGTTGGCGGTGCATTGGCGATGTTAAAAATGTTTACGACGCCAATATCAATTGGAGGTCGTTAAACGTCCAACGTCGTCCAACTATCAATCCAAATACTTCAGTGCAACATTAATAAGGAAAAGGTAATTGAAACACTCATATGATTTTAAAATATTTAATGAACAATATTTCAAATATTTTTTCGTATTGTTCAAAATTGTATAATATAATATAATGTATATAGAATGCTATACATTAAGATACAAGCCCTGTTTATTCTCTGTAAGCCTTAACCTACGCATAGTTGTGCGATGACCAAAGGAAATTTGAATAAAATTGTCGTATAGATAACATAACTGTTAGAACTGACGGATACAAAACAACTAAGAAAAACTCGTTCGATAATTATTGCTTTTAATAACGCATGTTTTTAATTTTAAATATGAAGTTAATTCTACTTCGAGTGATTACATTTTTCTATATCGTACAAATTTAGTGAACATATTAAATTTTGCAAAGTAATTTCTTAAACACAAGAATTTAAATTTCGAATTGCAACATTTTTTTTTTTTAATTAACTATAAATATTTGTGTTGTTGTAATCGTTTCTATATTCAAATAATTTATCGTTGTAGTTCTGGCTTCTGACATTTTGAATTGTACGGAACGACGTGATCTATTCAGCGTGACATGTATTTATTATAACGATTTTGAATACCATTTTAGTACAATATTTATTATAAATTTTCGTACAATATTTATTACAGATTTCGATATTACATGATAAATAAAGAGAGATATGTTAATTTATAACAATGGTCCGCTTAATTTATATATTTACAAGAAAATAGCATTAACTTCGTTATAGAAATTTAGCAAAATAAGCTTTAAATTTAAGAAGACACAGCTCTAGGCGAAATAATATTTGATGTTACAACTTTTTAATTTATCTCACTAATTGGTACAATGGATTTAGAATGACAAGTTTTATGATAATTATCATTATTTTATATTTATGATAAATCATATTTGTGCTATACGTTTAAAATTGTTGCATTTTATGCGACGTCTTAACATTATAAGAGAAATGTATTATGTTTTAATATATTATATTTTTTTAATAATTATTTAATTGAACACAAAATTTAAATAAATTTGACGTCAATTATTTTATAAGTTTATATTTATCAAATGTAAAATGAATCAATATTAAAATATTGATTAAAATGGTATTAGTGATATACCATTATAATGAATAATATTTTTTGTGATTTCTTATTGAATTCAATACGGATACATACTATTTTTATATTGGGTAAGAAAAAGCTCATTTAACATTTGATAATATTTCTGTAATGATAAACACAGGATACATTTCTTAATATAGATTATACAGGATACAAGAGTGGAAGCTATAAATGTTTATCCGAACAGAAAATAATTTACACGACTAAATTATATTAGACAACAATCTCTAATATCTTTATAATATAGTTATAGACTTTTGTAAATGGACAGGTAATATCGAGAAACGGTTTAGTGGAATAATTCTATAATTTTAAAACATTTCATTGATAACTATCTAGTACTTATAATAACATGATATTATATTCGCTATTATACACGTAACATAATATAACACCAAGAATGAAGGAAAGTGCTGATGATATGTGTTCCTAGTGATTTTAGTAACTGTTGAAATATAAAATTATTAACGCTAAACTTTTTATTTACATCATTATAACTAACCAACTTATTAATTATTGGAGAGAAAAACGCTTGAATAGTAAATTGATCTTTATAAATCTTCCTTAATACATTTAGTAAGTATTGCGTGTGTGGCATGTCTAAATGTTTGTAGGCATATAATACTGGCTTCATTTGCGGTTGACGTAAGTGAGCTACATGCATTTAATATATAGTCGTTACTGTAAGTGACATTTTAGCCATAAATATGTGATATTTGTCTAAATTATGGGCATATTCGTCAGAAAATTAAACACATTGATACACAATTGATAATCAAAAACATAAAATCACTAAGCAAGCGTTTTTCAGAACCGTCTCTTGGACTTTTTTCTATTCTAGTATGTATTTTGTTATGTTACGAATAAAATCTTGACTAGTGTTCGTCCGCGTGGTCGTCTATCTTAAACATACATATTACACGTATAATTCATCACGATTTCAACTTGTATATGTATATTACTTATATGTGTATATGATGGTTCACCGGAAAAACAACAATCTCAATTTTATTGTTATATAAAAGGACATTTTTGAAAGTTACAATTTCAATCATTCTAAGTAAAATATTACCGAAATAAATTTTGATCAGGAGGTGCTTAGATAAACTACGCTGTCTTCTTCTATCGAATGGCAGTTCAATGATAAATGAAAGAGTGAGCCGTGTTTAACTAAACACCCGTTAATCAATATTCACAGGTAACGTATAGACATCTACTTATTTACAAATTGATTAAACTTTGACTAATTGTAACAAAGAAATATACATATCATCGATGACACGAACGGTAAAACTTCCTCTGGATAATATTATGTAGACAAAAGCTGAATAAATTTAAAGCACTACAAACTTCGCCTTTCGATATAGTTTTTATATACACACAAACAGGTTAGTCAATGATTATATCGTTCTACATAGTACCTGTAAGCATAGTTGATATAGATTCAAGAGACAGCGGTCGCGGCTCGCGGGTACGGGCGACTTAATGTAAATTCTTTGGAATTTTTAGTATTCAGTTTTAAAGAACATTTAGAATATAATGTTTCGTTTTAAGAATGTTAACATGTGGACATTAGTAAACATGCTTTTTTTGCCTTTAGGGTGGATCCACATCTGTTGGAAGATACGCTGAGCATTGTCGTTCGCTATACTAGAACAGTCATATTGATAGTAAAACGTTTTATCTTACACAGATTAACGATGTTACGTTAGTGTGCAGCAAGCAGCGTCTGATCCTTGATACGTCAGATGATCGTCCACCCTTAAAAGCAGTAGACGTTTATCAAATGACATTAAAAAGTAAGCTAATGCAAATAAATATACTTAAGAAGTGAAAGATTAATGTCGTTATTTTTTAAATTGATAGGTATTTTGTGATTGATATACCTTTTGTATTTAAAAAATATTTTAAATTCTTCCTTAACTAAACTTAAGACTATCACGGCCTTTTATGCTTAATTTAATAAGTTTTTATTTTCTTTTAAAGTAACCGTAACTGCTAGTGATCGGTAAATAAGAACAAATTCTTAGGAGCTGTATATTTTACAATTTCTCAATACAATTTTTATGATTTTTGATAATCAAGCTTATTTATAATCATTTTACCAAAAAATTCAATTCTAACCGAATCTAAACGAACGTGCTATTCTCAAATTATTCTTAGCTCAATTGGTCTCTTCCACTAACTTATCATCAAAATTCGTTTATTACAATTTATTGATCTTTAACGGTACTTATTATCCATTATGTAGATGCTGACGATTTTCGTTTTTCTATTTTATTATCCCGCAATTTTGTTTCATCAAGCGATTCTATTTTATGACCTCGAAGTAGTGGAGTCCTGGCGTCTATCTTTTCTTCAATTTTATCAATATATTCATTATTAAAATTATTAGCTTTGACAGTATTATCACTTTCAACAGAGTCTTGCCTGGATTTACTTTCTTTATTATCTTCTGTTTTTTCAGTATGGTACGCCATGTTGTCAAAGCATTGTGCCGGGACTAAATTCACTGATTTCATCATTGGTAGTGCTATAGCGAGGGCTGGACTCATGTCTCGGGGACTTGGGGTTAGACGGGTGGCTACGGTTAGATCCATTCCCGGCATCAAGCTTGCGACTGTTGGAAAGAATAATATTAAAATAATGTAACTAGAATATGGATTTGTTTTTTAGATAATGAAAAACATTTTTTATCAATAATATATTAAAAGTAATTCACACATTTAAAAGTTTGCATGCAGCAAACGTATAGCATAGCAAAAACTTTATGATATTGAAAAATATTTTTAGAATAATGAAGATTCCGTACACAAAACGCATACATTTTTTTACAAATGAAACAAGCGTAATGAATATTTCTACACCATACCCATTTTACCATGACATCACAAAGACAACGAAACGTTGACACTTCCACTCAACAACGAGGACAAATATACACGTATCGCACATAAAGTACAGCATTTTACGAACAAACAAAAACTAAACGTGTGTAATTTACATCTATGAAAACTATCGCTTGCGAAGATAATAAATATCAATATTAGAAAATTACGTTTATTTATTGTAAAATTTTTAACAAGCTGCAATATTAAAGTATCAAATCCGTCTTAAATTATTAAAGTTAAGTTTTTTATTATTTTCATACATACAGCTCCTTAGTGAGATTCTTAAAGAAACAGTAAAATATTTCGGGCTGCGTCATTATCTAAATTGAGATAAATCTTTAGAAATGTAAAACAAAGCTAGATCTTTTGTGTTCTTTGTAAAGCTCTTTAATTTTAATCTTGGTATATAAGATTGCGATAGTATTCATAAAAGTAAATTATTTGTTAGTATATATAACATATTGGTGAGTGTTATGTTCAGTACTCACTCTATGAACTGTTTAATTATTAATTTTATATACATTGTTTTCTTACATTAACAACGTTAATAGCATACGTGAATTATCATTCAACAGTTCCTATAGTAAGTACCATTTAGCGACTGTTTAAACTTGTACCGCCGTGTTGAGTTCTGCCTTGGTTTCTTGAGTTGAGTTACTAATAGTTGATGTTTTGAGGTGGTTGCCTGAAAGTATACTATAGTATAAATATCTACCTCATCTACAATAGTTTAATTAGAATAAAATCAAATACATATTATCTCGTTGGATCGACCTATGAAAACAATAAATGATTTGTGTTTGTGATTTGTAATTTTTAAAATTGATTGAACTTAACTAGTTTTTTAGTGAGACATAAGTTATCGATGTATCGATTATCGAGTAGTTAGTAGTGATGATGATAATGGTAATATACTATCTAAGGATTTCTACAACGTTAAAAGTACAGGCGGCAAAGCATCTAAACTAACGGAGGCCCCACACAACATTTAAAATCCAACCTTCCGCTCTCATCGACGAGGCAATGGGACCTATGCTGGATCCGTGTGCTGCTTGAAGATGCCTTGGTTTGTGCAATTGTGATGAATAATGATCATATTAGTGTGTTAGTATTGTATAACATTCCCATAAACTAATTCCGTTTGTGCAGGCGACATAGTAAGCCCGTTCCCGGAGCCAGCCAGTGTGTCGCTTTTTAAAGCATATTTAAATTTTTTCTTTTGCAGTTGTTTGGTGTTGTTTGGATCATAGCCTCAAGCTCGCTACGATCACCATCTGTGGAGGATTACACCGCATAAGCAGTTAGTTAGGTGAGTTCCTAAATATATAATACATTTGAAAGGACGTTATTAGCAAAAATTTTGATGTGTATATTTTTATAGGTAGTTAAAAAAGCTTAGAATTGATTTTCAGCTGCTAAAGTCTCAGCGACTTTACAACGTGATGTTAAAATAGAGCGGATGTTATCTATTTTTGCTGAAACTCAATATAAATTAAATTGTACCAGAAGCCAATCTGACAGACTGAAAGTTGGGAAGTCTACATTGTTCCGCTTCCAGTTTAAAAGCTTAATATGTCTGAAAAATAAGAAAAAAATATCACACATTTTGTTAAATTGCTCGTTTGGTTTATTTTTAAACTTTTGAAAAGGGTACCTACAATACCTTTCAATGAAGTGTCTGATCAAAATAGTCAACATAATTAGCCAATCCAGTGACTAATAAAGTCCCCTCATTAAATTTTTTCTCTCATTTAGCGTGATAACTAATTAATTCTATACAATCATAATATAATAAGAGGACATTATCAGTTAATTCACTTAAAAAGATCCAACTACTATTTAAAATATTCTCTTAATAGATTTACATTGTAAATTTACTGAAAATGCCCTGTAGCGACTAAGTAGTTAATTAAGTTAATATTCGTAACTGACTGGTGGTTTAGTTGAGTTACAGTTTTGTTATGATATTAATAATGTTTTGTTTGTAAATATTGTTGTATGCCAATTCTGCCAATGTTTACTTCTATGAATAATTAATTATGAGCTTTAAGTTTATATGTATTATTATCGAGGTTAATGTTGAATGTAATAGTTTTAATTAATTCAGTTTATATATGATTTTTATTGAAAATATTTATATATTTGTCGCCATCAGTTCTGTCGATATTCTTACCCATATTAGGTCCCATCATATCTTTAGGATGGTTTGTTTTAATGGCATTCATTCTTCTGTTCACAGCTTGCGGTCCCATACCTGGTGCTAAAGGTCCCGCGGGACCGCCTGGAACCCCTGGTGCACCTATTGACATTAACGGATTACTAATAATATTCAGAATCTTGATATATTTTATAATTTGATTGATATGAAATTATTGCATTGCATTAACATCTAAAATAATGTATTACGTGATGTCGTCCTGACCATTTTGTTCTGCCTTTTTATTTCGGCTTCGGTCATTCTCAACGAAAACTAACCAGCTATGCAGGATATATTTGATAGAACCTATGACTTTTATTTAAAGGTACTAAATTACGACTTTATCAGTATTCAATGATATAGGTTTATATCACGAAGGGTAATATAATTCCAATTTCATGAAAACCCTCGGGATATTCGCGATAACTCGGTTATTTAAACAATGTTAACTTTGCCAAAGGCACCTTCAAATTAAAATTAGGTTATTTCACGCCTTCGGTTCCTTACAAAATACTTTAGAGTTAAGACTGTCAAGACCATAGAGAGTCAGAGTTAACAGAGTCGATTTTGATTCAATTTTGGACACGCACATACCCACATATATATAAGTATACTCGTATATATTGAATAACAATTAAGCTATAACCTTAGGTACATATATATATATATATATATATAAAACTACAAGAAAAATAAAAAATAAGTTAATATTGGCAAAATGTTAACTCACGAAGTGGTGGCCTGGTCGGCTCTACGTTGATGACTCTTCGCCTTTTCTTTGGTAGCTTCGCACGGGCTTGCGTATGTGAGTAGTACATTGCGAAGTTTGATACAATGACTGGCACGGGCAGAGCTATCGTTAGCACCTGCACGACCGAAAGTTATTATTTAGTATTTAATTTCTCGCCAAACCTTCTCTTAATTTCACTGTTAACATTAATATTCGATATTTAGTATATAAAAAACTTGTCTAGTGGCCATAGAAGAATAAGAGGTATAAGTTTAAGTAATGCATTAAATACTCACACCAGCCAGAGCACAAAGTGCGCCCACGAACATACCAACGTAGGTCTTCGGAGCCATGTCACCGTATCCCACTGTGGTCATGGTAACCAGTGCCCACCACAAGCCCAATGGAATGCTGTTGAAATCGTTGTGTGGGTTTGTTTGTATTCTCTCTGCATAGTACACCAGGCTCGCGAAAATCACAATACCGAGCACCAAGAAAAATACTAAGAGCGTCAATTCCTTGGCTGACGCTCTAAAAGTCTGAATGAGGATTTTAAGGCCAGACGAATGTCTTGTCAACTTAAACAGTCTCATGATACGTATGATAGAGAAAAATTCAAGAATGTCCGCATTCTCGACATGGGATGCGTATTTTTGAAGGATTAAGTCGATGTAGAAACTCATGGTTGCGATGTAATCGATGATGTTGACGGAAGATTTGACGAACTCGCACTTATTGGGCGAGGATATAAACCTAACAAGTATCTCGAGGGTGAACCAAGCGTTGCACACACATTCGATATAGAAAAAGGCTACGTGGGCGTTTGTTTGCACTTTGTCCAACGCCCAGCCCTGGGTCTGATTCGCGGTAGTCACTGTATAGTTTCTGATCACAGGCACTCTCATGTCCGGGTGCGTTTTCAGACAGAACGATATTATAGAAACACAAATAAAAAACACTGATATCACCCCGATTATCTGAAAAGAAAAATATGCTGTTAATTTTTTACAATTTTTTTTTTACACAAAATAAAATAAAACTATCATTTAGGTTGTCGATAACATCACACACTCACACGTATTATCACAGTAAGTAATATGTGTGTGAATGTGTGTAATTACAAATTAACAAACAAGAATATACTGCATAACGTCGCATATGTTGTTTTGTACAAAGAGATTAAAATTATTCGATTGGAAGAGTAGCCCAAAGTTATATAATTACGTATCAAAACAGAGAGGACCGTAGTACCTCGTTAAATTAATACCATTTACATAAATTTGAATCAGAAGCGTGAACCTGTAAAACTCCTGCGTTGCTGATAATCTCTTTACAATTTTAAAGGATTACATTGCTTTGGTCTTAAATATTCTCTATCTAATATATTTATTTTTTTACGTGTAAAATCAGATCTTATTTTAAAGTGTTTATATTTTCCAAAAAGGCTCAAAAATCTTCTGGAATCTACGACTTTCCAGTATTATCAATATTGCATTGCTAATACGGAGTTGGAATCTTTCCGTCAAGAATAAATTAGATTTAAATGTTACCTTGAAAGTTTAACGAAACAAAAGAAGGTCGCCGGTAAATTTTAGCCTAATTGTCGATTTTAGCTATAATTTATATTTGATTACTAAGTTACAAATGAATACTAATATATAATTAATATTTAATCGGTTTCAGATAAGGTAAAGGCAAAAGAAAAAGATGAATAATATTACAAGGTTCCAATTTTATTTAAAAGAGTTTAATATAGTTACTCCCTTTAAATAAATAAAACCCTATGCAAAAACGAAATTATGTATTATTATAAACTGTATAGGATTCGGTTACTGTATTGAGTACATTTCCATTTCGGATATGATTCAATGGTTTGGTTATTCCTGTTAAAAAGCAAGAATATTACTGTTCACTCCACTGTTAAAAAAATTGGAGAACTATTACAGGTGATTTACAAATACATGCTACCATTCTTATGGCTTTGCACTATAAACAGTTTTAAAAGCCTTTATACTATATCAAATAGCTTCTACCGTAAATAGCCCTAAAATTTTACGATCTTAATAAAATATAACGATTAATGAATATTAACCCTTTGTAAATTTATTCCTTCATAATTATCTCAATATTTTAATTCAGAATGTCGTGCTGGTTATATAATTTTTTCATACTCTGTATGTGTGTTAAAACCTATGATATTAAAAAAATATATATCGTTCTTTAAGATATTATGTTTTAATCAAGTAGAAGTGTCACAAACCTTTGCCGCATTAGAACTATATGGCTCATCGAACAGAGACCACATTTGAGGTTTGAGCTGTTGCCACCAGGACACCGTCCCATTGTAGTAATCTTCTTCGAAACCAAACTTGCGAGCCACTTCTTCGTCAGATGGCTTCTCTGTGTCTAGATCTAAGCGATCTAGGACAGCTAAGGTCTCTTGAGTGTCCCTATGCTGTAATAAAGAATCAGTTATAATTTCACTACGTTAAATTAATTCACCATTTCATATAACGATATCCTTATTTATTTTACTGCTAACTATATTAAGTTTTACTTGTTGTTTATTGCGATGGATGGTTTGTGTGAAAGATTATATGGTTAGAAAGAATGTTACTTGTGAGATGACGTCCGACAGAGAAGTATGGAAGAAGAGGACATGCTGCGCCGACCCCAAGTAAAATTGACATAAGAGCAAGAGGATGATTATTGTTTATTGCTAGGTAGTATTTAAAAAAAACCAAGTTCAATATTACGTTAGAACTAATATATAAGCCACCCGAAGAAACGCTAAAATGTATAAAAATACTAAGTTCCGAAAATACAAAGACTAAGTTTTTGAATTTAGAATATAAATATCAGATTAAAATCAATATCTAAATTATACTTTGTTCATTAAGGCTCTTACGAGCCATCTCATCATCATTTGTGTCATCATGTTTCAGGATTCAATTGAGTGTAAGTCATTAGTTTGGTATATACTCATTAGTTTATCATTTTATAAAATTAAAATGAAATTAAATTATACGATGAGGGGGTACCTACCCAAAACGGTTTGCACAAAGGCCTACTTCAACGTAAACATTCTTAATTATAAGAAATATTTTGAACAGTGAATTATTGTATTGTAATCTTAATCTTAGAGGAACAATCAATTTGATTTGATTTGATTAACTTGTAATTACTCACATCAGACAGATCGCTATTACGCCTTGAAATATATTATGTTAATTCGTGGAGCATACGCAATTTCGACGACTCTACCTATAATTAATCTGCTTTAAAGCGCTTAATACTAAATGACGTCAGCGTCGTTAGCGTATTCATACTGATGTTTTGTTGGAAATATTTAGAAATATAGAACCTTTTTATTCAGATTTCCTTAAACGATTATGATGTTATCTGAACTATATTTATATAGAAATGGTTATCTATTATGATATTTACTTATCTAGCGAATCATTAAGACATTATTCATAAATGGGTAGATTTTTATATAATATAAAACTACATATTTTTGGTAGAAGTTTGGTAGATGTCAAGACGGACTTTAATTCAACATTTCTTATATTATAACATTAACAGCCTGTAAATTTCAATCATCGGTTAAGATGCACGCGTTCTAACCACTGGGCCATCTCGGCTCGACTTTAATTCATCAAGATCGAATATGCAAAGATGAAATCGTTAGGCTGTAAATTTACTGTTCAGTTAACACTTAATATTATTGCTATTCAATGATTTTAATAATCTCTAATATTGTAAGTATTTTTTTGAGTATTATTAATTATATTTAATGAAGAAATGCTTTTATTTGAATAAAAACGTACTGTTAGTAATTTTATTTTATGAAAGAGTTCAGTTCAGTTCTTCTAACTATAAAGATATTAAATTAAATTAAATATTTAATTTATGGCATTTATGTGTGTCAACAGGGCCCAGATTAATTTGCCAATGTCACGTAGGATTCAGAAATTACAAAGCAGTATAAATTGTTACTACATTTCTATTGAAAATATATTCGATCATAGTATTGTAAAGATCAGAGAATACCGACAGGGCAGATTAAGATATAATATTCCTACCACCGAATTCATTTTCTATTAACGCCTTTGATTCATCCTCAGCCCGCCATGACCAAACGTGATGCACATTTAATTTCAGAATGAGAATAAAATCTATCAAATTTAGCTTGGGAACTAAGATTTATTTAAGATTTAGCCAGTGTAATCACAGGCACAAGGGACATAACATCTTAGTTCCCAAGGTTGGTGGCGCATAGGTGATGTAAGGAATGGTTGATATTTCTTACAGCGCCTTTGTCTATGGGCGGTGGTGAACACTTAACATCAGGTGGCCCATATGCTCGTCCGCCAATCAATGCCATAAAAAAAAAGAAAAAAAAAGATAGATTCTAGTCTAATAGGCCTACACAGATCAGCTTGTTAACAAATAGATAAAATTAATAAATAGTAATTAATGAAATAAAATTTCAATTTCAATACTAAACATGAACAAAATATAATATACGAATTGAAGTAAAGTAATTTATAACTAAATCAATTATTATTAAAGCACACAAACAAACACTAATAATACGAAACGGTTATGAAACGACCACTGAAAAAACTCAGTGATATTTTGACGATAAAATTCGCGAAATTCAAGAATACATATCGAAATATATCGTCGTATTATAAAATAATTGAATTTTCGAAAACAGAACAAAGGTGTAAAATATTAATGAGCATATAAAATTAAATAACAATGAAATCAATAAATGTTAATATAAATTATTATAATGGCAACACAATTATATAAAATGTTAAGCGTCGAAACCAATGACGCGTAATGGCCGCAGTATTTTAATGTGAATATTTTGTTGCGATTCATTCAATGGTTTAACATAAATCAACTATTATAACATCTCTGTCATATTTTATAATATAAAAATGGAATCAGTAGACGTATTCTGTAAGAAAACACTCGAAATTCACTGCTGAACAAGAGCGTGAAATGTCAGAATGTGATAAGCAACATTGACTATGAAAATTACACGTATCAAAATGGCCTATCACCGTAAGTCAGTTGTCAACATTTCACGAGTGAAATACAAAGTGAATTCTCGCAGAACCGCACTCACATTATACCAAAATCATCGTAGTGTTTGACCGTGTGCCTATTATTTCGATATTTTTTTATTTTTGGAACGAAGTTTTTTTTACGTTGCTTACAGTATGTGAACTGGCAGAAATCTATAGGCAAAAATGTTATGTCCGCTCCACACTTCCCCACACCCCGTTTTATTTCTATTGTATACGGTTTTATATAAAGTTATTTAAACTATTTTTGGGAATGCAGTTTTTTTACGCGGTTTTCAGTGGAGTGAACTGACAGAAAACGTCATGTATGGTAAATGCATTGTGCTCCCAGGCGACCTTTCCTCTCCTTCTTTTATTCCCTGTCTCTTTCGGCTTGATAATGAACGGTTTTATATATCACCATTAAAACTTATTTTTTGTTAATGTTACTTAATGCAAACGAGATTTATGATAACTATTATATTTCTAGTAATTTAAAGAGTTATCAATTTATTCCATTCTACGATATAAACATTTATATTAATTTAGAAAAAAAAACGCTCCAACCGTGTTGTTCCATGTAAGTCCAACGGCAGTAAGTCCAACGCTCGAACCGGGTGTCCATGATGTAAGGGGTAATATCCGGGACTATTAATCCGATTCTACATTTTTTTTTCACTTGTATCACGAGTGAGTAAGTCAGTTTAAACTTAAGCACATTATGTAACATCCAGAATGCTATTATTCTCGAAGCATCGCTGTAATAACTAATGGTTAATCTTGGGCGAACGTGAACGTACCATCAGGGAAAAATTTGCTTATGTGCCAAAAAAATAGTACTCGCATAATCTTCAAATCATTAAGATTGTTCTACCAGTTGCAGTAACCCCCCTCTATTTAATACTCCCATAATGATATGGAGAATCGGGACGTCCTCATAATATCCACATTATTTGTAATTGCAATTTTATATCGATATATCGCTGATAAATTTTATAAAGCTACATAACATATTGTTATGAAACAGCTGTTGATAATAGCCAGTGATAACGCGACGATATCACGCGTATAAATGAAATGTATTGAAATGCGTCTTATACGTCATAAAAAACGGACGATATGTTACAAACGAGAAAAGTATCGTGACGTTAAAACTTCTCGACCGAAATGATTACTCGTTTATTTCCGTTAGATTTTCTTTTTTTATTACGTTTTGCAAGTTCTAAGAGATGATATGATCACTTTTGTTGTTGATAACATTTGGAAGGAAATTTTCCGCTCCGAGTTATCGAAGTTCGCTTAAATATAGTAACTTGCTGATTCTTCTCCATTGAATTAACATTCCGAATTGGTGTTAGTTTTAATTTAATTTAAATATGTAAAATGACGATTCAAAAGTGTTTGAACCTACTTTAATAAAATAAATTTTTCATCTTAGGTGATGTTCAAATCTCTAAATCGAATTTGAGTGTCAGTTTTTGTTTCTTCGTCTGTCTCCTGCTTGAGATAGTGTTTTATGTCACATGAAACTTTTTATAAATATACACTATGATTAGTGAGTCGGGATTTCCCAGTTAGAAAACGTTAATATATTTGTTGGTTTGAACTCATGACAATAATTCATTTGTTTACTTAGTGTTTATTGTTTATTTTGTGCTCGACTGTAAAGAGTAATATCACGTAGAAAGCTGCATGTGTTGAATGAATTTATTTTATTTGACACAAACAGGTTAATTCAAAATATTCTCCTTCACCGCAGAGTACAGTTTTTTTTATAAAATAAGAACTGGAAAATTATCCACCTGATGGATTCTCCAAACCGGAACACAACCAAATTTTTGTGGCAGAATTTATGATCAGTGAGGGATACATATTCAGGCTACTTACACAAAGAGAACATTAAAATCCAGCGGTCGTTTCTTGGTTTTGATACAACATTTTTAGTTTAAGTTACCACTGAACCATGGACCTTGGACCTTTTATACCTTAATGAAGTTTTAGACGATAGACTTGACAGTATGTTTATATGTTTTGAGACGTAGCTTATTATGTCAACGTAATCGGACGTTAAATTGTCAGTCTGGACGACTTCCAAGAACGCCGACGAAATTATAAGCGGTTCATAAAAACTTTGTGTCAAAGTATCATAAAAGATTTGTAGATCTTTAAACTATGTACCGAAATGTTTTCAATTACACATACATCGCTTACAAAAATATCGTACATAAATGAAAACACATAACCATTATAAACATACTACATATGGTTATAATGTTAAAAAAGAAAACAAAAAATGTAGTTACACTGTATAAATTTTCTTGAGATGAGCTATGTCATAAAAACAAAGTCGAAACTCACGATAGAACACGATCGTGAAATATCAGAGAGTTATATACAAATTTAAACTTTGATTTGTTGCAACAAATTCTTAAATTTGTAAACATGTAATCTAACACTTCTCGTTGAGCAAAGTAAGTGTCGAAGCAAGTTCCCAAGTATTTGATTTCAAAATCTATTTTCACTTTCATATACTAGTTGTCGCCTACGGCTTCGCTCGCGTTTAAGGGTTGGTCGCCAGGTCCTTGCTTCATACCTAACTTTATCAAATTCAAAGGTTTGTCTTTTATCTCTCACGATTAAACGGCTGAATTGATTAGATGAAATTTGGGCTAGAGTCAGGCAGTCAGTCAGGACATAGGCCCTTTATTGAATTGACAGTTTGTATGATAAAAGCCTCTGACTTAGCTAGTTAAGAATATATTTTAAAATATAGCTCTTAAAAACCTTTTTGCATTTTCTGGTTGCAAAACTGTGTATCTATAAATCCAGTTGTTTTATCTACAGGACTGAATATTGACTTCTGTGTTTTGCACCAATTATAATAATAACAAGTTTTATTTAAAATATCGCATAAATGAACCGCGAGGTTCTATTAAAAACATATTCCTTTATAATAGTGTATATATTTTTTTGTATTGTAACTGTAATAATATCGCTTCGTATAACGATTTGAATGGAATTTGAATAAAAATTTCAAATGAGTTGTATTCAGTTCCAACGATGCAACTTATTATTCAGTAATGGTTGAAGTTCACAAAGTGTGCAGTTTATAATAACTAGATTTTGCTTACGAGTTGTATCGATTTAAAGCCATTATGTTTGCATGCGTAATATAACCTCGATTCAAAATCAAAATCAAAATATAGGTACTTTATTAGAGTAGACTCTTGCGAGTATCTTGGAATCTTCATTTATACAACAGACAGTCCACAAGATTTAATTAAATTTAAAGGCTCAGAATACATATTACACTTAGAGGAACCGGGAAGAAGCTCGATAGTTACTCTTTTCGAGCAATCAAGATACAAACGTAATAAAATACAATTGAATTACTATAGTCAGCAAATTCTTGAAATCTTCTGACCGATGACATCACGGTTATTTCATTGGCCGCATATTCTAGAAGTTTTATTAATTAAAAATGTAAGCGAGCGAGTTTATAACCTCACTCAAAGTCACAGGGGAATCTAACATGAGCTTAAACATAGGCGCAAAACTTCACCTGATTTAATCGAAACATTCACCAAAGCATGGGATTGTAGATTTCCTAACGTATCAATTTCAAACTGTAACTATGAATTACTTGGCAAGTGAATATTAATTCGTATAATAAAAGCGGACACTGAGCCAAGCTGAAGTATTATAACATTACGGATATTATAATGAATATTCTATCAAAGGTAGTCCTTTAAGATGTACTATATACGATGGATCAGAAGAAAAATCCAAACTAAATGCCATTGTTTTAGAGTCAGTGCACCAGATTAAAGAAAAAAAACAGAACATTAGCGGAAAAACTGTGTTGTAAACTATTCAGCTCGTAAACTTATTTTTGTTTCGTCACTGAAACCGATGACTTCAGATATAAGCGGCTTATCTACTGGGCCAGTGCGCTTCACATATATCATTCATAAATATAAATATAAATAAATATTGGACAACATCACACACATTACTCTGATCCCAATGTAAGTAGCTAAAGCACTTGTGTTATGGAAAATCAGAAGTAACGACGGTACCACAAACACCCAGACCCAAGACAACATAGAAAATTAATGAACATTTTCTACATCGACTCGGCCGGGAATCGAACCCGGGACCTTAAAGTAGCGGACCCATGAAAACCGGTGTACACACTACTCGACCACGGAGGTCGTCAAAATTCATATAAGGTTATGGTATCATAGATTATTATAATATGTTATTATGATATGATTATGATTGATATTATTGTGCAATCAGGTTTAAATATTAATCAATACTACTGTTATAGCTGTTACCACAAACCTGTTTATATGTCCTACTTTTATACCCCAAATAGTCGTACATTTATTTCCAAAATCGACGACGTCACCCTATTTTTAAATAGGGATACAGGATACAGGATATTATAAGCAAATTGTGTACCAAATTCGGGTATTTGATTTTAAAAAGTGTTGGCATGCTGACCAATATAACAGAAATTGGTACACTCAAAAATATGACCTGTTCCATGCACCGCCTTTGTGTTGCCGAAGGCGAAGATTAACACTTGATGTTTCTCGTTGGTATAATTATACTGACTCACTCACCTTTCAAACCGGACTAAATAGTAATGTTGTTTGGTGTTCGAATAAAGAGAGGGCTGTACTAATACAGACCTTACATAAAATCATGAATCTTGAAACTATTGAAAACTAGTTAATAATTACTAACCTGCGTGTACGTCATCCAGCAGCACGGCTCCACCTGGTTCGCGTCTAGTCCCCAGAACTCCAGCTCTTCCTCGAACAGCGGCCCGCATACATCCGTCGGGTAGTGAAGTTTTCCCGTTCTGAAATTAAAATAATATTTGAATCCGAAGATAACCGATAGATTTTGGTTTTCTCATATATCCATACTAAAGATTTTTTTCTTTCTTAACAGTATTTTGTGTTTATGCCTTTTTGAGTTTCCTTTCATATTGATCTGATATGACCGTAACATTCTTATTATTAATCCAGTTGAAATAATTTTATGAACATCTAATATTTTTTTGTGTCTGTAAGTAATTATTTTAATAACTACTACATGTTTCCGTATATGTAGTACAGCCAAGAAATCGGCCGAAACTCAACTATATATTTTTGGTAAAACAAGCGTTATTAAAGCTAGCTGTTAGTAAAATTTTATATTTAGAACTAGCCTTGTTGAGATTTAAGTTTAAGACTCTACGACGGATTGGGTACAATGATATCCATAGTACCTTTTAGTAATCGGTAATCAACGCCTGCTTTAACCATATTGACCACCGATATGTGTCCGAATATTCGCTTTTTGGCCATCGTATTACCAAGACGTATACAAATATTCGCTTTCTAGTCATCGTAATAAAGTTGATATTACTTTACATAGCGTTGCATCTTTATCAAGTATACTTTTGAAATGCTGGGTTCTCAGAACAGTCCTTATAGACAAAATATTCTCGAGGGAGTTAGTTGATAAAAAAATTAATGGTCAACTTCGTTTTCTGATTAGAAATACGTTAGGTCTTAGCTGAATACAAATCTAACAAACAATACTTTGTTACTTTTTAGTATGTATATATACTGACAAGTTATAAAAGTATCATTAATAACTTTTTTTTTATAAGATAGATTGACGGACGAGCAAATCGGTTGCCCGATGATTAGTTGTCACTACTGTTCATAGACATTGGCACCGTATGAATTTTTAATAATTCCTTATATAACCAATGCATCATCATAGGGAATTAAGATGTTATGTCCCTTGTACCTGTAGTTACACTGGCTCACTCACCTTCTAAACCGGAACCCAACAATACTAAGTATTGCTGGCGGTGGAGTATATGACGAGTTGGTGGTACCTATTCAGAAATGTTTTTACAAAGACCTACCACCAAGTAAATATAACAAACTTTTTAATATAAAAGAGTTTTATGAAAACTCTAGAATATTCCAAGAAACAATATCATATTCAACATCTTGTATCATTATAAAAAAGTATTCTCTTGCGTTTGTTAGAAAAATGTTGTAGTTTTCTTGACAACAAAAGATTCTTGTAATGTAACTTGAAAACATTGTCGAGTATTTTATTTAAAAGAGATATTAAAAACCAACATTCACTTGTGGTCGGTTAAATTAGATGGTCATACAAGCACCAGTTTGTATTGTTATTTATGAAATCGTGTAGCTCTTTTTAAATATATCTTGTATACAGTACTTTGGCTTAAGTTAGTTTCTCCATAGACTTACAATATGAGAATCACATATTGAAAAAAACGTAGAAGTTAGAATTTTTTTGCTGACCCTAGTATTTTCTTAGGTTTTGTAAATGGCAGTCGATATAATTCTAAATTCATGAACTATGTTATAATTCTACTAGTATAATTTTTAATTTACTTTTTTGCCGATTTTAAAAACGTATAACAACTAGGAACTTATTTCAAAATAACCGAAATAAAATGACCACAAAGGACGCTGGTGGAAATTTGTATTAAATATATATATCCCCCCCTATCACCTCCTAACGGGAATACGTCGAATTACCAATAACCCTGTATTATATATTTCTTTAAATTTTTCGCGTAAAGATGTCCTAGGGCTAATATTGTAAATAGTTCCGATAGCTCTTTTCTGCTGAATAAATAAACTATTTCAATATCTCCTGCATTACTACATAACAATATTCCGTATGACATAAGACTGAAAATTACTAAAATAAACCAGTCTAGCAGTACTTATGCCCGTGAGTTTTCTAATTGTTTTTATTGCATAAATGGCACTACTTAGTTTTCCTGCTAGGGCATACAAATGGGTGCCCCACTGAAGTTTAAGAGTCAAGGGTTATCTCTAAAAAGAACGTCGACTCAACAAATTTAAGTATTTCATTGTTCAAAATAACCGCAGAAGAATTTGACTTGGCATTGCTTTTAGTACCACAGTATTTATGTCAAACCAACCAAGAACCCGCGACAGAGCACAGCTTACAACGTCATAGTTGTTTATGTTTCTGTCGAGTTTAAAAACAAGGGATGTATCATCTGCAAACAGTACAATGTCGCAAGTCTTATTTACAAAATAATGTAAATCATTTACATATAAGAACTGGAGACACACAAGTAACTAAATTGCTATTTAATTTATTATGAAAGTATATATATAATACTAGGGGTCGTCCGCAGTTCGCCAGTGTCGCGTCCTTCTTTGGAGTGCAAGCTTGTTTCATAGAATATTTCATTCACTTCATTCCTAAAGATCGACAGACAGACGTTTTTTTTGGTATTGTTAATATTAGAATAGATTATTTGTCATGAATTACGATTTATTAGTAGAAAAAAAGGAGACTGGCGTTGTAAGAAATATTAACCGTTTCCGATATTGCCAATGTGCCCCCAACCTTGAGAACTATGATGTGATGACCCTTGTGCCTCTAGTTACACAGGCTTCTTTCCTCTTCAAATAAAAACAAAACAATACCAAGTATTGCTGTGTCGCGGTTGATTTTACCTGATGCGTGGGTTGCATAAAATAATAAAACTCTACCATCACTTAAAATTATTAAGCTTGTTTGGGATATAAGTATATTTTTGATAATCAATACGAATTTACATTTTACATTAGCAGCCTGTTAATTTCCCACTGCTGGGCTAAGGCTTCCTCTCCCTTTGAGGAGAAGGTTTTGAGCATATTTCACCACGCCGCTCCAATGCGGGTTGGTGGAATACACATGTGGCAGAATTTCGTTGAAATTAGACACATGCAAGTTTCCTCACGATGTTTTCCTTCACCGCCGAGCACGAGATGAATTATAAACACAAATTAAGCACATGAAAATTCAGTGGTGCCTGCCTGGGTTTGAAACCGAATTCATCGGTTAAGATGTACGCGTTCTAACTACTGAATAAACATTTCAAGAATTTGGTTAAAAAGTAAAAAAAAAATTAAAAACAACGTTAGTGATTTCATTATCTCCATAAGCGTTTTGTTTTAAAAAAGTCATATTCGTAATTTCAATGGAAATTCATAAAATTTCAAACACAGAATTATGTTCGAAATTTATATATAAATAAATAAAAATAGTGTATCAATATTGACATCGGGAGTTATTTGAAGCTTAAACAGTCGTCAATAATAAATTTGTCAGTACAGAATCTCCCGTTGAACTTTAAAAGCCCGTGTTCATAAATCAATAACGCCTTTGATACAGGAGATTAAACATGTTGTTCGACCAGAAAGCGCTTTAACAACTTAAATGTTTCATTACTAGTATAGTATAGCTTATTTCCACGGCTTGGCTTGTCTTAACTTACTATAGATAATGCCTGTGATCTTAGTTTACATTTAAAACGAGATCGTTAAAAAAATAAAAGTTAATATTGACAACATCACATGCATTACTCTGATCCCAATGTAAGTAGCTAAAGAATTTTGTTATGGAATGATAAATAATCAGAAGTAACGACGGTACCACAAATATCCAGACCCAAGACAACATAGGACATCAATGAACTTTTTCAACATCGACTCGGCCTGGAATCGAACCCGGGACCTCGGAGTGGCGTACCCATGAAAACTGGTGTACACACTACGCGACCACGGAAATCGTCATGAAAACAGATTTCTTGTATTAATCGTATCCATTATAATAATATCCTTTTATTCCTAAACATAGGGTTACAAGAGGCTTCTAAGTTCGGTGTGTTTTTTGGCATAGTCCTCCAATTCCTTCAAATGGGTCCTATCCCTTGCTACTCTCATCCAGAATGGTCCCGCTGTCTGTTTCAAATAATCTTCCCATCTCCTGACTTGACTCCTGAGTCGTATTATTTAATTTAAGTTAAAAGAATAGAATAGTTTTAATAGAGTGTGCAAGCGTGGTCTTTTTTCTTTTATAAATATATTTAAAAAAAAAAAAAAGATATATAAGTAATAACTTTTTAAATATAATCGTATTATGATTATAATTTTATATTTAATTAAAATTCTTGGGTCTAAATTAAATATTTCGTTTTTGTAAACTTTGCGATGGCCCTCATACAATTGTAAATTTGTAAATCTCTTAAAAAATCTCCGAATATTTCGCATAAAAATAATTCAGTTCACTGAGTTATCGAAGAGAAAGATTTTTTTATAATATTATTTACTATAAGAAAATCTGTACTATTCATCAGTAAAATAAATTAATTATAATATTGCCAATACAGACGAACTAATGATCAGTTAGTTAACGATAAACTTTGTAGCAAAAATAACGATTCCGAAAGGGCTAAGTAGACCCCAAAACTAAATTTGGCCCCAAATAACCAAACTGTCTTGCCTTTATCAATTAAATTAATTTGCCCTCAACCAGACACTTGAGATAATAAATCGTAGCCACGGATCGCATTGGTTAAAATTAATAATGCTTAATGCAAATGCCAGATGTTTGAAACTGGAAATTCCTTTGATTTGATTTTAAAAACATTTTGAAAGTACATTAATAATATTGTTGGAAAACTTTCCAAATAGTTTATTGTAATTGATGATGAAAATGATGTAGTATTGACTGATTTCGGTTACGGATGCCAATTTCAAGGAAGAGCTGGCAACTACGCGAACATATTACTTATAACTGTGCACATGCTCAAGTGTGTGCAAAACATATGCACTCTGTATTCCCTCAATCTCATTAACTAATGGTACGGTAAATCCGATATGACAAATAAAGATAAAGTTCAGACGCAGGAACGGCTTTACGTGCTTTTCGAGGGAGTTTGCACAGTTCCTGACTCCGTAACTGATAATATAATTATTCGACAGATAAACTCAATAACATTCTATCGGCTCAATCTGGGATGAACCCAGGACTTTGGCCTTATACCTAGCTACTAGGTATACGAGGCAGACGGTGCAATTGATATTGATGATGGTACCATCGAATCGTCTGATTCGTTTTCCGGTCCAGTTAACTTTGTTGATCAATCAAATTAAGTATTGAGGTAATATAGTTCGAATATATTATATAAAAATTTATCGGTTGTCCGTTCAATGTTATTCGAGGCTATTATTTTTGCATCTCATTGCAAAGGATTGAAATTACTGTTTGAATAAATAATGTTACTCGAGAGAGTCCAGTTATTACTTCAATGTTCATCGAAAATTGATGGTTAAAATTTTTACATGATTAATTTTCCCGAATATCTTTAAGAACCTGATCGCTGCGCTACCTACCAGATGCAACCAAAACCACATAAAAATTCAGTCAAGTGTACATAAAAAAAAAAACATCAAAGAATCAGCCCTAGTCGTTCAGGTGGAGTTCCGTGACAATTACAGGCACAGGAGAGATATATATATAATACATAAAGATTATCATCTCGGTAAAATCTACAATCGTATAAATCTGATAGATTTAAATAATCTTAAATTATGAAGAACTTGTAAGAAGTAAAGTATTTTTTGATTTAATGAATTCCCTTAATATCAAAGTTTTGATGACCACCGTGGTCGAGTAGGGTGTACACCAGTTTTCATGGGTACGCCACTCCAAGGTCCCGGGTTGGATTCCCGGCCGAGTCGATGTAGAAAAAGTTCATTAGTTTTCTATGTTGTCTTGGGTCTGGTGTATGTGGTACCGTCGTTACTTCTGATTTTCCATAACACAAGTGCTTTAGCTACTTACATTGGGATCAGAGTAATGTATGTGATGTTGTCCAATATTTATTTATTTATTCCAGCTCAGGCATACTATAACGTACATATTTTTTAACATTTGATTATAAACTTGTATTGTTATAACGTTGGGATCAAATTAAGCGTTCAAACGAATAAAATAGCAGGGACAATTCGCATGAATAATATTTTCGGAGTTCATAAGGTTGAATAATTTCGGTATGTTGTTACCATAAATGAAAAAGGGTCGACTCCAAAAATGCCCTAAGTAAACAAATGAAGGGTGAAAGAAAATAAAATGTTGGTTCTGACTTTGAAAATAACTTGTATCAATATATGCCTTGAGGTTTTCCAGTTGATTTGTTATGAAATCAATGATTTATTTACCTTTGAAGTTATGATTTTATACAATAGACTTAAAGAGGAAAAACTTTCTGATGAATGTGAAAATATATTACTGAAAGAAATACATTGGTAAAGTTGGAAGGTAATATCAGAATTTAATATATTTGTAATGTTCCAAAAGTTGTTGCCAAAAATTTCGTGACGAATAATGAAGAAATAATGTTAGTAACAAGTTACACCTTAAAAGATGAAAGTGTTCGTTCAACCTGTGTTGCTAGTCATAGTTCTCTCACTCAATCGAAAACATTTAAGCTATGGCTACATAAAATCAAAGTCACCCAGGAGACATTAGAGAGGGTATTCATAAAATAACTAGAAATACAAAATAGCTGTATGGAGCGGAGCTAAAGTGCAGATACGCGTAAGTTATGTGATGTTATTGCTCGTAGAACCGATAGAAATGTTCCAAGGTTTTATAATGAAGACCATCTACTGAAAACGTAACTTGTGTACTCCTTTTGGGTAGGAGATTCAATAGAATGAAAATGAATTGAATCACAGCATTCGTCTAAGAAGTATATGAAAATCCAATCATCATCTTATAATGCTAATAAATGAAGATGACGCCGTTAAAGCACCAATTTCAGTCAACTACTATTAATTAATCTGCTTTTCAAGTAATTTTTACCTGGGTCGGTAACACCGCCTTATCAGAAACTCAAAAAGTAGTATATAGTATACCTAGAAATAAAATGAATGATTTATATTTTTTCAAGCACATTGTCTTTCTAATAATAACATGAATATAACGCCCATTCGTATATAATTATAAATATATTTATTTATAAAACATATATTATGGATAAAGAGTCACGATATGAAGCCGGGCCAACAATAACTGAATAAACGTAAAAGTGAAAATGAAAGAAACGTACCGTTCCTGACCATTTTTCTCCTAAAATATCCAATTTACTCTAATATTTATTTAAACGTTCACTTAATTGATCAACATAGTATTTACTTGGCGATAGGGCTTTGTGTAAGCCTCGTTCGGGCAGGTACCACTCACTCATCAGATATGGTACCACCAAACAATAGAATTCATTATTGTTGTGTAACAAAAAGCAAATGTAACTACACAGACACAAGGGGCTTAACATCATAATTTCCAAGGTGGTGGTGGCGCTGGCGGCTTAAGGATTGGTTTATATTTCTTACAGCGCCAATGTTTTTGGGCTATAGATATAACCATGAGATGGTCCATTTGCCCATCAACACATACCATAAGAAATGAGCGTGTCGAAATATATTGGCAGATATCGGTAGAGAAAAAAAATATGAAAAACGTTTGTGCTGAATATACATTCGTTTTGTATCCTATTGATTGATGGACTGAGTGAAAGGTCCAAATGCTGGACAAATGTTACAAAAAAATAAACGAAAAGGGACGGAATATTTTTAGCTACGCTTTTTTCTTTATATTGCAGTCTCGAAATTTTCAAAATAGAGCTGTTGAAGGATCTGCAACTTTCTACGTGTATATGTTAAGAAATATAGTAATCTTATTGTACATTTTGTATTCCGGGATTACAATAGTTTTCTGAAATGTAAACTTTATCTAATAACTTTCATTGTGAGTTAGTTAATAATAGTTTTATAAATAATTAAATCCAACAATGATTAGGTACGTATTTCTCATACAGAAACGAAATTGTTATAAATGTGTATATATTTATTATTTTATGCAGACTTCTCGCGGGTAAGGTTTAAGGTAGCATTTTCGACGTTCATTTGTTACGGAACCCAAAAATAGCTATCTAGGTCGCAGTATCGAACGTATCAGAAAAATTTAAGCTGAAGTGCTTTTCAGTGTAAAACGTCAAGATTTCATCATTTATTCAAAATTGGAGACGTAATACTTAAATTATTGAATGTCACATTATTAAATCTCTCAAGACTTTTTGTCAAGCCTTGTAATGGCAGAAAATATATTTATTTGAGGTCTTAGAAAGAGTACCTTTAATGGTTTTCAAAAAAATGAAAATAAAATATACTTTATTCAAGTAGGCTTTTACAAACACTTTTGAATTGTCATTTAACAAACTATAATAAGTAAAGCTGTGGTAGCGGTTCGGAATGTAGATTCCACCGAGAAGAGCCGGTAAGAAACTCGGTAGTTACTATTTTTCGACATCTAAAAATATAGTCATGTTAGTTAAATACAATAATATATGTATGTAAATTATATTGCATGGAAGTCAACAAGTATTGACTCCACGCTTTTTTATCATCTGTATAATCTCGTATTGAATAATATGCCTTCTTTACCAATGTATTTTTTACAAATTATTTGAATTTATGAAACGACAAAGTTAAAAATGTCTACGGAATTTTGTTTAAATGTCGGATCTTCTTTTGAAACTAAATCAATGATGATGTCTTAAATCGAATTTGAATCGAGATCTGATAAGAGATTCATTGAATATAGCTGTGTTTGTATTAATTATAAATTGTATTCAAAATTTTCGTTGTGAAAATCATATTTAGCATTATTATAGCTCTTTTTGATAAGCTCTTTGGAGATGACTCCTGACAAACAAATCACACTTCCAAAGCCTACTCCAATGAAGACACTGAGCCAAATTCAGTGGTGGAATAAACGTGAAGTGAATTGATAGAGCCACATTAAAGCCACGATTTTTTTTTTGTAATTATTTTTTTAAATGAAAATGGCCATAAAATTTTACCTTAGCTTTTTGTTTAACTTCACAACGTGTCGTGTGCACACACAATTAACTGGACAATATATCACGCGCAGCATGGTAATCTTACTTGAGAATGGTTTTCGTGGTGAACGTCATAGAAGTCAAGAACACATCATAATTTTTAATTGTTACATATAAAAGCAGTATTAAATGTATTAAAAAGTCTACTAAAATATAATTTATAATAAAGATTTTCATAACAAAAGATTATTACAAAAATAAACTACTTCATAAAGATAAAAAGAAAAATGTAATAAAACGAATTGAAAAGAATTTTTAATAAGCGATCATAATGTAATTTATGAAAAATATATTTTTTTTAAGATAACATTATGCTTTGTTCGCGACATAGCAGATATTGAATTTTTATTCATGGAATGTGTATCTTATGTAATTATGGGTGAGATATTTTTAATATGTTGCAGATATTCTTGTTTTGAGACATGAGTTAATTTTTTAATATATCTCACTTTGTGGTAAGGCTTATTGCAAGCCCGTCTTAATATATATTTTACTGTTACAGCTGTACTTAATATTGTTTTGTGCCGGTTTGAACTATAACTACAGACACGGGGACATAACATATCTTTAATATTACTTAAATCTCCTACAACGGGTGGGGCAACCGCCAACTATTCTATAATAAAAAAAAATATATATATATATTGGACAACATCACACACATTACTCTGATCCCAATGTAAGTAGCTAAAGCACTTGTGTTATGGAAAATCAGAAGTAACGACGGTACCACATAAATAAATATAATATTCAACTAAGCTTAAACCATCCAATTTACAAGATTACTTTAAATGTATTCCATCGTGTATGGAATCCAAAGACTATCATAGGAATGAAAGTCAGTAGTACTTTTATTATAACTCTTCTTTACTGTGAATTGTCCGACAATTTTCAATAATCAAATATTATCAAATATAAATTTCATTCGGATATGTACGCTAACCATCATTAAGATGAAATGTATTGATGATAATGAAATAATTTAAGAGTAATAAACGAATTACTGTTCCGAAAAAATTGGAAGATTGGACGACATTTATAGGTTGAAACAATATCACAAATAAAAAAAAACATGGAACAAATATGTCAAGAGTTGGTAATATTAGAAATACTAAATTTTACTAAAGAACCATTAACTGCTAGATATATATTTTTATTTTTATTGTACGAAATTGAATTAACTACTAATTAAACATACTAGCAAAGCAAAATAATAAAATATATTACGACATCACCAAAGAGAAACCTATTAGGCGTAAACGAAATTATAACACGAATATCACCTCAGATGCTAGAGCTGTTTAGAAGTTTCGAGATCATTGAAACCTTACCTGTAATAGTTAAGGACCTGCGCGAAGACGCCAGGATGTCTGTCGAAGAAGTACTCGTTGAGCACGGGGTCGTAATTGGCGAGCGCCTCCGTCAAACGGGACAGCCGCGTCGCCGGGATCTTCTTCAACGTAGCCTTATAGGTCTCATGTCTGATACCACCCACGTTCAAAACTACGCGGTTCTCCGCGTCCATGTTGAGGAGATTCATTTCTGTAAAATAAAACACAATTTTATCAATCAAATACTAGAAGATGAGGCCGTGCTGTTTGTATCATTATAATGACGTGCAGTTAAAAAGTAACCTATTCATGTGTTTTCGTGTGGCTGTAATTACTTTTGTTTTTGGGTAAATTATTAGCAGCGTGTCTCATTAAATACTTATTCATTCAAGAATAACTTTCCAATAGGACGTTTCCGGGCCGTAACTGCATTTCAGATACAGCTAAGGGTTAAAGGTTTGCCTGTTTTTGTAGGAATTTGGATTTCATCAAGTGATTATACAAAACGGTACTGACAGCGGTCTCCAAGTGAATAATTTAAGTTACGTCTAATGATTATATGAATATTTTGTAAGACCGCGGTCAGTCCATTGTTATACTACTTTAAAGCAACTAAAATAAACATTACAAAACTTATGATTTTCAACTACAGAGCACATTATAAATCATTATGTAATATGATGCTCTTTTAGTCTTAAATAATGTTAGATTATTTTTTTGTAAAGATTGTAAGAATTTCATATTATTTTTTTGTTAAGAGATCAAGAGAATACAAATTGCATGTGTGCTAGGCACAGCTGTGTACAATAATATAATTTGCACAGTTGGCTAGACTCATTTGAAGCTGCTTTGGTCAAAATCGGCCGAAAAATATTTTTAAAACAACGTATGTCGTGGGAGCCGAGATGGCCCAGTGGTTAGAACGCGTGCATCCTAACCGATGATTTCGGGTTCAAACCCAGGCAGGCACCACTGAATTTACATGTGCTTAATTTGTTTATAATTCATCTCGTGCTCGGCGGTGAAGGAAAACATCGTGAGGAAACCTGCATGTGTCTAATTTCAACGAAATTCTGCCACATGTGTATTCCACCAACCCGCATTGGAGCAGCGTGGTGGAATATGCTCCATACCTTCTCCTCAACGGGAGAGGAGGCCTTAGCCCAGCAGTGGGAAATTTACAGGCTGATTATGTTTATGTATGTTATGTCGTGGGAGGCAATAAATGAAAAAAAAAACAACACTTTATTTGCAATAACTGTTTATGAAAAATATTTCGTCGTTACAGAATTACATAAACAAGCCTAAACAATTCGAGTGAATGAATTTCAAACCGTTTTCAAGTGAATTATTTTGCGAAGAAGATAACGATGTAATTGGGATCCCTACGAAGGGCACCGTAATTATTGTGGAAATAACTACAATAGTCGAAAACGGAACGAGCTTGCTGTTATTATGGAGAATTAGGAAAACTTTTGAATCAAAAATTAGTTTAGTCGCTTATAATAAACAATTTTAATTTATACAATCAAACCTATTTTTAATAAATAAATAATAATAAATAATAAATATTGGACAACATCACATACATTACTCCGATTCCAATGTAAGTAGCTAAAGCACTTGTGTTATGGAAAATCGGAAGTAACGACGGTACCACAAACACCCAGACCCAAGACAATATAGAAAACTTATGAACTTTTTCTACATCGACTCGGCCGGGAATCGAACCCGGGACCTCGGAGTGGTGTACCCATGAAAACCGGTGTACACACTACTCGACCACGGAGGTTGTCAATAATAGAAATTTTTATATGCTGGCTTGCTGACTCATGGCTGAAGATTATGGATTCAAACCCGGACAAGAAAAAAGTTTTGTCGCGATGCGTTCAGGATTGAGTTTGATGAAAATCTTCCATATGTGTATCCATTAATCCGCATTGGATCAGCCTAATGGAATGAGCTCCTAACGATTTCCTATGACATAGATCCTTAGCTTAATAGTAGGACATTTAGAGACCTTTTTAACAAAAAGTGACAATATATCAATATGATATGAATGTAACGAAAATATACCGTAATATATGTGGGAGATAATAATTTTTAATCAAGTTCCGATCTTATAATACGGTTGTGCTATTGACTCAAAAGGACAAGTTGCTATAAAAAGTCTCGACAGATGTCAACAGATCAGAATTGGTTCAGTGTCGGACACGGCACAATCGGTGCTCTGAACTGTTTTTTGGTGATTAAACCAGGTGAGCGTATCTTTGTATATATTCTGTAATTAAACTCAATTATTCTATAACATAATCAGCCTGTAAATTTCCCACTGCTGGGCTAAGGCCTCCTCACCCGTTGATGAGAAGGTATGGAGCATATTCCACCACGCTGCTCCAATGCGGGTTGGTGGAATACACATGTGGCAGAATTTCGTTGAAATTAGACATATGCAGGTTTCCTCACGATGTTTTCCTTCACCACCGAGCACGAGATGAATTATAAACACATATATATATATATATATATATATATATATATATATATATATATATATATATTTGTGTTTATATGTAACATAACAATTTGAATTGAAACATCTTTGAGCAAGATTGAAATAAAATTAATTACGCGTTACAGTTATATGTCACGTTATATTCGTATGAGTGGGTGTGACTATATTATTTATTATTACTCACATTTCAAATGAAATACATGTCGACTATGTACAACTTTTATATAATATGTATTTAAATCAACATCAAAAGTGTCACTTTTTAATACCTACCTATATACGGCAGTTTTATTTGTTGTATATGTGAGCATGATTTCCTACAGTCCGATTCAGTCACAGCGCTCAATCTTAAGGAAGACCAGCTTCTAATGCGGGTCACATTATTATTTTATTTATTTATTGAAAAAGTTACATAATCAACTTAAAATTAATATCTGATGTGGGTAACGTTCAAAGCGATGCGTCTTTAAAGGTGTGAACGACATTGACCTTAAAAAATATAAATCAAACTAACCTATATAAAATTAAATTTTAATAACTACATAATAATTTAAATTAAGACATAACAGAGCTAATAATGTACTGAGGTATATAAATGCACAAGTGTGTGCAGAAACACAAGTATGGTGTACTTTTTATTCCCTCAATCTTATAATTCTAGAGGGCAAATCCGATTCGAATGGAAAGTGTTCAGGCGAAGGACCAACGGCTTTACGCGCTTTCCGAGGTATAGGATTCTACTCATCCAACTTCTAGACTCCGGGCTGTTACTAAGAATTTTTCGACTGAAAAACTCAATAACTTTATTTGCTCGACCTGGGGCTAGAAACCAGAAGCTCGGCATCTGTGGCTTTAAATCTAGGCTCTAGATCAACAAAGCCAGGAGCTGGAGGCTGTAAGTATACTGGATCGCTCATCATTCATTGGCTATGCAAGGAATACTTAATATCTCTCACAGCGCCAATGCCTATGACTGGTGGTTACCATTTACAATCACTTTCGGCCATTCGTTAAATTTTTGCTGAGTCTGACCAAAATTCGGTCAAGGCACAGAAATTACACATGTTTGAAAAGTAAGATTAAATTCTAGTGTGACGTATAAACTCACTGTATCTCCTCAACTCAACACAACTTCAACTATATACCGCTACGGTGATCGGCTTTGGCCGCGACGCGACATGATCTGAATATAGTCATCTTCCAACCGGCTGAACCTTGCGTGTGATGACATTGCTGATACGGCGGTGAAACCTGAAATAGATACATATCAATTATTCAATTGTAAAATTACTATTAAACTTTGTATAATCGGGAATCAAATATTGAGTTGAGGTGCGTCTTTTTTTTGGATAGTAAAAAACGAGATCGGTGTTTAAGCTGCTTATGAGCTGCTTATATAAATAATATCCATCGACTACACGGGACAAATACTTCTGTAGATTACATGTTCTATCTATCTGGATAATATGTTTGCTCTCAACAATTTTTAATTTTAAAAAGTCAATATATGTAATTTGACCTATATGATTTTGGAGTGTGGAGGGTCATGACGTCTATGATCCCCCTCTTTTGTCATGGCTTTAAGACAAACGAATCACGAAAAAATTAAATAATCTTAATTGTGTGTGTAATGTTTAATGGAACTGTAACTATGTTTGTTAATAATATTATTAAAAATATAATATTAGATTAACATAATTCTGATGACATAACATAATATGACATGCTGTATGGCATATCTTAACATGCGAAATCAAATTGATAAACTTTTTCCTATTCTAAATATATTTCCTAAGCATAAACATAGAAAGATTATTCTAATTTCCTTTTTTTTTTTTAATTAGACCTTGGCATAAAGAGAACAAAGCATAATTCCATTGCCGTATTTTATAATTAAAAAGATTTTATGTAAAAAAGGCATGTTCCTTTAGTAAAGGTGGTAGAATTAGAATTTACACTTCTCTTAGTATAAATTATAAAGCAGCATCTCCATGAAAGCAAAATTGTCCTCATTTAACATCTGTACTGACACACGTTGGTACGAAAATTTCCTTAAATTGTAAATAAAAATGTACATTGAATTGTGTGTTGAATATTAAATTATATCTAATATATGGAGTTGTTTATTTAAACGGGTTAAGTAGGCACTGAATACACTATACATCTAATGGGACTGGATTCATTTGAAAAATATTTTTAGTGTTATTCTCTATCTATTGAGAAAGGTGCTATGTTTATATCCGATACCTATATCCGATCTGAGGCGTCGGAGTAATGTTTGAATGTAAGGGCAGAATTATTAAACATTTCTTAGTACCAATGTTTGGCGTACTAATCTATACATATAATAAAATTGGAGTGTCTTTTTGTAATGTTAAAATAGCGTTTTACTAAATGCATATGTATGTATACACGGTACATATACCTAAATAACATTTTTTACAATTTTTGTCTGTATGTTTGTTCCGGCTAATCTCTGGAACGGCTGGACCGATTTTGTAGGGACTTTCACTGGCAGATAGCTGATGTAATAAGGAGTAACTTAGGTTACTTTTATTTTAGAATTATATGTAAAATAATAATAAAGTCACGCCTTTTTATTAAATTCAAACGCGCACGAAGTCGCGGGCACAGCTAGTATAGTATATAAAAATATTTACATTCCAAAATACAAAAATAACTAACTTGTGCCACTTTGTCTTATACCGTGTATCGTGACGTCATTTAGAAAAGATAGATATCTAATTATTTGCCATGAATCCTCGTCTCTTGTGTACTGTCATTCCACTGTCATTTTTAATAAAAGTCTGAGGCGAGCCTGATATTATTAAAAAAATACGTTTTCCTCACACAAAACACCTTTTCGAATTAATAATTTTAAAGATTTATTTTTTTATACATTAATGTTCGCAACATGTAAACACTACAAAAATGTTTAGAAGTCATTATTTATTTAACCCATTAACAACTTAGCTTAGTCCTAATAATTACAATAAATACATATAACAATTATTTTACATATAAAATGTAACTCATAAGTTATTAAAAATATAATGTAATTTAAATAAAGCAATGCAATGCAAGCAACTCAATTTCAATGAATATTACCCTCCGTATTAGGTGTTTACTAACAACACTCCGCAAGTGAAGCTGCGGGCGGAGTCTAGTTTACAATAAATAATGATAGTCGTTTACAATTTACTTATCTTATTTGATTAAATCAAGAATTTCATAATGGCTTCTCATTAACATTTTCGCAGATTTCTGCGAATTAACATTAAATAACGACCTTAAACTTTCTTAAAACCCGCTTATAAATTGTTTTGTAATATAATCTTTCAAACAAAGAACCCGCAAACTTCGGTTAAGGTTCACGTGTTTTGACCACAGGGCCAATCCAGCTCTTCGATATGAATATTTTATACCAAGAAATTGTGAATCATTTATCTTCAATCGTAGTTTATGTCTATCAAGCGTCTTGCTCGTTTGGGCATCAATGGCGTGCGAAAAATTTATTTTCACAATTGACCTTATTGTGTTTATGTGTGCGTAAATAATGTTATTTGCAATTATTTAAACAAGCGTAATAAAACTATCGATGATATTATCGTGACCTATTCTAGCCATGGTTGATATTTTATAAGAGACTAAATAACTATATATAACATCTGACATCTCACTTTGGTAATAAACAACATTAACATTATAACTTGGAAAATAGGTACCTTCTGAACTCTAGCACCGCACGCGCTCATTGGTCAATTCAAATAGCGCGCGCTTCCATGGCTTCCTGTTACACACTTCCGTCCCTTTTCGCGAAATTAATCCCAACGATTGCAGAAAAGCGAGAGGAAAGATGTCACTCGTTAAAAACCAACGAGGCATGCATAATAATGAATCAAAACCGTATTAATATTTCATCTTCGTAGAAGGCTAATTCGAGATGCTAGAATTAAGCCCTATGGCTTAATAGTTATTGGAGTGTTGTCGGGGATGCTAATTTGCTTTTCCCTGAGAGTATACTTGTAGTTGTGAGAGAATGGTTCTGAGTTTAAACCGGGGGGGACAAGCACCACTGGTTTCATGTGCTTAATTTATATTAATAATTCATCTCGTGCTCGGCAGTGAAGAAAAATATCGTAAGGAAACCTGCGCGTGATGGATGAGAATCTGCCAAGAGTATCTAACAAGCCGCATTAAAGCAGCGTATTAGATTAAGCTCGAAGCCTCCCTCAAAAGGTAGAGAAGGCCTTTGCCCGGTTGTGGGACACGTTTGACACATACACGTTTATCGACATAAAATTTAATATGAAACATTCCTAGTTTACGTTCATACTGCCAATGACAACACACGTCATGTCAAAGATGAAAATCAATGACATTTTTTTTAACACTTGAATTTTTTAATTGTTGTAGTGACAAAGTATCGTCCAATAGAGCCTAATTTTTCTTACGTATCTTTGGTATCAACGTAGCTAATGTTTTATTAGCAATGAATTACGGTTGAATTTCGACCAATGGGCGGCCACTAGTATTCTTCAATTGTTGTAAAAACCATGCGAAAAAGCTTTAGTATTTTTTAATAATCTTTGCTTAAAATTTATTGTATATCATGTACCTCAATATTAATACAATCATACATATTTTTACAAAGGAAGCATATTCACGAGTTTGTCCTTATTAAAGTACTACAATTTCGCGATCTGTACGAAGGATTGTATATCAGATACGTCATTGTAAAATAAGCTTTATAACTCAGACTTACGATGTATTTTTCAAAGGTACTAGCAAAATATTTTTTTCGCCGTTGGGAATGATATGAAATATAGCTACGAGAAGAACAAAGAACGTGCCACAGACTGAAAATTGTACAGATAAAAAATAAAACAAAATTGTTCGAAATTTTTTTTCCACGGTAGCAATGATAAAGGTGTAAGAAATTGAAATATACATGCACAACGGCTGATCGTTGAGTTTTTATTTTAAACGGATTTAGTATCTTAAAGTCCTTAGAGATTTATTGTAGTATTAATAAAAGGTTAATCCGAAACAAAAGATAAGCAATACTAAGCATTTATGATTCACATCTTAGTTCTTAATTGAAAAAAAAAAAAAAATGTAAGTACTAATATATTATGTAAGATTTTCAATTAAAGACCTCTACTGGGCTGATCTGTTCTATTATTATATGAGCCACTGTTCTGAAGTAGCCCAGTATCGGGTTGTTCTTAACTATTTTTATACGAGTCCTTGTTCTGCAGAAACCCAATATCAGTCTAATCTATACTATTATTTAACTTTGGCTGAACTTTTTTACATTTCTAAGTTTAGTTGAAGTTATAAATGTAGATGGTTTTAAGCGAACTTTCTCTTTACGTGATTTAATACGAGGTAGTGTGGAGCTTAAGCAAGTCGAGTTAGTTTAGAGAGTTATCCGCTTCACAGCTAAAACTTATGAAAAATGTATGGAGTTGCAGCTCTGAAGTGACTCCACCTTAGAGTTTTTAATAAGATGTTTTAATTCTTAGCTGTTTTTATTCTTTATTCAAGAATATTAATTACGCTGTGCCCGCGTTCACCTTGTTTATAGTAATACCGGTTTTTATTATACAACGAAAGTTACTAATTATTTTATAAATGAAGCTGAGTTTTATAAAATTTATCTTGTGTTTTTTTTGTGCTATATTTTAAGGCATAAAAATGTAGCCTATACATTGTACACTCATATTGTCGGTGAAGAACTCTTTTCATAAGGAAAAGGTTATTTAGGCCTTATTTAACGTTCCCCATTACGGGCTAGTAGATACACATGAGGCAGAATATAATTCAACGCGTGCATACTTTTTAAGGATATTTTTTGATATCGAGCAAAAATTAGCAAAAAATGGCGTTTGGTTGAATGGGATTAAATATTTATTATTTTTACTTTATAGCGGCAACAGAAATACGTTATTTGTAAAAAAATTTAACTTTCTATTTACCGCGGTTCTTGATATACAGCCTGGTGACAGACAGATGGACGGACAGACAGCGATGTCTTAGTAACAGAGTCTCTACCTCATATTTCATTTCTGTAACAAATCTTTTCATCTTTTGAATATGTTGAGGAAATATAAACATATAAACATAAATATAAATATAAACATATAAATATAAACATAGCAAAAATGTAACATTTATATAAGTCGGATAATAGCAATGGTCGTCTAATTTATTCCACTAAAACAAAACATTAGAGGTTGTCCAAAGTATATTAGTATTTGGGTCAACACTCGCAAATAGAGCGTGTAGAGCCGCAACGTTAGGGTATAAGGTTCAACAGTAAAGTCGTTGGTGATAAAATACACAATACGCGCGCCCTTGACCCGAGCAAATTGTGCGAGCTCTATGGAGCTGACACAGAGATATATTATACTGGAAGAGTCTCAATTGTAACAAAGAGGATTTTTAAGTTATCAACAATCTTAAAAAAAATAAGTTGTTTTTTATTTGTCTTTTGGATTAGGATGATACAAGACAGTTAAAATGTTATATCTAAATATTATAATACTTATATCGACTATAAATACTTAATGTTGATTTAACACAAAACACCTTGTAATCAGTGTCACGTGTAATATTGCATGTCAAATAGGATTGATATTACAACTTACAAAGTCGATGTTGGGCAGATTCAAATATTTAACATTAGAAGTTCGCCATCTGAACTAAACTGTCTTAACATCATAAAATAAAACTTAAAAAAAAGCCTTACATTCGCATTCTTTCAAATTCTGAACAAATTAATTAATTTATAGATATATAATATGTCACCGTAAGATTACAAACATCATTAGATTACAATCTATCTCGTCAGATTGTAAACTGTGAAATATCGTGAACCGTGAAATATGGTTGTAATTTAACGTATTATTTTTCGCTATATTGTAATCTTAATCTATCGATGGGAAGCGGGGAAAATGTGAACTGGTGTAGAACGGAATGCATCTTGCGCGCTGATTGGTTGAACGTTATGTGCCCCCCGCCTCCCCGGCATTCGCCATATTATTTCACCGTAAAATTGCAAATACCGTTAGATTATAATCTATTTCGCGCAATTGTAATAGATTGTGAACGTTTATTCAATTTTCAATAAAAATCCGAAATATTATGAATTTCGATAGTTCATAATATTTCGGTTAGGTTAGGTTACAGTTTTTATAATTTAACTGAAATTTACTTCGATAGATTGTAAGCTACCGAATAATAACGGTGACTTATGATTGATCGCTCTTACAATAAGACCGGCCAATCAGGGGACAGATTGCAATCTAACAGTTTGATTTCGACAGATTACAATATAGTGAAAAATAATGCGTTAAATTGCAATCATATTTCACAGTTCACAATATATCGACAGATTACAATCTGTCTCGTCAGATTGTAATCTAACGATTTTTGTAATCTTACGGTGACATATATATACCAACAGAGAATATTATTTAATTTTAGCCGTATCTATTCATTTGACATCTTTGGGACAACCCGTCTGCTAGCGTTTTCAGGCAGAGTGAAATTACTCTGTTTATAGCTAGGGTTGCGATCTACGTTGTGTTTTTTTAATGGAATCAATGAATATATGCGTATGTCTCTATATCTATTTCACTTACGAACTTGTGTTTTGTAGATGTTTTGTAGATAACGATTACATTTGAATTCTTGTGTATTTGTGCGTTTTAAGGATTTTTTTTATGTCATGTATGATGGGAAGTAGCCACCACTGCCCATAGACATTCATACTATAAGAAATATTAAACAATTCTTGAAACACCAATGCACCACCAACATGGGGAACTGAGATGTAAAGTCCCTTGTGCCTGTACTGGCTCACTGATACTTCAAACTGGCACACAACAATACTGAGTACCTATTTTTGTTTGTCGGGCAGATGGGCTTGCTCATTCATTTATTAATTCATGTCAGCCGAAGGACGTCCACTGCTGGACATAGGCCTCCCCCAAAGATCGCCACAACGACCGGTCTTGTGCAGTCCGCAACCAGCGGCTTCCCGCGACCTTCACCAGGATGTTCGACATAATCTTCGTCTTATCCATGTTCATTTTAAGACCCACTCGTTCGTAGGCTTTACCGAGGTCATCGTGCATTGTGGTTAGGTCTTCCATGTTTTCAGCCATGACTCAGCAAACCGAAGGTGACTGATGTACTAGCCATTAATACCGTTGATGCCAGATCCTTTCCAGTCCAGAAGCTTGAAAACATCTTCCAAAGCAGCGGTGAACAGTTTCGGAGAAATAACGTCTCCCTGTCTCACTCCTCGCTGCAGTTGAATAGGTTTCGAGTTCTGGTCCTGTAGTCGGACTGACATAATGTCGTTTTCGTACAAGCATTTCAGCACTTCGATGTACTGATCGTCAATTTGGCACCTCTGGAGAGACTGTAGAGCAGCCCAAGTCTCGATTGAATCGAAAGTTTTCTCATAGTCCACAAACGCTAAGCATAATGGCATGTTATACTCTTCAGTATTCTGTATAACCTGCCGCAGCGTATGTATGTGGTCTATGGTGCTGAAGCCTTTACGGAAACCGGCTTGTTCGGGAGCCTGAAAGTTGTCAAACCTGCGTGCGAGACGATTTGTAATGTCTCTCGAAAACTACATAAACGTGACTCAGAAGTGAGATGGGTCTGTAATTCTTCAGTAGGGTGTTATTGCCCTTTTTGAAGAAAAGCACCACCACACTTCTGCTCCACGCTTATGGCGTTTTGCCCTCGAGTATGACGGAATTAAAAAGTTTCTGAAGGGCTTTTAAAACCGGCTTTCCGCCTGCCTTCAGCAGCTCAGCCGTAATTCCATCCCGTCGCCTTGTTATTCTTAAGCTGCTTGAGAGCCATACTAATCTCGCACAGACTGACGTCCGGGATATCTTCGGTATAGTGTGGGGTTGATCTGTCTCTGGGGTCTTTCTCCAGATTTGTGACAGATTTTCGTGTCGACGTGTATAACTGTCCGTAGAACTTCTCAACCTCTCTCAAAAGCTCAGGCCTGGACGATACAACCCTGCCATCGTCGGTCTTCAGTTTCGTCAGCTGGCTTTGCCCGATAGACAGATCTCTTGCGAACACCTTAGAGCCCTTGTTCCGCTCTATAGCCTCTTTGATACGGTTTGTATTAAATTGGCGTAGGTCACGAGTCAGAGTCTTTGAGATCTGCCTATTTAGCTACCGGTATTTGGACGTATCGTCTGAAGACTGCAGAATCATATCGCGTCTGTCCGCTATCAGCTTGAGAGTAAGGTCCGAGAGCTTTTTGGTTCCGTTTGTACGACGGGTCTTGAAACACTTAGATCCGACCGTATGGACAGTTTCCACGAATCTGTGATTGAGTTCATCCACGTCAACGCAGTTTTCCAGGCATTCAAAGCGATTGTGGAGTTCCAACTGAAAGCTATCGGGGTTTTGGATGTTGATGGGTGCGGGACGGAGCGTTGACTTCATCAGTCGGGACCTCTAGAGCTTGATATTAAGATTCAATGTGCCTCTTACCATCCGGTGATCATTTCCAGTTTTAACGGCGTTGATCACAGAGACATCATTGAATATCTGCCATAATCGCCACGCTAGGCAAGCGAGTTGGCGATCGCAGTATGATGTTACAGTACTCAGATGAATGCTGCTGCCCATCCTCTGGTATAAAGTCCCTTGGTCGCTTTTTACGACACCCGCGGGAAGAGACGGGGTGGTGCTATTCGTAGCCGGCACCACACGGCACAACTTGCTCACCAAGCCCTAACTCCAAATAACTATTTATTTAGTTACAAATAGAGATTTGAATCGACGAAATTCAGGCATGACTAAGTTTTTTTGTGGTTTTATTTTATCACATACTAGGTGGCGAGGGAAATTATTATGAGAAAACGTGTATGTATTGAATAATATCAAGGAGTGGAGCAGCTTTGCGTAATATGCTTCAAGCCTTAAGAAAATAGTAGAGACACTTACTTTTACTTACAATATGTTCAATAAAAAGGAAATCACGAATTTATTTTAAAATATTTTGGTATTAATCAAAACATAATCATTATTTAATCAGACGTAAATTCGGTTATAAATAGATGTTTTAAAATTATTTACAATATAATCAAGTAAAACTAATATAAATAAAAATGAATATATGGTTACATGCTATGTTGTATATTGTGATTTGTAACGTTATTTATGTTTACTGAAGGTTGCCCGTCATTTTGGAGGGTATTTTTAGCTAAAAATGCGCCAGTTTCGTTTTCCACGGGCTTTTGAGTCGGCAAATAGGTGTCGTGGCTTTACAAAGACCGAAATTATCTGACGTTTTGAAGAAGAGCGGATGTTAATATACTTATATTGGTACGATGATCGAAATTCTTAATAGATATTCTTGTATATCAACATGAACATGCGTGGATGTCTTTAGTTCATTATGAAACCCATTTTCGTTCAGAGGATCGCGATTGCGATTTCACGAAGAAATGCTGCTAGCATTCTAACCAATATTTTATTATTGTATGTATACAGTTAAGACCTTAATATAAATAATTCTTATGTAAATATAGTTTATGAAATTTTATACACGACTACGTACTAACTGCTCTGAACGTTTTCGATTGCGTTGAACGGCACTTATAGTCCATATTCTTTCTCAGTAACTGAACTATTTTATTTAAGTACTAGTGTAATAACAGTTAAAGACATATAACATCTCAGTTCGCAAGGTTGGCGTATCGGCGATCTAAAGAATGGCTTAAAAAGTTCTGATAGCGCCAAGGTAGCCCATTCGCTATTAAACACGAGGACTTGCTTTCAAACAAACTCTTAATTTTAATAATATAAGTAAAAGTATCGTTTAACTTTATACAGTTAAATTGTTTTTTTTTTTGAGACAATAGTTCATAGTTATGCTCGGATCCGATAGTAGTCGAGTTATTATTATTATTGTTACATTCTCGCACGCTTAATGGCAAGGGTGGCACGCGTAATGGCTTTCGAGACGTGGTTTACTAATATATGTATAAAAAAGTAACGTTTATAATTTATGCGTGTAAGTAAATTAAATATAGTTGGTTGATAATTATAAATTAATTTCGATGATTAGATCAATTTTAAAATTGGTTTATATTTTTTCAAACGTTTGAATGTCTAATGAAATAAATCCAATGTATGACTAATAGTAATAATTATTACTAATCAGTATCTTTTTTCTTACCTTAAACAAGTATTTTAGTGAATTTAATAAACAAAATTTCATGGAAATATATTATGAGCTACGCCGTAGCAATAAGGCTACGACGTGCGGCGTAGCTATTTATCTCGGGGTAGTAACGACCTGTTCTACACTAGCACGTACATATAAATCGTGCCGAGCGAGTTTTTTTAAAATAGACATATAATTGACTGGTCTACGCCCGCGGTTTTGGCAGAGTTACCAGGGGCAGTCGTAGGTTTGAAATAGTAACCAAGCTTGAATATCTTCCTGGTATTCAAGCGTGCTTCAACCCAAATTTCATCACGTATGTACGTTTCAGTGGTTTGGCTGTGAAACCGTAACAGATAGAGAGACAGAGTTTCTTTCGCATTTATAATATTAGTATAAATTAAATTATGCAAGGAATAATTTAAATTTCAAATTTAAAGTGCTTCTTGAAGGAATTCATAGTAATATATAAAAGTATTTTATGCTAATGGCATTCGGTCCAATTGCGATTCATATTGGAACGAATCCTTCATTTGAATAAAAAGTAGTTTTCATAAGGCATCGTCTTAATAATATATCTATTCATCATTACCAGAAGCAATCTTTCTGTTTTGATTAAATACTAACCTTGGGAAATAAGATGTTATGTCCCCTGTGCTTGTAGTTAAACTGGCTCACTCACCTTCAAAACCAGAACACAACAATACTAAGTATTATAAATACAGTTGTGTTATAATGCACTGTTATAATACATACGAAAAACTGATAAGAGGATAAAAAGTGACCACAAAAAGAACTATTTAATATAACTTTAATTCTAAGGGCTCGCCTTGTGTACTTCAGTTATTTCCACAGTATAATGTCGTATGGCATCCTACTCTGGGGTACTGCAGCTGACATTAATACCATTTTTGTACTGGAGAAGAGGGCTATTCGTGCAATTTATAGCCTGGGCCCATAAGATTCGTTAAGAGGTAAATTTAAAGTAATTAAAATAATTACTGTCGCTTCTCAATTTGTTTTTGATAATGTTATGTATGTACGCAAAAACATAAATGATTTTCCCAGAAATTGTGACGTACATTCTATTAACACTAGGAACAAGAATAAACTTGTTATTCCAAGTACCCGATTACACAGGGTTAGTAGCTCTTTTTTGGGGCAATGTATACGTTTTTACAACAGGATCCCAGAAAACGTTCAAAATTATTCAATTATAAAATTCAAAAGAATCGTTATAGAGCATTTGTGTGCTAAAGGATATTACAACACTAATGACTTTTTAGTTGACTGCACACCTTGGGAATTAAATGATCGCCTCTAGGCTGTTTCAAATAGTTAAAATATAATTATTATTGTACATGCAAAATGAAAAAAAAAATATATATATACCCCGCTGAGTTTCTTTCGCCAGTTCTTCTCAGGTCCGAGGTGTTAAATTCCAAACCGGTGGTAGATTTTTGACTATCAATAAGCAAGTGTAAACACTTCTATATTGAATAAAGATTTTTGACATTGACTTTGACTTATAAAAATCATACAAATTATTAAAATTAAATATATTCCTTTGAAAATATCCTTAAGGATATTTATTGTTATCAATTAATATAATTTTATATTTGCATAATATAAAATCATTTTTATTCGTAATTAATTAAAATTGATAGTATTCTCTTTTTCGACATTTTTATGTACTAAATCTACTTTAAGGGTTTCTGAAGCTGTCACGCTGTCTACTTCTTTTGATATTAATCTATAACTTACAAAGTTATTTCCCTCTATATTTAAACTCGGAGTCGACAATTGATTACTAGAACGATCAATCATATTATCTCAAACAACTACTTAAGTAAAATCAATGACATCAAACGGTAATTATCGACCGCTACTTGTTAAATGATTAATGATCTTACATTATAAACAATGTATTCAAAAGTTTGTCGTGAAATAAAAAAAAATTAATATAACGTTAACTGCATGTAAATTTCTCATGGCTGGGCTAAGGCCTCCTCTCCCTTTGAGGAGAAGGTTTGAAGCATATTCCACCACGTTGCTCCAATGTGGGTTGGTGGATAGAAATGTGGTTTAAATTAGACACATTTCACCACCACCGAGCACGAGATGAATTATAAACACAAATTAAGCACATGAAAATTCAGTGGTGCTTGCCTGGGTTTGAACCCGCAATCATCGATTAAGATGCACGCGTTCTAACCAATGGGTCATCTGGCTGTGTAAAAAAAAATATAACGTTTAAGTGAAAAGATACACGAATGTAATAATTCTTTTTAAAATTTTTATTTTAATACCATCCATATGTAAGTACTGTACTGTACTGTACTACCATATGTAGTATGTACTTTGTGTTATAAGAATAAATATTCATAAACCAGAATTTATTATAATGTGCTGAGTTAATTTCAGCTTTAATCAGAAGACAGGATTCTTGATTGTGAACACTTATAAGATTATAAATACTTCCACAGTTTAACGACTCCTAAAACCATTAACGCGCTGCTATTAACATAATGTACATGTGTATTGATGGTACTTTTAATTACACCGCAGTAACTGGTACCTACTATGTATGGTAGTTTATGGCCATTATCACAATAGGTCACTTTGTATACGTGACTGGAAATACCAGTATATTTGTAGTATCAATATTCGAATCTTCTATCATATGACTGCCACACAAACCTTACATCAATGATCAGTCTGAAATTACCTAATTAGTAAGGATTAGGGCATATCAATATATCATAATCGTATCAATGTGTACACTAAGCAGTTCTAAGGTCAAGTATCTTTGGTGAAATTACAATTGTATTGCAGAGTCGCAGGCGATAGTAGCCATAATTATATACACATTTGATATATGACAGATAGACAGAAATAAAATAATAATCAGCCTTGAAAATAAATACACTATCACTTAGAAATAAACAAAGAAATTTCATTCGTAATGAATGAGAGATCCAAGAAAAATTATAATGACTTCAAAGATACTTAAATTTAAAACAAAAATTATGTAGAGGTTTTTTTAAAAATGAACATTTTTAACAACGAAAATGTAAATTATGAAATATACTATTTACTATATACAATAATATATACACTTTACGATAAAAGTATTTAATAATTTATTTATATAAGAAACACTACAGGCGTGATCATAAAGTAAACATAAAAATTCAGATAGTATAGTTTGATACACCATTAAAGGAACACCACAATATAGTACACAAATTTCAACATAAATTAATAAAAATTGAAATAAATAACAAAAATAAAACCAAAATAAAGAAAATAAACTCTGATACTATTGCCAATCTTAAAACTATTGAGGTTTTACCTGAAATTGATAACGACGTGGAATTTGATATCGTTATAGGTGAGAATTTACCTTTATTTGTGATATCTAGTCTCAACCCTGTTAATGAGAGGTGTTACTGAAATATTGGTTCCATATATAGTAATGCCACTATTATAGTTGCAATAGTGATAATTATTCCGGAAATCTGCCGAGCACTGCAGGCTATTGGAACTCTTAAAATTTAAAGCTAAACCTGAATAATACAATTGAAGTATCTGTTTTTAATATAAAAATTTTATAAAATGAAGATACTAGTATGTTTGTTTACATGATACACTAAATAAAAACACAGTTTTGAAAATTTTGGTCTCTGAAACGGCTAAAGCGACTTTGACGAGACTTTCACTAATGATAGATAGCTAATATTTTAACGAGTAACATAGTTTACATTCATTGTCTAATGAAGGAATAGGAATCCATGAGAAAAAATAAAATCCCCCCGCCCCGCTGCTACTAAATAAAATGTAAATATTTGATTTTAATCATCAGCTTTCAAGCCTTTATCTATTAAGCCTTCGAAATAAATGTCAATATATGCTATTATTTTATATTAACTTTAATTCAAATAATAATTCAAATTTCCTTGGGTAATGTATAGTAGACACAATCAGTAACTTATTGACTTATAATTAATGATAATTATACTGTTTTTTTTTAATGTATTTATAATGGAATAGGCGTTTGTCTTCCATCTCACCTTGATGATGGAAAGTGTAGATGAAGACGAAGGTGGTACACGCCCATCCAAAATAAATCTGTTCACTCTACTTTAAAAGGCTCCAGAGTTCAACTTATCAGGAAAAATAGACCCAGGCAGGTCGTACCAAATCTTGACGACTCTCACCAAAAACGAGCTGTCAAACCGTTTAGTTCGCCTTTTGGGTATGTCAACGACGTATGGATGAAAATTTTGCCTGCGCCTATTTTAGTCTTTTATTTAATAAATGTAGGTAGACTACTAAAAAATCAGCAGCTCATAGGCTCAGTTACCCTTCAAAATGGAGCAAAACAATACTACTTGGCAATAGAATATTTGATAAGTAAGCGATGACTACCAGACGGGTTTGTAAATAGCTCTACGACGAAGTCACTGTGGTGTTGGGCATATTATGCGTCTAAATTCAGATGTATACGTAAATAACAAACATTGATATAATAAATCATTCTGTAGTAACTACTGAGTCTAAATAGTTAATATTCGGACTATAGATTTATTTTGTATTATAAGCATCCGCTAGAAAAAGGATATTTGCAAGTTATACCTTCAAGTAGTAAGGGTATGAAATCTTTTGCTGAGTCTTTGTTCTTTTATGTTAGAAATATGAAATATCTTATAATCCCTACGCTTAGCTGAGTTGGCCTTTTACCTGATACAAGAACAATAATTTTTATTAGGCACGATATTTAACAATTTCATCGACAATTATTTGGAAGTTTCCGACGTATCTAAAGCAATTCAAGATAACAATAAAAACATTACGTGCCGATTCAGTTGAAGTCAGTACTTCATTGGGCTCTTAGCTCCGTAATGTGTTGTTACGGCCCATTTCCGATGCTATTTAAATGCGTATTTACTGGAACGATACACGTAAGTTACTATATAATGGTACATAAGCTTTAGGTGAAAACTGTAGTAACTAAAAATGTTTAGTGAGCATTGTCAAAAATAAACGTTTGTAGAACATCTAAATTTTTTCAAACAAAAATATGCCACAATATTGTAATACTTCAAGGTCGAATAAATGTTTGTGGTAATATTGTCCGAACTGTATTTTGAGATTTAAATAATTAAAATATGTAATCATATGATTGTTCCTGCTTTTTATAAGACAAATGATGATATATTAAAAAATAAACTCGTATTTTAAAATAGGAAGAAAAATCTTTATCAGACTCGAATCAAACCTAACATAAGTCAAGAACGAAGATGGATAATTATTTAAAAATAATTGTAGCAAATGTTTTCTCTACTATAATATTGGGTATAACTATCGAACTATACGAAGCTATTTGAAATTAAAAATATCTGAAGAAGAAGATGATGGAAGATGGATGAATGAAGTCTAAAGCTTGGGATCCACTTATTAAAGATTTAAAATTCGAGTTTAATATTTAAGATTCTACAATGCGAGATCATTGAGACACAGTACTCAGTATGAGTGTCTGTTATTTGCAATCATATGTACCAACTTAAGAAATAGTGGAAACTTATATGTTGATACATATTAATATGATCTCAGACTACAGTAATGATGAATTAGTCTTATCTAAAGATAAAGATTTAAATAATATGCAATTTAAATTGATAAAGAATAATTATAATGAAAAAGATTACAAATTGAAATATAATCCTTATTTAGTACAAAAATAGAGGTTCTAGACACAAAACTACATAGGTAAATTACAAAATAAAATATTCAAAAAAGTTTAATAACACTAACTTTAATTGCTTTTCAAACTGTATAAAAATAACATCTATTTAAGCTTCAATAAAACGTAAGACGGCCAAGTCGATTCCGTAGGGATTTATTTCAGCAAACCTTGTGAAATTAGAGCCATTAACGATAGAATTCGCGAGGAAAAAACCAATGACGAAATGAAAAATAGTGGTATTACTTACCAACTTTTGATTTGATAAGACCATGCTTAATCTCACATAATATGTACGTTAATCTATTAATCTTTTGACATATATATAATGCTTACCACTGTAGGCAGTTTTGGTTTTCATTCAATTTTGAAGTTAAATACGTTACTAATATTCAGATATAAAAGCGAAATTTGCTTGCAACACTGTGATAGAAAAAAATACTTCGTTTCAATCTAACCTTTATGCATCTAGATATAAGGATTTTTTTCTTTCCGTCAATGAGTATCTACTATCGAACGCGTAATATGCTTTACCTTGAACAAAACCATTGTTTTTACCCTGTTGCCATAGCAACCGTAACACAAGCTGCCTGACACTATCGTGCGTGTCACATTAGATGTATCAGGCTATTGGGTTTCGGGGTGGCTACGATTTTCTTTATGCTAACGAGATATCTGTCGAAATTTGAAACTTCGTGACAATCGAAAGATGAGTGGGATTTGACGATTTATTGTATTTGGCCAGGTTTTACGTCAAAGCAAGGTATTTATAGACTCCCCGATAGTTTTGCCGCAGCGATTAGTGATTATGTCGATTTTATCTATACGATACACGATACGATTAAATATCATGAAGGTATGATAATGAATCTAAACGAAATATATTATTGGAAAAAATGACATTGACGTTAAATATAATAAAGATTCGTGACACTTTTACATATTGGATACTTTTGGAACTAAATATATTTAGAATTTAGTTCGAATATTATGAAAACATCAAATAGAATGCGAATTAACTGTTTTTGTTTTAATTTATGTAACATGAAATTGGCGTATAATTAAAATAATTGTAACTCTTTAATTTGATAGATGAGGTTTATGTTTAATGTTATTTGGTCCTAAATCTATGTGCCATTCGTCGTCTGAAATATATGATGTAAGGTTATATTAATGTGAAACGGTTTCATAAACGTACATTGTAAAGCTTGAGTGGATTAAGTTTTGTATATTCGTAAATACAATAGGCACCTTATCCAAGTGTCAATCAATATGTGCTTTGAAGGTCTTCAGAATACCGGCTTGTGACCTACATTGAACTGTGCCATGACCGGCCATACGTTCTATTGTACATATATTTATGTCTATAGATTTGATAACATATACAAATTCGAGATTTATATGTAATATACTATGTTTTAAAGTTACTCGTATGTTTTCGCTTATATTTCGCCCTTTTTTGCTGGTTTCGTTTCTTATTGTGGCTACTGTTATAAGATTTTTATTATGTTTTTTATGATCATAGATATTTTTTTTACTTTTAAATGGGTTGGCAAAACGTTTACATTTTAGTAAGTCATGACCACCATTTACTAGTTAGTGGATGCCATAGACATTGGCACCACAGACATTATCAATTCCTTACACCGACAATGCACCACTAACCTTGCCATTTCGACCATTATAATATTTTATTCAAGCAAATTTTACAATCAAACGTTTTTAAATCGTAAATATCATTGTTTTCGAAAGGAGCTTCCAGCCAATAGAAAACCAGGAAACACACATTTTCTTTCGTTCCCCTTAGGTACTAAGATGATCAAATTAACTCTTTTATTTATTACATTCCATTTAATTCCATATCACGACAATTGAAAAGTGCTTTTAAGAAAAATCATATTTTGATTTTACGACGCGGGTAACAAATTTGCTGTTACATATTCTAGATACAACGTTACCATCTGAACCAACACCAAAAACAGAGTGAGAGAGAAATAGAAAGACAGAAAATATTGACAAATTATTATTTGTGTCAAACAGATTTGTTCTCTTGTCCTTCCAATTAATATACCTCATTTCTTGAAATCACGTCACATGTCCAATACACGTAATTCCATTATAAAGGGGTTGGTATAATAACCAATCAACAGCGTTAATTCAGGCTTACGACGCTGCATTCAAAGAGCAACAGAGATGGTAATCCTGAAGCAGAATGTTAGAAAGAGATGCATTGATGTCTTATTACCGTGCTCGTTACATAGTCACTGAACGGCTTATCCAATATGCATCTAGGCTCTTATGTCCAGAGAATGCTTTACTGTACGATTTTAAAATTTGAAATTGCAAAAGTGGATATTCTGGATAGAATGAATACTAAAATAAGTTTCAGCTTTGAAAACATACATAGGTACTATTCGTTTTGAGAACGTAAGTAAGCACTATTGTGATATAGAGGGAACTATGACCAATTTGTTTATATGTGATAGAATTTCTCTCTATTTTATAAAATATGTCAGAAAATTGGTAACAGCCATATCAAATCTTAAACGAGTAAGATTTATTGCCTTATATGTGTGGTTACATTAATCAGCATTCAGCTGATTAAGTTATTTGTTCAGGTATAAGAATACAAGAAGAAATAAATTAGATATGGAGCTAAGCAGTGTGATGATATCCTCCTGATCGATATCTGTTACGGTGATTTATTTTGGACATTAGCCATCTACGAAGGATACAAAACAATATACCAGTGCGTGCGCTGACATTAGAGAACTTTTCATTCTTTCGCTTTAAACCAATGGGACGGAAAATCCGAAACGATCAATGAGTTCAAGCGTGGGATCAACAGGCTTTACGTGATGTAAATGTAAAGAATGTAAACACTATTGAAATTTGAGAATTTCTTGACAGAAAAACACAATTTATTTTTAATAGTCCGACCCAACTTAGAAGGAGACTGCAAACTTATAAACTAGTAACTAGACCGATCAGGCTGTTAAAACACTTTAACAAGGTGTATTAAACTGTTTTAATAACGGACTAACATCTCGGGTCATAGCATTTGCTCACTAGCCTTTATCCTGAATTAAAATGCGATTTAACAGTCGACGCTCAAGGAATATCACAACATATAACTTTTGGCTTAGATACAATGGTTCAAGAATAGATAATAGTTTTTGCATAGCCTTTTAACAAAAGGTGACCTAAATACGCACGTCTTATTTTTTTAAAGTTATTTATTAAAAATCTGATGTTCCGTTCCGTTAAGTATAATTCCGAACTAATAATTGTCTCCAACCTTAAGTGACAACATTAGTGAGTAATCTGCGTTACGTCAAAATCACGTCCGTATTAAGTTATGGCACAATTTGCGACAACAATAACGTGACGTACGGGAATCGATCTGTGTGCTTAGATAGGCGTTAATATGTAATAGAAAGACGCTAATCTAATTAGTTATTTCTCTAGAATTAGTTTGCTGAGCTAGTTTGTAAGAACTCACTCGAAACAATACAATACAATAAAACCAATTTACGACGATACAATATTTCGACGTACTTATTCTTTTAATTGAGCCAAGATGGCCCCGTGGTTAGACCGCGTGCATCTTAACCGATGATTTCGGGTTCAAACCCAGGCAAGCACCACTGAATTTTCGTGTTTGTGTTTATAATTCATCTCGTGCTCGGCGGTGAAGGAAAACATCGTGAGGAAACCTGCACGTGTCTAATTTCAACGAAATTATGCCACACGTGTATTCCACCAACCCGCATTACTTATCCGCATACCTTCTCCTCAAATGGAGAAGAGGCCTTAGCCCAGCAGTGGGAAATTTACAGGCTGGTAATGTAATGTAAAAATTCCGTTAATTGTTCTCATTATGAAACTCGATGTCACGTATCACTTTCTAAAATTCACGTTCATCGTTTTCTACGGTAATTTTTGAGTTTGTTCTTACCGAATAGCTGTGTTTTAAAAATGCTTTAATAATATCGGACAAATTAAACTCCTAATTAATTATATATTTTCAATGTGTTCATGTTTGATCACGCTGCGCATAAGTCTGTTTCGTGTTTCATTCATTTTCATACATTTTGTTCTTTGTTACAGACGGCTTCAACAGTCGGTGTGTAACTTTGTCTGGACCCGTATGGAAGAGCTGATAAAGGAAAGAACAAACACAATATGAAATGGAATATCGTACATTTTTTTAAAAATCGAACTCCTCGCAGTACTTCGCTACACTGTACTTCAAATATTTGTATGCCTCCGCTAATCCGTGTTTTCGAGTTTGCTTAATAAGCGAAACCCAGCTGAAAGTTTCGCTTCGCTTGGGAAATCTGAATTATTGAGTAAACATCCCCAATCTAATTATTAATTTCATCCTCCGTTCTTGCTATGGCACTGTGTCTGGCTAGGCTAAGCATTTTGTGAGCTGTTTGCGTATATGTGGAGCAAAAACGAAAGTAATGTACTTCCTGATTCGATACAAACTTTTTTTGGTTAATCGAAATTTTCTCGCCCTTTCTTTCTAATCACTTTATGACAATGTATTTTTTTTGTGATATCGGTAGGCGGACGAGCAAATAGGTCACCTGATGGTAAGTGGTCACTACCGCCCATAGACAATGGCGCTGTAAGAAATATTAACCATTCCTTACATCGCCAATGCGCCACCAACCTCGGGAACTAAGATTTTATGTCCCTTGTGCCTGTAGTTACACTGGCTCAGCCTTCAAACCGGAACACAACAATACTGAGTACTGCTGTTTGGCGGTAGAATATCTGATGAGTGGGTGGTGCCTACCCAGACGGGCTTGCACAAAGCCCTACCACCAAGTATTTTTATATATAATACAATAAGATCTTGTTTGTTTTTATTTTTGTTGGTATGTAAATCTTCTCAAAGATAAATGACACCGTAGAATAAAGTTTACCCGTTAATCGTAAGAAAAACAAATAAACAAGAAAAAATTCTTGAAGCTCGGAATAACAAACAATGTAAAGTATATTGTCTGGTTCTAGCATTTTTATTCTAGATCCTTTGGGAAGCACATTTTACTAACGAGATGTCTACATTTTTTCCACGGAGCTCCTACATTTCGTTTATATGGATATTAAAAAAAAAACTCGCAATAAGGTAATGATGATATTTACGGAGAATTTTAACGTGGAATTTGTACTTATGGTAGTGCTTACTGTATTTCGTTATTACAGTCGTTTTTAGCCGCGTCTTCGCCCGCGTGAGCGGGGAGGGAGGGGTAAGTGTTAGGTACCCTATGTCTCTTTTAGTACCGATAACGTGTGTGCAAAATTATGATGATGGTTTGAGTAGTCAAAACATGAAATAGTAACAAATTCACTTTCACGTTTATAATATTAATTAGGATTAAATGAAGCCGGCGAAATCTGAAGTAAATACTTGTAATTCATTATTTCAGCGAATACAAAATTCAAAACGAATGCGAGTTTCTGGTAGTTTGTATAGTGATTAACAATTTGTTAAGACGCCAATGAAATCAATTAATAAAGTGAAAGCATATTGAAATGTTCAAAATGTTGTCAGAAACTAAAAGTCCGTCTAGGTGTATACTTTTGTATTAGTCGACAAACATTTTTATGGTTCTCAAACATTGGTCTTAAAAACCTCTAACGTTAGCGCGACCTCTGAAGGGTATACATGTATGCACGATAATCTCTTGAGACAGTGTCATCTCTTTATAAAATTACACCCCTTTTTCACCAGTTTCACCCGCTTGTAGCTAGTCTGGTCAATAATAGACTATTGATCAGACTATTGATATCAGTCTATATACAACATTATGTTTATATAAAACAAACCATATTTTGCATTTTTTTGTTGGGTCTTTGTGCAAACCGTCCACTTCCTCTTATCAGATATTCTGCAGTCAGTCAGTGTAACGACAGGCACAAGGGACATAGCATATTAGTTCTCGAGGTTAGTGACGTATTAGCGATGTAAGGAATGGTTAATATTTCTTACAGCACCATTGTCTATGGGCGGTTATTACCATCAGGTGGCGCAATTGCCCGTACGTAGGTACGCATCTATAATATAAAAAAAAAACTATACTTTACTTTATACTTTATTGTACACTACAAATAGAAAATGAAGAAATACAATATGGATCCAGCCTAATAAAAGAGTCGTACAATTTTGGCGACCTTGTCGCTACATAGCGATCTCTTCCAGGCTACCAACGGTGTAGATTGGGATAGCTCATAGAATATGAGGTGGGTGGTGTTGTTATAATAAATAAAATAACATGAATCTATTACTAAAAGTAATAAATAAATATAAATATATCAATACATATAAAATACCGTCAATTTCTTAAATAAATGTCACCACTGGACTCAGGCCTCGCAATCTTAAAGAGGGAATTTGATTCTGCCGGCATCCATCAAAATTCACAAAACACATTCGATCGTGACTCATGTCACTAAATAATTCATTTCTAGGCAACGAATGCATAAAAGTAACATAACGTGTATTAACAACAACATAAAAATGTTAAATGAACAGGCAACGGCAGTAAATGATAAGTGATGGCTTTGATGGCGTCACGTGCAATATTTTTGAATTAACGTAATGTTTTACTGGATATGGCAACGTCTGTTCTATGTAATAGTGATCAAAATTACTTTTAGAAATCGTGAGAGAAAGTAAATATATTATCTGTTCTGTCACCCTCATTATATAAATCGATTGGACAGCAAATCCTACACGATCGGAATGAGTTCAGGACCATCAACTTCACGAGGCCGCAGAGTGTCCCTGAGTTTACACTTATTGCGGACAGTCTTAGCCTGAATTTAACATTATTTAAAGAAGTATTTGGGTCTGTAAATATTTACTAAATTCAGACAGGTACTATTTGGTGGTAGAGCTTTCTGTTAGTTCGTCTGGGCTGTAGGCCTTAAGTTAGGTATTAGTTATGTTTGCTTCTTGAAGGATGCGTGAGGTCGTGTATCAATATAATAAATTCGAAAGAAACTCTGTCTGTCTGTTGCAGCCAAATCACGGAACCGATTTGATGAAATTTGATATAAAGCAAACTTCAACTCAAACTAATGACTCCATAGGCATATTTTTAAAAGGAGAGCGAAGCCGCAGGGGACTAATAGTTTTATACAAAACAATATATATATATATATTTTAAAACGAATCTAGGCATACGTAATATTACTACTATAAGCCAAACACCGCATAAATCTTTTCTGTATTTACTAACATGAAAAAAAAATGGTTAAACCTATCGCGAGATCGCCCCAATTCCAAATACATTTTATAAAACAGGAGCGTTTATAAGAATTATTCTTTCTCACGAATTTGTATGCGAATGACGTATTCGCTTTGCTCTTCAACACACCTGTGCATAAATTTTACGTTTTTAAAATGTAAATTGTACCACCGAATATTTTTTTGTATTTCATTCATTAGGACTTTGAATTTAAATATGCAAATCAGAAAATCGGTTTATCATTTTTTGTTATCAAATAAAATCATTTGAATTTATAAATGAAGTAGAAAAATAAATAAACGTAATTGATTTATACATACGAATAATAATACTAATACTGACTAATAATGAACCTTCTAAAAGTCAGCACTTAAAATAAAAAGGAACAGCCACCGTTGGCTTAGTCCAACGACCATATCTCCTCTTGGAGAGAAGGTTATTCGACCTTCTGCTCTAATATGGGATGGTGGAAACACATATGGCATATTTTTGCCCGACGCGTTCAGGTTTTCTCATGATGTATTCTTTGAACGACGAGCACGAGGCGAATTATATAAAATATATTTAAGCATGTGAATGAGGTTAACGAGATGGCCCAGTGGTTAGAACGCGTGCATCTTAATCGATGATTTCGATGTCGAATTGATGGTTCAAACCCAGGTAAGCACCACTGAATTTCATGTGCTTAATTTGTGTTTATAATTCATCTCATGCTCGGCGGTGAAGGAAAACATCGTGAGGAAACCTGCATGTGTCTAATTTCAACGAAAATCTGCCACATATGTATTCCATAAACCCGCATTGGAGCAGCGTGGTTGAAAATGCTTCAAACCTTCTCCTCAAAGGGAAAGGAGGCCTTAGCCCAGTAGTGGGAAATTTACAGGCTGCTAATGTAAGCATGTGAAAAATTAGTGGCACTTGTGTCAGCAAGTTTCGATTCAGATTCGTGTCTTACCTATCTGGGCTTTTACTCTTATTGTATCATCATTTTCGAAAATGGTAATACTAACTGTTGATAACAGAAGACTAACCGAGTATAATTGAGGAGTATCGATCAATATGGAGTTCCAAATACCCTTTAGTTATTTAAGATCGCCCCAATTTGTAACAAGTACTAGCAATATTTTAAGTTGTATTAATTAAATCAAAATCTGAAATATAATCAAAGTTTGAAATGTTCAGATATTATGGAGCTGGAGTTAGGAAGTTATTGATCCATCATTATCATCAGACTATGAGAACTAGAAGGTAGACGAATGTGCAATATAATATATTTTGTGCTTGATAAACTTAGTCAAGATTGCCTTCCGTATTTTCGGCAATGCTGTTGCCAAAAATAGAGAGGCATATAGGTATATGGTATCTCTTTATTCATCTTAACGTTTATCTAGTCTCATGACGCGGTCCGCTTTCTTGTTCTTTATTTTTCATTTTGCTCTATCTAGAATTTCTTCATTGAACCATCGTCACTTTGGCCTCCTCTTCATTGCTAGTATGCTAAGGTGTTACATTGCCGGTGTACTTAAGTGGCATCTTTTTTCCAAGTCATGCAAATCCACTTCAGCATCTTCACTTCGGCAATATGGACGGTGATACAGACGGTATTTGTGATGGCCTAAATTTCATTTAAGTTGTAAGATGTACACACTCGTGTAGCACCCAAATTTCGAGCGTTTTCGTGTATACAAACTTTTTCGAGTACGTCAAAACTGTTTTGTGTTCAACTCCTAACTCTTCAGCTATGTCGGACCTACTCATATACCTATTCTACTTCATCTTTTTCAAGAATTGCATCAAAATTCCCGGACCGAATACAAACATTTGAACCCACTTGGAGCATAGATTCCATAAGTACAAAATTTTATGGGCGTTTTTTGTAATAAAACTTCAAAATGTCACGAATTTCTTCGTTAGATTAACAAATGTTGGTGAAAGGAAAAACAATATAAAATTGGCGAAAAGCAGTTTATTTTCCTGTTTTTAACATATATTCTATTGGATGGTATCAAAAACAGCCAATACAACCAAATCGATTTAATTGCAACTTTTTACTTATAAAATACGAAAAGACTTTTCCTCCGACCTGTTATAATAAATTAACATATTATGATATTTTATTCGAATTTGATTTCTATTCATACAATATATTATTTCAATGAGTAATATTGGTTTGGTTTTTGAGTAATAGCACTAAGTAATTAAATATGCAGAATTAGAAATTTCCAATTTAAAAGTTTTACCTTACAAAGCCCAAAGTGTCACTATTATATCAATTAAAAGTTAATCTCTCTAATCGTTAAAGATAAATGGATTCAAATTTAAGTTAACTTGAATTTCAAACGAAATTAACAAGGCTTCAATTAAAGAGTCAATCAAAGTAAGACGGAAGTCAGGAACTTGCTTTACTAACAGCATTAATGTGCACTCGTTTGAGGTTGAGGGAGTTTCAGACGGGAGTTCATCTGAGTTTAAATTTGTTCACGATTTATTTGATTTATCTCGAGTTGAGGTGAGTTTTAATAGTTAAATATTATTGGATACCAAAAAACTACGTTTCCAGGAAATATGACAAACAAAATAGAAAATACTATTTCAAGGAGAGGAACATGTCATCACTCAGACATCATCATCCTCCTGCCCTTATCCCAAATTTTATTTGGGGTCGGTGTAGCATGTCTTCTTCCATACTTCTATATTTGACGTCATCTCACAAGTAACATTATTTCTAACCATATCGTCTTTCACACATTCCATCCATCGTTTCTTTGGTTGTCCTCTACCTATCCATCCATATCCATGCTCAAGACCTTCCATACAACATGGTCCTCATTCCTGCGCATAACATGCCCATACCATGACAGCCGGTTTCCACATAACTTCTCAGTTATTAATCATGTTATTAGCATATATTCAGACATGTATACTATAATACAGAAACTGGTAAAATGTTAATGGTAACGTTTGACAAATAAATCAGCCTATTCTAATTACTACAATAGTCGATTTAAATAAATGTATTTTTAATTTGAATTTAATAGACATTATGTAATCGTGTCATGTTAGAATAATTAAAATAAAAACAAACAAAAAATTTTTTTTATTTTCAGCCTACCAAAAATTATCAGTAAAATTAATTTTAAATTAAGAATAATATGGGCACTGCCTTTTTAAATTCGTGGGTTGACAAATTATAAAAAATTAAATCAAATGTTTAATCAGAACAATTTATTGATTTATTTGAATTTAATCTTCTCACACAATTTGAGTTATTCACCAATTCATATTTTTTGTTAAGAAAAACAGAAATTATTGACCATATGCTTTAAGCCTATTATCTAAAAAAGTCATGATGATAAAGAGAAAAATTGAAGCTTCCTAATTAAATATTAATGTAACGAGAAATAAGATTTTTAATTAATTATATAAAATGCCCCGAAAAGTTGCTTGAGGTTCCAAGAGTTTGTAAAGGATGATCGGGTTTTCGAATTTTCTTTGTTCTTTCTCCTAAATTTTATAATTCAAGCCTTGTCTTCGCAACTTTAGTCTATAGATAAACGTTCTAAGGTACATTTTTAGATTTAATTGGTAGCATCAGACTTAGAACCTCCCCCCTCCCAAAACAAGTAGTAACGTCAAACAGAAATTACTTAGTATTGTTGCATTTAGGTTTTCAAGAGAGAGCAACAGCTTAAGATATATAACATAATATTTCCCAAATAACTACTAACTAGTTATTTTGAATTCAAGGTCAAATTATTTTTGTGTTTGTTGTTCTAAATATACCATGGTGTATCTTCAATTTAATTAATTTAAAAAATGATAACGGTATAATTAACTTTTTGTTTCTTGTGTGCGTTTATAAATATCTAATATGAAAATATAATGCTACTATCATATCAATGTATGCAAGGTCGAGAATAAGTTTAACTAACTTTTGATGAGATTTGCTTGAGATTTTTCAGTCAGTCAATTAACTGACTGGAAAATTTATGTCAAGTATGAAGCGTTATTATGAAATGAAATGAAGAATACCGATGTAAAACATAAAAACTTTTTCAACAATACTCTCAATTCAACATACAGAGCAGAGACTATAAAATATAATGTTGCAAACGTAAATATTCTTCACGAGCGATATAAAAAGAAAATTGACACATTTTAACTCGTTCACGGACAGTAACGTCCCGCGAATGCTTGAAATTTCTACGCCCTGACGTTCAATATCAAGGCGAGAGCTTCGGGAGGACAGTTATACAGACGTCACTGCTGTGAAAGTAGACATTTATGACAGTTACGTAGCGATAAGAATTTTACTCGTTGCAGTAAAAACGGCGTAAATATTACATTTTTTTTATTATTATATTGCTGGTCAGTATATCAGCCGTGAAATTTATAAACAATAAAAAAAAAAATATTTGAAATTAAAGTTTATTAAAAAATATTTTTATAATTTTAACTTTTTTAATAATTATCGAAAACGTCACAAAAGTATCCGTGTCGTTAACCCATTTCCTACTTCCCATATATTAGTGTTGCTAACCCAATACTTCCATTTGCAATTTCCTTAAAATTTCAATAATAAAATAAATTACATTTATTCTAAGACTTTTATGAAATAATTATTACAATTAGATTTTATTATCTAATTCGTTTACTGTAATTGTTTCAAAATCATTTCGCATCGTTTCAAATTAATTTATAAGCTTTTATCCAATATAAAGGTTAGTATTTGTATGAAAATGTCGGAGATTTGTTAAGACATATTTCTTTTGCAAATATGGATAAAATTCCTATTTAAGTTATGGTATTTTTGGTAGTGATACTGGTCTCATTCCCTATACCTTTCAAAGCCTTGAGACCTTTCGATTTCATTCTTTTTGCATATTTATATCATTGGTTTAGCACCGAAATCAAACTTCAAATTTGAAACACTGAATATATCGGATATATTAATAATGGAGTTGTGATGTTTGATAAAACTTTTTACAACATGTTTCTACCGACCTTTAAAAATTTGATTCTTGACCCATTGGAATGATTCTCCGGAGCTGAAATAGTCATTTAAAGAAAGCAGGACTTTAAACCTCCAGCAAGAGGTTTTTTTTAATCACCACATGTATTAGAAATTTTAAGCTGAAATATTAAACGTGGACAGAGACCTGCTGGTGCTACTCAAAGGATGGCATGCCTGTACCCTTTAATATTAGCATCATCCATGGGTGACTGGAAATTTGGTGATCGGCCTGGCGAACGGTGGTATAAATTAATAAATATAAAAATTTAATTTTAAATAAAATGAATTATTCCAAATTATAATACATTCTTTTTTCAAACGTTCTTTTATCCAAAGTGACCCACGTTGAGTCTAGCTGGCATAATTTTTAGTTATAGAATAAAAAAACTTTAACCATTTAAGTTAATGTAAAACTATATTAGGATCTGCATTTCTAATAACAATATGTATAACAACTCCATTATAGTTTGTTACTTATATAATTATATAATAGTTATATAAAACAAAACTTTTTTCTTCATCTACAATTCCCCCCAGTTTATTGAATATAACAAGTTACAAGAGCAACCTTTCGAATTTTTAACTGATTTAAAAAAATAAGTTATATACCTAAAAGTTATCATAAATTTGATTGTGCTTCTGTGTTTGTCCAACTCCCGTCATATATGAACCAATTTAGGACGACTTTTTTATTTGGTAGAGTATACTTCCCGTTTGGTCCTTTTTGAATTTGAGAAAAGTGTATTTTTTAGTTAATACACTTTTTGTTTACATTTTATATTGTGTTTTCACTGATGTACATATATCAAATTATATTATAATATCAATGTATATTTTGTCCTTGCATTGCTCTTATATAAGCGCCAGGTTATGTCTCATTTGCCAATAGAAGTAGCTTGTAAACTAACCCATAGGAATGATATCTGCAATTGGGCAAGTGGTTTTAAATTGCGTATAATAAAATTTTCTCCCAGCAGAATTCACATACCGTACCGGTGGTAGCTTTAGTATAATTTAATAGTATATTAAATGACGAATCAAAAATGCTCCCTAAAGTCTACTTGAATAAAGTATATTTTGATTTAATTTGATAGCTGCCTGAAGTTTTGAAAATGAGTAGCGTCACACTCCTGATACTGAATTGGAAGGGCTTGTAAATATAAAAGTGAAAATGACATTAAGTACTCGTGACGGAAGTGAAACTCCATCATGTGAGAGACGTTGCCAGAAAGTAACCCATAAATGCGACCTTGAAAAACTGTTACTGTCCAAAGGCATTTCAGTTCTGAAATTGTTTATAAATTTTGGTGAACCAAGTACAAATTGTCATTTAAAGTAAAGCAACCACCGATTCGGAATGTAGATTCTACCGAGAAGAACCGGCAAGAAACTCAGTAGTTATATAATCTTGTATCGAATAATACACCTTCTTTATAAATGTATTTCTTACGAATGACTTGAATCTATGAAACGGCAAAGCTAAAGTTAAAGTTAAAAATCTAGTTCAATTCGGAGAAAATATAGTCGAAATTGAATTAAAATAATCATTACATCATAACCGCGAAGTAATACCTAATAATACAGCGAAGATGTGAAACAGATAACATAAATCATTCTTCGTGTATTGCGATAATTTATGAAGCTGTGTAGGAAGACCATAAAATCTGGTATATACAACAACGGGTGTGTTTTATTTTTGTTGTCATTGAACATGAAGTATATTGGAAATGGCATTTGACATTTTGGCATACATCATGTCTTTTGCCAAATACAAACTTTCAACTAAGTTATGATTTACATATTACAGACAGCTATAGCTGAATGCTCTTTGGCGCAAATTGAATATAAGGGCAAAGGAGCACTCTATATTCGTATTTATAAAATCATTCACTCAAAATGAAATTGGTGTTAAAAAATATTTGTCTAAGACGATTAATTTCAATCCGTAGACTGTAACGAAACATACAAAATCCTCACTTAAACATAAGGTATAGTAGAAGGAGCTAAAGAGAATCATCAACTTACAAACGGCAATAAAGCGAAGGCGAGATCAGTTAATTGAGCATTTATTTCATTGTTTGAATAGGCTATTTGACTGGTTTTTAAATGCATTTTATATTATTTAGTAGAGGTTAAGGAACCCAGTAAAAGTTGTCTTTTTTAATTCTAGTACATATTTGCTGAAAAATATCAAAATAAAAATTCCATATTTAAATAGCCCGCGAAAACGCTACTTTGACAATATGGCGCTGCAATGGGGTCGGTGACGTCACTTGCCTGTATTGTAATCTGTGGCACATATAATTCACATACAGTAGGCAAACAAGGTTAATAAGCAAGTGACGTCATCATAAGCCCGACCAATCGGGAGCGTTTGTGTCACGTGACAAACGTTTAAAATAATACATTTTTATTTATGGATTTTTAAACATTTATTATATTTTTCGAATTGTCAAATGACCTATTAAACCTACATGTAATGTCGAATAAACTTTATTTTACTCATGGAAATACAACAGTTATAGACACAAACGCTGTTTCTAGTGGACTAAGAATGGAGTTTGTTGTTTGAAGATATAAGGAAGACCTTTTTAATTTATAAAAGAAAGTTAACGAGCAAATAAGCTGGTATTGAATGGGCACCTAGATAAAAGACATTGTACTGAAATAATAAAAACTACTATTTACAATGCCAATACGCCGCAAAACATCCGATATGTTGTGTCTCCTGTGTCTGTAATTGTAGCGCCTTACTTATCTTCCGATCTGGAAAACTGTAATACAGAAGAAGCCTCTATAAAGCTCCACAAAATAGTATTGGAAATACAGAAGAATGGATATAACAATTTTGATGTATCACGTGGTGACTGAGACTTGTTTCAACTTTGTTACTTTTTATGTTTATTTTTTCAATAAATATTTATTTACATAAAAATAAGAATTATTAACATTAAGTCTTCAACTATATACGAATAAAAAAATAAAAATAGTTACTGTATAAATCATGACCGCGTGGAGGGGTACTAAGACTGAAAGCAGCATCCCGTCATCCTCTGGGCAAAGATTAACCAGCCCTCCACCAGTGGATGCGATAAGGCGAGGTGATGAGTGTGATGAAGTGTTACTTTAAATGAAGATTTTTGTTACTACTACAAGGTCCAAAAGTTTTTATGATTATTATTTATAATTTCCATTTTAAGTTCAATCTTTCATTGGAATTGGAAATACTTATCAGGCACGTGTAATGCTTTTTACCACGCAAATGTGTGTGGGCAGATGTGACCACTTACTATCAGCTGGTCCATTTGCTCGTCTGCCTTTATAATATGAATACAAATGCCAGTAGTTTATACGCATGGCTTACGAGAGAAATGTTTTAAGCATAAGAATGCTAACACGCTTACCCGTGGAGAGTATTCGTTCGATATCATGACGTCAACAAAAATCTATTATACCGGTTAGATCTCTTTATATTATTGTCCAACAAACTTTTATATAAAAAATAATAAGAGTTTTCTTTTTTTAATGTTCTTTGTTTAATTAAATATATGTCTATTATCAAAAATGTTGATACACTTGTTGAGTCGCTTGATAGCATATTATGTTATTAAACGAGAATGTACTGAACTTTACATTTGTCTATCTTTTCAGAAGCATTTTCTCATTTATTTCAGATTTCCAGAAATATATTTTTGTGTCTTAAATAAGTTTTTTTTATTTTTAGGTGTCCAAAGAAAACAAGTACATTGTTATAGTTGTTAAATATTGTTTAGTGTCTAGTCAACTCAGTTCAAAATCTTTATTCAATATAGAAGCGTTATGTTTAATTCATGTTTAAAAAAAAAAAAATCTTCCCCCGTTCGGAAATAAACACCTTTAATTGGGAGAATTTTTAATCTAAAATTTTTAGATTCCTTTACAGTAAGATTTTTTTTATTTGATGAATAGCCTGGGGTGATCGTTTAATCCCAAGGTGTGTAATCGTATACACAAACGTTTTTGATTCATTTTATAATTGAATATTTTTGAACGTTTTCTGGTATCGTGTTGTATACATTGTCCCACAAAAGAGTTATTGACCCTATGTAATCCAGTAATAGCAGTCACAGTGTACCCGAATCATTTCAATACATAAACATAAAAGCCCAAGTAAAATTTTCAAACGTAATTTTATACGAAAATTTATGCAACAGACAAAATGTAAATGATAGAAGTCTAAATATAATTTGTATAAAATATTAGTGAGTTCGGGAGGCGTTGCCGACGAAGATATATTCATGTTAACGAATATTTCATAAGACTTCACCGCGGGCGAAGGTGAACTTCATAAAATATGTGCCATTTGTAAAGTGACTTGTATAAACATTGCTTAGACTTATCCTTTTTTAGTTAACACAAGTTACCAAGTAGAATAAGGGTATTTCTTATGTAATTGGGGGCAAATGGGCAGGAGGCTCAGCTGATGGAAAGTGACTATTAACCCGCCTATGGACATCTGCAATACGAGCGAGCTGGCAGGTGCACTTTTAGAAATAAGCAGGTTCTTTACTTGAAGGCTTCTAAGTCATATCGGTTTGGAAAAACAGCCGACGGAAGTTGTTTCCAGAGAGTGGTTGTGTAAAAATCGCACTCTTGTGGATTTCTCGACATTGAGGTGATGTGGATGGAATTTATATTTAAAGACAAAGGTACAAATAAAAAATATGATTTATTCCATCCAATAAATCGATATTTTATATTATCTATTCTATTAAAAAACCAAACGTAACCAAAATAATCTAATTTATATCTTTTTTCTATCTTTACTCTTAGGCGTCTCATGCTGACTATGACCTCTTATAAGCATGATCGTGGCTCATTGATATCAATGCACATCGATTATAAAAAAATACATTAACGAAAAAAATTATCACCAATAATTTATACTATTATTCTATTGATTTCATAAAGTTAAACAATTTTTTTTTAACAAACAACGTGTTTTTATTTCAATGTATTGCACAATGGTATTTTTAACGAATGTTTTAAGAGGATCTCACATTCCCATACATCTTGTGTATTTAATAGTGGTCACTATTTACGTCATAATCTTGTATATTAATATCGTAAGCCCATTTTTGTCCCAGTGATTATGGGACGATAGCTGCACAGAAAAAAAACGGTTTTAGTCTCATTTTGAAGAGCTCCAACCGTAAATGTGTAGAAAATTAAAGGGGATTCTTGATTGCAATTTAATAATTTCTTCCGATGTAACAAATAATTAATTTAAGCGAGCGGAAAAAATATACTGGCCGGTTAGAGCGGCTTATGTTATTAAAAAAATGAAATGAAATTCATACAAACCTACTACGACATACGTTGTTCTTTGTTTTGTATTTTAATAAAAAATATTTAATAACTTTAAATAATTTGTAATCAATGAAGATGTATTAACACGACGAGAGTTCTTGGCGCCAAATATAGATGAGTGACTTACAGTTAACAATGAAGTGAAATCAAAACAAAACCCGTCATTGGTATCGAAATTAATAAAAAATCTGTTTTATAAACGCGAAGTTTCGTGGGCGACCCACTAGTATAACGTTTAAACTGACAGTGAAGCTAATGGATCGTTTGAAAATAAAAAAAACGATCGGATCGGAGCAGAAACCGAATGACAATCGAATACACAGATATTCTACCGCCAAACAGCAGTACTCAGTATTGTCAGTATAGCCAGTGTAACTACAGGCACAAGGGACGTAATATCTTAGTTCTCAAGATTGGTGGCGCGTTGGTGATGTAAGGAATGATTAATATTTCTAACAACGCCATTGTCTATGTGTGGTGGTGACCACAAACCACCAGGTGACTCATTTGGTCCGCCTACCGCTATCATAAAAAAATAAAACATATTGTATTCAATTTGTAAAAAAAATAAAGTCATCATTCAGACAAACAAATGAAATTACAACAAAAGCCTATCAGAACAATCTGGTAACAAGATCTACAGTTAATTTTTATTTATTTTCAAGCTTTATATAATTTCACAGATGAAATAACAAACGAATTCCTTTAAAGCATTCTATGAAATCGATTTGATTAATGACTATTTTTACAAGATCGAAATACATTCGTTTATTTTGTATCTCTCACAATATTTGGACGTAATTCTTATCTACAATCAAGCTTATGGCTCTTCTGTACGAATTTCTTTATCTTAAAGTGCTTCCAACTTTTTAAAACGTCAGTCAGTATAATAAATATCGTATAAAACGATTTTGATAAAAAACATCCAGACAATAGGAGACTCCATTTTTCTTTGTTATCTAACTTCGATATAAAAAGAACAGTAAGTCGAGTTAAAATATTTTTTTTCTGACTAACAATTCTTTCTGAATAGAAAGATTGAATCTTCAGAAATTGTACCAGACGGTTTTCTATATAACGATGTTATAAATAATAGTTTTAGAGCTATAAATATAATTATATTGCTTGCGTAATAAAATTGTTTGTTCTTTATATATTTGCAACAGACAGAATAAATTTACCACCTGATGTTGAGGAGTCCACTTTACTTACTTGTTGTGAGATGAAACACTTCTGGTACTTTCAAATGGCTCTTAGTTTTTGGCAGTTTAAGCCTGAAATTTGACCAGGCAATACTGGCAATAAAATCGACTGGCTATGTCATACGCAGATCGTCAATTATTTAATTTGTTTGTTTGTAATTACACTAGTTCACTTACCACTTTACTTGGTGGTAAGGCTTTGTGCAACCCGTACGTACTCAGGTATCACCCACTTATCAGATATTCTACCGCCAAACGTATGGCTTAACTTAAGCGGTTTAAAGAATGGTTAATATTTCTTACAGTGCCATTTTTTATGGGTGGTGGTGGCCACTTACCATCAGGTGGCCCATCTGCTCGTCCACTTATCTATACAATAAAAAAACATCCAAATCGAAAAACAACGCTACAAAGTTTTGCTCTGTAGCATTTTAAACGTCTAACTAGTGAGGATGTTAGGCCTAGAATATCATAAACATACATATTATAGAACATGAGCTTTGTTCTAAATTTGAAACTTCAAAACTTCATTCTGTAAGCAATTTTAACCCAAAATAGAAGTGAAACTTCTATGTAAATAGAATTAACTTTGATTTGTAATATAAAATACTCGTAATTCACAATACAATTATTCATAAAATACGTAAACGCATATTGAAAGCCAGATGTTTGCGTCGCTTTATGAAAGAAAAAAAACATCCTAACAACCAATCTGGTCCAAATACGTAACTTTTTCCCAACTAACGCAACCTTGAAATCTTGCCAGTCAAAATCAAACCTTGCTACATCATATTAAAGTTCATTATCACTATAGAGTAACCAAAAAAGGGGTCGGGAGAGGAAAAACTACTCACTAATAAACTAAATGCCTACAACACATTCGTTTTCGTGAATGTTCATTATTATGTATTCTCCGTCTGATCTTCGGCCAGATGGTGTTTGAATTGTGTTTTGGCTGAGAAAACGTTTCGTTCCTTTACCGTGATACAATGATTAGCGAGTTTCTTTTCAAGTGATTTATTACACTTAAGATGACTTTTTGCTGGAACAAGACGCGTAAGTGGTTTGAGGTACAAGTTCTTTTTTTTTTAATTGATTTATTTTAGCAACGCAGTCAAACAAACAACCCTAAAAGTGGTCTTAAATATAGAACATTGATCCTTTACCGATTTTGAAAGAATCAACCCAGAGTCCAATAATACGAAAAATTATTGTCGGTAAAATAACAAGCGAGCGGGTGATACCTACCCAGGGGGGTTCAAAGCTCTATCTCTGTTATGGTGGGTGGTACACACTACCGATGATTGAATCGGCGCTATATGCCTCTTGTAATTTGCATTGGGTTAATTACCTTCAATGTCTTTCGTTTGTATTTTAGAACACAATATAAAGCGTAATGATTTCACAATATATCTGGCAATACCAAGATATACAAAATAACAAAAAGTCTTACAAGTTTCCTCGTATAACTACGTTTGATTCGTCGTGTTACAGAGTTAAATTCAATGTAAGGTCTATACTAGGAGTAAGAAGGTAAGGTTTTAGGCTTAATTGGAGGGGTGAGGTTATTAGTAATTTCTTAAAAGGGGGCGTTGCTACGATTCTTAAAAATAAATACTCTATAAGATTTTGAACACATATGTGTTGTGAAGTACATTTATAAATATTTCATAATATTTACGTCTTAACGTTCCGTTCTTTTATTCCAAGTAACACACGCAGAGCCAAGATGGCATATTTTTTGTAAAAAAAAAATTTAGTAAAACCTTTGTAAATTAAACTAAATCTACTTAAGACCATTAAGGTGCTGTAGGTATATAACGGTTTATATGATAATTAAACTAAATCTACTTAAGACCATTAAGGTGCTGTATATAACGGTTTATATGGTAAATTAAACTAAATCTACTTAAGACCATTAAGGTGCTGTATATAACGTTTTATATGGTCATTATATTATGTAAAATAAAAGATGTATATGACTAAATTCATTTAATTATTTATTTATAGCAGATAATACATACACACCTATTCTTATTTTGAGAGATTTATTGCTCTGACTCTATTGTAGTTAATGATAAAGTTTAGGAAATGGGCTGTTAAAATATTATACATCCGATTGTTTCAAGTCTCTGTAAAATTTCCTATAAAAATCTTTTTATTTCGACTAGGAAATAGCACAAAATAGTTTTTTTTCCTTTTTTTCTTTAAGGATAAATATCTATTTCATCTTTAAACTAATGTTTAATTAGGTTTCATCTTATCAGTTAAACAAAACACAGGTATTTAATTTCAGGAATTTAAACCTGTTAGACGTTTATGTTTTAACTATTAAAGTTGTGTACACATATCAAAACAATTGGAATCAGTCTGAGTAGTCTCAACGGAGAGTATCAAAATGATTAATGTAAATGTATTAGAATACATCCGATCAGCGATCAAGTCCACACATCACGGCAAATGAGCTGGAGATGTAACATGTCTCAAGTGTGTGCGCAAATAAAAGAGCACTCTATACACTCACTCTAGTAAACCTATGGGATGGCAACTCAACACGATTGCGGAGAGTTCAGGTGGAATACATTTGCAACAGCTTTACGTGATTTCCATGGTGGCGCACTAGTAACTTCCAAACTCCAAACTGTTGAGTTTTTTTTTGACAGAAAAACCCAACAATTTCACACTGACCCAAACTGAGACTTGAACTTGGACCCTTGGAATCTACAGCCTTATGTAGTAGCAGACTAACGAAATAAATAAACCTACACATACAGAACATATCGATTCCAACCTATTAGTATAATTGAAAGCAAATACCTATGTAAGTGAATAAAGGCTTGCTAGCCGAAATATCTCACAGTGTCCAATATCAAGAGCTTGCTAACTACATGGAATATATAGTTAGTTCTTACGTGTTCTCGTTCCATACACACTAGCTGAACCTGCGGCTTTACACGCACAAAATTTATGATACTTTACTCATCAGGGAAACCATCATCCCCCAATTCTACCCCTTCAAGGGTTGAATTAAAAAGTAGCCTATGCCTCTCCTAGTAACTTAAACTATCTCCATGACAAATTGTATCTAAATCGGTTCTGTGGTTTAAGCGTAGAGGTAACAGACAGAGTTATATATATAATATTAGTATATATACATCTACCTTCCAATACTTACACATATACATATAATTATATACTCGTTACGTACATAGGTGTTCTCGTCATCCCCTCATTATCATATTTTTTGGAAGGCAATGCGACACGACTGGATGAAAGTACTTTCGAGACATGGGGAGTGTAACATAGCCAACTCCGTAACTCATTAAATATAAAGTAAAGTAAATCTCCCAAAGTCTGTTCAGAAGAAGATTTGGAGCTTATACTACTGTGATATATTGCAGACACATGCAGAATTCCTCACGATGCTTTCATTCGCCGTCGAGCATGGGATGAATTATAATCACGACGCCATCGCGGCTTCTTACTAAAGAGATTTGATAAAGCCGGGTTGGGCCAATGACATTTCTTGGCCCAACCCTGGATCCAAGCCTGGACAAGCTATACCAATACGTACATACATATACTGCGAACAATTTCAATAAAGAATAATAAAAGTAAGTGAACTAAATTTAGAGGAACGCTAGGGATATTCCTCTAAGCCATAAATAAATGGAAGGGAGAAATAATACAATGGCGTTAAACAGATAAACAAACAAAAGCCCACCCGAGCTTTTATGATAACGATTTTCTTGTAATCACATTACCATTTTGTTTGGTAAAAATTACATTCATAATCTTAACGTTTCTGAGGGGAATTGGCAATAAATAAGCCATTTTGAATGAGTGGATCCCTTTTCCTTTATGACTTTGGAGAGCTTGGCAAATGTTGGACTAAATAATAAAAAAATATAACCCTTGGGAATACGGTTACGGTATATTGAATAACAGTTTTTTTTCAAGCAGTTAGATTTTATTGAAAGGTTAATTTTAATAAATGAGCATTTTGTGTATCGAGTAAGTAATTAAATGTATTTGACAATATCAATATCGTACTAAATACTGTAGTAAAGTCACCATTTACCAATACTTTTGACATTTATTTCGTGCACAAGTGCCTGTAGACGTTCGAGACACGGGGTCACTCATAATTCTATCAATATGTAATGAAAGATCCTGTTTCTTGACAGGAGGCCTAAAAATCGTCACTGCAGATCAGGTTAGTTAGTCTAGTCTAACGAGGCACTGAAATATAGTAAGCTAATATTACAACATGGTATTACATTTTATGATAAAATACTATTGCCCTTTGCTGGCATATATTTTTTGGCATAAAACATTACTTATGCTTCATGTCTCAAAACATCGTGAGCCGTGTTAGCAAAAACCAGTTCACAGTCTCAACAGTTGGCCCATAAATAGAGGAAAAACCTCACATTCGCATTTTTAATATTAGCATATATTATTTCGCTCGAACATTCTACGTGCGAGCGAGACAGCATAATATACGACGCCATTTTTAATTCGTTTTCATGAGTTATAGGATTTGTTGCTTCCGATTTGAAACATATCACGTCCTGTGAACTGTATTTTAGTATACGGTACAAGTACTAAGACTGAAATTTATTTAATAACTACCTGTGAACGCGACTTCGTGCGCGTGCGAATTTAACAAAAAGTTATTGTTTCGTTTGCAGATTTTACTATCTGTGCATATAATAAAATTGACATTGCAGCGTGACTTTATTATTATTTTATTTATAATTCTAAAATTATAACAGCCTAAGTTACTCCATATTACATCAGCTATCTGCCAGTGAAAGTCCCGTGAAAATCGGTCCAGTCATTCGAGAGATTAGCAAACTAGAACAAACGGACAAAAATTGTAAAAAATGTTATTTTGGTATATGTACCGTGTATACATACATATGCATTTGTTAAAAAGCGGTTACAAACAGACACTCCAATTTTATTATATGTATGTATGTATGTATGTATAGACTAAAGTCAGTAGTATGTATGTGTGTATATGTAAGTTTGTGTATATACTTGGTGGTAGGGCTTTGTGCAAGCCCGTCTGGGTAGGTACCACCCACTCATCAGATATTCTACCGCCAAATAACAGTACTCTGTTATATTGTGTTCCGGTTAGAAGGGTGAGTGAGCCAGTGTAATCACTGGCCCAAGGGACATAACATCTTAGTCCCCAAGGTTGGTGGCGCATAGGTGATGTAAGGAATGGTTAATATTTCTTACAGCGCCTTTGTCTATGGGCGGTGGTGACCACTTACCATCAGGTGGCACATATGCTCGTCCGCCAACCAATGCCATAAAAAAAATGTATGTACCTATTTTAAAGCTAACAGTATTAAAGGAAAAACTGTTTCAATAAATTTAAATAAGCTTACCTTTGTCTTCGCTATTAATATTGATGGAACCTTTTGGATTATTTGTTTTTTGTTATTTGATTTTATACATCGAACGTAAGGCCATGGAGTATTATCGCTATTAAAAAAAACACTTACTGAAATATTATACTATTGTTTTGAAAGAGCTATAGTGTTTAATACAATCAGTTAAATTCGAATTAAAATATATTAGGGAGCTACCATTATTAGGATCTACAGAGGAATCGGCATGACTAATTGTTAGCTGCTAATTGTTTCCGGGTCGACATTCTTTTGGCAATTTTTCTATTGATTTATGAAATCTAAAAGGGTGCCCTTACATTTCCGGTAATGTTATTTCTATTTTTCAATCATTACCGTGGAACCATATAAAAACATTATCTTAACTAATATTTTTTCTGATAATTTCGGTAAATATGAATGAACGTGAAGACTTTAATCTTTTACATCGAATAAATAACCAAATGTCTCTTGGACCAAAAACAAATGATCAACAATTAAAATGGGCAGTGACAAATACAGGCTCGATCGCGTCAATGTCGGCCTTTGACCTGTTGATGAGACTGCTAATTTGACGTCATGAATCACAAATAGGGTTGCTACCGAAACACTTAAAAATATCAAGAAATATTTATTTAATCCAATCTAAAAATATTTTTAATTAAGTACGATTTTTACAAGTGCTATTGATGTTCATCTAGAAAAAAAAGGACGGTTCTTCTCGGTAGTATCAATCCGGTTAGAACCGGTAAGAAATTCTGTAACTTATATAAATATAATAATCATCTACAATTAGATTTAAATATATTTTATGTAGAAAAACGCAATTGTAACATGAAATTATTTTGTCATCTGTATCATCTTGTATGGAATTTTATAAGTACGTTACTATTTTAACATAAAAAAATAAAAACATTTTATGATGTTGTAGTGGTAAATTATACTTGAGTAAATTTCAAGTTGCTATGTGATTTTGAAGACACAAATACTAAACGTCACCTTGGAATATTAATAATAATTCACATAAGTAATTAAAAAAAAAAATTCAATGACGTTTTTTTGTAACGTCATTTTTGAATTCAGAATTGACTTTGTTTTCGTTAAAACTTAAATTTTCAGCTACACATGTAATGTTTGCTTAAATAACTGTTGGCTGTTTCTGCTAGGTATTTTTTAAATTGTAATTATTTTTTACATATTGATAATTTTTTTTATTCGACTAAGTTGACAACCCTAATCAGTATAGGAGATGGGGATTAATTGATTTATCGGCGCTTATACAATCACCAATCACTCAATCTAAGCGTTACTTCTTTATAACTATTTTATTAAAAGAAACTCTTTATTAAATATCTATTTAAAAAAAAAACAAGATATTTTTTAATAAATTAGAACTTTTTTAATCATCATATTACAGTATTTAATTAAATTAATGCTAACATCTCATCATAATTATATATACATATATTTCACCGTTTCTATTCTACATTATTAAAAAAACTCGGAACGAAAGGCGGACGGATAAATACGACACCTGACGGCATATGGTCACATCCGCCCATTGACATTGGCGTCATAAGAAATATTAACCATTCCTTACGTCGCTAACGCGTCGCCAACCCTAAGAAACAAGATATTCACTGACATATTTTCCATTCGAGTCGCAACCCAAATACTAAGGTAGAATATGTGATGAGTGGGTGAAGGGTGGTACCTACCCAGGAGGTCTTGCAGAAACCTCTACCACCAAGTGAATTAATAAATTATCTTTGAACATAGACATACAGATTTACCTATACTCAATGTAATAATTCTTAACTTTTGATTTATGTTCGAAATTGTTTACCGCCTTATGTAAGGTCGCGTGGGTAATTCGAATTCAAAATTCTCAAAGAAAATAATTTATATTAAGATTTTATATAAACAAAACGATGAAATGTAATCGAATAGCAAAAATATCACTGATCAAAGCGAGCGTTATTACGAGATGACCTTTGTGCGGTCATATTATATGGTATTATTGTGAAACGGAAATTATTCAGATATATCTCAAATATAAATTAAAGCATGCTCCACTTCTCTTGACGGTCAGATGCGGGTTTTGAGATACACATGACATTAAAAATCATTTGATACGTGTTGGCTTCTGAAAATTATTTCCGTCACCGAGTAAATCAAATGATTCTTTATTCAAATACGCTTTTACAATCACTTTCGAATCGTGATTTTACAGAATTGCGTTAAAAGACACCGGCAAGTCTCAGTAGGTATTCTTTTCTAATATTTAAAATACAAATTTATGTTGATTCAAATTAATTATAATATATTCTGCCTGGAAGTCAACACGTAGTATTTCCAACTGAACTAAAAGCACATTAGTGATGCTAGCCTGAGTCTGAATCGGTAAACACTACTGGAACATCTCCGCTTTTAAAATTAAATATATTATTTTTGTCTCCGTGTAATATACATCCGTGCAATATATATTCCACCAACTAGCACTGAGGCAGCGTGGTGGAATATGCTCCAAACCTTCTCCTCAAGGGAGAGGAGGCCTTAGCTCAGCACTAGGAAATTTACAGGCAGCTAATGTAAAAATGTATGTAAAAAAAATTAATATACATATAATTATTTACTTCAAATTTTACTCGTATAACAATTATTATAATGAGATATTGTCCATAAATAAACGTAGGACTCAAATTAATGAAAAATACTAAATAAAAACGCGCATCGTTTTATTGTCTTAATGCTTCAACACAATAAAATATTGAAAGTTGTTGTAGCTGTTTCAAGAATTAGCCTCAAATGGTTTCACGAAAAATGTTCCTACATTGTAAAAGATATTTCTATTTGATATAATACATTAAATGTAATAAGGAAAATAACTTACGTATATACATACATATATTAGCACATATGTACTCAAACAGACATAGGGGGACGGAGTTACGGGCAACATTTACAAAATTGTCCCTCACTTCAAAAGAAACATATCGATACATAGACTTTTAAAAATCGAACAGAATTCGAATATTAAGAAATAAAATAATAATAAAAAAAATCCATGAAATGAACACTAAACATTAAACCTATTTTTCGATTCCAATCGTAATTTCAACGTTTTTGAAGTCTAATTAATTTAATTCAAAGTAAATAGCCACTTATACCGCCATTATCTTAATTAAACTGGAAACGAGCTATTTTATCTAGAAACCGATTATTTGTATACCGTTCTAGGCTTATGTACAGAACCGTCGATGCTGGTTTCCCAAACAAACATATTTGAATTCTCTGTATTTTTTATACTAAATTCGGTTGTAATTTTCATCTTTAATTAATTAGTAACTATTTACAATATTAAACATTCTAGACTAACTTTTAGTCTTGTATAATTGCAATATTAAAACTATATGCAATATTTATTATAAATCAACAAAAAAAGAAAATCAGAGAAATTCAGATGTTTACATAGCAACATTATTTACTAATCAAATTACCTCTTTTATGTAATAAGAACGCGGACTAGCAAATGGGCCACCTGATGGTAAGTGGTCACCACCGCCCATAGACGATAGCACTGCAAACAATATTAACCATTCCTTACATCGCCAATGCGCCACTAACCTTAATATCTGATGAGTGGGTGGTACCTACCCAGACGGGGCTGCACAAAGCCATACCAGCGAGTATATATACTCACTATATAGAATAAGTTCTATATATCGAGTATTAACTCTACATTGACGTCATCATCGCATTTAGGAACTAAGATGGTGAATTCCTTGTGCTATTGTTATCCAACAATACCCACTATTGCTGTTTGGTGGTAGGATATAATATGATGAGTGAGTGTTACATACCGTGACGAGCTTGCAGAAGGTACTACGTACACGCAGAAGAAAAAAAAAACAAGATTCTCAAAGTCGTAAATAAATGAATTCAAAAATAGTATTACCAATTCAGATGCGCTACAAAATTGGTTGTTGGTTGACATGATCGTCATTTCCTTCATCAATTCAACAGCCAATCAAGAAGATATTTCAATACAGCGACATGAAGTACATCATTAAAGTCGAAATTAATTACGAATATCTCACAAAAGGATTGCTGACACAAGACTCTTGTTTTAAAACAATGAAAGAACACAAATTGTTGACTCGAATTTTATTTAAGTTCGTTCCCATCATATTATTGTCGATTTAAGCGTACTATGATATGTGTGAATTGTATCTTCAAATTTATTTTCCTTTTGGCTTCTGGTATTCGAGTTTAATTGATCAACATTTGTTGCTCATTTCTTGCCTGTATTATATAGATTTTACTTGCTACAAGTTTATTGAAAGTCTGTTCAGACGAATCGATTCAAATTTATTTTTTTCAATTTATCGTCAGAAATTTATTTATTTTAAGTCAAATCCCAACAGATATAAGTTAACGTTGTAAAAAGTCCGTTCGACAATCAAAATACACTTGAGCTTGGGCTTGAGCACATATTTGGGCACATTAAACATGAAACCTGGCTAGGAGATAAAAACGTGGGATGTAAATGCCCACATTTCCTTATTTATTAAAGTATTACTTATTTATGTACAATTGAGTAAGGCTTTATTAATATCGTCTGTAGATTTAAGGTTTCCACCTTCGGATATCTACTTCTAACATTTTTGGATGTACAATACTGTAGTACATTATTTTGATCTATCTCGTAGGGTTCAGCCAGCCTTTACAATGTAAGCGCAAAAAAAATGTGTTTATTTACGACATCACTTTAGAAACCTCTAAAACAATCAGTATTTCTCTACCATATTGTGCATGTATACATATAAACCTTATTTTTGAATCTATCTATCAAAAAATAAAATCGCATCAAAATCCGTTGTGTGATTTTAAAGATCAAAGCATACACAGGGACAGACAGTGGTAAGCGACTTTGTTTAATACTATGTAATGATGATCTAATTGTCTAAAGTGTAAATGTAATGTAATATATAAGAAATATAAACCATTCCTTAAATCGCCAATGTACGCTAATCCCTCGTAATTGATTTTTCCACTAGAATGCAATCAGGTAATGTACTTGCATCAAAGTGTTCAACTTTGCTTGGGTAGGCATTAGGCATTCATTGGTTATTCTACGGTCACACTCAGTATTGTTTTATTGTGGTTTTAAGGTTGAGTGATTAAGTATTATTATTGGTACAAGTTATTCAACGTCTTATAATATACGGTTTGTGGCGAAATTAAAAGAATTCTCACAGCATTTGTGGTGAAGTCTGACTAATTAAAATAAAAACGAAACAGCGCTAGCAACTTTGTCAAATTTATTTTCAAGTCATGTAGGATTTACTTTTGTGGTATTCTAATATGATTATCATCGTAACGTAAAATTATTTAAAAAAAAAAAAATACTTTTTATTTAGAAAAGTGTACTTAAACCTGTTTGTTCAAAGCGGCTGTAATTAAATAAAACCTAACTAGATTCCAGTTGCCGTGGCACGTCGTTGGAGGTCCCGTTTTACTCCGAAATTGAGTTAGCTACATATTGGGTTAAAAGCAAAAAAATACTCTAAAATATTAAATACTTTTTATTATTGATGTTTTAGTCTGTTTTTAAGCTTATTAGGATAATAGGCTGTTAATTGATTAATGATAAATTGATATTATCAATTACAGATTTTGACTTATGAAATAAAGTTAATTCAACAACCTCTCTAGCCCAAACGTGGATCACGTTGGGCTAGAGAGGAGAAGTTCTGAGCTTATTCCACAACGCTATGCGAATGAGTGTCGGATAATCATGTGACGAAATCTCATCACTCACATTCAGTTCATCAAGCCGGAGATTAATTATAAACACCAAATTAAGTGAATTAAATTTACATGTGTTGTATGAAAATCTGCCATTGTCTATTCACTAATCCACGCTGAAGGAGTGTGTTGGAATTAGTTCATAACTTTCTCAAATTAACAGTTTTAAATTTTAAATATGAAAAGCATGTAACGATTTATTTAATAACTACATATTTATTTGGTATAATTATATTCAATTCTTATCAAGAAGTTACTGAGTTTGAAAAATGTAGGTCATCAATTTTTATAATAACGAGAGAACTTTGAAACTCAATCCGACTCAATTTGAATCTCATTATTTTCAGTTTGTAGCGAGTGTATTCCTGTTACTTTGTAATTAAAAATTCTGCTAAATTTATATATATATATTAAGCATTATTAAGTATTCATAGAATTAACGTCCGTGTTCTTATTTTAAATACAAATTAGAAATATATATTTTTTTAAGTCATTAAGGTGAATGGGCTGGCAAATCGGTCACTTGATGTTAAGATGACGGCCCATAACTATTCTACTATAAGAAAAAAAAATCATTCCTCATATCACCATTTTGAGAACTAAGATGTTATGTCCCTTGTGTAACTGTAGAAATACTCTCTTAAACTGGAACACAATAATACTAAGTATTGCTGTTTTAAGATATTATCGCAAGAAATATTAATCATATTTATCGTATCGGTTTTTCCGAACCGATACGACTTGGGAACCTTCAAGAAAAGAGCGTACTCTTTCCTAAAAGGCCGGCAACGCACCTGCAAGCCCCCCGGTGTAGCAGATGTCCATGGACGGTGGTAGTCACTTTCCATCAGGTGAGCCTCCTGCTCGTTTGCCACCTCTAACATAAAAAAAAAAAACTTTACATTACCAATACCAACCTTGGCATGTGTATACCTGTAGATATACTGGCTCACTCATCCTTTATACTGGGACTCAACTTGCTGTTTAGCGGTAGAATATCTATCGAGTGCTGGATCTAGACCGACTTGCACAAAGCCCTACCATCGATTGATGTTTCACATCAGAAATTCATTACCTTTTGACATAAAGTGTTTGCTATTAAAAGACCCGTGTCCCTCGAGAGCCAGGCCATTCCATTAAAATAATTATTCTCGAAACTGTTAACTTTTATTAAAGAGCGTTCATTGTAACAGTCAGAATCGAGATCTCATACACTTGTATTTTAATTTGTTTCGCGTAATGGCGGTGAAAATAGCGAGTATTTTACCAATAAACAGGAAAATTTAAATGAAGGAAGAGAAATTAATTGTTTTAATTACAATCACACGATTCATAATTTCACGAATATCATTTATCATTTGAAATAAGCTTGAATGATGATTTTGTACAATAATTAATTAAAATCTTCAAACGAATCTTCTCAGGGTAGAGTGTTTATTTTACCCCCTTGAAATCCTTAAAATTCATCTTTAATTAAAGGATTTTTTTTGTAATTCTCATTTTAAGAACTGAGTCAATAAGACGACTATGTAGTTCTCGTAAGGCTACCTTATATAATAAAAAAACTAAAGTATGACTACTTAAAACTAATTAATTCTACGATTCATATTAATGCGCACCATCTTATACAACCTTTTTGCTGCTGCGGATGTTGGATTTGTCAAAATGATATTTTCGATGTTGTCATGTCTGGCACCTGACTTCGGACACACTCCGTTAATATATGATACATATCTTCTTTAAAACGCGGGCAGTCAGGTTAATTGGGGGAGGGTAGTTTTTCAAGTAAAAATGCAAATTTATTTAACAGCGTGAGTCCAGAGCGGAGTCGATATGCTGTAATTATATCTTCTCAGGACAATCTACTACTAATGTCTATCCAAGAAATATCGCAGGACTGTGGGTGAATAGTCTTATATCAAATTCCTTTTTGTTATTTAAATTAAAAATAGGGAAAAATAAAATTCTGAACGAACGATGTTTTAAAAAAAAATCATTAAACCATACTTTAGAAGTTATTCTGATCAATCAACTTGAATAGGTGACATCGTGGGTACAATATATCAGCTATTGTCCTGTTACTGTTTAAAACATACCTTGGTCATGAAGTATTATTAATCTATTTAAAAAAAAAGCCGCTTAGTCCCTGTCGCCGTATCACCTCTTCCTTTCAAAGAAATTTGAATATGGAACAATTTAGATTGCATATATATATGCGCAAAAGAGTATTGGATATCCTCATCGAGCTGATAAGAAAATATTATGTTTTATATATAGAGGTTTAACCCTTGTTAGGGATTATAGACAGACAGAAATGACGTAACTTGTATGCCTAAAAAAAAATCTATAAATGGATATCGTACTCAGCGATCAACCCCAAATTGATATATATTTGAATATAGACTAAAGAGCTGAGACAGCCCAGTGATTGGAACATATTAGTCTTAATCGATCGCGTGTTCAAACCCGAACAACCAAATCAAATTTTCGTGTGTTTATATTTCGTTTTGTATTTAGCGGTGAAAGACAACATAATAATAAGTATTACTCTTTTTAAAGTGCCTGTATAATTTTTAAACATATATTGAGTTTATATTATATATCAATAGATGTCGTGGTTAATTTTATTCATGTTTCTGAATTACGCTATCCTTTGTCAAAGGAAATTATATAAGACTAGGAATACAAGTTAATAAACTGTCTTTGTCTTGGGAACGAGTGGTGTTTTATTCAGTGCCAAACCACATGTAAATACAGTACTTATTTAATAGTAATATTTAACAATAGTCATACTTATTTTGTAAACTCATATATATAAGCTTCTTTTGTAATATTTACTTTTGCACCAATCAATTATCATTATTATTATTGCAACACGAGGGAACATGCAAGTGGACCAATCTGCATTGGAGCAGCACGGTAGATAAAGTTCTAAACATTCCCCTTTAAAAGAGATGGTCCCCTTTAAATTACTCTATAATAAAAATGCTTATATTGAATTACAAGAAAAATCGACAAAAGTTAAAATTATACATTAAAATCTTTTGTTTACGCATTATATGAATTTTTTATCGTATGTAATTACAATTCTGCAATGATATTTTCTATGAACACCGATAACTATTGGTTAAATAGGTCAAAAAAAAATCTTAGTACATCAAAAAGTACAACTATGTATATCAAGTAGCTAGAAAAGCTAAACATAAAAAATCAGCCATTTTTAATTACGTCATAATTTATCATTAATAATAATAATAATCTCAGGTCAATTGGAGAATCATAAATCAAAATGTATTTTATTCAAGTAGGCTTTTACAAGCACTTTCGAACCGTCATTTAACAAACTATACTAAGTGAAGCACAAGAAGGTCTTCTCCATTTAAATGTCACGTACGTTAACAGTTTGTGCTTACGTATAATAAACATATCGAGGGCCCACACGATCCAGAATCGTATTTCATTTTACAGCGAGACAGATTGTCACGCCCTCGGAAATAGAGTCACGGCTGAACAGTCTTCGCCCCAGTTTCGAAGATAAGTTAGAACACGCTTTATTCACTCCGGTTTTATTTCATTTGCTTACAACCTAGATCAGAGTATTCTCGCGTAGGCAGTGTAAATTTAAAAGGCAAATATTTTTAAATTATTTTCAAAGAAATAACGAACTATACTGTTGTTTGTTTTACAATTGTTGAAAAAAAACTTTTTTATATAATATATTTTTATGTTGGTTTGGTGGTAGGGCTTTATGCAATATAGGCTTGGTAGGTAACACCGAGATGGCCCAGTGGTTAGATCGCGTGCATCTTAACCGATGATTTCGGTTTCAAACCCAGGCAGGTACCACTGAATTTTCATGTGCTTAATTTGTGTTTATAATTTATCTCATGCTCGGCGGTGAAGGAAAACATCGTGAGGAAACCTGCATGTGTCTAATTTCAACGAAATTCTGCCACATGTGTATTCCACCAAAACGCATTGGAGCAGCGTGGTAGAATATGCTCCAAACCTGCTCCTCAGAGGAAGAGGAGGCCTTAGCCCAGCAGTGGGAAATTTACAGGCTGTTAATGATGAAATGAAATGAGGTAACAATAAAGGTAAAAATTGAAATATCTTTACATAAATCAGACATTTGTTTAAACAAATCTTAGACCAAGAATGTCAAAGCACGCGCACAGAAATGAAGTCACGATAAAAAATTATCGCGTTTACGGAGAAATTTTAAATAAAGATTTATCTCCTTTTTCTTAAAGTTTCTTAATTGTTGATCGAAGCTTTTCTTCTAAGAACTTTTTTTGTTACTTATATTCAGTTTGTATACTTTTTTATCTATGTTTTATTTACGTTTATACATATAATTTTACTTCAATGCGTGCTTATATTAATATAGGTTAGTGTTGCATATCGATAGTCCAATATCGATAGACTATCGATAGACTATCGATAGTTAAGGTATAAGCGATACTATCGATAGTATCGATAGTATTGATCAATACGATACTATCGATAATACTATCGATATCCTGAATAGTTTTCGAGGTCAATTATCGATAGTTCTGCAACGCTGATATAGGTACATTGTTTTTATGGTTCATATTAAAAATATTTAATAGTAGTGAGCAAAACTATGTAGATCTGTATAATCGCACGATGAGTTCGCCTTTGTATATGTCTCAATATTTAAAAATTTGTATTTCTTTTTACTATTTATAAAAAAACTTTTCTATATACAAATATTAACTATCATTTATATCATTATTGTGTCATCAAACCGGAACACAAAATACTCAGTATTGCCGTTAAACAGAAGAATATCTGATGACTGAGTGGCACCTGCCCAGGTGAGCGTATACCAAGTCAGGATAATACCACGTAATAATAATGGCAGGCTATGTTTTTATTGCCTACCCAGTCGGGCATGCACAAAGCCCTACGACCAATTATTTGATAGTTTATAAAATTTTGGGAGAATTAAATAAATTTGTAATAAAATGAAATATATCACCAAAATCAAGCGTCCACGCGACTAAAGTCGAGTTCACATATAAATCGATACCATTAACGTTTAACGTGTAATTCTCATAAAATCCAACGACCGTCAAATAAGGTTGGCTAAAAGCCAAGAAAGATAATTTTTATGAAATGCTCGAGTGTTACACCAGTAGCCGAATAGAATTATTATTATATTATTATAGATAAAGTTCTTATTTGACATGATGGGGTACGAAATTTGATATACTTTGAAAACCCTTATGGACCTTTCTTGGATCATCGTAGGGATAATAACGTTGGAAATATATGCATGTAATATTTGGAATATGATGTTGTATTATTTGCAACATACATTACTGAGTTGTAATTCTGCCAATTTTGATATAAAACCGACAAATAATACCTCCTTTCAAAATATACAAAAGTTCCATTTACATAAGTGGACTTATTAAAGACGAACTAATTTGATTGATTAATTTTAGTTTGGAAAGGGTATTCTAAATGTGAGTCTTTTAATATAATTATTATTTATAACTTTATCATTTATAATCTATGTTACTAAATATATAAAAAAAAAAACTTTTTAAATTTAAAAATAAACGAAATATTCTGTTTTTTTTTTATATTTAGGTAGGCCGATGAGCGAATGTTATCTAATGGTAAGTGTTTACCTATGGATATTGGGGCTGCAGGAGATATTTACAGTTCCTTACATCACCAATGCCACCAGCCCAACACTAGCTCACTCACCCTTCGTAAGCGAAATAAAAAAAGTCAGTTGGTGCATCAGCGATATAACAGATTTTTTGTGCTGAACACTTACTATCAGGGCGCCTATTTGCCAGTTCACCGATGTATTCGAAATAACAAAAAAGTGAATAGATCTAGTTAAAAAATATTCCTATAGCAGATCACTCACATTCAATCAACTAAATGTCATAAAATTTCAATACTTCGAAGTGACTACTATTGCTTAAGTTAAATCAACCCGCGTCAACCCTTTCCCGGTCATCCAATAGCTTGGATCACGATACGGGTATAATATTTCTAACTAATTTAATAAGTACCTTTTTAGAGTGGCTTGTCAATGTAATAAAATTGTTACGTGATATTGTACATTTAATATTTATAGTGCAATGAAATCGAATTCTTCACGCACCGTTACTGTAATGTTTGAAAATGTTTCCGATTTATAAAGAATTTTATTATGTTCTCCTTATCTGCTTTATGAACCACATGTTTCATTAAAATATATTGTTATCATATCATATAATTTGAAATGATCTTAGCATTCGGTTTTTAAAAGGAGTTTGAGTATAGTTGCTCAAGAAGGATCTGTAAAGCTGGAAGAATGACTTCGAAACACGATTGTGAAATGTCAAAAAGAGATATGCAACATTGTGAATAAGAAGTGTAACTTAAGGTTACACGCATAACAATAGCATGTCACCGATAGTCGCTTTTCATAATTTCACGAGTGACTTGTTATAAAATGGTTATGGATATTTATTCTGATAGCTGAATTGTGATTTTTATATTAATGTGAGATGGTTGTATAAGATTATTTATATATCCGGATAGAGCACTACAAAATACCTAAAACAAACGAGGCAACTTTATTATCTTAGTGTGCGTCACTTGACACTCGTCAAACGTCATACTGCTTTACTAGTGTGCGTGTATTTTTTTTACATATAAATTTTATCAAAGACCCCTGACAATCAGCAGCATAAATGGAGCTGCTTATTTTTTTTACGTTATTAATTATTACATACTTTATTTACTTATTGAACAACTTCTATTTATCTCCTTTCAATGAGCAAGTTTTTAATATTGAAACCAGTACGAACCACCCACAGATATATTTGTGTTATAACTATATATAAATAGATTGATTTGAAATTTAGCATTTTAACTAAATATTATTCGTTTCTGTTTTCAGGGAATGGATTAAGTAAAAGCTTATATAAATAAAATGTTGCACAGTATTGAAAAATTTAACAACGAATTTACTTCTGCGAGCATTTTAATGTATTTTTCGTTAGCTATTTTCCAATAAAGATTTTGCGCAACCAGTTTTTTTATTTAAATTGAAAATAGAATTGAATTTTTAGTTTTAAAAGCAAATGCAGAACCACTGAACCAGATGTCAGAGAGCATTTATAAATACAATATGATAATCGTATTAAGTGTAGATCTTATAAACTGTTTACAGCTGGTTGGTTTCGCTTTGATCTCATCTGGGATTTATGTGAAGGCAGCCTCTGTAATGGCAGAGGAGAGTGTTTTACACATCTCTGTTAGCATTTCACTATGAATGCCGGATGCGTCGTATTATGACGTAACCTTTGCTTCAAAGGATTGAATGTTACCTCTTCACTGGAAATAAAAAACCCTTGCCTTTGCTATCTTACAATATAAAACAATATAAAAATCATTTTCATTATAGTTCCTGCGCTGCTCGAAGTAACTTTACTTCACTAAATATACTTATTTCCTTTATTTTTTGGTGTCCAAACTGTATCAATAATTCTACTTATTGTATTGAACACGTGTTTTTTTTTATGTTGCGCGCCCTGTGTGCGTGTGTCTGTGTGTGTGTGTTAATAAAACTGCATGAAGTTGCTCGATAAACCGCCAATATAGTGCCAAGTCGCTCAAAATAGACAACTTCATGAGTTATCTTATTTTATAATAGACAAAAAAACTCGAAACTCTCGACAGAACACGAGCGTGAATTATCAAAATGTGAATATCGTTTGCTAAAATCATTATACTCGTAAAATTTTTAGGGTACGCGTAACAAAATAGTTTGTAAAAGTTTGTCAACATATCGCGAGTTTCGAATTAAATTCTTATAGAAATGTACTGATCGTTTGGGTTCGATCCCACATTTTTTTTTAAGATTTTTACTGGACATCATTGTTCTAGTTACTAGGAACCAAAATATTCTCTAATATAAGCGCTTTGACATGCTAAACTATAATTTCAAGTCAAATAAAAATATCTATTCAGTTTGTTGGTTCAAATAAAATTTGTATTCTTAAACCTAATTACACGTACTAAACGAGCCATTGTTACTAGCTCTATATCGTACACTGCAAGCGAATTACAACCTTATAATACTGCGATAGAGTTTATAATTTCACATCAATCCGTAGCCGATTAAATTTGATGAAAATCGGATTTTCCAGCTAGTTTCCGACCGGAGCAGGCCTTATTGGTATCGTATAGATAAATAAAGCCAATACTAAGCCTCTATCTGAACCCTTCTATTGAATCAGTATTATGCGAAACGAAAGTATATCCAAAGCTTAAATAGATGTGTATCTATTTATCTTTATTTTATTTAGTACCTTTTCAATGAAAAGAAATGAAGAAATTTCTGGTGTATTAAACGCAATTTGAAGGGTATATCATAGAAATATTAGCGTAAGAGGATGTCGGATTGAAGTTAGATAAAGTAATTGATGGTTTTTGAAATAATTTGTGTTCAAAGTAAACCAATAAATAAATACGTTATTTATTGGTCTACTAATACAATAAATAAGGTCTACACATCGAGATGAGTTTATAGTATAGTAGATATTTATTTATTTCCGCATATCAATTTTCTATGTAAAGCCTTGCTTAAAATGTTTTGAAAATAATCAATCAGTTGTTCAAAGGACGTCAGAAACTTACAAACATAAGTCCACTCATCAGATACTCTACCAACAACATGTACGGCCTGTAAATTTCCCACTGCTGGGCTAAGGCATTTAAGGCATTCCGTACCAAGGTCCGTCCAACTCGTCACATAGCCTCCAGGGGCTTCTAAGCCGAGATATTTTCGAAATAAAATGTTAAATTTTTGTTTAAAAATTACAAAGTTCAAAAGGGGAAATGAAGTTACGAGATTTGCGTTACACAAATATGACTAATCCGTTCGTGTACATCATTCATTCATCATCATTCATCATTCATCAATCAAACTAACCCTGTTTAACTGAGCTATAAATTAGTTAGAAATAACACGAAGTTTTATATTTAAGAAACGCTTTGTTGGTATTCAATTAACATCTACACTCTACGGAGCTCTCGTCTGAAGTGCTCTTAATCTTGCCAGCCATTGAAAGTGCTTTGTTCGATAGTATTAAGTGGAATCACTTCACTTCTGAGCTATTTTCTGCATTTTTTTTTATTCTGGAAGTTTTTAATTTGGTATTGTTTTCTATTGACTATTCAGAGGTAGATCTGAGATTTATTTATTGCACACACTTTCCGAACCCGTGATAGTTTTATAGATATATTAACTCACGAATACGTCTTTCGGCGTTAAATTAATTAGTTATTGGAATGATGTTCTTCTACGCAGCTTACAGTAAAGTGAATTGGCAGAAATCGTCACGTAACGAAAAAAACGTTATACTGCCCGCCCCCCCATAATTTTTTTGTTATTGTTTTAATTAAAACGGGATTTTTCATTAAAATTTTGTTTAATTATTCATATGTAATTTAATTACTATCAAACGTTGATGATTTATTTGAAATAGTGAAAGAACCTTCGTTCCAATTAATAAATTTAACTAAACAAAAATATAATCTAATTTGTTTTTGCCGTCGATACTCTTACGACGTCTCACGCACACTAAGTCATCTCGTAAATGATCGTCACGCACACGAATGCACACCAAAAAACTGAACGTGGAGGGGCGCGCCTTTGTGACCGAATTGATCTATACGTTCGATTAAATTGAATAAATTCAACTCATTTTATGTTTAAATATTGTAAAATTTCGATCGGTGTAAAAAGTACTTGCAAACATCTCGAGTATACTTTGGTCATCCATTCATTTTGCACGATCTTAAATTGTTTTTTTTTGTTACGGCATATATTTAATTGGTTGAACGAAGCGTGTTAAATAACGATTACAGTAACGTTAAATCTTATTGATTCCACATTCCTGGCCCGATGAGCGCTAATGGAAAGCTCTAAATCAAATATCAGTCAGTCAAAGTCATCCATCGTCGAATTTCTACACACAGGTGAAACTTTTAGCGTAGTGATGAAATATTTGGCAGTAGTATTAATTGAGCTATTAGTATAAAAAGTTTGGGTCTGATAATTTATTTTATGTTTTGTGTATCTTTTCAATTCGTTTAATTCTACAGTTCAATATATGTGTCCTGTTTGTAATATCAGATCTTTTTTCTGTTTTGAATAACGAACCATTTGAACTGACGTTTGAAATACATAGTGTGACTGACGCAGATTCCTCTTTTGAATTTTTTTCTCTTTATTCATGAGTCATGAGTTCCTAACTGTTTTTCCGTACCTAAGTTCCTTTTTTATTTCGGTCAATATTAATTTTTTTTTTGTCTCGTTTTATTCATATTTCGGTTAGTAGATTTTTTAATTTATTATAAGGTTTTGCATCTTGAGACATTTATTTATTTAGCACTTTATTATACGTACCAGAAAAATATTAATACAACCTTTTTTATTTCCTTTTTTTAATTGTGATTTGTTACAAAGTACTTTTAGCCTTGTGTGTTTTTTTTAAATATATAACGCTAAACTCGAACAGTGAACGGAAAATTATTACGTTTAACTAAATCAAAATTAAACTTACTTTGAACTAAGTTGTGTTTGTTGTGCGTTAATTCAGTTCCTTCGGCTTCAAATTACAAGTAACTTCATTAGCATCTCCCTTATTTATAATTAGAATAAGAAAAGCTAGCACACTGCCGCGAATTGATACAAACCAAGCAGTTCCAGCAATTTAATATACATTAGCCAAGATAAATAAATGAAGGTTCCTAATTTAATTCTTGCATAAACTATTTGCTTATAAATATTATTTAGGGTATATGTGTATAAAATACCAAATGTTAATCTGCCTTTTTTTTACTGACACTTCAGCTAAAGGTACAAGCTTTCCAGAAATTTGTTAAAGACAAGTGTTGACATCTTTTAAAATTATAGTTAATATTTTACATAAAATTACCATAGATAATAATTTTTATGAACCATACTTACGTTATGCCTATATTTTGAGGTCCTAACAGTCCTCTCTAATAGGTTGTATCATTGTTTAACCGATTTGAAAAAAATATATATTTTGTTGAAACTTTGATATTATGTAGATACAAATAGATATTTTATAAACATAGATTCACTGATATATTGAAACTGCATCGTGAAAATTAATTACAAAATAAAACAACGTTGACATACGAGCTATCTACTAAATAGAGATTTTAATTTAGAATTTCAAGGCAATCGACTCGGTTTCGCATCTAAATTATTTGTATTCCGCCAGTCTGTGAGCTCATCCACTATCTGTTTGGTCAGCTGCCGTGTTTGTTCATTAACGTATTCTGAGATCGAAGACTATCTGTGTCTATATAGTTAGAAGTATGCGTTTGTATGTTTCGCTATTTCACACGATATATAAGTATGCGTGAGATCAACGCTTGGCACTCGTTCCTTAATGGCCAAAAGTTGGGCACTATTTTTTTCGACGCGTTTTCAGCTTTGAGAGTCTATCAATTTATAATAATCTAAGATTATACCTTTGCTCTGTGTCTCGTTTCAATAAGTTAGTTTTGATACTTGTATTTTAAGTTTTTTTTTTTTTTTGGCTTGTTATATATTTCGCAATGTATTTATTGCTTTTCTTTATTATAGCATTTCAGGTAATATTATTAAAAAGACAAAGTTGAAACATAGTTATATTTTATTTTCATTGTTTAATATTTCAAGTTTATTTTTACATACGCGAACCAAGATTAAAAAATACACTAGTAGAATGTATTTTTATTCGAGCCGAAGGTCTTTCGAAGTCAGTCAGTACAGTCTAGATTTATATTAAGATCTATCGCGTTTGTATAAAGTTCTAGTTACCTAGGTTATGATGTTTTAGTATAATTTAACATATACTCACAGATGGCACATTTGTAGTTAAACAATTCCCCTTTTGTTGACGGAAAGCCGTAATAAACAACAAAGTGTAATTAACTACACGAATAAATTTACGTTCTAGTTTCAACGTATCTATGCCGTTCCGCTTCCGACACGCCAAAATAGTATCAGAACGGGGAAATTCTACTAATTAATAATTGCTATCATAACTTCGCGATTCTAATTCTCACAAAAATATCAGCTGAATCACAGATGGGTTTTTTTTTTTTTTTTATTTACTTTACAACATCCATGCGCTCACAGTTGCCCGTGCCTTTTTTTACATTTCATTTTTATAAATTGTGGCGTTATTTAAAATTTGTACTGAACATCAGCAGATCTTCGCTGGACTTCGACCTTGTCGTCTTCTTGGAAGACGTGGCCCACACTGACATATTTTTTTTTTTTCAATTTAAAATAATATATAAATAGTCCATAATAAATAATATATGATAATATATAATATATAAAAATACTGTATATGGTGATTTTTTTTTTTTTTTTTATTTTTTTTTTGTTAAATGCTAATTATACACAGATGGGGTTAATTCTAAATTTTTTTTAAAGGTTCTTTTTCGATCCATCTTTGATGGAAATACAACTGGATTATTGTAATAGTAGAATAGGAACTACTAATTAAATTGTTAGTAGAATTAGCCCTGTTGTTTGTTGGATTCGACCGACTTGTTTAGGATTCAACGTGTAACCACAGATCTGTATGTTTACATAAACTGTATATATAGTATATCTGTTAACATAATTATCGTTCAACTGAGTGGAGTACTTGTTATCTCAATGAATTGAACTCCTAATTTAAAATTTATTTCGCAATAGGTGCGAAACTATGTCACGTAATTACAAACCAACAATTCCGTTAGTCTAGTGGTTAATTATGAGGCTCATAATGACAATATATACGAGTATATATATATTGATTTTAATATAGGTAGACCGTTAGACAAATCGACCGCTTTTGGGTTTGGGAATGTTGTTGCAAATGTACATCTTTTAAGTTCTGCTTTATCCTTGTATTCGAAATTTAAATCAATTTTTTTTTAAATCTATGTGTGACTAAATACGAAAATATAATCAAAGTAAACTTTTTTAAATTAAAAAATATACGATATATTTTAGAATATTTTTGTTTTTTTTTTTATGTAATACGTAAGCGGATGAGCAAATGAGGCACCTGATTTAAAGTGTTAACCATCGTCCATAAATAAATTAACCATTCCTTACATCGCCAATGCGCCACTAACTTTAGGAGCTAAGATGTCATTTCCCTTGTGCCCGTAATCAGTGGCTCAGTCGCTCTTCAAGCCAGCACACAACAATACTATGACCATATGATGACTGAGTGGTAGCCTCAACTACAGCCACAAAACTCTACCACCAAGTAATAGAAAGTCGAAGATATTCTCATCTTTTTGGTGTGTATATCGTGATGTCTTTGATACTTTGATCCTTAACCGGTTAACATGAAAGTTTGGATATGTTTGTATTTTTACTAATATTTCTTATCTTTTCATTGTAACTCACCGCTGGATGGATACAAATTTCGCCGGATTTTCCTAGCTTTTTATTGTTTAATGTGTACTCATTTAAATATATAAAATATAATAGCGATTTGGAGATTTAAAACAATTATGTGCACCACAAATCTTATACATTAGTTTTTTTTATAAGTTTAATCTTATGAGAATGTAAGATTTGAACCTGAGGCAATACACGAATATGGAGATTACTTTACATAGAGCGTATTACACACATTTCATAAAGATAATCGAAAGGTCTAGAGCCCTTAAGTTGGGCCTATAAGATATATAATATATTCAAAGGATACGCCGTAAAGTCCCGTATCTATCGCAGACCAGATAAAGAGGTTTATCCAAGAACACCTATTCGATATTTTGCTAAACTAGTTGAGTATTTTGAGTTCGTATTAAGATCCGAACAGATAAGAAATAATTACATAATTTTATATACAACTAAAATTAGCAGGATATTAAATTAAAAATATAATAAATTTTTAAGATACTGTTGTAACCAGATATTTAAATCGATTGTACATTTCTATAGTTCAAATATCTGAATGAAAATTCTAACAATATTCTTAATTTAAGTAAACTCTTATAAGCACTATCACAAACGAGGTTTAAATATAGATTGTACCAAGAATAACTCAATAGTATTTTCAAAATGAAATACATATTCTATAAATAATTATATATATATAATTATTAAGTAATTCTACTAATTAATAATTAAAATACCGATAATAATTCGCGATTTTAATTCTCACAAAAATATCAACTGAATCACTGCTGGGGTTAGTTCTACTATTTTTTAAAGGTTATTTTTCGATCCATCTTGGATGGAAATACAACTGAATTATTGTATTAATACAATACGAAAAACAGATTCGATTGCGATAAATTGACACTATAAAAATTGATGCTATATATATAATTATATATAATATATTAGTTAAAATATGTAGATTTTCCTTTAATTCACTTTAAACTCATCGGTGAAGAGTATTCAAATAAATCTTGCGAATGCCCGACAAAATTGTGAAACCTATATCTACTATCCATGCATATTTGTTCAGCTGTAGTTTATTTCGTGGTAATGTCACATCATCTTTTCTATCGCCAGACAGGAACTTGTTTTGTTATGTTCCGTTTTGAAGGATGAGTGATGAGTTCCCACGGTTGGGGGTAATTTGGAGACGTACTGCTTACAGCTCTAATGCCTATGGGCGATGATGTCTACTTACCATCAGGTTGCCCCTCCACTGGAACAACAGTACAATGGAACAGTAATACGATAAAACAATAAAATAACACATATTCCAATCAAGTTACTACCGATATTTAATACAAAATAGAAGCAGGAAGTAATAAAAACAAGAATAGATAATATCTGAATTTGAACAATCAATTTATAAATCGAATAAATATTTAAAACATTAAAAAAAAAACATTGACAATATAAGACAATTAACATTCATTGATTTGACAATTCATTGTTGTTCTTTATAAAATTTGAAAGGGAACATGAAAATATATCTATAATACTAAATTTTTTATTATACATGTTACACGAACGATGGATAAAATTATTTTGGGCATATTTAGTTACAGTACAGGACAAATCAAAATGAGCTTCGCTTAAAAAATTTAGGAAAACAGTTAAAAGACAAGTTCAAAGATATTTTCTTAACAGGAAAATAAGTATTTTCTGGTCGTGGGACATTGTTATTACGTTTCCAATCAATTATTTCAAATATACGGACTAATTGGTTCTTGTTAGTCAACGTTAGTTTCAACGCTTGAACAATGGAATTGTGTATGAATATCGCGAATCCACTGCAGCTAAATTGTCATATCCCCTCGTGTTTAAATAAACATTGTTTCATTTCAGTATTGAATTGTAGACGGACTATCATTTATATTATGATAATGAGCGTTTGATAACTTTTATTAATCAACTGCTTGTAATTCAATTTATTTTTAATCTTTTTTTATGATATCGGTAGGCGGACGAGCTAATGGGCCACGTGATGGTAAGTGGACACCACCGCCCATAGACAATGGCGTTGTAAGAAATATTAACCATTCCTTACATCACCAATGCGCCACCAACCTTGGGAACTAAGATGTTACGTCCCTTGTGCCTGTAGTTGCACTGACTCACTCGCCCTTCAAACCGGAACACAACAATACTGAGTACTGCTGTTTGGCGGAAGAATATCTGATGAGTGGGTGGTACCTACCCAGACGGGCTTGCACAAAGCCCTACCACCAAGTATCAATATATTATGAATAATACCTTTATAATTTTTAATTGCTGTAATTGATGCTGAAAAAAAATATCCATTCAAACATCACTCGCATATGTATCCAGAAATGTTACGGTATATGCCCAAAATTCTCCATAATAATCTTCTTCTTTTTCCCAAAAGTGGGATAATTTTGATCTCATCATCATATTTTACAAAATTAACGATGAGAACATATTCAACAAATATAAAAAAATGTTTATTACAATTGTATATTTGATACAACGTCGATGATTCGAGTAAAGATATAAATTGTTTATCAATTGCGCAAAAGGGAATATGTGTGATGGTTCGCGTAATGTCCCTAAAACATCGCCCTTTTTCCTATAAATACGATCGAACGCATAAAAATAATTTCATTTCCATCAGTGGAGGTTTTCTGTAAGAACGAAATCGACACTTGGAAATATAATACATTAAATGCTCAACTCATTACTATCGCCTCGCAATGTGGTTTCGATAATTAATATAAACTTTAATTTTATATTAATGGACTAATTAATATAAAATTAAATGGATAATTGAAAATCTATCTATCTTTATTTTAAGAGTAAATCTATATTTTAAGATTAATATTTAATAATAAAACGATATAAAATTTCGAAAAGTATAATTATATTTTATTAATGCATTTGTATCACAAATCTCAACAGATTTCCAGTCCTAAACGTGTTATGGAACTGTAGCATGAGACTGTATAACTCAATGACAAACTATTTTTGGTATATTTATCTACATATACCAATTTAGCGGATTAAGACCCGTATCCTCCCCGATAGAAAAGGCTTTGGCGATAAAATAGCCTGTTAGTCTGGCGTGCGCTTGGATACAAAGAGTTATATCCACTTTATCACTATTGATAACATTTTCGACAGCACCTAGTACTTTATAGAAGAGGCAGAATCAACTTTTATCGAAAAGCCAATACACCTCGATGGTTAAATGTGGGTCAAACTATCTGCTGTCGCTTAAACTGACTTGGTTCTATCTCAATCGTCTATCTAAATGTTGTATATTTATATAGTTTATAGGTGAGGTCTAGGTCTATAGGTGAGGTTAAACGAGGTTGTGAGATTCAGTCATTCCTAATGGTTATATAATACTCATAAATCCAATACACGCTCAAGTTTCATGTGAAGCTAAGATTACATATTATTATTACTTAGTATTTGTTGATTTCAAGGCAAGATAAATACAAATCTGATTTTATTTATTGAAATAACTGTAATTGAAATTATGGAAAAGAGCATCTACTGAGCTTCTTGCCGACTCTTCTCAATATAATCTTTTTTCCGAACCACCGGTTGCTTTAAATTTGATACAACAAATGTAACATTGTAACATGACTCAAAAATGCTTTTATGAACCTACTTGATTAATGTATATTTTAATTTTTGAGTTCGACGGAATTCGTGCTGTGCTTGATTATGTGATTGTCACAGATTTAATATTGACCCCTTAAGCTATCACTATTCTTAAGTATTACGCTTAGGTGCAGCTCGACACGTAATAAAAATTAGTAATTAAAAAAAATGCTGCTACGAATACACGGAGTAATGGATTGATATGATTATTTTATTGGAGCTTAGAGACGAACAATGACGTCGGATACCATAAATATGCACGGAAGTAAACCTACACTAAAAACCGGTAAATCAATAGCCGCTGAGTCAATTTTACGGTTTTCAATAGTCGTTGAAACTCGTCTTGTGGTAATGCAACATACTGAGATTTTGATCAAATTATGAAACGAGTGCTTTTAAAAATTGACAAACATGAACTGCGTAATTTATTTTGAAATATTAATATTGCATTTTATTTTTTATAAAATTTGATTTTGAAAGTTATAAAAATAGTCACACTCGTATCAAAATCGATTGTAACTGTAACCAAATACAATTTCAAATTTAAAATTAGACGAACTTATGTACAATTTGTTTCTTTCTTATAATATATTATTGTAATAAAGCAATACCTTTGTAAGAATTTTATCCGTACGTTAATATTAAGTTCATATTCGGATCTGCTACGGATTCAATCCAAAGAATTTTATTCCGAGGAATAATAAAACGTCCTTGAAATCTCTAATAATTCACAGCGGAATAAAAGGTGTACTTTGCATAATTATTGTATAAAGGGATAAGTTATGAGCAGGATATATATTCTACGCGTTCGCTTCTGACCCAACCTTTTTTAAATATTTGTAAGCATTTTCGTTGCCCCGAAACTGTATACATATGTTAAACGAATACGTGTAATATATACGTGTCCGACCTAGGCTTTAGATTATATCAAAATCATTACGAATGGTCTATCTAACGGAAAGAGAATAATTTAAGTCGATCGATAAAATGGGCTGGTCGAGTAAATGATGCTAGCATTCTTGCCACCATTCAACGCGGTCGTGATTTGTACAGTAACTATGTTTATTTTTTATCTGTTTAACGTCCGCAGTATTATTTTTCCCTTATAAATACAAATTAATATTTGGGCGTTGTACCGTGTGATTGTAGTGTCGTTATAAAATTGAAATGATTGTTCCATTATTTTATATTTCATTGATAAACTAAAGTTTAGTTAAGTAGTATTTTAAATAAAATACGCTCTTTATTTGATTACGTTATTAATAAAGATGATTATTATTGTTTAATAATATAATCAATGAAAATTTTAAGGGTTAATGACGCAATGGTTTAAGGGCCGCCTAGCGATAAAAAATCGTATATTGACGTCTCCAGTCATAACACAAGCTTTAAGCTTAATTGGAATATTAAAGATTCCTTATGACATTGCTACTATTATTTTTAAAACGAAAACTAAAATTAAAAGAATCATACTTAATAATATTTATGTGACATATATTTATATATATTTCTTTCCTGAAAGGTCGGCAACGCACCTGCAAGCCCCCCGGTGTTGCAAATATCCATGGGTGGTGGTAGTCACTTTCCATCAGGTGAGCCTCCTGCTCGTTTGCCACCTCAAACATAAAAAAAAAAATAAAACATTTAATTTTCATTGTTTTGTACTTTAAACTTGCTAAGCACACGATGCTTAGCAAGTTTAAAGTACCTGATAGGATATCCAATTGGAAATATCATACAACATAATATGAATACAACACACCGAATTTTCTACAATATCAGAATTATTGGTGAACTTCCATACAAATTTTCATACTAAATTTCACTCTCTTCGGTGATTAGTATTTAACTTATTATATTAAACTTACATACATCCATATTTCTAATATCTGAAATTACAATTTCCATACTAAATTTGAAACCCAATTTAAACCATCAGGGAATGAATTTTCAAAAATACTCTCTAATTGCTCTCTTATGATCTATAACGGATTACATGCAAAATTTAATCCTGTTTGATTCACTAGTTTAGTCAAAAAATATTTTAATCGGAAGTTTAACCTTACCATAATAGTCAATTTGAAAATGTAAGAGTTTTATTAGTATATCGTTGTAAAAAAAAAATGATGGTAATTCATATCTCAGTTGATAAAATAATTTAAAAAGTCCAAATTCAACATCCTAACGTCTCGTCAAATTTAATCGTACATATCGATTAAAAAACAAACAACACAAAGATCAATGAACGCGATTTAGAAAAAAAAGTATTTAATCAAGCCAGCGATATTTTTAATTCAATGCACTCGTTCAAAACCCTTCATCCGTTAAACCCTCAATCCATAATTACATTTGAATAATACAAATTTCTCTTAAAGCTAGTTAAAATGTTGTACATAACCATAAAATCGTATAAAATTTTGAATACAATAATGCCACATAACTACAGACTGTTCAAATATCATGATATATTGTAGTGTGAACGTCTGTGCTCAAATTCAGCTGCACTATCTATTTCCTAACTCGCATAATCCGATATGATCTGAGAGATCAGGTACAGGATCACTATCATTACGGGCTTTCCGAATTTCTAGCTTCAAACTGCTAAATAACTGTTAACTTCTATTCAATTATTTTATTATTATTAATGCGATCCAGTATTTGTATCTAAGTTTTATATTCTTCTCATCTCATCTTGTTTTGTAAGCTACGTTACTAACCAGCCAGGTATTATTAATATTTAATTTTTTTAAGTGGATTGGTCAATTGGTCTCCTAATGGTAAGTGCTATCCAATGCCCAAAGTCGTTGACAATGTAAGAAACATTAACCATTTCTCACAAGGTCAATGCATCACCAACCTTGGAAACTAAGATGTTACGTGCGTTTAAAATTATTATTCGATACTTTTATTGTCAGTTGTTGTAAGCCGAGATGGCAAAGTGGGCTCAAACTCGAAAAGAATTATTCATAGCGTGAAGGCAAAAAATATAGCAATATCCGAATTGGAGCAGATTAACAGAACAAACACCAAATTTTCTCCTCAAGAGAGACCAGGTGTGTATATATTCCAGACTGTTACTTAACTTTACAGGAAGGAAATCATTGCGTAGAGATGTTGGATCACTCGGCATCTTTTACCGTATGTTTCACGAGGTAGTTCTGAGGAATTCCTTGGATTAATCCCGGCTGTTTAAATTGAATTTTACATTCGGATATCACGTCAAAGTTTCACCTGCACCACCTAGATGTCCGAAAATACACAACAGCGCGTCTGCATTTCTGCTTTTCACAACCACTCTGTGGCCACTCTTCGCCGTCGGTTTTTCCGAACCGATACGACTTGGGAACCATCAAGAAAAGAGCGTACACATTTCTTAAAGGCTGACAAAGCACCTGCAAGCTCCTTGGTGCTGCAGATGTCCATGAGCGGCGATAGTCACTTTTCATCAGGGGAGCCTCCGGCTCGTTAGCCACCAAATATATCATCAAAAAACTTCTTCAGTGTTTTATTACATTGAAATTCTGAAAAAATACGAATATAATATTATACTGCAACTAAATTAGCGGTGAACCGTAAACCATGCCTAATAGTTCGTAACGATCGCAATCCACGGTCTAGTCGAGTTTATGGGACTATAAAGTAACAAAAAATCACCTTATAGTGTTTAGATTAAAAGTTATTGCGTCGTAAAATATTTGTCTGTGTACACGTAATCTGTAAACAGATGCGTGAGTGTGCAGTGCCGCGCATAAATTCTACTAGCCAGATTATAGTTTCAACTGGTTTTTAGTTTTATTTAGTATGTTATGAATTAAATATAATAGATACTTATTGTATAAAGGTGACTTGGCGGGTATTTTGACAGTTTATGGCCATGTTTAAATCAAGTGAGCCGGCGCATGACAAAATTTACTTTTTTCAAAAATTTTACGCCGCAATAATAGCAAATATTTTTAAAGGGTTAATGACAAATATATTTAAGAAGAATTTTCAACAAGGATATTAGTTTCCACAGTACAAAATTACATTGAAAATAGTTACAGTACAAATTATGTAGGCGTGGAATGGTGGCAAGAAATCGGTTGAATTGCTGTACCGATACCAAAGTTGTGTAGAATATTCCTTACGATGTCTATGTATAAAGGGTCACTTAGCAGGTGACCTAAATCTACCTTTTTATATAACCCGCCACTGGTGACATCAATATGACATACATTACTGGTGACACCGGTCTCAAAGTTTGGCAGCAAACTTCGAAATACGCGCCAACCTCGTCCTAATGGAATGGTTTGACGGTAGGGCATTGAATATAAAATGAGGCGGATACTTGACACCACAAGAAAATCGACGAGTAAAAAAAATTTAGTAAAGTTGACTTTTAAGAAGTATCTGGGATAAGAACGTCACCATTGTTGGATTAAGGGAGAACCTACAAAGTAACATATTCTATTATAATATCATTAAATTTTTGTTATTTTAATTCTTCGAACCAGTGGACTATAAAATAGGCTGAGGCTGAGCTTATAATCATCCGTGGGGAGTATTACTTACTGCCAGGTGAATTTGGTAATTTATCATTACTTTTAAAAGCTCTTTGTTATCGAATATGTATGTACGTATTTATCAAAAATATCGTACCGTTACGTTTTATATTCTTACGAAAAAAACATCTGGATCGTTATTTAAATTAAGAATACTTTCCGGACTTTAAGTAAACTATAATGTTGTTGTGTATGTTTGGATGTGTTTGTATGTATGTGTGTGTATAGGCAGAACAAATCGCACCCAAAGCCTGTTGTTTGAAACTGAAAATAAATTGAGGGAGTTGACAAGGTCCTTCGTGTGTTTGATATAGATAACAATCATAATTACAATTAATTAATGTATTGTATATACTTACTAAGTTATAATTAAAACCCTTCTGATTTCATAACATTAACACTAGGAATAGATGGTAAGATTAGTATTTTGATTATGCATCAGTTTCATAACGCTGTTACAGCTTGGAGGCACATTGTGGTAACTTTAATGTGAGCCGACACGTAAACTTAGCCCTTAGGAGTAGCGCAGACTGCAGACGAGACGAAATTACAAATAAAAATAAAAAATATTGAAAAATTATTTATTAATATTGAAAGTTATTAAAAAATATTTTCCAGTAAAATATATTTACGTAATGCATTTTGAATGACACTGAGTATGTTATTGTTATACTAATAATCCGTAATAAAACGAAACGATTCTTGTCATAGGTGATATTATTTAAGACGTGTGCTATTTTTATCTAGACTTAAATATTTTATTATATAAATTGATAATGTATCAGGTCATTGGTTTAAATTACAAATAGACTTTAGTGGATTGTTCATCTCAGCTAATTAAAAATTACTACTAGTAGTCTTCATTCGAACACCATCACTGTTAACATTTTTAGTAACACATAGTATATTAATTTGTTTAATACAAACACTAAACCTAGTAAATTATATACATTAATACACAAAAAAGAAAATTGATCGACAAATAGATTCGTGAAAGACTGTCTTTATCTGTTTAACGGCGGCTTAAGAGCTTTATTTCGACCCGTCTAGTTGGATGATATATTTCTTGTCTATATTTTATTTGAGTTATAATATAAATAAGAAATTTTCTGAGATAAGAAATTGATCTTGTCTTGCCGTTTGCTTATAACATTCGAAATATTATGATAAAAAGCAAGTACTTTCATTTAAATAATATAACATTACTAAAATCTAATTTATTCCAAGTGCTACCTACTTGTTACATCCATTTCGTTACCACTCAAATCAAATCAAACTGAACTCTCTGGGATTTTTTTGTGATATAAGTAGGCGGAGATTACCTGTTAGTAATTTGTCAACACCGCCCATAGACAATAGCGCTGTAAGAAATATTAACCGTCCCTTAATCGCCAAAGTACCACAAACCTTGAAAACTAAAATGTTATGTCTATTGTGGTTATAGTTACACTGACTCACTCATCCTTCAAACCGGAACTCAACAATACTGAGTACTACCGTTTGACAGTAGAAAATCTGATGAGTGGATGGTACCTACCACAACGAGCTTGCACAACTCCCCACCAACAAACTAATTGTACTGCATATATTACCTTTTAGTAATAACAGGAGATATAACGATAAGAACAAAAGAATAACAACAACCAGTAATCAAGAATACAAATTTAAAAACAAACAATGATTATCAAATACATATCTAGAGTTACCCATCATAATTAGTATTCAGACCTGTATAGATTATTAAAACTGATTCTAATACATGCTGACCTATTTTAAAACACTGAATAGTATATCAGTGTAGTACATCAGCATTGATCAGACAGTTAAGTCTAATGTTTGCGCTGCCCCACATATATCAGCGTCTTTACGTGCAAACAACATGCAAGGCTGCCTAGTAACCGTATATTGATTTGGGGTTGATTATGAAATAGCTGTTAACATAGAATACATTCGTAAATGTAAAAGTTAAATTTTTATTTGTCCCAGACTTTCAACTGAAGCGTTTAAGGTAAAACATTTAATTCCATAACTGTGTAATGTTATACAACAGTTAACATAGCAGAAAACAGTTGCTTTACAGCCTGGTGTGGAATAAAGGCGACATACCTAAATAATAAGTTAGTCTGTGTAATTTTTAGGGTTCCGTAGCCAAAAGGCAAACAACAGAACCCTTATAGATTCGTCATGTCTGTCTGTCTGGCCGTCCGTATATCACAGCCACTTTTTTCCGAAACTATAAGAATTACACCGTTGAAACTTGGTAAGTAGATGTATTCTGTGAACAGCGTTAAGATTTTCATACAAAAATTGAAAAAAACAGTAAATTTTGGTGGTTCCCCATACCTAGAACTGAAATTTTAAAAAATATTTATCAAACTCATACGAGTGGTGTATCTATGGATAGGTCTTCTAAAATGATATTGAGGTTTCTAATATCATTTTTTTCTAAACTGAATAGTTTGCGCGAGAGAAATTCCAAAGTGCTAATAAGTTCCCGTCTCATAGCAGAGAAACAATGTTTAAGGACCTTCAAGGACTTCAGTTACCACTGAACATGCAAACAAACGCCGGAAATATTCATCTCTAATTCCAAATTCAAAATTATATTTCTGTGACGCAGTTTAAAAACTCGGCCCTTGGTGACACCGTCACCGTCCGTCTGACACACACCGTCTTTTTGACACGCCTGGTCATTTCTTCATTTAGAGAATCGGAATTGAGATTCAATACAGAAATGCTGCTAGCATTTCTGCCATATACAAACATTTTTATTTATTGATAAAAGAGTTTATGTCATAAGTTTTTAATTTAAATTTTATATTTTTTAATATTAATATAAGTGATTATAATAACGATTGCTATTGAACGTCATGTATCGAATTCGATTGTAGGAAATACGTGTTTATGTTAGGAAAATAGTTAAACAATGAGAATTTTCAGCACGAGTTGTCTTTGTCTCCTCGGCATCTTGAGACGTTTTAGGAGCAACTGAAGAATCTTGTTTTGTGCTGTTTCTAGAAAAACGTCTTTGAACGCTTTCTTTTTACTATTTTCTAAATCTTCATGAGTTTTTTCTTTGTAAATGTAGGAAACGGAAAATGGGACGAATACGGCATTAATTTTATATTTTAAATTCTATATGATAAACTTAAGTTATATTCCAACTGTTTTATTTCCAATCAAAGAAGAAGAGGAACAAACCGATGTCCTAATAGCTCTGATATTTATAAGTAGTAAATATATATCTACATTAATTTAATTTAACAGTTTCCGGCGCCATTTTTTCCCAAATCCATAATTAATACCATAGATTGTTCAAGCTCTCGACCAATGATATCGAGTCAATTTGATGTCAAATGTAATATATATTTGTGTTGTGATGTTTTTAAATCCAGCATTTATGATTATTAATGTATTCAATTGATGTTTTTAATTTTTTAGCTAAAGGTCATCACCATAAGTGTAAACCTGTGATGGAATAAGCTTCAATAATCTATATATATTTTTATATAACCATATTTTTTATGTTAAACTCGAACACTTGAAATCGAAGATAATTTTTATTAATTTATATCAAATCTTGAAATCTCATATGACGTTGATATTATTAACAGTGCAACGACCCAATTAAAATCAATTCAGCAAAATTGTTCCTGATGAAAAATGAAATCTATTCAAAATTTTATGCAATATTATATAGTTTATGCTGTTAATTGACAGTCTATGTCAGTCGAGACACTGTATTAAATCTTTATATGTATATAAAAGGGAAATACCGCTCACTGATTAATCACGAACTCTCAGAAACTATAACACTTATAAACTTGAAATTTGGCAGGTAGATTACTTATTTACGGATATTACGGATTTAAGAAAATTCCATCCATAAGGGGGTAAAAAGGGGGTTGGAAGTATAGTAAATTTCGCGCGGGTAAATCCGCAGGTTCAGCTAGCATAATTATATACGATTGAATTGCAATTGCATTTACATCAGTCCTCTAACTCAAAACGAAATCTTAATAAATCCAAGTATAGAACATCTATACAACCGGCTTCAATATTCCTAATCATATTTTATTCGAATTGGCTTTTACTAGCGCTTGAAGTATTACTTCGTCATTTCTATTTAAAGCTACCACTAGTCCGGATTTATTGTTATCATTAAATGAATGTAGATTTAACCGATATTTTCGAGGTCTATATTATCAGTTTTGCGACGATAGTATCTGTAAATGAGATACGAAGTGACAAGTGTGAAAAATCAAGATTTATGGGGGCACCAAAATTCGAAAATAAAGCAAATACTAGAATCAAGACAGACACAAGTGTGGCCTTATATTTGTCAAGAACAAACTGAAACTGCAACCCTTATCGCAGTAGTTAGTCTATGCAACTGGGTCGAATCATTCAATTATATATTCAATCAAATTACAAAGTTCTGAAACGGATTTGTTTTCAAATATTGTTATAATATATTTTTTAAATATTTTTTACAAATATAACGTTGTATTTATTTTTGTTTAATGATCAATATTTTTTTATCCTTGTGTGCGTGCGGGGTAATCAGTAACAGAGATCTACATCTACTGTCAAACCCTGTCTACTATTTTTTTTTTAATATTTCAAAGCACGGGACCTATCTCTAATAGTCGATAAAACACTTCATAAAAATAATATGAAACGGAAACCTAAATAACTACCCGTCAATATGAGTTATGTGTTTATTATTTAACGTAGGCGATACATAACGGTGTTTAGCGTTAATATATCGTTAATATCATAAACTGTGCCCACGTATCGTATTATTGTATCAATATATATTACTCATCACATCATAGTAAATATCAGAATAGCCTATGACTCTGCCAACTCACTCACAGTTCAAACTTAACAAAACAAAGTATTGATCAATGGCCCTAAAATAAACGAAGATAATTAAGGATGATGTTGATCACTGAATTATAACAGTATCCAGTCCTTTTTCGAACAGATTTCTAGTGAGCGATGTCCTAGGATTCAAGTAGTACTGAATTTCCATGTATAATTAATTCTTGTTTATAGTTCGTCTCGAGATCGGTGGTGAAGGAAAACATTGTGAGGAAATCTAGATGTGAAACCAATCCGATTTGGAGCAGTGCAATGGAATAAGATCTAATCTTTCTCATCAAAGAGAGAGCTCTAAGTCCAACAGTGGGATAGTTGTAGTCTGTTACTTTATTTTAATTACCTCTACTAATGCGATGTACCCCTGCAACATGTGTAAAACAAATCACAGTGCACAGATGTATGCGGACACAGTTTTTCTCTTGGTTATGTATTACTACATAGTATAAAACAAAGTTCCTTCCCGCTGTCTATCTGTCCCTGCGTACGACAAAAAAAGTTGTGAACAGTTTTCATGGATACGCCACTCCGAGATCCCGGGTTCAATTCCCGGCCGAGTCGATGTAGAAAAAGTTCATTAGTTTTCTATGTTGTCTCGGGTCTGGGTCTTTGCGGTACCATCGTTACTTCTGATTTTCCATAACACAAGTGCTTTAGCTACTTACATTGGGATCAGAGTAATGTATGTGATGTTGTCCAATATTTATTTATTTATTTTTTACTACCAGCATTGCATCCGAAACTGGGACGTCTAGATAGTTATTTACTATAAACAGATGGGACGGCAATTTGACATGACCAGAAGAGAGAAGGAAGCTGCCAAACTTCAGGCAGAAGCTGTCATTTTTTTTGTCAAAAAAACTTTATCAATTTTCTTTGCGTACCCATTCAGGTTTCAAATCTTTAGACTATAGCTATCTATTGACATCAGAATTCATAATTGATTTTGATTAAAAACATAAATCGGATAATGGTAACGAAAATGTAAACATAATTCATATAATTTAAAATTTTCAACTGTTAACCAGATATATAACAACAAACAAAATATACAGATCATTAGTAAAATTTCACTCTTGACAATCAAGTGTCGAGTTATATTAGTCCAAAACAGATAACCGATTATCACAAAATCGATAAGGATATGAGCGAACATTAGCATAATATGAAGTTTTTAATCGATTATATTTTATTCGAATAAAACGTAAATGGGTACTAAACTTAGTAACAAATTACAATATGCAGTTACTTGTCCCTCCTTTTTACTTTACCAGCTAATCTCTGGTAATCGCATATAATGTCAACGGTCAAATAAATAAAACATATACAAAATGATATACACTTTACATAAGTGAAGTGTATTCATATAGCGTAGCGTCAAGTATTTTCATTATTCGTTTTTAATACACAGCAATAATTACTCGATTATAATATGATTATACGAGTATGTATTGCGTATACTATAATGCATATATTGAAACGTTGAAATGTCATAATGATACCATGGAGGTATCATATTGACGTATAACGTATTTCCCTTCTCGCGTGGGCCGCGGCAACGAGTGTGTCATTAGTGCGCCGCGCTTAAAAGTCATCTAGTGTAACGAACTATTATCCTTCTCCTAACCAACAAATAATAACACTCATCCCTTGACTGTGTTTGTCAAGTGTGCATGGTAGCGTTCCCGGAGAAAGTGTCTTCGAAAGTAAGTCGGCTTTCGAGGTAATAACTCCCCTTTTTACTCATATTAATGCAGTCCACTTATCTCTCGTGCGTACAATTTTTATATTATATATAAGTATTACGCTATGTGGTAAAAAAGCATGGAGGTGTTATGCTAAGATTAAAAAATCTTGCAGTATCTATGTCTATTTACAGTGGTGACTTACCATTGAGCAATTGCCTGCCTATGGCGTCAAAAAATGATTTATTACTGAATTGTCTTGCGACTTGTCCGATATACTTGACATTGAATTTTCGTTCCGAATTAGTGTTTATGTATTTTATATTTTATTTAAAATTTCACCAATATTTATTTAGAAATAAAATTTTACAAAGACATAACGTATAATTTGATTCATCGTCATAAAGCAACGCCGTCATCTAATGTTAATCAGGTACCTGGCGGGTTCTCAAAATTTCATATTATGATGCATTTCACTTATGTTACGTAGAGTGAATTCATAATTCACAACTTGTTCTAGCGTCTTTCAAAAGGCTGTCGGAATGAAAAAGTATGTTTTAATCAAAGTTATCATTTAACTGTGTAATGTTTTCGTCCATTACGTATTTAAAACTATTAAGTTCGTACGTAAATAGATTATAATTACACATACATACATTTATCGAAAGTAGTTAAAAGAATTATAGTTATTTAAGGCAACAATGAAACTTACAAGTATTTTTTTTCTTCGACATTATTAAAAACTTTTTTGTTAACTTATCGATTTTTATATTGTATCTGCTATTTAAAATATTTATATTGTAAATATATATTTAAAAAAAAAATTAAACTCATTCATCGTGCTGCTTAAATGTGATTACCGTTAGAGGAGGAGAGGAGTAATTAAAATTACTTATTTTTCATTAATATTCGACTCTTAAATGTAATATATTTTCTTTCAATTAATAAGCAGAATTAACATATTAAAACCAATATTTAAAACGGCGTACAACCAGCAAAGATACCGAGAAATTTACAAAGTACAAAAAACGATTCACAAAATATTTCACAATTTTTTTTATCATTAAATGAAAAATCTCATTTCTATTCTCATTCTAGATCGAATCGTCTAAAAAAAAATACCGTATAATATATAATATTTGACCAATTTAAATATACATGCGGAATATGATTATAATTTCATAAAATCTTCAAATAAATCATTAACAGAGCCAAATTAGTAAGCTGAAGTGGCAGTGGGTTGGTCACATATGTCGCAGAACCAACCTTTGGAGTAAGCGTGTTCTAAAGTATAGACCACGCCTTGACAAGCGTGGCGGAACAGCTCGGGAATTTACGATATACGCAGCGGATGAAAATTCAGATGTAAAGATGGCATGGCGTGTTATTGGAGAGGCCTATGTCCAGTGGACGAATATAAGATGATACTTAAATTAATTAACTAAAAATTATCGAAAAGTTATTTAAACAGTATACTTCCTACTTATGACGAGGCGTAGGGAAATCACAAATTCTCCGTCTCCTAAGAGTCTAGAAAGCAATACTTATCACGTGATAATCATTACTCTACAAAACACCCTTAAAATTATACCAGCAAAGTATTGACGATCAGGCCGTTATTTATTATTTTTACTTAGCCGTTAGTCAAACTTTTTATTTGAACGCTTAAGTATGTAAATGTACTTTATATTGGATTATATTGATTAAGGCATTAATTTGTATGAACTTCAGAGTTCACTTAATGCGAGAAACTTCAAAACTAACTTATATTATACTGGGTAAACCTGCGGCTTTACCCGCGCGAAATTTATATAACAGAAACTTTAAAACCAAGTTTTACCCCCTTAGGGGTGGAGTGTCGTAAAATCCTTTCTTAGCGTATGTTTACACCCTAAAGGGAGCCAAATTTCAAGTTGTTGTAAGTGTTATATTAACTGTGATTTCATTATTAATGATTGTGTAGTATTTTGCTTTTATAAGTATATATAGCAGTAATAACAGAAGTGGAGGAGAATATTAGATGCATATCAATTACTTAAAATGCCTAAATAGACCAAAATTTTATTTTAAATATTACTTTTTTATTATTTTCGATTACCTTTGAATTACTCCATTTTACCACTTATATATAAATTAACTTAATTTTAATATGAAATATTATTTTACAGCCTAAATATGATTTGTATCATCTATTTTTTTTTTTTAATCGAAATCATAAATTTTCTGTAGGTAAAGTTTTTTATTATGGTGTTAGCTAAACATTCAATTTTTATTTTTTTTCATCCACTGTAACAAAAGTCCGAGGTTTGTATGACTTTGAAGCTCTAGGCACTCCGCTGTAGAAGATAGATAACAATTTTATGTGCCGTCAGGTTTTATAATGTTAATCAAAATAAATCTTTTCCCATTGGGCAACAATGAAAGTTTTTAAGTTATGGATTTATGCTATTTTTAAATACACTCATATGATTTATTTTAATGCTATGCACCCCCATTTAATTATTATTATCGTGTATTGGCTAGGCGTGGGTGAGTGTAATTAATTCATATTTCTTATATCACGTTTATGAATGTTGCACTAATTATTTGAAGTCTATTTATAATATATTTATATATATATAACACCTCATCTTAATGGCGCCAGTGATGACACGAGGACTGGTTCATTTTTGCCCACAAGTTCGGAGCTGCAATTCAATGGGTAATTAATGTTGCTAGTATTCTTGCCACCGTTTCAAGCGGTCACGATTTGTTTACAATATTTATTTGTAATTTGAAAAAAAAAACATAACATTAACATTGCAAAAAGATTCAACTAAAACAATTTCAAAGGAATGTTCCTGTAATAAAATGACAAAAAGTACAATGCGAAAAAAAAATATTAAACGACTAAAACAAGCATGACTTTCGTTTGCATTACACGAAAAGTCCGACATCTCAGTGATTAGATCTTAATCTTTTCACGTAACAGCTCTTTGAAAATACATAATTGTATTGATTGATGGTCCGACGCTGTCAGACGTTGAGTTCGAAATTAATTGCAAGTCGAAAATTTATTTATTAATTACCGTTAATGTCCAGTTCGGGTTACGCTTTGGATTATTTCAAGTATTTTTCATTGAAATGTGAATTTAATATTTCCTTTCTATGACTTCTTTTACGTGTTAGTATTGTGCATGAGGAGCGATGATAATACCTATATATTTATATATATTTTATAAGTTCATTTAACATTGCGATACAGTCTAGTGATGGCGCGTGACATCCGTTGTGTCTAGATATTTTTCTTTATCAATACTTCAGGTCCTGGTGCAGCAGATTCTGAGTGAATTAAAAGTTATCGGATTCGAACATTCCAGAATTTCCGGAAACGCTTATAACCGTCAGCCTCTTCTGTTGTATCAGATTACCGTCCCAGTGTGCATCTGTGTTATATACATACATTTGTGGTCTATTGTATCGTGGTCAAATTCGATGACTGGTTGTTATCGACAGGCCCGAAAAGAAAGAAAAGTTCTGTATCTCTACATAGTATAAAACGCTATAGAAAGTCGGTAAGCTGACATATTTTAAAGAAAACAACGAATTTTAATGCGGTTTTCATCAAAAAACAGAGTGAGTTTATGAGAAAAGTTTATAAGAATAATACATACATAATATTATAACAGATGAAAGTCAAAAATTTCAACTTTTCTACTCGGAAAAAGCAAGTATTTTTTCTTATATGTTTGTGAATTAACTTCAAATATCCTCAAGAGGGGAAGCGGCCTTGCATTGAGGCATATGGATGTAGTTTTATTTTATTCATAAAGTTCGTTATAATTTATCTTATTTATAATAAAAATTTCATTAAAATATTATGCGAAAACAACAAGCTGTAAATATTTATGATAATAACCATACAACAGACTCCAATCTGATAAAATTATTGTATATTTTGTAATTACAGCTAAACGGAAATGTGAAAACCTGAGTTATATTCTATCAGAAACCATCCCGGAAACATGGTATCAAATGTGATCATCCCGAAAATTTGTAAAGTTTAATGTACATTTTTAAATAGCTGAATGTAGGCTACATAGCGAGTAGCTCAAGCTCTAACTTACTATGCATTACAGTGCAAAGTCAAGTCTAACTCGAATTAACTCTCTTTCAATATAGAACACATGTACAGCCTGTAAATTTCCCACAGCTGGGCATAAGGTTAGGAGCATATTCACCACGCTGCTCCAATGCGGGTTAGTGGATTCATGTGTGGTACAATTTCGTACATTTCGTACATGTAGGTTTCCTTACGATGTTTTCCTTCACCGCCGAGCTTGAGATGAATTATAAACAGAATTGATGAATTATAAAAACAATTCAGTGGTGCTTGCCAACTCGGCTCAATATAGAACGTTACTTTCTAATTGATTCTCAAATATCTACCACTTGGTGGTAGGGCTTTGTGCAAGCCCGTCTGGGTAGGTACCACCCACTCATCAGATATTCTACCGCCAAATAACAGTACTCTGTATTGTTGTGTTCCGGTTAGAAGGGTGAGTGAGCAAGTCTAATCACAGGCACAATGGACATAACATCTTAGTTCCTAAGGTTAGTGGCGCATAGATGATGTAACTAATGGTTAATATTTCTTACAGCGCCTTTGTCTATGGGCGATGGTGACCAGTTACCATCAGGTGGCCCATATGGTCGTCCGCCAACCAAAAGCCATAAAAAAAAACGAGTGTGTGTTTGCTCGGGCGTATTCTTAAGTGCTCATAGTCCAAAGGGTTGCTAATGAGACATACCGAGGAGAGTGTATTAGTTTGAACCAGGATTTGAGTCTAAATAGTTCTTAGGTATGTAAATTCCTAGTTGGTTTACAAATTAATTAGGTATTTAGAACTAATTTTATTAAATATGTTTTAAACAAAACTTGGCCAAGTTGACTGATTCAATTTTATTGGATTTTGACCGTCTTGATTGGTACCCATTCATTACATATTCTAAATTCTAAAATTCGATCTACTAATTGTTGCTAAACAGCAATACTTAGTAGTACCGATTTTAAGTGCGAGTGAGCCAGTGTAATCGTAGGTTTTATGGATATAATGTCTTAGTTTCTAAATTATAAACATATTACATACAAACAAAATACAGTGTTAATGTATATGGTGATGACCGCTTACCATTAGGAAGCCTCGTATTTGACAGTCTTTGACAACATTTTTTGGTAAAAATATTAAAAAAAAAAAAACTATCCATCATAAAAATAGTATTTTATACCGCATAAAGATAAGCGAACAGGAATCGTAGAGTACTTTCCAACCTGTTTAATTTCAGTGATTTAATCCTTTGTCAAAATAAAAAATCAATCTGTAATGAATATAACTATTGATTCTCCATCGTAAAATAATAAACGTATGTCACTCGTGAAATATTAACAACCGACTTACGGTTATACGGTGATACGATTTTAAAGGTGTACTCTATAGATTTTATAATTAGTATTACTAATGTTGCATATCTCATTCCGACATTTCACGCTCGTGTTTTGTAGTGTTTCGTATTTCTTCTTCCGAAACCTCTAACAATTGTAAATTATGACAGTAAATTACTAAGATAATTCTTTATTGCATGTTATACATTGAACGTTCCAAAGAGGAAATGAAAAACAAAAAAAAAACGGGTTGACTTTTCATCACCTGCCTAAGTTATTTTATATTAACACCAAAACATACTTGTAAATATAAATCAAAATCAATGAATGAAATATTCTTTATTTGAATAGATTCATAGAAGTACTTTTAATCGTTATGTTGAATTAAATTGAAAACTTCAGTTCGGAAAGTTGGTTAAACAGAAGAAACGACAAGAAACACAGTGAATACTTTTACAGAGTATATATCAATTAAATACAATTACATTTGTCCAACATATTCTGCCTAGAAAAAAAAAAAAACGAAAATACTCACTCCACAATATTTTTAAAAGTCATAAAATATTGTTATTTATGTTGATAATTTAATTTGAAAGATGATTTAAGTTTATTAGTAGGCATGTCAAGATGGTAGTTGACAAGTCAATCCTTGTATCAGCCTTGCCAATACGCTGCCAGCGATACCTAAGTTATATTCCGTCCATTTTTCCACTGGCATACTGATACTACTCCGAAATACATCCATATCATTTATTGGTGGTATTACTAATATAATATCAATGTTTAATTTACATAGTCCTTCTTTTTTAAGACCTGGTTAGCGTTGTTTAAATAATGTTTATTTAAAATACTTTTTAGTACTTACCTTAATATATACATATTATTTGAGAACAAAGGCACATATGAAAATACAAACCTTTGTAACGTATAAAAAGTTGGTTATTATTAATTACTAAACAGAACTATATCATTAACGTACTATACACACAGAGTGTTTCAAAAGCTTTTGTAATGTTTTTTTTCTTTCAATTAAAACATTCTTTGATGTATTTTAAGTAACTTTTGCGAGTTAGTCTTTATATTTATTATAACTGTAATTTAAATTATTATCGTTAACGAAGTAGTAAATATTACGTCTAGACATTAACGAACAAAAAAAATTAATAATAATATTTCATAAGTACTTTAAAAGCGATAAGAATCTGACCGAATTTAAAGTTTAACTATTCCGGTCAACATGAACAGTTTTTATACACACGCAATAAAGTAATTTAATTTACGAACCTGTATCAGAATTAAAGAGCCCCACATTCACATCCAGAAACACGCCACCGCACTGCTATTAAAAAAAAAAAAGAAAAAAGAATATCGATTCACTTAAACATCGATACACTAATTACATTTAATCGAACGCAAACTTTAGTTTATCTGTGTTATAACGTTCACTTTCAGAACTCCATATTTGAATAGTACGCGGCCGGTTGGCGGCAACCGCGCGCGCCTTCAGGCGTCCGTCGCGTCACTGACGTATAGGGAACGTCTTACGCATGCGCCTTAACAAGTGTGCCGATACCTAGGCATTCATTTTGTAATGAACTGAAACTTCACACTACACTGAAACGTTCCGTATTCGCAATAGGGACTATTATTCCGTGACAAAGGAGATAAAAGGTACGTTTCAAGTTCGAAAATGTTAATACTTTCTGTCCCCCTCCCACTTGAGGTCTTTACAATGCATTTGAATTTTAATTGAGCAGAACCGTAGAAAATATAAATGTGGATTAAGCGCCTTGGATACATATGTGAACCGCGCTGAAGTTTCAAGACCGCGTAACTTGTATAGCATGAGCTATAACTCTTGTCCACTTATGTGAACATATGGCTTATGCCTTATACCACATTTCGTTGTGATAAACAGACAAACGAAACTTTTTTTAATAACACCTTATTGTACTTTTCGAGATAGTTTTCTGTTATTAATATACATATATACTAAAGTATTACGATAAATACGAGTAAAATTAATATCAATAATAACATTTTAGTTGGTTATAGCAATCATAATTATTAAAATTATAACGTAAACTTTACAAACTGCTTAAAACTGGGTTAGTATATTTTAGATCAACTGATAAAAAAATGTCGAGATAGATCCGTGGATAGAACGCGTGAAATTTAAAAGAATATTGCGGATTCAAAACCGGATAACACAATAAATTAAACGGTTTTTATTATTATTAATTTGGATTTATGATTTATCAGCTCCGAAGAAAAAGGTTTTTATTGAACCTTCTTGTGTTGAATGAAATTCTATCGGTTGTGTAGTTACTGCGACAGTGAACTTGATGAAATGTACTCTAAAACGTGTTAGAGAAGAGAGAAAGAATCCTTGTCCAGCTATAGGCGTTTTACTTAACATTACGATATAACACTAAGCACATTGTAACAAAGTTTATATTTAATGTCTCACGATGAAACATAATCAGACAAGAAATTAGAATAAGGCTTTCTTATTTATCGATTAGGGAAAATGTTTAAAGTAACAAGGCTACGTCCAATAGCCACTCACAACGACAAGCTCATAAACTCAAACTCGAACTCAAAACTCAAACTCAAATTAGTTTATTCAATATAGATGCATTACATTTACTTATTGATAGTCAAATTAAACACCACCACCGGTTCGGAAAATAAAATACTGTGACCTGAGAAGAACCGGCGAAAGAAACTCGGCGCTTTTTTTTTTTGTCAAATTTATTATTTGCATACATATATTCAATATCAAAAGAAATAGCCAGGAGGCGATCGTCTCATTCCGAAGGTGTGCTATCAGTCATAAACTTACTAATTGTATAAAATAACATTTCGCACACAAGCGTTCCTTAACATTTTTTTTAAATTTGGCAACGCAGCCTTTTTGAATGCTTTCTGGGATCCTGTTGTAGAACCGTATTGATAGATTGCTCCACAAAAGAGTTAGTGACTCTATGCTGTCGAGTAACAGGAGTAACAAGTTTGTTTTTGTTCCTTGTACCAATGCTATGAGTATCACATTTTCTCATAAAATCGTTAGTATTTTTCCGTACATACAGAACATTACAGAATATATATTGAAAAGAAACAGTCAATATCTTGATTTCATTAAATTTAAACGTTAAACAATTTATAATATATTTACGTCTTCGGGGCTTAAATTTAGCAATGTTTTATTTATATTTAATTTATTTATAAGTTGGTATAATTATTTGAAACATAATAAAGTAAATGTCTCACTGTTGGGCAAAGATCTCCTCTCCTCTCAGCGAGAGTGGGTATGAGAATGTGGCAGGTTTCCTTCCCACACATTACACATTCTCCACTAATATACCTTGTTACTGAAGAATACTTACAATAAAAAGTATTAACGTAGAGTATTATTTTGAAAATTTGTTGTAATTATGATTATAACACAAAAAAAGAAATCAAGAAAAAAAATTTACTATTTTCTATTATAACTAAATCAAATTTCGAACACTTTCTTAAACTAAAACAGCCAAACATTGAAGCTTAATCTTTGTTAAAACATTATTATAATTTCGGGAATACGTAGTACATTTTAGAATGACCATTATTTAGGATCAAGTATCGCACAATCGAAGTGACGGCTGTAAATCAGGTATTACAGTACTATATCCTAACTAAAGGTTAAAATCCAGCAACTCCGTATTTTACAAGTACTTGATTTATGTTTGCAATTTATCTTGTACTTTGCGGTGAAGGAAAACTTGCGTGTGTGGAAGAAATTCAAGATTCTTATCTATCCACTATATATAAGTTGAGTTTACATCACAAGAGTTTTTTCTTTTACAGTTGGATATTAAAAACAAAGGAAGAAAAGTGTATTCGTGACAGCACAGATAATAATAGGCGTAAGAGAATAAGGTATACTCTCTATGTCATGTATCTCATAGCCCGATAAGATGACATTTCGACACGATCGTAGATTTTTGCAGTTTTGTTATATTTTTGGGTTTAACTGGCACTGTTTACAATACTGCTCATTAAACTTGGTGGAAGGGTTTCGTGCCCATTTAGGTAGGTACGGGTAGTATTGCTTGCACAAAAGTTATCAGATATTTTAAACCAAACGGCAATACTATTTTAAAAAAATAATATTGTTATGTTCCGGTTTGAAAAGTGACTGAGTCAGTGAGTCTACAAGCATGAGGAACATCACATCTTAGCTCCCAGGGTTGGTGGCACATCGCCGATATAAGGGATGATTATTTTTTCTTATAGCGCCATGGGTGGTACTAATCGTTTACCATCAGGTGACTCATTTGCCTATCTCACCAAGTTCGAATATTAAAATCAAACAATCAATTTTAAACAGCAACCTGTAACATTTTATAAGGCTTTTTTTATGTCTTTTTTTTATGGTGGCAAACGGGCAGCATTCTTACCTGATGGAAAGTGATCACCACCGCCCATGAACATCTGCAACACCAAGGGGCTTGTAGGTGCGTTGCCAACCTTTAAGGAATGTATATACTATTTTCTTGAAGGTTCCCAAATCGTATCGGTTCGGAAAAACCGCCGGTGAAAGCTGGTTTCACAGAATAGTCGTGCGAGGCAGAAAATGCCTCAGAAATCGAGCTGATTATCTCCTGAGATGATCAGCAGACTTATAAAGTAGCAACTAGACAAATAAAATAATAACTTTAATCATATTCTTCGATAGTTTTGTTTTAGGGTTCAGAAAGTTTTCAAATAATGGTCAAATAAATGTTACTCGGGGGATATGGTTGATTAAGCTGTTAGTTATCTACAATTATCAAATTAATTGAATATTTACCAAATAAAACTGAAAGCAAGATTTAATACCATGAGAAAATTTCCGCAATGTAAATAAGGGGTTCAATGGCGTTGAAATGACGAAAGATGGAATAATAATTAGTACGGAAATATCTTTTTATTATCCAAAACGTTTAAGCATATTTAGTCCTTAAAATGATAGCAGTATGGTTTAAAATTCAGATATAAGTATACATTTCCACCCACCGTTATTATTTACAAATGATTCAAATCCTTCTGCCTATAAATTTATTTATCATAGAAATGTTTGATACATTTTTGATTATTCACATAAATCTTGGACAATTTTCTGGAAAGTGTAATTTAATATTTACATAATAAGCTAGCTTGGTAGTGAAATAGTTATTAGATGTTAAAATTAGATTCAATAATTTCTAAGAACGTAATCACCATAAAACTTTCATAAAAACGTAACCAATGGTTACAAGTCATGATACCAAATTAATGTTTGTCAGAAATGTAGCATTTTTTTTTTTTAGGATTAGCAGTACCTGTAAATATCTTACTGCTGGACTAAGGCCTCCTCTCCTTTTGAGGAGAAGGTTTGGAGCATATACCCACACCTATGTATATACACCACGCTGCTTCAATACGGGTTGGTGGAATACACATGTGGCAGAATTTCGTCGAAATTAGACACATGCAGGTTTCCTTACGATGTTTTTCTTCAACGCCGAGCACGAGATGAATTATAAACACAAATTAAGCACATGAAAATTCAGTGGTGCTTGCCTGGGTTTGAACCCGAAATCATCGGTTAAGATGCACGCGTTATAGCCACTGGGCCATCTCGGCTTGATTAGAAAGATTCAGAAATGTAGCAAAAAGGTTTATATCCCTTTTTATTAATAAAGTAAGTTTTATTAGTTAATGCAACGACTATCAATATCTCTGTATTGAACCAATATTGTTTTTTCACAATAAAATCGTGTACAAGTGAACCGAAGTGATCTGCCTGGATGGATTTATTTATTTTATAGCGCTGTGACAATTTGAAAAATTTAGTTGCTGTCAAATTTTATTGCTATCCATCGGTGGATATATATCTCCTTCCATATTCGGTTGGGTTTAGCGGGACTTTTTTCACGTCGTCGCTCTATCTAGCTGGAGAATGCTCTACACTGTATTATCCGATCTTCATGTCTCGTCTGCTCTATCTATCTATATTGGTTCTTCGATATACGTGACCAGCTCAAGCAAACTTTGCTTGTAACCCCGTTTCTTCTTCGAATAGCCTCATTTCATTCTTGAAATATATGTATAACTCGCTCTATAGAAGCTAAGTGAGCTTAAACTGATTGTTATAATGACCACGGTCTTAAAAAATAATAATTATTATATTTTTTGACGTTACACAATTTTAAGTAAATTTGATCAGATTAATTACTGTATTACTGTTACTTTTTTGTCTTATTAAGGCATGGCTTTAGATTATAAAAAAAAATTTAATAATGGCTCGTCGGAAACATATATTGTTAGCTTTTAGTGGAATAAGTTTCTCAACTTAACTTTATTATTTGAAAAATAAGAATTGTTATTTTCCGATCTCTGATCCTGATCAATTTGAAATATTGAATCATATTAATTAATTTAGTCGTTTATATGTATTGTAATTTTATGTTATAAGCTTAAATTTAATTAATTTTTTTTTTTGTCAAATATATTGAATAAAATAAAATATCTATACGACGCTACCTTTTTAGTCTCATGAGAAGCGAGATGAGAAATCTAATAAATATTCTGAATCGAAATCGGGCTAATAAAAGCAATTGACTTTTTCTATCGAGAAATTCTAAATATCAGCCAGGAAGTCACGTTAAGTTCGGAAAGCACGTAAACCTCTTAGTATTAGTCGTGCCTCATTTGCCGTACCAGCACCTAAGCGAAATTATAGAATAAGAAGTAGAATTTTCAGAATATTTAATTTATTAATTACTTCATATTCTGAACCAATAATTATTTATGACTCATGGCATCGAACGTTAATTTTCTTAACGGACTTATGACCCAACATAAAATTTTGTGGAAACGTAACACTGGTGGACTTTTACAAAAAAATTATGTTAGAGAAAAATCAAAATGGCGGATATTGTTTAACTGATCTCATAGATATTAGAATATAATCGATGAACTAAGGATTATCGGTGAATATTATTATCAAAATAATTTAAAATATAGACAGCAGTTTTCTTACTAACGGGTGCCGGAAGTGTAGTACTGGTGTTTACATCATCATCTCCTTGGCAATTTGCATATTATTCCTAGTTTTGGGGACGGCTGCTGTGACCAAAATTGATCACGAATACATTATTATTTTACAACGGAATGTATTTGTACATAACAATTTTGAATCTGACTAAAGTTAAAAATATTTTACTGTTTCCGACTTGTAAATGCTGAATTTTTTTATTTTCACAAATACATAATTTAAAGTACTTTTTTACTGTATAAGTTAGCGGACAGGATAATGGGCTACCTGATGATAAGTGGTCACCGCCCATAGACATTAGAGTTGTAAGAAATATTACCACCCTGTATCACCAATGCGCCACTAACCTTGGGAACTAAAACGTTGTGTCCCTTGTGCCTGTAGTTACACTAGCTCACTCAGCCTTCAAACTGGAACATACTTAGTACAGCTGCTTGGCGTTAGATTTTATGATCCGGGGTGGTTCTTAGACAGACGGTCTTGCTCAAAGCCCTACCACGAAATAAAATACAAATTCGACATATCTCTTCAGACTCAATAGATGTATAAAATTATTATCACGACTTCATTTTGAATTTATGCATATTATTTGAAAATATATGTCCTTGTGATTGCTTACAAGAACGTCACATAATGTATGGCACGCGGTCTGACGCTATGAAACTCTAATTTCCCCGAGGAGCCGTGGATAATTGCATGCTTAGGTAATTATACGCTTCATAACTGTGAATGTGTGTAGAAACAATTACAAATGTTAATTGGCATGGGTACATATGATATTTAAATGATGATAATGAGGACGTTAAAAAATTTCACTACGTCTAAGTAGGAATATTGTATGGAGTAACTGGATGACTAGCGAACTACCCTGTCTTTGTACCAGTGCAAATTTTAATAAAGAAAAAAATGTAAATATAATTTATACATGCAGCACTCGGAATTAATGTAACTTTCTAGCGTTTAATATTTTTTTAGAATTGGATCATTAATGTCGGAGATTACCCCCTGTATACATACAAACTAATTTTACCTCTTTATAATATTAGTATAGATTAAACTGACTTTATTCTTCTTTTATTATTTATTTTATAATCTTATTCTTTTTTTATTTATTGATATAACGTCATTAACGATATATATATAAATGAGAGTTATCATCGACTTTATTTTCTTTTAAGATATAATTAAGCTTAAGCTTGTATTTACAAGTTAATGACGTCATGAAAACTCGTTGACGCTCGGTTTCACATGTAAATGTTCTAAGAAACTATTGATGACGATATTCACCTGCCAGATTTCCACAGTACCCATAAGGGGTCTAGCTAACTGGAGATTACATATTATAGTACAAAAGTACAAGGACCGCTACAAGGAATAGCTTAGGACCAAAGGTTTCTTCTGCTTTTTAAGTCACGGAAAACGGTAACCTCCGGCGTCTAATGAGTTTTTGTCGTCAGATGAACACAATCTCGGCTCAGAGGTTTGAACTCAGGACTTCAGGATCTGCGGCTTTGTAAGCTAGCCTTGGTAACGAGATCGTCAAATCCTAAAGAAAATATTGCCTTGATTATGTCTAATACTTTTCTGTCAGTGGTGACCACATACTGCTGAGTTTTTTTTATGTGTTTCCAATTATGAATAAACAATGCTAATATTTAGTATTTTTATTAGTCAAACGAGCAAAATGGGCCAATAGGTAATCTAAGATAATAGGGTTCTGACTCTAGAACCCTATTTAGTTTTGCCTGTCCTTCAGTTCTCTGTAAATATGGCTATTTTTTAAAAAAAAAACGTAGACTAGATGTTGATTTGCACAGACTTAGCGGTAAAGTGAAATACACAGAATTGTCAAAAAGTGACATCTTTCGGTCATAATCACTGTCTTGTAATACGGAAATATGCCAATACGAGACTATTATAGTAGCGGCACGCTATGATGGCCGTTTTGACGTTTGCCCGCTCATGAAGTTTCGTATTTAATAAATAATTACATCAAAGGAGCAAATTGTTGTTCTTTATTGTCAATAGTGACGTGCAGTTAGTCATAAAATTTATCGAATGTGATTTCTAAACTACAAATATTAGGGTACCGCGAAGATAACTTTTTTTTTTTTTTTGCGTAAACGTGTACGTCACACTCTCACACTCGACCTCGTAGTCGGTGTTATATTTGTGTTGACAGTAAATATTTTATCTATTTTATAAATTATTTATTTCATTTTATTTTATTTATATATGTTTATTGTAGAAAATGATAATAGAAATAATATTAGTATTCAGAAAAGGCAACAGAACGTACCTACATCATTACATGGGAAAGACGAAAGAGGATTTCCGGTCATTAGAGTAACCTATTTCTTGTATGTAATGTGTTTATAAAGTTATTCATTCTAATTCCAATTTTTGATTTAAATTGATTTCATTCGAATATATTACTTTAACTTATTTTATATTTATTTTTATTAAACCTTTTTAATCAGATACTACTTGCAACAAAAACTTGAATTAAATTACTTGCAAAAAAACAAAGATTTGAATATATTATATCGATAATAAATTTACATTTCACATCACTTTTTTAATGTGTCAAAACGGCCATCGTATCTTGCCGCTAGTTATAATGTACTAAATTGTCTCGCAAATAGCTAGTTTTTATATAAATATTATTATGTAAAAATGTTGATGTATAACATTAAAAACTGTGTCCAAATGGTGCCAATGCCATTTTTGTCACATTCCCTATTATTAGGAAATAACAATTCTGAAGCCTATAATATCTAACTATTTAATTCAGATATTATATTCCTAAATGTTGTATAATTTAGGACACGATTCAAGTATAAAACTGATCTAACTACGAAACTAGTGCCATTTATAGCGTGATGTGCGCTCGTTAAATAATTCCATTATAATCTGGGCGATAAAATTATTTTATGTTTTTTAATTGACATAATTACTAGTTGTTTATTTAAATTTGTATACATCTTTAGGCGCGTTGAGAGTAAATTTTGAACATGGAACAGATGTGACGACAAAAAATGATGTTAAATGTACTTATTTAGTTATCAATGACTGATAGCATATATATTTCGACGAAAATTGAGAGTACTACAATTAGATAACTATCAAACTCATACTACAAAGAAGTATAACTCCAAAAGTACACTCACAATTTTTTTTTATGATTTTATCACAGCCATATTGGTTACCCGATTGGAAGTCCTAATCATTTCTTATAAACACTGGTATTGCAAGTATAAAATATTGTACTACTGACCATGGGATTCAAGGATTATCTATTGTAGAATCTTTATATATAAAATAATATACTCGGTCATATTCTTAAATTCTTAAAAAAATAAACTGGCTAACTGGCCAACCAGAACAGAGTAACTTAAAATAATGCCCAACTGAAAAAAAATGACTAAATATATATAAAACTTATACCAGAAGTTGCAACGCATTTTTATGTAATGTATTAGTATATAATATTAATATATAAGTATCTGCACGTAATAGTTAATTAAAACAAAAATAGTATTTATGATTTTTAAAGGACTATCGCATTTTTCGGCCAATGAAATGGAATAGCAGCTCATTAGAGAAATATATCTGTGATGGCCCTCTACGACACGTAAATCTTATCCGAAAATTGCGAGTGAGGAAGCAGTACTGAATTTACATGTAGCGAATTATATTTATAAATAATTCATCTCGTGTTCGGTGGCGAAGGAAAACGTCGTCAAAAACCGTCATCAGTCGGATGAAATCACGTCACTAGTGCCACCAATTCGAATTGGAGTAGTGTGGTGGAAATATCTAAAAAGAAAAAAAATTAAGCTTATATTTTTTTAGTACGTTTGGAACCATTCCATTCCAAGTATTAAATGAAATGAACTTCATAGATTTATTAATGTTAATTTATAATTTTAAGCAACATTTATTTTATATTTTCCGTTTGTACTTTCAACGAAATATCAAGATTATTTCCTCATAAAATCTTCTTATACATTGACCCGTTTTCATATCTTTGTGACACCATCAAATTCTTCTCGTACATTTTCGGAGCGGGTGAATTGTGAACATATTTACGATAAAATGAATCTTATGCTATTCGTATTAAAGACTGGATGTTTAAAGGACATTAGAGCTCTTAAGGCTTATATGAATAAAAGATGGCGTTAACGATTCGTCGATATGACAATGGGAACACTTCGTTTTCATGTAATATCGATTATGGATTGATAAAATGTCTCGTGCTTTTTTTGTATTAGATACCTCCTTCATGAATCAAAAGACAATTCATGTTATTTATGTTTTAATTGTTAATTTTAGTTTATATATACGTATTCTTTAATAGTACACTTTTTTAATATTTTCGTGACGAGGGAATAAAGGAATTCATTACCTTGAAATTTTGGGTTCATAATGGTAGAAGCCATCCAGGAGGTCAGGATCGAATTGAATTCGGTCTCGGAATCTCAGACCTGAGAAAAATTGGCGAAATAAACTCAGCAGAATCATTCTCTGTATATTTATGTTTTCAACAAGCTTACTATATAAGAAAAGCCGGAACGCAAACAATCGTATTCAGGCGTTTTTTATCGTGCGTTTAAAAATCTAAAAAAGTAGCCTACACGGGATGCCCAGCAAAGGCGAAACATCGAAATAACGATAACTAACTAAAACAAACAAAAATAAATGTCTTTGTCTTATCGTTAGAATTATATACAGTACTAGCTGAACTTTACCTATATAACGTAAACTGTCACCCCTAATTTTGCTGCCTTGAAGTTACGCCTTAAAAATCCTAAGCCTCTTCTACTCAAACAATCTCCATACCAAATACATCTAAATCGGTCGATATTCTCGCATTTATAATATTGGTAAAGATACACGCTACACGTAGCTAAAAAAAAATGTCATACCGTTTATCGTCACGGCATACGCGTCGGTCTCATTTCCCGATTGCGTCAATACATGTTTCACGTCAAAAGTCATTACTTTTATAGTCATATCAATTAACGTACAATATCTGATAAAATGAGTTTTATCGGATAATTTTATTGCTTACAAACAAAATTAAAGAGGCACTGCTGAGCACGGAGGACATTCGTTAGTATTTCGTGTAAAATAATAGGCAAAATATAATTTAAACAAAATATCAGGTTAAAATAACCGAAATTATCACACCCAAATGTTGTTCGGAACGAGTTTCATCCGTTCCGACAGTGCAGAAAATGAATGCCATTAAACAGAATTATATTAAAACATGAAACTAGCGCTGTACGATGCTCGTAAAGTTGTTATAATTTTAAGTTATCATATATAATACCGAGGAATGTTATGTCTGTTCGTTTTATTGTAATATTATCATTTTTTTATCTAAAAATTAGATTTATGAAGATACTTGGTCCCCTTCCCACCAAAGGCTTTGTTTAATTCTGTCTGGCTATGTTCGACCATCCATTGTTTGAGGACCATCCTCTCAAATAGCTATATGTGGCATTGCTGCGTACCCGTTTGAAGGGTGAGTCAGCCAGTGTAACTAGAGGTGCAAGGGCAATTGGTGTAAGAGGTGGCAATAATTTTATATAAACATAATGTTTATGGTGTGGACCACTTACCATCAATCTTATAAATACTGTATCTGGGTCATAAATAGTCGGGGTTTGTTGCTAGTATATTACGAACTAAAGTTCCCCAATTTCTGTCATATTCGTAGAGCTCCTAACTGAGAACCTTGTTTTGACGATGCAATGCATAATAAGTTATATAAGGACGAGTTCACGTTGTACGATGTTTGTAAACGACGAACAATGGCATCAATATTACAACGTGAAAGTTTCACAATTTACATAATAAACAGCAAATTGAGTTAGTTGTTAATTCCGTCTTGATTTTCTCATAGATTTGCGTCAATGTTGATACTGCAGTATTATTGTATGGAGGTAGGAATGTGGGTGAACTTTTCAAATCATACACGTGCTCCCCTGCTGGCTATCGGCCTCTCCCAATGTGTGTCTCCCGGTTGATCGCTTTCCGCATTCAGTCCAGAATATTGTTTACCAAGTATCTTTAGATATTCTCATAAAAAACAGATTTAGATTTAGATTTAGATTTCCTATCACTTTTATTATATAGATTTGCATACATTTAAGTGTAATGTAAGGAAATCAACGTTTCCAGAAAATGACTAATTTGTAAGATTATAGTAAATGACACGATGTCGTTTGAAAAAAAAATCGTTTGCTACAAAGTTGATGAGCAATCCTATTCTGTCATATTGGCAGAAAAATAAATCATAAAAAATCATTATGAATATATATTTGTTCGAAAATACTTCAAGAATTTACGTTAACATTTTCCAAATACAGTTTTTACCCAACGAAAGAGTACGACAAAAACGTCGTCAGTTAAATTATTTTCCCTAGTAACTTGCCTTAAGTTTGAATCATAAACTAGAGAAACTACTAATTAGGGAACCAAAAACCCCTAATTAGTAAAGTTTTCCTGTCTTCTCGATTACAGAGCTAGTAAGTGTTCTTCCAAGTTATTTATTCAAAGCTACATTTAATAATGACAAAGAAAATTCTATTTAATAAAATTTTAAACTTACTGACTGACGTAAAACACATAGCCTAAGCCTGTTAGAGATTTACAAACTCTAACAGGGTGAAAGATTGTACAGAAATTATTTATGGAATATAAGCGGTACTTACTTAGAAGAAAGGATTTTTCAAAATTCATCTCCAATGGCGGGATGAAAGTTTGTATGAAAATTCATAAACTGATGTAAAAAATACGGAAATCGGTATTTAGGCTTATAATTACGAGTCAGACATTTTACCAATGATTTTTATCAAAATTCGTCATCGAAGAGGGTGAAACTTAAGATGAAAGTTATGGAAGTTTTTTATTTTTGGAAGTTAGAAACATCGATATCGGTATTTAGTCTTCTGTTTGTGGGAAAACATTTTCAAAATTCAGAGAGTGAAATTGGGTATGAAACTAAAAAATATTTTTATAATTTTAATTTTTTTTAAAAATTATATAAAACGTCACAAAAGTGTCAATTCGCTAATTCCGTGCCGTTAACAGATTTCCTACTTCCCATATATTGGTGTTGCTAACCCAAAAGTTCATTTTGGCATTTTCTTATAATTTAAATAATAAAATAAATTGCATTTATTTTATCGGTGCAGTGAAATAATTATTACAATTAGATTATATTATCTAATTCGTTTGCTGTATTTGTTGAAATTCATTTTGCATCGTTTCTGATCGATTAATTAGCTGTCATCCAATATAAACAGAAAGATTTATTTTGCCTTATAATTGGCTTTTATTAAATTAAATAATTATTCCATAACTATTTTTTTTATTTAAATATGAATATAATTCCTACTTGATTTTGATGGTGATACTGGCCACACTCCCGCAACCTTCCAAGGTTTCAAGAACTTTCGTTTTCGTTCTTTTTGTATTTTTACATCTTCGGTTTAATACTGAATTCAAACTTCAAATTCGAGATACTGTTTTTATCAGTGTGTTACCTTAATAATTGAGTTTATTGATTATTACTTCAGTTCTTTAACAGCATATATCTTTTCAGAATATATTAATAATGGAGTTTTGAAGTTCGATAAAAACTTTATACAACCTGCTTCTACTGACCTCTAAAAATTGTAAATCTTAAATTCTTATATTTGCTTAAATGCAAATGTTGGTTTGCAATTCAGAAAGTCGTAGTCATATTAAATTTGTGGTTTACAGTGATTTTTGACCCATTTAAATATTACTCTGGAGTTAAAATCGTAATTTCAAGTAACCAGGACTTTAAACCGTCAGAAGGTAAATTACTGCTTACATCTCTCGTTAAAGGTATTTATTTATCTAATTATTGAATTTTATCACATAATTTATAACTAAAAGGCTGCTATTGTGTACGATTAGTGGGTGTATACATTTTTATATATTTTTCCTAGAAATCAATAAAACTAAGTCCACACTTTTTATCTTTAATAAAATCTGGAATTGATTGATTGAATTGATTTTACATGAGCTTTAAATTTTTCTTAGAAATGAATACCTTGCCCCAGGGAGGATATATTAACTCTGCGAAGTCGGAAACTAGATGTTATTAGTTTACCTTTCCTCCTCGTGTCCATAAAATGATTGCCACCGTTTCTTTCAAAAATATCGATATTGCGAATATAAATAATATTGTTGTAAACATATTGTGAAGCAACTGTAAGTATACTCACTTTATTAAAAACATCAAACATCAAACAACAAAAAGCAAATTGCCGTAAAACATAATATTGTGAAAGTAACCAAAGTATCGGGCGTAAACGAACGTATCGAGTAATCGAGCAGTATCAACATCAATTACAACAACGGACGACATTGAATCTAAATCATTATACTTAAAGTTCGAAGTAATATCAGCGCTCCTTTGCCATCTTTCAATGTAAAAAAAACCAATGAAATAGTGAGCTATTGAGGGAGGAGGAAAATATCAAGTTAAAAGTCATAATAAAAATATCGTGCAGAAGTCAAAATCAAAAGTGATCAAATGTTACAAAGATTTGTTTATTCTCAAATAACGTGCACGAATATTCTTGGGATTTGTTAGGAGTAAAGTAAATTAAACAGAATGTTGTGTTTAATGGCTCTTATGATAAAACTGATTGATAAGTTGACTCAAAAACGACTGTCTCACTAGTGTGGTAAGGCCTCCTCTTTTGTTTTGAGTTTTGGAGTTTATTCCACCACGCTGTCTCGATGTGGGATTTGATACTTGTGGGAAATTTCCATCAAGCTGTCACTGTCGCTGTAAAACTAGTCTATATTTATTTATTTTTATTTATTGAAAAAGTTACACCGTCAACTTCTTAAACAGTTTTTTTTTTTGTTTTTAATTAGTTGGTAAAATTGTGGGTCTGTTAAGCTTCCCGATGAATTCATGCTCAGATACAGCTTCATTACAATTTCATCATTCGTGGAAATTAAAGTGCAATCATCCAGCAACATTATTATTGAAATCCTAGGAAGCAGTTGAAAATAATGAGTTCCGAAAAACTGAAAACTTTATTTGTTTTCACGTAGATCGACATATGAAAATTTAAAGAGGAAGTATTCCATGAATCGATTGATATTCAAACTGATTGATTCACAATAATCTAAATAGTGTAAACATTATATATATATTTGTATAATATAAGGCCTTTTCATACTATAAACTTTTTTCTTGTTTACAATTAGATTTAGGATTCTTAAATTAAGTACCTAATAGCAAAAATTTTGTCAGCTTTTATTTTTATTTAATATTATTTAACTAGACAATTTTTTTATTTAATACATAATGCAAGAAAACGTATTCATGAACGTTTTACGAGCAAACGTTCATGAACACACATCCTTCAAAAACACTGAATCGGATTTTAGGTATCATAAAAAAATGATATTAAATAATAACGAAAAAATTTGCATAAATTTGAATGAAATAAAATTCTACGAAATACAATTTTAACGACAATTTAGAATTTGACCAAAATTTGATTTGTAACACCTACAACTTACAGCTTACTAGCACAAAAATAGCCTTTTCAAGTGGAACACGAAAACTTCTGAAAGTCGTCGCGAGTGATATTGATTTAACTTTCGAAGGTCTTCTAAGAAAAAATCCTAAATCAAGTCGAAAGATTTTGGTCATTTATCTTCGAGTCAATATTGGCGAGGGATATTGTTCCTCAATAATTTCCCAGCCAGCCTTATTGGGTCAGTTTCCTGTTACAGTCAATATTTACTGCGCAATTGATTATAGCCACGGCAGACGATAGACAAGATTGTCGTGAGCACAGATTTAGAGTAGGCTAGATACCGCATGTTCATTAGATAGTATAACAACAGAGCATGTCCTCTTGTCTAATACGATGACGTCATCCCAGCCAAAAAGAATTCTTACTGTGAACCTAAATTATCTAAGTATTTGAAACTAGCCGTGTACACGATGAGATATCCCGTCGGAAATATTACACTGAAACGAACCGTTGTATGTCAGTCAAATTTTATAAAGTGCACGTATAAACGAGTACTTCATGATACAAAAGTTCGAAATATTTCAGGTACTTTGTTGAAGGTAACATATACCTTTTATAATTTGGAAATGAAAAACTTATGAAACAGATTTTATCTTGAATCAGTTTATAAGGTATCATTGTATTTCAACAAGTTATTAGATCTCAGAGATACCTTCTTAAAAAGTTGTAATGTTGATACTAAAATGAGTATGAATAAAATTGAGAATTAGTCAATTTAAAAACCTGTTAATTATAAATATTATTTAACTAAGACCAGTTATGTAATGGTCCAGTTATGAGCATTCTCTTCTGGTCACCTACCACACATTAAAAATTCTACCGAAAAACTTCAAACCATGAACATCTGTGTTCTGCTTTAAAGGGAGACATATGCAGCGGACAGACCTTATGCAGACATAAGGATCTACCATATGTTTAACGTTGTTTAACGTTTCAGATTTCACTAAGCCGTAGGTATTATTTTTGTATAGTATTTGTGTTATTATGTGTAATGTATATATTGGACTATATATTCAATCATAGCAGTTCATAGCTATTTAGATCTTTTTAATACTGAACGTGCTTAAATTATCTATCTATGAAATTATTCTTCCTTTTTTTGGTTAAATGGAAAAAATATCTTTAAGGGATAAGCTTGCCTTAAATACTTAATTCTCTTTGACATATTTTGTATATATATTTATTTATTTTTCTGGTATAAATAATAAATATGTAGTTATTAATCCAAAATGAATGTCACCAATTTAAAAAAAAAAAAAAACACGAGAAATGTTGTGGGTCAACCGGTTAGAACGAAGTTTCTGACATTATGTATTAAATATAAGAAATAATAAAACAAAATAACAATATTTGAGTATGACTAAATGATAATTACAAAAGAAACAGAAAAAAAAGGCGATTGTTATAAATTTCTGCCGATCCACTCTACTATAAGGCCGCGTAAAATAACTTTGTTTCAAAAACATATGTTTCAGATCTCTTTTCATAAAATCTCTGTTATTGTTTGCCTTATGTCTACATTACTCCCTAGTAGGCGATTGATTAGACCCTGTCCTCTGAAATTTAATTACGCGCCACAGAGGCCGCTTTGTACTTTGAATCGTTTACTACAAAGAGATCGATACAAGTTAATAAACACACAATACCTAACACAGCACTTCTTAAGTCAACGTTATCGCTTAACTAATATCAAAGTCCCATCTTAGAATGGCATTTGCTATTTACGCTATTTATCGAAGACAATCGAAAGAGCCTTAAAGGTTAGTTACAACACTAATACATTAACAAGGATGAATTATGCTATAATGAGGATATACCAGAAGGTTTATCGACTAGTTGCATTAGAACAGTGTGGCGTAATTATCACAAACACTCAAAAGCACTAATTTTGTCAGGGGAAATCAAGGATGAGTTCATAATTATATCAATGCTATACTATTTCATTGTTGCGCATAAATATTTAGAGTCGCTTTAAAGTGTTGATTACCTCGACGTTAACAATCAAGCTGCAAAAACTTAAAATAAGCTTTTACTTTTGCTTATTTAATATATATGTATATATATTATGTAATAGGTATAGGGACGGGCAAATGGTCCGCCTAATGGTTAGTGGTCACTGCTCGTAGACATTGACGCTGCAAGAAATAATAACCACTTATGACATCACACCAATTCGCCACCAAACTTGGGAGCTAGGATGTTATGTCCCTTATGCCTGTAGTTACACTGGCTCACTCACCTTTCAAACCGGAACACAACAATACTAAGTAGTGCTATTTGGCGGCAGAATATCGGATGAGTGGGTACTACCTAGCCAGACGAACGAAGCTCTGGCGATCGAAATCTTGGCGGTATAACCATACACATGCTGGAATCCAAAAATGCTAATCCTAGTAGGGGACAGCAGCGTTATCAGCGAAAGATTTAGCTTCTGCGGTCACCAACCCGCCGGCCTAGCGTGGTGACTAAGGTAAATACACACTTATGACAAAAATTCATACAATACTACATTTTATCTAATAAGCGCTAAATATTCGGGGATATCTCCGTGATCAATAGGATAAACGCTGGAAGTGATCACCGTAAGAGGCACCCTGAATATCATCACATCGCATTAAAATCGTACCTTCGCGGTTAATGAAGCCAACTCTTAAACTGACGCTGCACCAGTTCGAAGCCGATTGCAAAAGCTTCCAGGTGGAGTTAAAGAACCGATTCGGAATGATTAGGTGGGCAAAAATTATTTTCAACAAATGAGCAATGGACATAAATCGAAACTCTCAGGCGAGAATCTGGAAGAGATGACAAGGAGACGAGAAGGAGAACAGCAGAATATGACGCCATCTGAGTGTTAGGCACTTTAACTTTCACTTGGTAGTAGGGCTTTGTGCAAGTCCGGTTAGCTAGGTACGAACTTATTTTCGTGCAATTAGTTGGTCGTCGTATTTTGATATTTTTAACAGTTAAGGGTATTCTAGTATTTCTACTTTTAGGATAACGTGTAATAACGTCCATATCATATTGAATACACCGGTGCTCGTCCGATCACTAAAGTTAAGTAACATCGGGCGCGTTCAGTACTTGGTTGGGTGACCGCCTGGGAACACCGCGTGTGTTTAAAAACAATAGCAATTAAGGGTGAAGTTAGTTCATCGTCGTCTTTTGATATTTTAACAGTTCGGGGTATTCTAATGTTTTACCAGTCCGACTTGTTCTTCAAGTTAAAGTGGTTTCTGTTCACAAAATTTATTCAATTTGATCAATATTCTCAATTTGTCAGGATTATAATTCAAACGCGGTATAAGAAGAATTACTTGTTCAAAATAGAACTACAGACAATCTGTCATCATCTATTAAATTGTTAGCAAACTTAAATAAAAATGAAAGACAAGATTCATTTAAAATTTTCGATTTATTTAAATAATAAAACATTTTTTACAGTAAAAACAGCAATTAAAACCGTGTCGAATTGTAATACGATCTCAATACAAATATTTGCTATGACGCCAAGACCCAAATTCGAGACGGTTACTATAAACATAAATATAACATTAGAAAAATATTTCTGAATTCTAAAAAACAACACACTTATTACGAGGGAGATAATTACAAAAAACCTGGGAAAACTACAGTTTACAAAACAAAAGCTATCAATAACGCATTGATTGTTTGACTTATTGATTGACTTGACCTAAATTATGTTTTGATCCGTCGTTTTTCTATTGATATATAAATTACCAGTAACAAGAGACTCAACAACGTTTCAATGTCAAATGGTAATTGATGTTACCAAAATAACTCGATAATCGTATTTGTCCTGACAGATGAAATCGTCATCAACAAATATTTTTTTGATAATGTCACTAATTGTCAATAATTACTTGGTTGTAGGTTTGACAAACCTGTCTGAGAACCTACTACAAACACGATTAAGGGATATAACATCTTGGTTTCCAAGGTTGGTGGCGCAATGGCGGTGTAAGGAATGGTTAATATTTCTTGCAGCGCCAATGTCCTTGGGTGGCGGTGACTTTTTATCGTCAGGTGTTCAATTTGCCCGTCCGCTTACATATATCATAAAAAAAAACTACGATCGATATCTGTAAAATTTTATACGATTGCGATTGCGAGTGGATTTGTCAATTACTTATTTGGTTTCCAAATGGAATAATAATAAACTGAAATATCATTTCTGATGAGGCCATAGAGTCATATATAATAAATTTCGATGAAAATGTTAGTGAAATTAAATTTAATTGTACGCCAGAGGATTTTGTGTAGATACAACATCGTTCCCAAAACTTAAACAAAAGAATTATTCTACAATTTGCAAATAGAATTGTTAAGGAAAAGACAGAAAATTTTACAATACAACAGTGTAATATTTATTTTTTTACGTGTTTTGTATGTCCCTTCTTTATACTTATTTACATTTATATATATTTTCTCTACATAAATGTCATAATTTTATGACATTCAACGTCCAACTTATTTCCCCAGCCGAACGTATGAACAGCCATGATTTTCTATATCCTTTAGGTTATACTGACTAGACTTTTACCTTTAATTTGGCACATTTTCTTGGTTGTTTATATTTAAACATTTTTTTATAAGTAAAGAAAATTCAATTTCTCTCGCTTCCATGCCCGAGGGGCATATTCCTTACAGCTAAGGAATTGCTTATACTAAAAAGAAAGCGTATTTCAGAACAATAACGAACTGTTGAATAAAATATTTTGCGTTGTGAATAAGATTTTTATACAAATTAAAAGATAAAATATGACTGAAGATTAAATGATCTATCAAAGTCAAGAGATTTAGGTATGCTATAATATGTAAGTGACGAGCACACAAGCTATCTTTATGTTACTAAAATCAGATCTCAGAACACATTTTGAATTAATTAATGATTTAAAGATTTTGATACCAAATATCATATCAATTTGGTTTTTTCTAATTACTATAAAAAAAGTACAAGCTATGATGAAATTTAATACTAGCATTGCAGCAAATACAATTTGTATGAGCACTTCCTTAGCTTTCAGATTTCTGAATATTGCCTCTAAATTTTCGGTCGTTTACCTTAATTACTGAGATTTAAAAATATTACATGAATTGAAATTGTCATTTCATGATCAACAAATCGTATAGATTTATCACATGTATTTGATAATTCTTAATGTTCTACATTGTATTTATAATTTGAAGAACTCATAACTAGGGTTTTTTTTAATATCCAGAATAATTTATTACAGTAATAAAATTTGACACAAATTCTATAGCTATATTAAGTTTGAGAATTATGACTTATTTATTTAAAAGTTCATCATTGTACAATTTGATCACTGTTCTGTCTTTCATTTTTACAAAATATACAAAATTTTATAAACTAACAATAACTACATTATTTTGGTCAAGATGAAAATTGATTTTAGTAAATTTTTTTAATATTTTTAAGTAAAAATAAAATTTATTTTTACCGTTTTTCAATATTTTCTTCAATTGCAATTTAATGTTTAAAATTTTGAACAATATGATACTAATGTTTATTCGTTTTTTTTTTTTTAATTTTAATGTTATATTTTAAATAAATTATTATTCTGAATTTAAGTCTAATCTAATTTGAGACATTATATAATCACAATAAAACTATTTACAATGAAATTGATTTAATAGGAATTATTATTAGGACTGTTATCATTCGAACTACAATTCAAACTTGTATCAATCATATTCATTTCTATAACATTAGAATTAATTTCATCTTTTGCATCTACAGTAATGTTATCTTCATTTGAATCCTCATTAATAATATGATTATCATTTTCTTCTATATTATTTACAATGACATCCCTATCTAAATTTTCACAACTATCACCAGAATTAATAATATTGTCTCTTATTGAATCTGTAATAGATTCTCTTTTTTCAACTATAACATCTACACTAGGTCTGTAAAAATCGTTTTTGTCATTTTTAGGTAAATCTGGCGGACGAACAGTTGATAGCGTGCTGGATAAAAATGATGATTGTAAATTGTAACCAGGTAACAATTTTGGTTGTAAAGGTAACATCAAATCTAAGGAACCGGTGGTTGCAGGTCTCGGTTGCAGGGGTGGGGCGGTCATCAAAGGTGGTTGCAGAGACGCCAATGAAATAGCACCGCACTGCGTGTTGATTATCGGGCTCTCGACTGGAAAAAAGTAAGGAAATTTTAGCATCTTACTTGTTTTTATTAACAATGCAAATTTGAAACAAATATATAATGCATTTTTTTATGTATATATATTTTACTTCTGCATCATAAAAATAAATATAACTTGAAGGTGATTTAATTGTTAGTATTAAAAATTTATTTGCCTCTGGGTGGGCTCTAATAAGGGTTTGTGCTTAGGAGAAGCGTAAATGACGATCACGGGTTGGTTAGGCGTTTTACCTATTGGTGCTCTTGCTTGAAGAGGTTGAGCGGTGGCTGGTGGACGAAGCATGTTTGACGGGCCCTGTAGTGCTAGGCTTATCATGTTCATACCGTTCACACCTAAAAAAATATATAAATGAATTAATGCAAAATATTATATAGGTACTCATCAGTTTATACTCCTAAGTTATTTATTATTCAAACAGCTTTATTTTTGGAATGACAGTCATAACTAAATTTGATGATAGTTTTCGAAATTAACCTACATTGTAGCGGATAACAATGTCATTAATAGCGCCATCTGTCGGTACTGAAAGAAACCTCTACGAAAACTCACCGAACTTATTGTTCCCGGGTAACTCCTTTAGAACCACGGGATGTTTAACTGCGTTCACTCTCCGGTTGGAGGCGCTAGCGTCGCGTTTCCTACGAGGTTGTTCAACTGGTAGCACACGTCGCCGCTTCTTGGGTAGTTTTGATCGCGCCTGCCGATAGATGGCGTTTGTTAATATTAAGTATCGGTTATCTATGTTTTCATCTTAAATTAATTTTATATAAAAGTGTTACATGTATTTTTTTTTATTGTAATATAAATAAGGCTAGCATTTGTCTGGAATTGTGACATTATTACGGATTGTCACATAAGTTTTGACATACTTAACAATATTTTTGCATATAATTACATCACTTCTGTTAATGCGAAAGGTCGGTTATTACTTCAGAATAAATATTATGTAACAACAAGCTTTGGAAACAATCATATTGTATTATATCATAATATAAACTGATAAGTTTCACTGATGTTTCTAAGGAGAGCAAGAGTTTGTAGAAGTACGACTGGGGACAGAAAATAAATAAGTCATTTACGACTAAGCTTTTGGTTTTATGGAATCATACAGAGCAGATGTAACCTCATCGTTTTTAGTTTATCAGAGTAAGCTTATTAATTTTTGTTTCTTTTGAAAAGAATATACTTATAAGAAAATCGTTTTGATAATTTGGTAAAAGCAGCTCTATGTTATATACCGTCTCTTTGCCGTCGGTCATCTTCGTAAATACGATGTATGGGGATGAAAAATATTTATTCTTAAGAAGTATACTTTATAATCATAATTTTAGATAACCATCTGATGGTTTATGGTCACTATTTTCAGAAGTATTAATCATTCCTCAAATCACCAATGCGCTATGAACCTTGGGAACTAAGATTTTAAATCCCTTGTACACGTACTTATACGCATAAAATCAGATCACAAAAATACTGTATAAGTATTGCTTTTTGGAGGCGAAATATATCATGAGTGGGTCGTAATTTTCCATTTTGACGTTTGAAAATTGCATATTAATTATTTTCTAATATTTAAACCATCACGAAATTAGTATTTCACAGTAGCTTGGACGTGTTCTTACTACCAAGGCAAAACAGATTTCTAGTTGTATTTATATCGTGGATTTTGAAATTATTTTTTTTGTAAAACATAATAGCAATTTAAGATTAATATCTTAAAGTTTAAAATATGTTTATTTTTAATGCAAGATTATAGTTTATATTACTATTCCATTAAATATATTTTTTATTTTATTTATTAATTTAATATTCAGAAATAATAATTTATTAAATTAAAAATAGTGAAAAATAAAATATGTGCTTTGCTATTTTTTGCAAAATTATTATAACTAAAATTTTATATTATTCGATTTTATTAGTTTTATGTTTATTTTAAAATTACAATCGAATTATATTTTATTCGTGTAGACTTTTGAAGCACTTTTGAATAATTGTCATTTTACATAGTTGTTTAGATCCTTGATCCTAAAGATGTTTCTTCAAACGGTAGTACCTAAAAGTAATAATTGAATTTCTAAATGAAACGCATAATTTTAATTGGGACAATGATCGAAAACTCGGTAAATACTACAAAATATAAAACGACGATCGATGTGGTTTTTACGCGACACTGAGATAGTTTTCATTCAAACATTTTCATTTCTTACTTTAGTTAGCTATATAAGCCTATTGTATACTTTTTGTAAGACAATGACATAATTGAAAATACAAATTGTTGAAATTAATGATGACATTAACGCAGAAATTATAGTAATGTTAAAAATCAAGTACATTGACGTTTATGTAAATACAAATACTATCCATAAATACTATGATTGTATTTTAATTGTTATTTACAATATATTTTGTCATAACGTTGTACAGTCCGTAATATATTTGAGTAATAAAAACCACGTAAACACGCATATAATTGTTGTTCGGAGAGTAAATAAATTTGAAAATCAGATTGATGTTGATGATTTTAATTTATACATTAGGAAATTTTAAATGTTTTTACTAAAAGTTCTAAGTTTTCACTTGTATCGGCAGCCCCTTTAACTGTCAATATTTTTATTAATACGTCAGAAGTAATAGTATTAAGTATTGACATATTAAAAAAATATGTTATTACTAAATACTAGCGGGAATTTCCGTTAGTTTATGATTTTGTATTCGCTTTTTCTGTTTCACTATAATGTTTCGTGCGCTCCATCTGCTCTTTATTTTATAATCTAAGATTGACGTGATAAACGTGCATTAAATGTTCTTTTATAACAGTAAACGAAAGCACAGAAAAATGTTACAAAGAATTAAAGTATAAATATAGTATATTAAAATCTACGTTGCTATCGAAACGGTTTAAATAGATTTTAATTGTTTTAAATCATGAATATAATTTTTTAAATTTATAATATATTTTCTCTAATTTTTCTTTACTCTGTGATTTCGTGAAAAGGGACGGAAGCGTGTAACAGGAATCCAGGGAAGCTCTATTTGATATGACCAATGAGCGCCCGGTGCAAGTGTTGGCTGTCAAATGGTACCACCCCAATCTCTGAGAAGGTATCGTGTTATTGTTGCTTATTACCAACGTGAGATATCATACGTTACATAATTTACAACTAATGTAAAACTCGCTGCTTTTGTTAAAAGAAATTGACATTTCCTATATGTACGCACGTCCTAAGGACGTAATACGGACACACTCAGGTCCTATGAGCCTCATCTTAGCATGTAGTCGATGTTGGGACCTGTGCTATTTATAACACCGTCAAGGGGGCGTCTTTAATAAGGGATACATTAAGTTAGTTAATAGAACTTAATAACTTACGAAATTTATAGCTCTCTTTACAGAGAAACATTTAAAAAAATAATTTAATAATCACAAGAAACCACCTTTATACTACTAAAATATTTCATTTAATTAAAGAATACTAAAAAAATTCGTAGCTAATTAATTAACTACACAAAAAATATTTATAACTAAAACGCTCGAAAGAGTTTATTTAAACAAGGTACCGATATTTTTGAGCCTACAAATAGCATGCTTACGTAGTAAACGAATTTAAAATGAGTTCGCTAAAATTAATTGAGGTTTTAATTTCTTTTTCTATCTTTGAAGGTACTCGTCTCGATTGCAAAATTAAAATAAATAATGTGCTTAATAATTAAAAATGTATTTTTTAACTTCTATGCATTCCTAAGTAATTTCAATATGATAAGGTTTTGGTGATTTGATCAATTTACTTAAATCCTTGTCCTACGTGTGCGTGAGACTCACGTGTAGAACGTATTTTCCTATTAAAATAAATTCCTAGTTTTTATACATTTTCGGAAAGTTAAGTAAACGGTTATGTTTTTAAAATAATCTTCAGAATAAGTTTCATAATGTTTTTTTTTGTTTTTCAGGCATATTTGAAGGAAAAAAATAAAAAAAATATTGATATAATATCGTTTTCCCACTCGCATTTTTAAATTTGGACCGATAATTATTGTTTAAATATTGAAAAATATCCTGTGTTTCATCGTTTTTATAAATCAGAAGAAAAAAGTAGATTTTAAATGATTTTTTTTTTTTAAAAAAATTTTTGACTTATTTTGAAAAAATCTAAAAAACGTGATAACTCAAAAATGGTTCACTTTTGCATCATGAATATGGGGGTTAAAATTATTGCAAATAGTCACCCCTATCACCTCCTAAAGGGAATACGTCGAATTACCAATAACCCTGTATATATATATGTATATAAAAAGTGTTAAAAAAATAATTATAATTCTTACAGCGATGTAATATAAATGCTGCAAGGCAGAATTGCTTCATGCCTTTTAAATAGTTGCGACTTTTTGATATTAGAAATTTGTTGTGTAATTTCTTAGGGCGGCATATTTCTTGATCTAAGGTAAATTGGTACCAAAACGTAAGATCAATTGATTACCGAAGTCAAACTGACTCTAAAAAGGTGAAATTTATAACATAGTTGTATTTTATAACCTTTAGAAAGTAATTTTGGAAATTTCCATTGGGGAAATGAAGCAGTGTTGGGGTGTTTGTATAAATTTTACCCATAAAAAGCCGGGACAGGTAGTTTATCATTTTTATATGGAAGACAAGAAAAAATAATCTCGGAATTATTTCGTGCCACGCTTCGGGCTACAACGTTGTACGGGAACAATATGTATTTTGTATCAAAGGATCGAGGTTTTGTGCAATGTCAAGGGTTTCCGATTCCCAAAAGGGCTTATAATATAACCATCAGAACAACTGCACGTTACCTATACATAAAGTATGGAAAATAAAGATAGAGTCAGTTCTGATATAAGTTTTATATTAACCAAAATACAGAGTAGTTGTAACACGTGTAACTGGCTTGTGGGTTCTTAGGTGCTAAATTAGTGTTTATAATTATTGTTTCGGTGGTGAAAAATCAACTACCCATATTGGATGGAATTCTGCCAAACGTAAATCCACCGACCCATATTGAAGGGTAGTGGAATACTCTACAGTATTGCTTTTACTTAAGTGACTTGTAAGAGTATGTAAGTCTACTTACAGTTCAATTTGTTAACTTATTATCAAGTAGGTGATGTCCATGATCCTTGTTAACAATAATAAAAAAGAAGAAATTCTTTTCAGAAAACGAAATAAGGAAAAAGAAAGATCTTCATATACGAGTGTAAACGTGTTATATAAGTATAAGAATCCATCCAATTGTAGGCGAATTATCAGCGGAAAATGTCACAAAGGCAAATTAAATAAAACGCCTGAACATACTACTTATGTAATTTTCCATTTTATTTAAAGATAAAGAAACGTACGTACAGGAAATTAAAAAAACATTTAAAATAAATAAAGGCTAACAAATAGCGAAAGCCTTATTGTTAATACCGATGGGTAGTAAATAAAATAAGCGAATTATAGCCGAATAATGCGAGATCACAATTGAACATTAACGACTAATTGTTATCAAAGACTCGTATAATTAAATCGTGCCATCTACTCATTTATGTTCGGCCGTGTACGAGTAAATTGTCAGGAAACCTACACGTTTGTTTAAAATGCCACTTGTGCATCCACCAACCCAGAGGAGTAACTTTGTTGATTGCGTTTATTGAGGTGGTTAATTTAGTTTTTTTACCGGAAAATTAGGTGGCGATCACCACTGCCCATAGACACCAATGCTGTAAGAAATATTAACCATACCTTACATCACCAATGTGCGACCAACCTTAGGAGCTAAGATGTTATGTCCCTTGTGCCTGTAGTTACACTGGCTCACTCACACAATAATACTAAGTATTAGTGCTTGGCGGTAGAATATTTGATGAGTGGGTGACACCTACCCAGACGGGCTTGCACATAACCCTACAACCAAGTAAAGTAGTAGTAGTCAGTAGTCTTCAGTCTTTGAAAAGAGAGGGCCTTAGAGGGAAACGAATATGTTTACAGCTCTATATATGTGATTATATATAAAGAGAAATATTAAGCTCTTTATCCTGGCAGGGTTTTAATGTCAGCAATATTTCCTTGACATACTCGAGTAAGCCGACAATTAGTGCTAATGTCACTTGGCTTATGTTATAATAAATGTGAAAGAAACAATTAATATTCCCTTATTTCATGCGTCTGGAAGATTTTTCCTTATTCCGTCGAGTTTATTATACTGATCAACTTTCAAGTCTACTTTATTTAACGTGACATTAAAGAAAATACTAATAACTAAATAAATTAATTATTTATTTCAAGAAATATAAAAACACCTGACAAAAATATATTAAGGTCTCGCATAGATAGAATAAGGCTATATACAACGTTTATATTTGAAACTTAAACATACTAAGATTTTTTTTAAGCTAGGAATCGCCCCATTGGTCAGAACCACTGATATAAAAAGCAACAATTGTGAGTCGGAATCGAGCATTGAGGGTTCCGTACCGATGAATATTATGATTAATTATTGATTGCTACGCGAGTAAGAGTGATATGGTTATACGCAGACGTCTGTATCATTTGAGTGCGTTGACTTAGAAATCAGATTTTGGCACAGTTCCAAGGGACTGCAGGTTTGTGCATTTGATATTAATTAAAACTTTTGTATCTCTACGCTTTCCTGAGAAAATTATACCAGCCTTATTTTTTTTATTTATAGAGATTTGCACTATTAAGCGAACTCTTTATATTATTTATTCGAGTTCGGAAGTCGCCAGTGTTAACAATACCGTGAATCGGAAATTACGTAAAGCTTAGCTCCGATCTTGAAATATTTCCGGTAATATTATTAATAAGTTGAATTATTAAACAGGAAATAACATTAGCTACAAATTCTAAGTTTAATAAATTATTAATTGAATTGTCTAAAGAAATCGATCTGTGTATTTTATAACTATTTACAACTAGTAGTTTTACGCCAAAGATTTTGCTGCAACATAAATGGCAAATGGTTATGGTAAGTCACTAACGCCTATATAAAGTGGTACCATAAGAACTATAATCGCTTGACAAATAAAGGAAATGTATTTAGAAACGTAAATTATATTATTCATTCAATATCATCCGAAACATTTAAGTATCGTACAAATATTGAAGCTGTTGAATATGCATATAAATAGGCTGTATTTACTCATCCCGGATTCCAGTGGTCTGCTATCATTAAGAGATTATCCCAAAAGATTAAATTCAATAGCATGTATGTAATAGAGAAGTTTAAGGGATTACATTTCAAATTCACATCTATCATAAAAACTATTACGTTTAGTATAATTTCGCTTAAATTTACAAAACCATATTTAATAAGACATAGGATTGGTCATCGCGCTTGTGGCGCTGCTGTCTGGCCTGAGTTGTCGGGTCAACCGCCAGGATGCCACGGTAGTATGCTTAAATGATCCCGTGATGCCATCGAAAAGACGGAGTGGGCACCGCTGGTTTTTAGTAGGTATTCCGATGCAGTTGACGCCGGTGTATTTCACATACCTTCCCACTTTTTGTGGGGGAAAGGGACAACTCTTTTTCCCAGCAATAAAAGGGGCTTGGCACACTTGTGCTAGACGTTAGTTTATAAGGTGGCAACTCTCGAGGTTGTCTGTTAAATCTCTAGGTCACGCCGTTAAAGCTATTGGATTTCCCTGTCCAGATATTCTCAATAGCAGCTTAGCAGAAATTTGTGGTCATTACGCTTTTGTAATTGCGAATACGTGAAGTCAATAGACATGTCGTTAGTCTGAACTCTGTTCGATTGCCTAGGATTTTCCACCCGTAGGATTATAAGATATACGCGCATATACTTGTTCACTAAAATTTATACTTTACTGCTACTTGGTGGGATGGCTTTATGCACGTCGGTCTGGGTAGGTACCACCGGCTCATCAGATTTTCTACCACCAAGCAATAATACTTAGTACTTTTGTGTTCCGGTTTGAAAGGTGAGCAAGCTAGTGTATCTGTAGGCGCAAATGACATCATCTTAGCGACCAAGGCTAATGGCACATTGCTGATATTAGGAGTGTTTAATATTTTCTCCAACTCCAATGTCTATTGGCGGTAGTGACCACTTACAATCATAGTATGGATGGCCCATTTGCCCGTCAGCCTACCCATATGATAAAAAACACTAATAGTGGAATGATTTATTGAAATAATAATTAAATTAAAGTTATGAAATATTTTAGAAATAATTGCCCTTAAAACCCCTCACATATGTCATAGTTAGACACGACTTACTTATTCTTGATTTTGATCGTGACGTCATCGTTCAGCGTTCTAACTTCACTTTAGTGTCATCGCACGTGACGTCATTACAGTGCTTAGAAGATTGTCACAAATTACTTTGGGGTGCGAATTTAATCAAAGGTGGCGCAAATTGCCCGCCACTGACTAATTTACGATCGTCTCGCTTATAAATGGCGTTACTACTTGTTTGTGATGAGCAACTCCAAAGCGTTTCAAATATTCCAGAAAAGTATACTAATAACAGGAACTAGGGAAAGTATCACATAGAATACATTACCAAAATAAAGTATAAAAAACAGTGAGCTAGGTTCTCTAATTATAGGAAAAAAGTGCCTTATCCAGGCATTTTGGGACATTATATATCATCCACAACCAGCTACTAAAGGAACATCTTACAGATTATTACTTTTCATGAAGATACTGTGTGAGTAAGATCGAAGTCCTCAAGGCCGATTCAAGTACTAGCTTTCGACTAGGATATATTATATATTATATTACACAAATATATGCACTAATACAGATGCTCAATTGATGTCAGGGTCACTTCATGGTGGGGATTTGTATAAGCTCGTCTGAGTAGCTTCGTTGTGTTCTGGATAGAGGGATGGATGAGTCAGTACAGCAAATGGCACAAGAGCCATAACGTCTTAGTGTCCAAGGTTGTTGGAATGGGTGAAATTTCATACGGCGCCAATTTCTGTGGGCAGTGGTGACCACTACCATATCCTAGTAATTTCGTACAATCTGTTACCGTATCATCTGAGCGTCTCAATTAAATACCAAGAAATTATTTTTAATTTTGCCATGTGATAACTTGTCGCAAGCACTTGGTACGGTTTAAGTACAGCTGTGATTTATGTAATGCTTGATTACGCTTGTTTGTAAGCTTTAGGTGTCTTTGGGAGTTTATTCGTCTAATTTAGTGTTTGGGGATAATTTACCAACTTAATTATATTACATAGAAAAAAGGAGTTCTGAAATATTCGGTGGTTTATATATAAACAGTTATAATATAAGAAATTTTGGGTCACTGACATAAAATTTACGGCTTTGTCACAGGCTGTTTACAGATTGTCACTAACATAGGGTAGCATCGAGGATCAGCGTTGGGTTTTGGAACCCAACTTGGAAGCTGAATGGTAAACCTACTTAAGACTCGATTGCTGTCATTGTTTACTAATTTATTGTTATTCCTTTCATTATAATAGTGATTTTTTTAACATTAAGTCGTATATGCTTTATGGATTTTTTTATTTTTGTCAGGCTTTTTACTTTTTTTTCAATGCTGCCGTGTCCTATATAAGCTTTTCTTTCTTCTTTAAATCTTTCTTTCTTTTTGTCATTGTTTTATATTATCTTTAATAAATCATAATTAATAATTATGAATCATTGTTATTATATAAATAATGTATCCATTAAACAAAGTATGTAAATAATACGACTACGATGAAAGAAAACATTTCCAACCAAAATTGAAAGATAATAAATAGTCCTATTTCCTATACACCGTTGAAAAGATGGCCTTGGATCTATAATTGGACAGCTGAAACGATATTTTATACAAAAATATATATTTTGATTCGATCAAAGGCATCTAAGTATTATATTTCTTACTGTTATACATGATTCGGATAAATGATATGGATCATTGTTTTAATTTTAATTTAGTACACGATGGATTACTCATAGACAACCACAAACCACCTCTTCTGACCTCTAAGATATAATAAATATAATTTATCTTGTAAATGTATTCATTGGGTCACTCGACATCCAAAACATAGCAATGATACAAATGATTGGTATTAGGAAGTGGAGTATGGAATTCTTCAGATATATTTCAATTAAGACTAAAACTACACACACATACTCAAAGACAAAAGAGAATTATTACGTAGATAAATAGGACAAATCCTATTTAGCTATTTACTTCACAATTCTTCGTTGAGAATGGCCACCATCGATATCAAAATCTGACAATAGGCCACGAATTAGTCATTTAGGGTGGATTAATTATTTTTTGTACGCAATAGTTCTCTTTTGTCTTTGAGTATGTGTGTGTAGTTTTAGTCAAAACTTCAGGGCCTTTGGATCTGCAGTCTCATAAGCTAGCCACTATATCATCGAAGCAGTCGCGTCACCAAAAGTATATTCCAGATATTTCTTTCATAGAATGAACTGAAAATATTGAACAATGAAGATAGACAAGTTGATTAAGCCTAATTAGAATAAGACAACTCTGAGTGAGTCCATTGGAGATGAATCAGTACATTGCAAATATGGTGTCTACTCTAAGATCAATTAAAATTGATTTTAGAGTAGACACCCACACACATACTAGTATCCCTTGCCTACTTAGATAAGTATAATATCCGGTACATTTTACCTAATAAACCAGCTTGAAACGAAGTTATTTTAGCTATATACTATGTATTGAATAAATAAAATAACAATAAATAAAATTGTTACTAAAAATCAATGTGAAATAAAAAAATAACAAAAAATGAGTATAAATAAAATGCTACATAAAAGACAGAGATTGAGAGAAAGAGTAAGAGTCTTTATACGTAGATAAATTATATCGTTATCTCTCGCGACTTCCTCCATGCGTGAAAAGAGGGGATCTTTAGCAAGGGGAGGGCCTATTTTGTACCACTTAGAACGTGTATGCCGTTTCACAATAAACTCACTTTGGTATTTATAATATAAGAAAATGTATCGAGTACCGATCAACTCAAAAATCAAAATTAAAATCAAAATATACTTTATTCAAGTAGGCTTTTGCAAGCAATTTTGAATCGTAATTTAACAAACTATTTAAAGTAAAGCTACCACCGGTTCGGAATGTAGATTCTACCGAGAAGAACCGGCAAGAATCTCAGTTAGTTTACGATAACTGTAGATGTTATTGTAAAATAATTTTCATTACAAATTAAATCCAATACAATCCTTTGTGATTGAAATTGAAACCAGATCCGTGATACAGCATCCACGTTCCACCAGTACAAGCGGTTAATGAGGCATTACTCTGTAAAGAATATACATCAAAAGAAAACTCCCTAGGCGGCCGTAGTCACGCTTGAAGTAAATTTTACCCCGGACTTATAGACCTTTGTACGTATTTGTTGATATTTCAAAAGAAAAGATTAAAGCCTTATGTTTCTTAAAGTAAGTTTGCTTCATTTAGCTCTGTTTATGTTTTGGTCATCTGTTTTTGAAATTTGTCTCTTACAAAGGATTGAAGTAAAAGAGCACCCTGTATAGTCTTTACAGAAATCGGATTAGTATGGAAGAATTTTATTGATATTAGACATATTGCAGGTCTCCTCGTGATGTTTTCTTGTACCGCCGAGCACGAGAAGAATTGTAAGAAGAAATTATCGGTTGTAGTTGTAGACAGATTTTCGATGAAAATCAGTTTTCCTCTATTTGACTTCTAGAGATTATATACAGGGTGTTTGAAATATATTAGGGCTTATTTTGTTTATAAACATATAATTCGAATTTATTTAATTTATTTATAAATAATAAAGTTTTATCCAAAACGGCTTACTAACTGTCATAAATCAAGCATTTTTTTATGCGAAATGAGTATGAAACATTGGATAATCGAACTATTACCTTAGAACTATAACTAGTTGAAATCAACATGATAACATTCGTAAAAACCCATAGCGCTTTATTTCTTGAAATTTTTTAATTACTTATGTAGGTTAATTCTTACGTATTTTGAGACTGAATTTAGAGGAAAATGTTTTCAACCAAAGTTATAGGCCATGTGACGATGGAAATATTCATTCCAACCAATTTTCGGGTAGTAGTTTTAAAAATGCGATAACGTTCCGATATTAGAGTTGAGTTGGTGCTTATGTCAAAATTATTAGTTTTAAGTGTATTAGTAGCTTAGTTTTGTGGAGTGCCTTAATCTAACTCGAATATCCTTATTGGTTCGATCGATTTCAAAATTAAGACTCGAAATATCTTATAATAATATATTTATTACATAAATCACGTTCATTTATACTTATAATTGAATAGGTGAATAGGTGCACTATTTTTAATTAAGCTTGAGCTGTGACGGAACCACGTACGAGCCGAGCAATGGGAACCGAATAAATTAAGACGAACGACTGCTCAGCATTAATGGTATAAGTCACAAGAGTTAGCGATTTATTGTAAAACGAACTAAAGGATTAAATAAATTAAGTCATAAAGTATTGGGTTTTTTTTTTTTCAAGTAAATACTACAGCCGTTTTAGGAGAGAATGATGAGTCATGTGTGCGGGACATATACATATAGTACTCACACGTGTGCGTTTGCACTGGATCTGGATAGGTATCATTCACTAACTAAATATTCTACCGCCAAATACATGAGATGAGAGAGCCAGTGTAACTACAATCACAAGAAACACAACAGCTTTGTACGCTTGGTTGGCAGTGCATTGGTGATGATAGGAATGGTTAATATTTCTAACAATGATAATATTTATGGGCGACGGTAAGACTATTCATTACCACCAAATGATCTATTTGAAATTCAAGTATTTTTTATTCCCTTGCTCTTATAATACGATAGGATTGAAAATCCGACACAAGTGATAAGATTTTATGCGTAAGACCTTTAACTGCTTTCCACTGTTCTTTGCTAATTTCCCGACTCCAGACTTCCGTTACCCAACCCGGGTTTGAACCCAGAACCGCTAATCATTATGCAATCGAGGTGCCTTATACTAAAATTATTTTGCATAAAAAACGCTACTTGCTTATGCCTTGTAACAATATCTCGCTCGTTATTAGAACATTTAATACCGATTCTAGCAAGCATTTTCCTTAACTGGTTCGATTAGATTGCACCGTTTGCTTCTAAACTAGCTTTAGCGTATTGATCCAGAACACCGCTTTAGAGGGCTGAGTTAAATAATTGATACCTTATATAAAGTATGTTTCTCTAATATAGATTAGATACATTTGTGGATTTTTTTTACCTAATATATACAGGTTTCAACATGATATTTTCCATCACCGCCGAGAACAAGATGAGTTAAGATTCACTGCGCAATCTCGTCTCATAATGTCATAATAATGAATATATTTTTATTTCGATTTAGTTTTTTGATTTATTTTCGTACTAGTTTCCGCCAAAGATGCCACACATACTACATACCTTAAATCAATTTAAAATACAAAAGATCATGTTAGTATAATATATTCTTTTGAAATAGGATAGTACATTGTTTATTTGTGAATCAAAAACGATTTTACAGTTTAGAATTTTCTCGATAATGGCTTTGAAGAGTCTTCTGTATGAGAACATTTAGACTTGAATTATTTTTATCCTTTAGAGGATGAATTATTTTTATCCTTTGAACAGACATTCTCAGGGTGTATCCTTTGAACTTCAGATTTTGAAAACATATTCCTTCTAAAAGAAATAGTCTGTCAATCTCTGCCGGGTCTTCTTAACTTAAAGTTAGTAACTTATATTCTCAAGTGAAAGGTTTGATGTTTATTTCATCACTTTGCCCCAATGTCGAATTAATAGATATGTCGCGGAATTTTTATCAAAGTCAGGTTACCTATAAACATACATGCATATGAAAACACAGTTACAGCTATACCGCAATCTTTGCTTAATATTCACGTGTTCTAAGCACTGAGATATTAGGCTTCAAGAAAAATAACTAAGTCGCACTAGTTAAAAGATCTAATTATATTCGCTTCTTATTTTTTCCTGTGAGAATTATTGTATAACTTTTTCTTCATTAATAAGGAATGTCAAATTTATTTATAAAATTATTTTCCTGACCTTTGACCTTCAACCACAAAATTTTAACAAACATCAACATTTTCTTACGCTTGGCAGTGTCTGAACTTGAATTGTATATTTGTGTGTTCGTGTACATATAAAGATATATTTACTCACAAAGACGCGCCCCCTCCACTAGGTCATTAGTATTGAGCTAAGGTTGGAAATTACTCTTAATACAAAAAATAAATACATCCTTACGAACAAGCCTATTTCGATGTTTCTATTCAAGAACGTGTAATAGCTATCTTGGTTGATGAATTTTAGGTAACGCTGTACTACTGATTGACCTCTTTTCATGAACAGAAGCCTAAATACTTCCCATATTATAAAGATTGAAAAAGGGCAAATTTTTTTTACCCTTTTAGGATTTTCAGAAACGCTATAAAGGCTATCTTTTACTCATAAAAAGAAGCCTAAATACCGATTTCCAAATACCTACCGATTGAGTATCATCAGTATTGAGTTACGCTCGCGCAATCAATATGTCTACGTGGGTGAAACGATTAATATAACTGTCAAAACAGCAAAAAACAAATTAGATTATATAATTATCTTTGTTTTCAATTATTACGTGTAGTTTACTGCCTCCGTAAGTGGATAGCTATGTTTGTATCTATAGAGTAATACAGTCTTGTAACATTTATAGTCAACACCCCCCCCCATTTTGCGGGGTAAAAATTATGGATGGATCAACGGATTTCAAAAAATCAATAGCCTATAACCATCTATAGACAATTCGGCGTTGATTTGTAATAGTCTCCTATCGATAAGTTCAGTAGTTTTCAAATGATTAACCCACAAATCCGTTGTAAATATATATTTTTTCTCTCATATCTTGAATACATATAATTTATAATTGAATTCTTAGTTTCTCGTAAATATTACAGCAAACGCTGTACTGCTTAACGAGCATTGTCGAATATAATTACGATCATGAATAATTAAGTTATAATTATATTGGAACAGTAAAGTGATATAGCAGCCTGAAAATATCCCACGGCTGAGCCATCTCTTATTCTGAGGAGAAGAATTGGAAGCATATTCCACCACGCTGCTCTCAAAGGGATTAATGAATACATATTTCGCACTCTTATTGATACATGTAGGAGCTGGCGATGTTTATATTATACAGTCCGTCGATGTGCGAAGGCGACGAACGATCATGGGGAACATTTCCCCATCTACTTCCTAAAATATTAAGTATGACCAAAAAATGAAACAAATCCGTAAACTAAAGTAAATTTTTCCTAAACGTACCAAAACTAACCAACGAACGTTTGAATTAGTGTTAGTGTTGAATTTTAGTTTTCCATTTATTCTCTACCTGGCAGAAAAGGAAACGTGAGGAAATCTGCACGTAGCGGAAGAATTTTAAAGACGTATACAACAGCTGATCCACATTTACGGGCTTTTGCTGCCTTACCAAAGCTGTCAAGCGTGTTTTATAACAACAGCTGCAAGATAATCTAATATATCAACTGGCGTTTCGTGCTTTAAAGATAACTGAGCTACAAATATTGCCATCCCTTTTTAATATAAGGGCACTGAAAGGAATACCAAATATTTTGTCCAGAGTCCAAATTAATGAGATGAAAACTTACTGGGTTTAAACCCAGAGTTTTCAATATCTCGGCTATCCATATGACACTAAAATATTTTTTGTTTGTAATACTTATTAAAAATAGCCGTATAGCTTAGAGAATTGATTGAATATCATATTTCAAATAATGAAATGAGGCAAAAATCTATTTTGTATCGATCTTTTATCCACAATTTCAGCCTTTTGTCTTGTGTCATTAATTTTGAAAAATCTTTTACTACTGACTGGTTTTATTTCATAAACAGAAGCCATAATACCTATTGCCATAATCCAAGTATTGAAAAAGGACAAACTTCTATACGAATTTCTGATTTCACCCTCGTAGGTGATGAATTTTTAGAAACACTTTCAAAGCTACTTTTTATTTGTAACCATTCCATTTAGAATTTCATCCTCGTTTCACTCTCTTGCTGATGATGATCATTGATGATGAATTTTTAAACAACTTTGACATCTATCTTTAATTCATTGAAAAAAGCCTAAATACTGATTTGCATAATTCTAACATTAGAAAATTTATGTGGGAATTCACCCAACCACCAAACTTCACCACCTTTTAACTTCCTAAGAAAATCTATTTTGAAAAACCCCGTCATAGTGCTCACCTACATTTCAAATGGAATCCCTATGCAATATTGCAGACGGTAATACGATACGTAGACTCCAGAGGAAATTACCAACAGCGTTACTTCGGGTTGCTACTGAAATTTTAATGAATTGTAACCGTAAGAGCTAACCACTAAACTAACAAGGCAGTTAACAAGCATTTGTTATTAAAAATCTGACCTGGAGTGTAACTTGTTTTTTTTTTTTTGTAAGTCCGTTACTATGTTAAAGATTGCTATCAAAAAGATCTTCCAATAGAATAGGCAGTCCATATTCCTACAAATTGAACACATGTTGCAAAAGGCGCCGTATACAAATTGACGTTTCGAGCGCTTTTATAGCAAAAAAACTGATGTACAGTTATTTCGGGACTGTTCAGGGTAGATCGTTGTAAAATAAAGGTTTACCTAATATATATCTTTTCAGGTTCGAGATGGAACGACTAACCTAATTTTTATAGAACTTTCATGTTATGACATGTCTTAATAATCTTTTTTTTATGGCATAGGTTGGACGAGCCACGGGCCACCTGATGATAAGTGGTCACCACTGCTCATAGACAATGGCGCTATAAGAAATATTAACCATTCCTTACATCGCCAATGCGCCACCAACCTTGGGAACAAAGATGTTATGTCCCTTGTGCCTGTAGTTAAACTGGTTCACTCACCCTTCAAATCGGAACACAACGATACTAAGTACTATTGTTAAGCGGTAGAATATCTGATGAGTGGGTGGTACCTACCCAGACGGGGGTCTTGATAATCACACAATATAAGAAATTTGGTTTTATCCATCAAATTAGATCATCCTTATACACGACCTTTTGCATTAAGTTGCTGGAATCACTGAAATTCATGTTATAACAAAATTTCAGCTGTAGCAGCGAAACTGATAGTTGTATTAGTTCTGTTGCCTTTAATTAAAAATTATAAAACTACAATCGCCATTTACTGACTCACTTTTAAACTGGACTTCTCAAGAGTAAATTCTTTTGGACAAAAAAATAGTGCGAATGAAAATAGTTAAGATGGAACCAAATATGTCCTGAAACAATTTTGTGCCGAAATAATGTTAAAACCTTTTGTTTTACCTGATAAGTTAAAAAAGCACACAATTTAATACAAGTGACTCAAGTGCAATATATTTTTTGTCGCTGCATCGTTTTATTATGAAACGTTACGTATATAAGCGTTGCACTTGAATTCCACATTCAGATTTTAATATCATCATCTAAAGAAATTTCAATTCAAACTATTACTAATGACTTAAGAAAAAATTAAAAACCTCGGCACAGAAGTCACGTTTGAACCGCAATCGGACCCGGTCATTCCATGATGTTCTTTAGGAGCCATTAGGAAACTACGGATGTGTTTCAAGCGTGGTGTAAGTTACAAGCAATTTACTATTAAATTTATATACATTACATTAGCAGCCTGTCAATTTCCCACCTCTGGGCTAAGGCCTCCTCTAAATTTGAGGAGAAGATTTGGAGCATAATCCACAGGTTGAAGTTGGAGGTTGCAGAATTTCGTTGAAATTAGACAAATGCAAGTTTCCTCACGATGTTTTCCTTCACCGCCGAGCACGAGACGAATTATAAACGCAAATTAAGCACATGAAAAATCAGTGGTGCTTGCCTGGGTTTGAACCCGAAATCATCGGTTAAGATGCACACCCAGTGGTTAGAACGCGTGCGATAGAGTTTACCTTTATACTACTAATTAATAGCCACCTAAAATGTAAAGAAAAGTTTTGCGGCTCCAATACAGTTGGAAAATTTTATAATATATATACATACAAACAATTTGAGTTAGCAAGTACTGTACACACCACTGTACATAATAAATCGTACTGTTTCTTTTGTTTTCTGGTTCACTTGATCAGCGCTAAAGAACATAAATTCTGATAAATATAAATATTCTAAGACTTTTTTATTTACATTAAAATTAAAATGCCTATCACGAATCAATTTACATAAAACCTTCTGATATATCTATATGTTGAATAAGTAAATGTTCAAAACGAAGTTTCTAGCTCTGATTTGATTTAGAATTTATTGAAAACATTCTCTTTATTTGGCTCACAAAAAAAATTAAAACCAAGACGTCAAGATTTGTTTATAAGTTTGCCAGTATAATGCTCGTCATTTTCAACAATATAACGCTTCGCTTATAAATTTAAGCTGCACACCAAGTACTAGTATCTCAGGCAGAAGAAAAGGAAAGTACGGGCTTACAAGAGAACATACTTGGAACTTGTTTATGGCGGGGTGATGTCAATGAAAGTCGGACATTTGATCTCTGAAAACACTACGTTTAAAAGAAGGTTACAATTTGTTGACAACATCTAGTACTATGTCAAGTAATCATTCATCCAGTATTTTCTTATTATTTAAATATTTACCAGTAGCGTGTATAGTAATTAAGAGTTTGTTAATACATCAATAACTAATTTTAAAAGTAAGGGTACCCTTGACACATTAACAGAAAGACGCGTTGTTTCATACACTGCCGTGACTTTGCTTTCGCTTTTGATTTTGTATTCGCTTTTGTTGCTTCATAATGGTCGACACAATCTGCCATTTGTTTTTTAATCTGATTCCTAACCTTGTATTCCTTACAACTCTGATTATCTCATGTTTTTATACAAACTAAGCACAAGATTTAATATAAACACAAATTGAATACATGTTAATTCTAAAATTCTTGCCCGGATTTAAACCCTTACTCTTGATCTTCTTATATTTGCTTTATTCATATGGATATGTATATTACAGAGACATATGTACCTACATAAGGTGCAGGTATGAGAGTTATATTATTTCTTGTTAAATTTACAACCAAATAATACTCCTTGAATTACACACATAAAATATAAATTCACAATTTGCTTTCCCAAGCTTCAGCAGCTTTTGGTAGCTTTTGATGTATTTTAACTTGTAAAATTAAATTTCATAAGACTCTTTCATAGTTAAAACTAACCAACTTAAAAAAGTATAGTACAATATATTAGTATAGCTGTGAGTAAAATTTAATTATTTAGAGAACATTAAATTCATGATTATTACTTAAATAGGTCTTAATAATTTTGTAAAACTGCGTAAAACTGCTACTTACATAATAATACTGTACATTAAGCCTTTGAAAATATGCTGGATATGTCTGGAGTTTCCTGGAGTCTTTCAGTTAAGCATTACAAAAAATGTTTCCTCATGTATTCGTATGGATATGTCGGTTTCATCACGATGTTCCGCGACATCACCGTCCGACACAGATTTGTTTCAATTAGTCATGTCAACGTTAAAAGATATAAATATATGTTATTATATGTCATCAGTAGAATACATAAGCTTTAATGGAATGCTGTTTGACTTGACGTTTTTACTGTCCTAATTATATTTTCTATAGTTTTTAGGGATCCTCGGTAAATATAATAATTACTTATAAATATTTTCAATATATTTGAATATATGTGAACCCTACGTATCCATAAAAGTTCGCTAATACTTCATACGCATGAAAGATGTAATCGAAATTTATGATAAACACAGATCAACATAAAATAACAAACCTAACACACCAGTAGTAATATTTCAGCGACACAGTACAAGCTTGTATTGAAATATGAATGCGTCTGAAATATTACAAAATTATTATATTTTTTTTAATTTTTGTGGTTAAGCGGATGGGCATATGGTTTTTTTTTAAGTTATACGAGCAGGAGGCTCAGGTGCAGGTTGCAGGTGCTTTGCCGGCCTTTAAAACGTAACGTAACTGATGGTAAGTAGTAACCCTTGCCCATTAATATTAGCACCGTAAGAAATTTTAACCATTCGTTCATCGCCTGTGTGCGAGTGCGATGTAATGTCCCTTGAGCCTCAAGTAACACTGGCTCACTCACCCTTCTGGAACCAAGTGGAACACAAAAATACAAAGTATAGCAAATTTAGTTTGTCGGTAGAATATATGATGAGTGGAAGGTTCCCGGACAGGCTTGTAAAACTCTATACAAGTAAAGCTATCAATCTGCTCGACGTTTTTTACTAGAGAATTACTCGTATATTATAAATTAAATATGTATTACTATTACAGGCTAATAAAAAATCGAAATACAATTAAATACTACAATTTATTCTCGTCTTCAGTTTTGGGTTCTTTTATATGTACAGGTAAAATATTCTTAAATATTAGTTTCTATACAGGACGGAGTGATTATAAAATATAACATAAACATAACATAAACATTATCAGCCTGTAAATTTCCCACTGCTGGGCTAAGGCCTCCTCTCCCGTTGAGGAGAAGGTTTGGAGCATATTCCACCACGCTGCTCCAATGCGGGTTGGTGGAATACACATGTGGCAGAATTTCGTTGAAATTACACACATGCAGGTTTCCTCACGATGTTTTCCTTCACCGCCGAGCACGAGATGAATTATAAACAAATTAAGCACATGTAAATTCAGTGGTGCCTGCCTGGGTTTGAACCCGAAATCATCGGTTAAGATGCACGCGTTCTAACCACTGGGCCATCTCGGCTCTCTTATAAAATATAGTGTGCGTAAATTAAAGGGATTTTTGGTATATGATGACGATATGGATGAGGGGGTTTTGCAAAACTTTATCCGTTATGTAAGAGGAAAACGGGGATTTTATCTACGAAGATTGGGTGAGTTTGAACTCTCAAAAAAACAGAGGAGACCTTAACGTGTTAATTTAAAGTTACTTAATTATTAAAGTATTTGATCATACTATGTGTCTTACTATGTTATTAAATCAATAAAATATGAATACGTGTTGCGACTAACGCATCGGTCGCAGACTTGCGCTCGGCAGCCAATGGGCGAGTGTGACGTCGTGTCTGCAGTGATGGGGGCCCGAGTATATAAGGCCCCGACAGGCTACACTCGCTCTCTTCTCCTACATTTTCAACATTTAAAATTGTAATAGTAATACGTGGTCTTGCTCCTAAATTAAAATATATTAACCAGTCTATGGACTTTTATTACGTGCCATCAATACGTCATTTATTTTTTTACTTCGTCCCTGAATCAAGAAACCCAAAAATGTCACAAGTAATTCGAAAGATTTACGGAAATTACACATTCTACGGTACGACGGATTCGAGCGTTCCCATTTATTAAAAGGCGAAATGATTTTGTCCGTACGAAATGGTAGAAAATATATTTCTTTTTGACAACCGACGAACAGGCAAAGCGTTAAAATGCAATGGTATTTTGTGAGTGAATTAAGGTGGATAAAATCAATCAAATCAACTGCTTTTTGTGTACACTCATTTTTTTACTACAAAAGCGTGTTTACGTGTTTCCGTGTGCGCGTTTACTGTAAGAAGTGTACATAAGCACTATATCCACATTTTGTTATAAGGTCAATCCAACACGATCGAAAAGAGTTCAGACGCAAGATCAATAGCTTGAGTGCTTTTCGAGACAAAGGAGTGAAAATATTGTCAACATCCAGACTCCCGGCTGCCACTTACAATTTCTCAACTGAATAAACCAATTAACTACATATATAAATATATATATATATATAATATGCAACTAACTGTATTATATTTTTATTAGACAGGCCTATAGATTGAACTCAGAACCGCAGGAATAGTGATCTTACAATCTAGCGACAAAAAAAAATTTACATGCAAATTTATTTGCCTGTAATTTGCAAGTCGTCATACATTTTTCTTCCGTTAACCGGATTGTGATCTAATTTTAATGAACACAATTTATAAACATGATACAAGTATTTATTTGAATTCCCGTTCTCGCTAAGAAGGAAAAAACGTTTTTTAAACCTTATTTATATATGACTAATAAATGAAACTATTTAATTAGATTAAATCGTTAACTAAGCCTAAGTCAAGGGCAAATTATATGCAAACAGATAAACGTACTTCGATAACTCATGTTTTGTTTGCTGATGCTAACTTAAGCAAATATTTTCATACTTGGTTACGTATCCGTGTCTGTCAGCTTAGCTTGAGGGGTTTAAGGAGTATTGTCTATAAACAATGAGGTGTGAAACATAGATTAGAACAACAAAGATAAATTGGTTTTATTAATAGGCTTTGAATATCTTCGTTTATGTTTGATGATCGTGGCATTTTTTTTATACTTGCTTCACATTAATGTTGTGGGCTGGTGTTTGTAGAACTATATATTCACTGTATAAAATATTGAAAACGAAACTAACTATACTATTTTGCATTATTTATGGCATTTTGTAGAATACATATATATATACCATATACCATACCATATACCCGCACTAAATTTGCAGGAAATGGTTTTATTATTAGAAGTGCAAAACAACATAACAAGATGTTCTGTAAATTGGATATGTTTCATCTCTCTCTCCGTCAATTTAAATCTGCTGTAATTTCTATTAAATGAATCTCAATGATATTTTAACATACCTAACTATATATTGCAATAATTTTTATTTTCAATTTAAAGTTTTAATTTTAATATTTATAATGATAATGTATAATTTATAATAGTAATTATTAATATGCTTTCTACACTCTGAAAGTTATTTATGTATTAATTGTCATAGGAAACTGTTTTGGTTTAAGGATTAATTATGTACAACATTTATAATTATTAATAGCACTGTTTGTTTCCAAAATATAAATAAATAAATAAATAAATAATTAGACTTGACTGATGAGATTATTAAAACGACTTTATTGAGCGGGAGTCAGAGAGCTAGTATTACTACAGGCACAAGAACAAAACAACTCAGTTCCCAAAGTTGATGGGCAACAAGCCCACTAATAAAGAATAGTTTAAAAATATTATGGCGCCAATAGGGGCTGTGTCCCATTTTACTGTTCGTTTATCTTGTATTGTAGCAAGTGTGAGTGCTGGCGATTAGCTCTGCATTTTACAGACTCGGTCTTATAGCAAACTACCAACTCTTATCAATATCTATACTAATATATAAAGCGGAAGAGTTTGTTTGTTTGTTTGTTTAAACGCGCTAATCTCAGGAACTACTGGTCCGATTTGAAAAATTCTTTTTTTGTTGAATAGTCCAATTATAGAGGAAGGCTTTAGGCTATATAACATTACGCTGCGACCAATAGGAGCGCAGCGACAGTGAGAAATGTTGCAAAAACGGGGAAAATTATTCACATTTATGGACTTTCGATGCGTGCGCAGCATAAACGTTTTAAGTTACTCAAAAAATGTGTATGAAAGATATATTCCTCTTTTAATAATAAAAAAAAGTCCGTGACACTATATGTCTATTTGTTAAGAGTGTGCTAGCAGGCGGGGCGCGGCGGCGGCTGAGGGGGAGGCGGGTCAGCCCCGCCGCCGCGCTCGCCACTCTCACCCGCGGGTGTAGTTCTGCGAAGTAGCAATGCACATAACGACTTAAAAAAATTAACATTCTTAATAGTTAAATTATTTATCAAAATTAGGTTTTGTTATCAGCTTATTTGCTCATTATTTTTTATCGTTTAAAATCGATTACTTTTAAATCATAATCGGCTGTAGTTTTAACTTACGATATAAGATAAAATTTCAATGAACATTCCTTCGTACTTTGCAAGTAAACAATTCAAACGTTTCACGGTATAAATAAGGTATAAAAATTACATTACACACGTAAAAAAGTTCAAAATGGCGAGCGATACTTTCACCGATGCAGATTAATCATCACTGAGAAAATAAATTATGCAAATAAGCAAATAGGTGAATATCGTTTAAAATGACTTCACAAATAAATTAGTAGTTCAATATTTCAAGTAATTTCTATTACGTTCAAGCATATTCAACACGGTTGTACTATAATCACCTAATGAAATAATAACACCAAAGGAGAAACAATCTAAACTTCTTATTGTTCGGTTTGTTTATCTTATTACGTTTAAGTTAATATTGTTTGTTTTCAACCGACTTCAAAAAGGAGGAGGTTATCAATTCGTCTGTATTTTTTTTTTATATGTTTGTTACCTCATAACTTTTCACTGGATTTTGATATTTTTTTTTGTTTGAAAGGTAGTGCTTCCCGTGGGGCCCCATTTTAATTGTATCCTGTTACGATGATGGTATCCCTATGAAAACGATATAAGTCTTAAATGTGCATTATGTATGTGCGCGATAAATAGGTGAATAACTCAAAATTGTGCCAGCCAATTTTAATGATTCTTTTTTTATTATAAAGGATATACTTCAAGGGTACTATGGTGAAAGTTTGGTAAGGTTCTGAGCATAGGATCCATGACAAAGTAACGGTACGGAAGGGAACGGAACAATTCTAAGAAGCATGTTAGCGATACTCGGCCGAATCTTTTAGAAACAAAAATTTTGACAAAAAAAAACCGACTTCAAAAGAGAAAAAAAATAATATGCTCTAAAAAGTAAAAAATAATTGCTTATTATTCTACAACTTAATAATCAAGTAACTTATTCTACTTACCAATATGTAGGTACGTTCTGTGTTTCCACGCAGGGAGATAAGTATGTACCTACCCACTTTAAATCTAACTTAACACAAACCTATGAATAACAAACAATGATCACAATATTTTTTAGATTTATACTATGTAAAATGAAATTAAAAATATTTAGACTATTTAAAAGTCAGCAAAGTTATTACGATAATATATTATAGTTAAAATTGTTATTTTTGGAGTCGGTGTCAGCCAAGGTAGGTTTGTAAATATATGATATACTCCAAATTTGTAAATCTGGTCTATCGATAAATACACTTCTTCTTGATGTTTTTTTAAACCCTATACGTACATAGTGGTCCTATATAATGACAGAAAATTGGAATCAAAATTGAGTGTTTAAGCAAACATGTCTACCGTCAGGTATTACAATTCATGAACTTTTCTCCTAATCCAAGACAAAGAAAAGTCATTCAGATTTACTATTACATTTCCTGTTGAACGTTTTGTTTGTTTTGGCAGAGTATGAATTTTGTTTGTGATATATTTATTTACAATAGACTTTTTCTTTTGTCTTACATCCAGATGTCGATACACCTGCATCGAATTGTTAACAAAAAAAATATTCGTAATCGTACACTATTGTACAATATTTCTTTAAGAGCCTGTCCAGGTGAGGCGTTTTACGCGCGAGTCCACACGCGCGTTGACACTCGCGCGTATCCGAGATACTAGAGCTACATATATCCCGTCCAGATGCCTACGCGCGTATCCTCACTCGCGCGTAAAACGCGTGCAATGAGCGGGACTCTCGACTCGCGCGTTTAACGCGCGAGCGACGCGCGAGTCGAGATACTCGGGTGCCATTGCTGCGTCCAGTACTACGCGCGAGTCCGTTGCGAGTGTGAATATAAATATAAGCTAAGGCATCTTTGAGGCGAAAATTTGGAGCCTATTGGTCCCACACAATATATTAGACGATCCATTACAATAAAATGACACATTATATATTCCAGGGATATAATAATTATCATTCGAAAAAATAAAAACTTATATTTGTATTATAAAGAATCATTCATCATTGTCATCCTGTTACTTTTTGCCCTTTACGAGTATTTAATATGAATAAGTTAATGATTGTAATAAATACTAATGGTTTTACATTTATCCCTCCCAGCGTAGAAACGCGCGTAAAACGCGGCATCTGGATGCAATAGAATTTGAAACGCGCGTGTGGACTCGCGCATAAAACGCCTCATCTGGACAGGCTCTTATGTTTAAGAAAAGGGTTGTCATAATTGACCGTATAACAATAAGCAATAAAAACACAGATGTTGGTAATTATTAAATTTTATGGCAACCTTTAAGATTTATACTGATGACAAAGAACAATTACTTTTTATGATAGTGAATATATATTATCTATTTGTTTGGGAGGGGGGAGCTCTTAAAAGGACGTGTCGGGCACGCCCGTAACCAGACAAGAGAAAGAAGCGTTACGAGTCACTTGACTACGAACTGTTTCAAACATGCCTAGAAAAAGAACGAACCTTTCTCGGCAGACTGCTAATGCAAAGCGTCTGCGGCTTTTGCGTAGCAATGAAACAGCTGAAGACAATACGCAGAGGTTGGCTAATCAAAGAACGGTCAGTGAACAACATCGTGCTAGGGAATCGAGCGTTGAACGTTCACAGAGGTTAGCCTTACAAAATTTCCGAACTTCGGTGAATCGACAACGGGAATCAAGTACTGAACGTTCTCAACGTTTGATCGCACAGAATTCTAGAGTTTCTCAATTCTTTAAACCCGAGCGGCCTTCTACCACATTCCCTGAAGTTAAAAATAGGTGCTGCGATAATTTTACTCAGAAATCTTAAACCACCAAATTTATGTAACGGGACCCGCCTTCAAGTAAAATTCCTTCTCAATAACGTGATCGTTGCAACAGTTTTGACTGGTCCGGCAGTTGGTCAAACAGTGCTTATACCTCGCATCCCAATGATTCCAAATGATTTACCTTTTAATTTTAAAAGAATTCAATTTCTCATTAAGTTATCTTTTGCCGTAATCATTAATAAATCACAGGGCCAAACATTTAAACACGTAGGAATCGATTTACGTCAAGACTGCTTTTCATACGGCCAACTATATGTCGCGTTGTCAAGATCGGGTTGCGGGCAAAATCAGTATGTTCTTCTACCACAAGAAAATAAAACTAAAAATATAATCTACGCTGAAGTACTGTAAAACATATTATTAAAACTTATTGACGATTATAATAACAAAACCAACGTGAGCAATCAAACGCTAATCATGATAGTGTTTCCGACAACTACGCGAACGAAGTCGCGGGCACAGCTAGTATTGTATATAAAAAGTGTGGACCAAACCTGAGCATAGGAAAATATATCATTACTTATCCTAAAGAAGAAAATAACAAACATCGAATTCCATCTGATATGACCATATTTCCTCACGATGTCCTTCACCGCCGAACACGAGATGAATAATTGTAAATACGAATTAAGCACATAAAAACCCACCGGTGCCTGGATTTGAATCCGTTGTCTTTTTATATTCACAAGTTCTAGCCACTGAATTATTTAAATTTAAATATTTAAATAAAAGACAAAATTGAACACAAGGTATATGCTCGTGATAAGTCTTAGTCTGAGAATGTATTGTTAATATAAATTATAGTAACTAAGAATAATATCTCAATTTAACATCTCGTACATTGTAGTTCAGCGTACTCATCATGATCATTTATATTCATTTCCAATCCATTTGACTCTTGATTAAATAAAAGCGAAGAGTTCTCTCGACCCTTCGCTATGTTAGGTCATCATTCAACCCATTATATCGAACTTAAGATAATCTATCTTATCATGTCGGTGATGTTCCCCTGACAAATATCAGTAAGGGGGGCATTTATAAGAGAGAAAATCTTCCAAGACTGATTATAACGGAAACCCAAGTACACCTCTTCTCCCTTACTCTCATAGTACGTAAGGAAGATAAATGTTATGTAATTTGACACGACTGGAAAAAGTTCAGGCGCAGGACCTACCTTTGGCGCTTTTGAATGCACGAAAATGTAATGAAAGCATCTTCCAGACTAGTGAAGAATTATCAACTGGTAAACTCAATAATTTTCACCGACTTGGGATTTGAACCTAGGACTTCGGGAACTACAACCTTATAAGTTAGCAATTAAATCAACTATGTATATTGTTGATGTTTTTAACTAGATTTGCGCAAAATTCGATCGATTTTGGTATGATGAATTAAAGTTTCAAGAGTATTGTGGATTATATAGTGATTTTATATTTTGTTTATTTTTCTAATGATTAAAGCGAGTGGCCTATATATACTAAAATTGGAACATTTTAGTAGATGTCCTTGCTTTGGCAGTAAATATGACATATTAAGTTAGCGCAATCGTTCCAGTCGCTTTGTACAGGTTTAGTAGGGGAAGTTAACATAAAATAAACTGTCCATCCATCACATCACGGAAATCTGCTTCTTCCAGGAAACTGGGGAGGCTTCCATATTAATGAGAAGGATTGCTAACTTATAGAACTACGCTGCCACAGAATACATAATACTGATGTATGCGTACTGAATGGCCACAACCCATCACACAAATAAAACTAACCTTACTCCGTCAGGACTTTAATAGGAACATATTTTGCTGTAATCGGAGAGAAATACGAGTAGGTACGTTATAAATGTGGTTCTTATTTGTGTAACTTGTGACCGTGAATAATCAATTAATTAAAGGTACCGACCTTCTATGATTAAGAATTTTTAATCGACTCACACGTACATCGCCCAGTGTACTCGTATGTATACAGATCCATGCATTTGTTACGATAATAATTATTACGCGTTTTATCAACAGACTTCGAAAAAAAGGACGTAATCAATTCCATATAATATTTTACAAGTATGTTGTACTACGAACGATTCGCCAGATTTCGAAGTATTGCGAACTATTTACTGAAGTGGTTCCATTTTAATATGAAAAATCCGCTCATAAGAGTGAAACTAAGGTAGAATAAGGTAACTTCTGAATTTCTCAGTAGTTGTTCTTAAATTTCCCGATATATTCACTAATGGTGAGCTACTTTTAATGATTACCTCTTATAATATAATATAATGTAGGTATGAGGTAGAGTTCCTCTGCTATGAAAAAATAGCCGTATCTTAATGGCGCTGTTTCATTTGAGCAATACTTAAGCTATTCTTAATTGTGAATAAAACTTCGGTAAGGTGTCCTGGCATAAATAAAAGTAAAAATTTACGTTATATTTTTGTCTTTCCATATAAACTTTTTATTCTACCCGTGAAAAACCAGGACGTGATGCTAGTTAAATATAAAATTATAACACTTATTTTTAAGTAAAAGTTAAATCTACGAAAATTATTTTATTACAAAATCAGAATACCCAACCATTTTTTTTAAATTAAATAGATTAAAATTATTTCAATTTTAATATAAAAATATAAATAGTTAGTACCAGATTATTAGGCACTTGGAAGTCTAATTCCTTCAATCGTTTTCATCGAGAAACCCCAAGATTTCTTTTCCATTGATATTGCTTGAGGAATTTAATTTTATTATCGTATCTAGACCACTTAAGAGGTCTCAGACTAAATCATGGATTAATCTATATCTTCGCCTTGATTTATTTTATAGGTCAAGCTAGCCATCTATATTTATAAAATGATTAAAGCGCCAGCCGATGGTGAGTAGTCACCGCAGTCCATAGACATTGGCGCTGTAAGAAATATAAACCATTCCCTATATCTCCAATGCACCACCAACATTGGGAACTAGTATGTTATGTCTTTTGTACCCGCAGTTACACTGGCTAACTTATCTTTTAAGTCGGAACTTAACATTACAACGTATAACTATAGAATAGGTAGAATCTACTTTCTGAGCCGGCGGTAGTATTAAATTTAATTCAACAGTAACAATACGATTCAAAAGTGCTTTTATGAGCTTACTTGAATAAAGGTTATTTTGGTTTTGATTTCATGATATGGTCATGAAGTGAAAAAAATTAAAAAAGAAATAAAACTAAAATGTCTTTTTGTGATCATGACCTCAAAATAATTAATCTTTTTGCAATATCAAGCAAATATTAAGAATATAACTATTCGTATCACACAGTAACTGTTCTTTTCAAACCGAGTGCAGCAACTGCTGTATCGAACGAAATCAGGTTATCAATCAAAGAAAACCAAATTCTGCCACTTCTGGATACATTGGATTAGCATTATAGTATTCGCTTCGCCAAGTCGTAAAATATTAACTTTACATTATTTTTACTATTAAAATATAAATTGTAATTTTACATAGAAACTTGTTAAAATTAAGCTTTTAGTTTGGCCGAAATTCGAAACTTTATTGGAAATTTCCGACAAAACGCATAAATTCTGGCCACAAACTTTACCGGAGGAAAATATCACCTTGCATACGGATTACATATGCTGATACAGTTTGTTTTACATTTACATACAATATAACTGTTATTTGTCTTAACGCTAAAACTTATTATTTTTAAAATGACTTCGTCTAATTTTTAAAATGAAATGCCAAATATTTTTTTACAGTGCCAATGTCCAATGTAGTTGTGGCCATTTATCATTAGGTATATTAATTACCCTGGCGACTTATCAAAAATTAAAAATTAAACCCAAATCAAAAGTGACCTGTAATGGATACTAGATTTAAGAATTAGATTTTAAAGTTCAGTGCAATACTCATTTATCGTCTAACTAAAAGGAAAACTCCGTTCAGGAACATATGCGGTTGGAAAAGTTAGTCAGGCAACTGATATTGATACTGCTCGATTAGTATATTTAGTTTATTTTCTTAGTATTTTTTAAGACAAACTTAGTGGAATTGACTTCCGATTCCGAGATCATAGGTTGAAACCCCAGGTCAGGCTTATGCAAAGTAAATTTATTTATAGATATCTTAAACTCCATCGGCATATTCGGAACGAAATCGATCATCACCATCATCACTGTTAAGTAAAGCTAACAGTTTAAAAAATATTGTTTTGCTGAAAAAACCATTTGCATTATTCGTCTTCATTTCAATCGACTTCAAATCTTGA